>NW_024080801.1:2070057-2673397 GCF_003009895.1 Hyaena hyaena
CCACACTGTTTTCCAGAGGGGCTGCACCAGTTTGCATTCCCACCAACAGCGTAGGAGGGTAGTGCCCTGCATTTCTGATAAGCCCTGACGGTGCTTCCTGAACATAGCACACAAGAACCGTGGATCCCGATCCTTGTTTCCCAGACGTTTTGCTGGGTAACTGCAGGGAACTATCCGCTCCCATTGCCTGCCGATCGGGGACATTCACCTCCTGAAGTCATTTCAGCACTTACGAACTCAACTCGCCCAGGAGGTGGCTGGCAATGGCCTCGCAGGTTTGTTCCAGATTTTCCATTTGAGCAACCACACATGTGGAGAGGCCCCCGATTCCAGCCAAACCCCACGATGTCCCTCTCTCTCTTCTAAAGGAAAGAAGGAAAACACGTCCTGTACCGAGGGCTGTCTGAGCAAATACTGGTGCAAACACACTGACTGCTTTCAGGAGCGTGGGCTTTCTTGCTCCCATCGTTTGATTTTCCTGCAAGACTTAAGGAGATGCAGGGTTTACTGCTCATCGTGAGCCTTGGCAGAGATGTTGGCCTCCAGATCTTCCCCATTCATGCTGGGTCCGACGAGTTCCGTTCAGTCCTAGGAACATGGGTCATGTGCCCACTGCGCGAGGCTCGAGCCAGGGGGCAGGAGTGCAGAGGTGAGGTGGGAGCGTCTTGCCCCAGGGAGGCACACTGTCTGGCTCGGGGGCTCGGGTGGGGTGGGGGAGAGGCAGGAGTATTAAACACAAAGGGGCACTAGGCTGTTGGTGAGGGGCCTGGGGGCGCAGGACGGGGCAGGAAAGGCAGTGCCTTTCGGAACTCGGGCCCTGTGAGCCCTGCTGTCAGAGGCCAGACACTCTCCATGTGTCATGCACTGTCCTCTGCTCGTCCCACGGGCAGGGCACTGTCCTCCCTATTGCACAGGACGGGCATCGAGTACTTCCTGTTGCACAGAACGGGCATCGAGTCCTTCCCATTGCACAGAACGGGCATCGAGTCCTTCCCATTGCACAGGACGGGCATCGAGTACTTCCCGTTGCACAGAATGGGCATCAAGTCTTTCCCGTTGCACAGAACGGGCATCGAGTCTTTCCCGTTGCACAGAATGGGCATCGAGGCTTGGAGACAGGAGGCAGGGCTCCTGGGCTCAAACCTTCCCTCCCCAACCTCCCATTTCCTGCCCGTGTGATTTGAGCACTTTCTCAGCCCCTCTGAGCCTCAGTCATTCATAAATGTGATGATAAGGGGCCATTAGGCTCAGTGAGAAATGCAGGCTCTAGAGCTCTAGGCTCCATGCCCGCTGAGGTCAGAAAGCCCCAGGAGCAATGGAATCTCAGGTGCTTTTTGACGGAGTCCCAGTTTCTTTTTTACTTTCTTATAATTTTTAAGTTTATTTATTTTGAGAGAGACAGAGACAACTTGAGTGGGGGAGGGAGAGAGAAGGAGAGAGAATCTCAAGCAGGCTCCACACTGTCAGTGCAGAGCTCAACGTGGGACTCGAACTCATGAGATAGAGAGATCATGACCTGATCTGAGAGTCCGACGCTTACTGACTGAGCCACCCTGGGCGCCCCCCCGGCTGAGTCCCAGCTTCAAGAGTGAAGGTGGGTCCCGCAGAGGACAGGCCCACGGGGACTGGGTAGGAACGTGTGTCTGGCTGTGTTCTTCATTCCTAGTCCCTGGAGGGATGCATGCCCAGCCCCTGAGGCCTCTGGGGGCCCCCAGGCACCTGTGGTCACACAGCCTTCCAAACCCCCATCAGGCACACCGGCCCCCCCCCCCCCCCCCCCCCGCCCCCCCCCCCCCCCCCCCCCCCCCCCCCCCCCCCCCCCCCCCCAGGAGGACGTGACTGGAAAACTCCCTGCCCAGGCTCCATGACACTGTCTGGCCCTGGGTTCAGCAAACGGCCCGCGTGGGGGACTGACTATTAATTTGGGTCGGCTCTTCTTTTACTTCTTTGCGTCTCTCATTTTATGTTGCAGCGACGGGCTTTCTTCCCACTGCCTCTGAGAAGACCCCCAGGAGAGGCTGGCCCGGGTCCCCCTCACTAACGCACGTCTAGCGCGGGGCAGCTTTGATGGATAGAGGCAATTTTCCTTGGAAATCAGCCGCGGTATCGGCAGTTCTGCGGGACATACGTTATGTTCTTCTCAGAGAGCTTTTCCACGGGGCCTGGGGATGCGGTGGTGCCGTTCGTAAGGGGGTGGGGAAAGCAGAAAGGTAAGGCATCTGTTTTAATGTTTTTACAGAGCTGTCTCCGACCGTTTGTGTCTAGCCCACTCTTGGGAAGCAGCTCTTTTTGGAAAACAAGGGAACTTGCAAACGGCTTATTCAAGGTAAGTGGATTCAAAGGAGGATACATGGAAGACAGTCCAAGTAGATCGAGCTGATGGGGAGGGGGTGGGGGGGCTCACGGGCCCCCAAATCCAAGATTTCTCGGTTTCCAGCTGAGAAGAGAGAGACTCCCGCTGGTCATCACAGGCCGTGCCACCCACCATGGAAGGTGCTGGGCAGCCGGGAAGAGGGGACAAGTCCCCGTGCCTGCCCCCTCAGAGTTGACAGCTCTGTTAGAGAGGTGCGCACAAAAATAGCCCCTTTGGGTGCAACAGAGGAAGTTCACGGTAAGAGCTAACATGCATGGGGTGCTTACTATAGGGCAGTACCTAAAAAGCACGTAGTAATTTAAGTTCTCCCAGAACCCAGTGAGATCGATATTATGATTACCACTTCCATTTTGCGGAAGAGGAAACTGAGGCAGGGCTGGTGAAGTAACTTGTCCAGGACATCACTAGTAGGTAGAGAAGCTGGGATTCGAATCCAGGCCCTCTGGAACCCACGCCTACGCTCCTTCTGCGGTTTGCTCTGTCTCTGGCTCACCTTGAGAAACATGGAGAACTCAGAGCTTCAAGCGACGTGTTTGCTGGTACATTTGCTGCCTCTTAACTCCCAGAACCCTGTTTGGTCAGTGTTGTGCACTTGCCCCCGGCCTCACTTCCTCCTGAAGCTTGGCCTTCCTCCTCCTTGGTGGCTCGCCTCATTGTGGCTGAAGGCAGGCTCTGTGGTCAGCAGGGTGCAGGCTGGGAGCAGATGCTCTGGTCCAAGGTTAACTGCGGTCTTTGTCCCAGGAGTGTGTGCTCAGCACACGTGGGCCTCTTCTGGGCTGGGCACTGCGGAGACCCCGGGTCTTCCAGATCTTGCTGTCGAGTTGGGGCGTAGGATAATAAATCAACATGTGGACATGCAGGTGAATGTGATATAGAGCATTAAACCTGGCTCGGGCGGTCAATAGCGATGGTATCTGTTTTGAGTTCGATGACAGGTAAGCCCTAGTAGAGAAGTGATTTTGAAGCTGAGGTCCTAATATTAAAATGGAACTGGCCATGGGATGATCAGAGGGAAGAAAATTTCGGGGAGAGACGCCTGTATGTGCCAAGGCCCTGCGGACGGCAAGACAGGTTTTGGGTATGGCAGTGGTTGGAGCATGGTGGGTGGGAGTGTGGGAGGAGATGAGATGCGAGAGGTGTGGGGGGTTCTGCAAGGGCTCGGAGGTCATGTGAGGAGCTAGGACCCTTTTTGAGGATATCAGGAAGGCAGTAGGCAGGGGAGGCACCCACCAGTCCCTTGGCTGTGGTGTTAGTGTCCCAGCAGATGTAAGGTAAGGCTCAAAGGCCAGAGACTGTAGCCTGACAGTCAGAGCCCAGATCCTGCAACTGGAATAGCCATTCTATTTATTCACTTATTCTTCATCCAGCAAATGTTTTTGGGGGCAGTGACCATGAGCTAGGCCCTCTCTGGGCACCAAGGATACAGAGCAGCCTAGGACACATCCGTGCCTTGAGAAGGTCCCATGCTACAAGGCCACAAGGAAACTACTGGCCGGCACGGGTCAGCAGAGTGTGGACGTTGGCTTCTCCCACAGGTACAGGACACAGGCAAATTGGAGTCCTCTGCTTTTTTTTTTTTTTTTTAATTTATTTTTGGGAGAATGCAAGTTGGGGAGGGGCAGAGAGAAGGGGACAGAGGATCCAAAGCAGGCTCTGCTCTGACAGGCCGACAGCAGTGAGCCCAATGTGGGGCTCGAACTCATGAACTGCAAGATCATGACCTGAGCCGAAGTTGGACAGTCAACCGACTGAGCCACCCAGGTGCACCTGGAGTCCTCTGCTTTTAACAAGATGTGCCTGAGAGACAAATTGGAAAATAAAAGTACTTTTCTGTTAAGAATTCTTTTTTTTTATATTTAGTTATTTTTGAGAGACAGAATGAGACAGAGTGTGAGTAGGGGAGGGGCAGAGAGAGAAGGAGACACAGAATCCCAAGCAGGTTCCAGGCTCTGAGCTGTCAGCACAGAGCCCGACATCGGGCGCAAACCCACAAACCGTGAGATCGTGACCTGAGCCGAAGTCAGATGTTCAGCCGACCGAGCCGCCCAGGCTCCCCTGACTGTTAAGAATTCTTGATTAAAATAACAAATAATTATAATCCAGTGCAATATACATTAATGGAACCAGTAAGTTTGTCTGGTTGGTGGGGCGGCGGAGGGGGGGGGTCCTAGAAGGAGGTCCTGGAAAATGAATAAGTTGTCAGAGGGAGAAAAGAATTAGGGGAGGGAATCTGGGGGAACACAGGCTGGGTGTTGAGACCCCCTTAGTGGAAGCAGGAGTGAAAGGGAGGGCGATGAAGTCAAACGTGGAAAAGAATCCTGTCATCCCTCTGTACAAATGTTACAGCCTCGCATTTCCTCCAAGACCCCTTCACGTGCAGGCACCCTTGTTCTGAATGTGCACAACTAGCCAAGTCCTCAGAAGCAAGAAACTTAAAGAGATCTCGCTGACAACTGGACCCTGTAAAGAAAAAAACCAAAACCAAAAAGAAAACCAACTTTCTTCCCTAAATACCAACATGTGTTATACTGCCCTCTGGTGGCTAAATGGGAAACAGCAGGCCCGACGGCCTGGAACACAATGTTCGTTTCCTAGTTCTGCGTACTTAGCCATGAACACGTTTAGTGTGCTTTCTTTGTGTACCTACCACTGCAGACCTGGCAAACGTCGCCTCTTCCATGATGTTCTCCTATAGTTCCATCTACAAATAACTTCCGCCTCCCGAGTTATTGCTCATCTTCTCCTCTTTCACTAATTTATTGAGAAACCACTTACTGCGTGTTAGGCTTTTCCACACCTGCCTTGCATTCAAGGTGTCTGTGAGTACTTCCCTTCTTCCCAGGCACACCATGAGTCTCTGGAAGGCAGAGAATCCGGTTGATCCCCAGGTTTTTCATCCGAAAAACCCAAAGGTGGCCACTTGGGTCTTCAAACAGCAATTCACACAGAAGGGCTACCCTGAGCCTTTTCCTTTGCTGAGCTTAGCAGAAGAACCACGACTTGTGATGCGGTGGAGTGGGCGCTACTGCTGCTGATGCAGAGCCAGCTAACAGGCATTGTGTGCTTCATCGGCCAGAGTGTGCTACCTTTCTACACTCAGTGCATTCGCCCATCCAACGGAGATGATAGGATCTACTGCATGGACCCCAGACAAGTATGTGAGCATCAGCTGCATCACCGCAAATGACGTGTGTGACTAATGCAGCCTTGAACATGGGCTGCTCTGCCTCTGCCTGGAAAGGGGATTATGGGAATTCCTCTTTCTACGGGAATATGATATTGTAATGACGGCCTTAGCAGTTTCCTGAGCAGATTAAATTTGATAATGCCTGGAAAGTTCTAGAACAGGGTCTGACATCACATGAGTGCATCAGCCCGGCTCAGTGTGACGGTGAAAGGGGAAGGAAGAACCGTTACTGATTAGGACACCGAAGTCGAGTGCAATGTGTAGACTTTATATCTGATGTGAACGAACTGTACAAACACATTCTGAGACAGTTGGGGTCAAGTGAATGCAGACTGGGCACTAGAAGATGCAAAAGGGAAACATGGCCCCAGCGCTGTCAGCTACCCCTGGCTGCTGGGATGATCTTCTGTCCTCTGCCTTCGTGATCACCAAAGTCTCTGCTTGGTGAGCTGCGTTGTCAGCCACGAATTGGACAGTTATTTCCTGAAATTCCCGGGAGCAGTACTTCTCCCGGATGACGCCGAAGGGCTTCCCGTGTGTGCTGGGCACACCCGCAACCCCATCTGCACAGAAGACAACTCTGCCTTAGCCTTCATTTCCTGCTTGTGCAAAACCTCAAGGTCAGTTGGAAGAGAGCGCGTAGGGTCCTCTCGGGTCTCTCCTGGCACGACACAGCCCTGTACACACGAGTGGTCATCTAGCTCTCCAGGGGCATGTCAGGACTTTTCAGCCATCGGTGAGCATCTCAGCTCACCTTTTCCTTTTAAGTTGTTTGGTCGGCGTGTGTTTTCCTGAACTCTGATCACCAGCCCAGGCAGCTATCACACTGAAAAATTGCCACTGAACGTTTCCCACAAATGCCCCAGGAAAACGTTTCTCCCCACTGGGCAGCTCTGAGTCGGATCAAAATAAAGACAAGTCCTGCAGACGGGTAGTGATGATTCTGAGAGCTTTGGAGGACCTGCGGTCCCACTCTGTCCCCCTGGTGACATATGGACCACTGTTTTCGCCTGCGATTTAGGGCTGTTGGTGTTCAAACTGGCCACAGAGCTGGAGGGACAGGGTGGGCATGTGGAAAGATATGATGCCCTTTATTTTTAAAACTGAGATTCAGCCATTTCTCTTAAATACAGGCTTCGCAGGTCATTGTGGTCTTTGGTTATCTCCAGTGTTCCGAAAAAAGTGGATTTCAACCATTTTGCTGGTGTTCTCATTGCTTCGGTGGAGGGGTGGATTTCCCACTGATGTCATCGTCCCAAGTAATTTTTAGGAGCAATTAATGTATCCGTATCGTGCCTGTGCTACCATTTCTTGCATCTCTCTACTCAAATATTTAAGTATTCTGCAAGAACCCCACCTATGCAAGTAAGCCTCTTTGGACAAACCGGGAGAAAGGGTCTAGAGGGAACATCTTGGGCACGGGGGCTGAAACCCCCCGTTTCAGAGGCAGGAGGAAAATCAAAGCTACTCTTCTCTACTTTGCTGCCCCACCTCTTCTCCCAGATCCTTGGAGAAACTGCCGTAGATGCGGGGCTGGAACTAATTTCGCTTACACTTCAAAGACCAGGAATGAGGCAGACACGGGGAAATCCGAGAGGAATGTTTACTGAGCACACACTGTAGCCCAGGGTGGGGATCCGGGGATGAATAAGAGACAGAGCCGGTCCTTGAGGACCTCAGGGTATAGAAATGAATTTAGAAACGAAGGGACATGATCAGGGCGGGTGGTCTGACAGAGACATCCTCAGTGGCTCAGCACACACAGGTGTCTTCTCCTTCACCTTTCTGAGGCCGCCGTGGCGGGGCAGAGGCAGGCTCCTTCCATCTGTGGCTCCTGGTTTCTATGGGTCCTCTGAGTCCGCTCTGTGTGGTGTGGTGAATGGGGAAACCGAGTCAGGATTGTGGGTGGGACATCACAGTGGGTCAACTCCCCAGTGGTGCACTCGTTTGCTCACATTCCCCCAGCCAGAAGCTCATCATGAGGACCCACCTAAGTGCAAGGGAGGCTGGCAGTGCAGTTTGTATCTGTGGCTGGGAGAAGAGGAGAGAATGTTCTCCGCCCCCCTCTGTCAGGTCAGTACGTGTCTGTGATGCAGGCTCCCAAGGGCTCAGTGTCTGGGAGGGACCCCAGGAGGCTCAGAGCGGGCAGGGGCTTCTCACCGCGATCTCTGGGAACGTTTTCTGGAATGATCATCCCTCCAGCTCTGCCCCAACGGCCCTGGGCTCATGCTGTAGACAGGGTGATAGGACTTTAAAGTCCAGATTAGGTATTGTTAGGTGTTGTCCTCTCTGGGAGAGTTAGGACTCACCCCCAAGTGCTCATGGTGTCCAGGGCTCAGCAGCACCAAACCACTTTCAGTGATTTCTTTTCTTGTGCATGGGTCCAGATCTGAAAGGCAAGGAGCAGATAAACAGTAGACGGGAGGTGGGCGAAATGAGTGAAGGTGGACCAAAGGTGTAAGCTTTCAATTATAAGATGAGTCACAAGGTATAACATATGGCTTGGTGCCTATACTTAATGATACTGTATTGTATATTTGAAACTTGCTAAGAGACAAGATCTTAAAAGTTTTGATCACAAGAAAAAAATTGCAACCACGTATAGTGATGGATCTTAGCTAGACTTATTGCAGCGAGCATTTCAGAATATGTACAAACAGCGAATAATTAAGTTGCACACCTGAAGCTAATAGAATGGTATATGTCAGCTATATCCTCCCAAATATGTATATATATAGAAGAACCCCAGATCATTTGTATGACACTAATATTTGGCTTATATAGGACATTTTGGGCATGATATCTTTTTTTCCCCCTACTGCCATGGTCACAATAAGTATAAATAAATTAAGCACTGTGGAGGTGAATTGAAAGGAAGGAAAGAAAGAAAGAAAGAAAGAAAGAAAGAAAGAAAGAAAGAAAGAAAGAAAGAAAGAAAGAAATGAACTTTAAGCAAAGAGGGGATTTATTATGTTGTTGATAAATTGTATCAGCCAGGATACAATCAGGAGAGAAAAACTGAGCTCATATGATATGTGATATAAAGAAGCCTTTGTTGTAAGAAGGCTTCGTTGTAATGAGGGATTGGAGTAAGGGGGAACTGACCTGAGGAAAGTAAGAGAGCCCTAAAGGATGTAGCAAGAGGTCATACAAAATACAGCTTAGGTGCCTCATAAGAGAAGGTCTCTTCTATCTACATAATCAATCCCAGGGAAGACTGGCTGGTTCTTTGGGGCTGGACACCCTCTCCAAGCCACATTCGGTCTTCTGTCCTTATCATATTCTGTCCATCCTTCCTGACAGAGGACCTTCGATTCTAGCTCCATCCTTATAAATACATATTGTTGGCACATTTCAAAGTCAATTTAATAATTCATGTTGGAATGATTAATTCAGGACTATCATGTATCAGGAAGTTAGGGACTCAAGGGATTCGAGGATGACCCAGGCAGCCGGTACCTGTCCCCACGGACTTGTGGTCTAGTGGGGAGACACGTGAACAAGGACTTAGGACACAGGTAGGTTCTAAGTGCTGGAGCAGTCAGAGAGGCTTCCTGGAGGAAGCGTCAGCTAAGCTGAGTTGTGGGCAATGAGTGCAAGTTAATCAAGAGCAGAGGTGGAGAGTGACAGGATGAGCATTCTGGACAAGAGGAACAGAAAGTGCAAAGAGTTGAAGGTAAGAGATCAATAGGAGATAAACACCCCTTGTTTCTGTGCCTAAAATCTTTTAAGGGATTTTCTGTGTCCTTACAGTTTGGTTCAAGTTCTCGAGCCTGTTCCCTGGGGCAGCTCACTCCCAAGAGGAAGAAAGGTGCGAACTGAACCATGGATAGCTGCTATTTCCTGCTAATTCACCAACAGAAAGTTCTTCCACCTCACTCCTTCGCCCCATGGGCAGACAGGTGAGGCGAGGGCTTAGGAAAGCCCCTCCTCCTCGAAGTCCCTTTCAACCAGCCCTCCTTGCCACCTCGTTTGGGTTCCCGTCTCCTGTACGCCCTCCCGCACAACCCCTCCGGGGGCCAGTGGGACCCAGCCCCGGACGACACAGAACTGAACAGCGGCTCCACTCATAGCGAGGGCGGCTGTTAGAATTTGGCGAATCGCTGTGGCCCGTGCTCGGTCCGTTCCAGAAAAGGATGCTTGTCCTACTGTGGTGCAGCCATCATTATCATCCTTATTGTCATTAGTACCATTTCCCTTAGCATTTGGTGGCCGTCCACTACCCAGAGAGCTACCAGGATGCCACCTTTAGAGAAACCAAGTCTCCTAGAGTTTTGAAACGACAGCTTCCTCTCACTCTCTCCTTCCCCCCCCTCCTCATCTTCTTACTCCCTTTCCATTGTTGTAATAAGGAAAATTTCCAAATCTGCAGGAGAGCAGAGAGAAAAGCTTAATGAGCTCCCAGGCACCTACCAATCAGCTGTAACAATGATCACAATTGTGGGCCTCATTTATCTACCCTTCACACGGCTTTGTTTTTTACGCCCCATGCTGGGATATTTTATAGCAAATCTCAGACATCAAATTATTTCATCTGTAAATGGTTCCGTATAACAGATGAATTCTTTAAAGAAGATAACCATGTTACCATCATCACTCCTGAAAATTAAAAATAATTTCTTAATATCCTCACATATACGGAGAGTTTTCAAGTTTCTCTGATGGACTACAAAGAACTCTTTTTACAATTGCTTTTGTTTGAATAGGTACACATGTCACATTTGTTTGACATGTTTCTAAGCTTCATTTAATCTCAGGTAATTCCCGTCTCTCATTCTTTTGCTCTTATTCTTGTCAGTTTCTTATTAAAAAGAAACCAGGTCATTTATCTTCTAGATTTTTCCATGTTCTGGATTTGATGGATTGTGTCCCAACATATTCCTTTATCCTCCATACTTCCTATAATGTGGAAATTAGATCTAGGGGTTTGATCAGATTCACATTCAATATTGTGGCAGGATAAAGTGACATCCTCCTTCACTTCAGCCCGTCAAGGCTTTGCACAGTGCACAGCGTTGCGCTGGTTAGCGCTCTCGAAAGAAGAGCGGATTGAGCGGCTGCTGCTGTAGCGATGACGGAAGTGGGTTCACGTGAGCACAGGCTACGGGTGATACCAGGCTGGTAACGCAGGGAAAGTCCAGTGCTGGTGGACCTGCCTGTACAAAATGAACACGCATTTCCCTTCTCGCTGGCCACGTCTGCTCGCGGTCTCCTGCAGACTGACCGCACTGGCGGGAGCAGAGGCAGAGGCGAGGCTGAGAGCCCGGCATATAAATCTCCAGTGATACCCAGGCCTTTGCATGACGACATTTGCTCTGGAAAATCTTGCTGATGAGATGAAAGATGCTTTGGAGACATGGGAGCCTATGTGTCCATGATCCTTCAAAAGTTTTCCTTGGTCTGAGCCTGCGTTCCTCCCCAAAACAGACCCTGAGAGTGAGCTTGTGTGCACGTAGTCTATTTAGGAGAGTGATCCCATGGGGCCAGAGTGGGGAATGGAGAAGACTAAACCGGGGAAGGAGGAAGAGCCAAAGCAGGTGAGGAACTGGGCTGGTTGATGCTGTGGGTCGTGGAGCTCAATCCTACTACTAAGGATCCCCCTGGGGAGAGCCATGTAGGGTGGAGTTTTCTGCCCAAGTTATGGGAATAAGAGTAGTTTATCTACTGGCTGTGGTCTCCCATTCATGAAGGGTTAATACAAGGAAGAGGTGTCAACACTCACCTTCTGGGTTTGCACGAGCTCCAGAATGGCTAAGTCCTCAAACAAACCTCACAGAGGAGGACATCCAGAAGACAAGACTCACGTGGTACAGCCGAGGCAAGGCGCTGTGCAGAGGTGCCTGGGGGCTTGCCGCTGTTCGCTACAGTGATGTCTTGATTGAAAAGGTGACCCAAGAGAATATGGCGGGTGTGTTGGGGAACCCCAAGGCCACCCTCAGGTTTGATGACTCATCAGAAGGACTCAGAAAAGATGCTGCAGTCACAGGTGCAAACAGACCGAAGCATCGTTCTTCCTCAATAGTCGTAGAGGCTTCCTACTGCTACACGGCTGGCTTCAAGTTCTTCAGAGGGCCTTCTGGGTCCTCAGAGATACGGCCTTCATCAATTCCTCTAGCCTTAGACACGCCTCCCTCCCAAGCTTCGGGGAGAACAACTTGCTCTGGGCCTAAGGCCCACGCCTCGCATTGGCTGCTCTGCCATCTTGGGCACCCATTTTCTTCCAAGCCTGTTCAAAGAGCGGGGGGCAGGAGGGGTCCTCCCTGGTGACTCAGTGTCGAACTAGGTTTCCTCCTGTGTGCCCCTGGAGAGTGTGGTCTTGTTTGTACTGAATTTGTACTTCAACAACAACAACACTCCCAGTGCTGCTTGTGTGGCTCTTCTCACCACAGGACCCTGGACGGTGGGAGGGTGTTTTGAGGGCACAGAGCACAGTTTGGGGTTAGCTCTGGGTGTGACTCTTGGCTTTGCTACCTGAGCTCCCTGTCACCTTCCTCGACCGTGGGCCCTCAGGACAGAGACTGGGGGCCGTTGAAACTCTGGGGACTTCCTGATTCCCATGGGAGCCGCTCTGCTTAGAAATGGCAGGCGGAAAGGGAAATGGAGAATTGGATTAATCCATCGTGGGGGCCTTGGCATTTGGCTGCATGGTCCTGCCACTCTTGGCAGCGGGTGCCCCACAGTCTGGCACGTGTTTGCTCGCTTGTGCAATAAGCTCTCTGTGGGTCCAGACCCCTGCGGGCGAGGGCACGGTGGTGTCGGGATGCAGATGGCTCGCTCTACAACTCTGGGCTCCCCGGAACATGCGGTCCCTTGGAGCCACATAGCGCCAGCGTTCCGTCTTGCTGTCCCTTCCTGCAGCTCTTGTGGTGGCCTTTCCTGCCAGGAGCCCCCTCTGCAGCCACCCCACTTCATCAGAGACGTTCCGGCGCCATGCAGCCTCCGAAGGAAACGCGTGGCAATTTCTGGTCCTGTCCTTCACGAGGCCCCCTTTTTTTCTGGGCCATTGTACACCTGTTCTCCCAGCCTGTCTGCCAGACTGGAGGGGACTGCAGAGGAGGGGGACTTAGAGGCACAACCTTTGTGAGGTCACAACACAGTGCTGGGACATCTGTCCTCTGGGGACACTTTGCATTACAAGGAATAAAGACCATTCGCTTCAGACCAACAGATGGGTGGTGATTCCACGTGGACCACAAAGCAAGGCAACTGTTCAAAAGCCATTCTCTCTCTCTCTCTCTCTCTCTCTTTCTCCCTCTCTCTCTCCAGGATCTACAGCAGGACTTCTCAAATGTTAAAATGTCTGGAAATTGCCTGGGAATCGTGTTAAAATGCAGACTCTGATCCAGGAGGTCTGGGCAGCCCTGGCTGATACTTTTGCTACATGTCCTTGGACCTAACTTTGGAAACCAGGGTCTGGCTACCCAGCCAGGCATCTGGCCAAATCTGTGTCCTCAATACAGATTAGTATTTGTTGCCAGGTAAACAGTGGGTCTCGGGTAAATTGTCGCCGGGTGGATTAAAGAATTAATTTATCCTAATTATAATGTCGACAATAAAAGCCAGTGTTTGAGGTCTTAGTATCTGTCAGGCGCTGTGACTTATATTAAATCTAGCTAGTTCCGTGAGAAGGACTTACAGTCATTTCTCCCATCTGGCAGATGGGAAACCCAAGGCCCCGAGAGGCTGAGTGATGGTGGTGAGGGTGAAGCTGGCATGTGGACCCCAAGTCTGGCCCTTGGACAGCTGTGGTATCCAGCCTGTCAGAGGAAGGGGGTTCAGGGTACACTGCTGTGTCCCCTCCCGCCTTGGAAAGGAGTTTCTTCTAGTGCGTGTGGGGGCTTGGTAATTTCTCTTATTTCACTGATGACCCGCATTCATCTTGAGGTCAACGACACAGTTCCCTAAAGTAGAAAGGGCTACTTTTTTGTGCTAGGACAGAGATTCCCAATTGATCAGGAGGGGATGGCCCTGGGGACCAGGGACTCTCAGCAGGGGGTGCGTGGGCATTCTAGAGGGAGAACCCGCAGACTTCACCAGACTCTCTGAGGGCCCGTGATGCAGAAGAGCCAAGAACAACCGCTTTAGACCATCAGAACTGTCTCCGTCAAGAGCTCTCCTGATGGATATGATTAATTTCAGAATTGCCAGGGAGAGGAAGTAAGTTTGAACACGTGGCAGGGAAGGGGCAGCCCTGCTAAGACGTGGTGGCCTGCTTGTGGACTGTTGAGTCCTGGGGCACTGTGGCCCCTCCCTTCCTGCCTGCATCAGATCCTGCGGGGACCTTCGTGTCACATCTCTCCTCCCCATGGGGCAGGAGCCCCATCATCAATTGTAGGGCGTGCGCCTCGGTGTCTGGCACAGAGCAGGAATTGGTAGGTCTGGGTAGCAGTGGTTAGAATTCTCTAGAATGGATGTGCCCAGCCAGTCCCGGGGAGGGACCTGGAGAGGAAGCTGTCGTCTTTTGGTTGGCCACGAGGGGGCGCTATTGGTCTGCACTCGGGTCCCCGCCGTGTCTACACCCGCTCTGCGACAATGCATTATTCAAAAGGATGATCGCTACCAACAGTTAGACTCACGAGGTATCATGTCACACAAATGGCCACTAATGAATGGGATGGGGCAGACGATTAGCTGCATCCCAGCCCCCTCGGGCCCGCTTTTGCGTGGACGGTACCTGCAGAACCGACCCCGCCTTGCCTGCGCTCGGAGGGAGTCCCAGCTCGTCGTGAAAACCCACAGGTTGCTGCCAACTATTTCCAAAGGAGCTGCCTTCCCCGCTCCGTGTGCTCATCGAGAGGCGGATGGAAAACGATCCCTCCGGCGCAGGCTGCACCTATTTCCAGCCTGGGTTTTAGCTGGGCAACGTTCGATGGTGCGGCTTCCGGGAGCCGCCGCAGCAGGAGGCCCAGCCCAGGCGCCTCCTCCATGCGGTCCCGCGGGACTCGGCTTCCCTCCGGGGCCCCCAGCTCCAAGCTCGCGCCTCTAGGCGGCAGCACCTCTGCGCGGAAGGCGCTCCAGAGCCCGGCTCAGGCCAGTGGGGCTCCCGCCAGTGCTGGCTCCGCCTGCGACTTCTGTGATCACACCCGTGTGATGCGGGGCACGTGGCCTCCCGTCCTGTGTCCAGCCTCTGTTTTCTCCTCTGTAAGATGGGGATGTTCGCACCTGCTGCACCAGGGATGTGAAGGCTTTTCATAAACTCTGAGAAGCACCTGCAGGGGAAGGCATTTCAAGGATTAGGGGGACCCAGGGTCTAGGTCTTCATGTGCTGCGCGGGCACATCTCTTAACTTCTCTGGGCCAGAAATTGCCGATTTGCAAGAGATAAAGTTGGAGCAGGGGATGCCTGAGGTTTTCCATTCTGCACCTCAACCTTGTATAAAACACACCTACCCTGTGTACTGTGCCTTCGCGGCCTTGATCTGGCGAACAATCAGAAATTATGGAAGCAAATACATGAGTGGGCAATTAGGATGACATGGATTATTCATCTCACATAGTTCATCTTTTCCCAGGGATGAAGGGTCCATTGTGCTTCCCTCTCCTAGCTTTCTGGTCTTAACTGTAAGCAGGCCCAGAGACCACCTACCCCCTCCCTCCTGAGCCTTCTGTAACATCCCCACGCAAGGTCAAGTCTTCCCGATTCTGCCCTTGCTCATTGCACCTCAGAACACACACACACACACACACAAACCCGATAGTGTTCTTGTGTTTGTCTTTGAACTGAGTCTATTTCCCCTCCCCCATTCTTACTGCTCTTAGAGCACGTTACAGGTAAAACTTACCCTATGTTGTGACTGTGTGCACGTGCCTGTCTCTCTCGCTCTCTCTGCAAAGCAGGTGTCTGTAATCTCTGCAGTCTAGGCGGCTAACACAGTGCCTGGCACGCGGCGATCAGCTGAAAAGGCTCTCAGGTGAATGAATGAATGAAGCGAGGAGATGGGAGATGAAATGGATAAATGAATGAGTGGGTGAGGCATCTCTAATAAGGGGGTTTCAGGCTCTGTGGCAGTGTCTTGGGTAAGGACGGATTTGGAGAAATCATGTGACACATTGGGTTGCCTCCTCGATAACACAGATGAAGGTAATCCTCTTCATGCTGCCTGAACAATGGATGTCAAGGTCATACATCTGCAATCCCAAACTCAGCCTTTTTTTTTTTTTTTGTATTGTGTGTGTTCAAGTACAGACTTCATGTTCCCTTTTATTTTCCTTGAAGGTTAAACTTTCGCTTTTTTCATCTATAAAGATGTTTTAAAATCCCGTCTTGAAGCTTTAAAGATTTTTCTCCCAGCAGCTAGCTATAGATATATAAAATCCACCCACTTTACAAATGAAAATGATTGATACACATCAAAAAAGTTATCTGCATCAGATAATAAAACCTAGCTTAAGTCTCGCTTTAACTGCTCACTCCAGGAATTTAACTGAAAAAGGCAGGTACCTTACAGACTCGGTGGTGGGGAATTTAGGAGCGGGAGGGTTCTAGGCGGGAAGGGAAACTCACGTTTATGTGGGAGGCATCCTAGGCACTTTATATAAGAGACATTGCATAATCCTCCCACTGCAAGGAAGTGAGCACCAGCCTGAGTTTTGCAAGGGAGGGAATTCAAGGCTCTGATACGTTAAGCACCTTGTCCAAAGCCACACAGGCCAGTTGGTGGTACTGGCTCCCACTTAGGTTTCTGAACATGCAGACCCTCACCCCCCCCACCCCCACATAGGCACTATGATCCCACCATCGTGGAACTCCGTGAAAAGAGACAGTGGTAGGAAAATAACTTTATGTAGAAATTGAGTATGTCGTGTGGCTGCAGACCCTTCTGATCCCTCCTTGCCGGAGGCCGAGTCCTAGTGTGCCTATGTCAGCCATGAGGTTAAGAGTGAGGCTTGGGAAATCAGGCAGATGGGGGTTCAAATCTCAGGGCACCCGCAAGGCTCAGTCGGTTGAGCGTCCGACTTCTGCTAAGGTCATGATCTCATGGTTCATGAGTTCAAGCCCCGCGTTGGGCTCTGTGCTGACAGCTCAGAGCCTGGAGCCTATTTCAGATTCTCCCTCTCTCTGCCCCTCCCCTGCTTGCTCTCTCTCTCTCTCAAAAATTACAAACATTAAAAATAAAAATAAAAAAAAACTCAGCTCCTCCACTTATTAGTTGTACAGCTTTGCACAAACTACTTAACTAATCCTTGGTTTCCTCATCTGTAAAGTGGGGATCATAGTGTTGCCTATTTTATAGGATTGTTTCAAAGGTTAAGGGACATAAGGAATATAAAGTATTTAGAAATGTGCCTGGACATAGTTAGATACTAGTAAATGTTAACGGGACATGTTACTGAGGCATGAATGGTGCTTTGACTTTTCACCATTGGCTCTGGGGTGGACCACTCTCAGCCTCACCTGTAGCCCAAGAGAAAGTCCTCCCTTTCCCCCAAGACACTTTATTCTGGTCTTTTAGAAGTGGTCTCAATAATTATTTAAATCTGTGATGACTATTAATATGAATGGCACCCCGTATAGTAACACAGTGCACAACATGTACAACAGTGCCCCGTGGCCCTTGATCTCTTTGGAAAAGAAAGAGAAGTACTTTTTCTTTCCTAAGTGGAAGAGGAAGACTTCCTGCCTCTGAGGGATGGACCTCCCTTGCCCCAGTGTGAAACCAGCCAATGGCTGAAGGCTCAGTCCTTTCCTAGTGGGCATGGGGGTGGAGGCTGATTTCCCAGAGGCGAAAGGGACAGGAGCACAATCCCAGAGAAAGATCACTGAAATCCCTGAGCCACCAAGAAGAGGTGTGGGGGCTACCCAGGCAGTTGAACCTTGCGCTGAGAAGCAGTGGGAGGCTTCTGGGTGGCCGTGCCTCCAGTTCCACTGTGTTCTGGCCGTGGCCCTGGTCTCCATGGGAAAGGGCTTCATGGTGCGGAAGGAGTGGTGGGCCCCAACAGAGCCCTTACCCCCAAATGGGCCACCCAGGGCTTGACCAAGAGGACCAGGAGTAGCCGCCATGGCACTTGGAAGACCAGAGACCCTTCCGTGTTTGGACTGTGAACGCCTCACATAAAATGTACTACAGTGTATCAGTTCAGAGTGTGGGATTCAGAGTGACACATCTCTCTCCATCACTGCCTAGTTGTAAGATCTTGGGCAAGTTCCTCAGTTTCCCCACCAGTAACCTGAAGATGCTAACAATATCTAATCCAATATGTTGCGAAGGTGGATTGACTTAAGGCATATGAACCGCCTAGGACAGCATCCGGCATGTAGTGAGTGCTCCATAAAATGTTAACGGTTTGTATCATTTTGGAGTTTCAAGAGAGATGGGGGGGTCCCACAAATCTGAAAGTGGGGTTTATCGCTGGCCGGGCCGACAAGTCTGAGGTGGATTTCATCTGATTTAGCAATATGTGGAAATATGACATTTCTTGTACAAAATAAAATAAAATAAAATAAAAGAGAAATACGACATTTCTTGGACCAGAGAGTTAGTGAAGCAATTCACCTGCGCTGCAGGTCTGGTCATTGGCCGCGTGGGTGGCGATCTGCAGGCCGGGGAGCCAGCCCCGGCCTCGCTCGATCGCTGTCGTGGATGCCCTATGTGGCAGCGGTCTCCCCCTCCTCTCCCACCCCCACTCTTCCAGGATACGGCCCCTCCTGCCTCTGCGCCTCCCTCCCCTGCAGCCCTGCGAGGCGGGTCTGCAGGTTGGTTTCATGGTGTAACATGACTTTGCGGGGAAAAGTCAGGGAGAAATCACAGAGGTGGGTACACACGTTCCCAGAGGCTCACGGGCTTATCTCCGCCATGTTCTTGGTTTGTGGTTCCTGCTTCCCTTTCTGAGGGGCTCGGTTTCCTGCTTCTCTTTCCTATTCCTGCACACAGGGCTCAGCAAACCTCCGCTCCCGCCTCAGATACTTCTTCCCCCTGAATCCCGCTGCTGCCCGCGGATCCAAGAAGTCTCCTCCAGAAACATCTTCGCCACCCAACGCGGAGCCTGAGGCAAAGCTTACACGCTCGGCTGACCCAGCGCAGCAAGAGTGAGGGGAAGGGGAGTGACACAGGCCGGGGGGGACGCAAAGGCAGGGGGTGCACTGCTGGGGCCACAGCTCCCGGGGGACACCTGCTTGCTCGGTCGTCTAAGACAGCTCTGGTCCTCCGCACCCCAGAACAATCTACACGGGGAAGAAGGGACGGCTCCTTCTCATCTCCCGTGTCTCATCGGCCAAAGTTTGCTCCAGGCGGGGGGACTCCCCTGCGCCTTCCGGGTGTGGTGCGCAGAGCCCGGCTGACGGAGACGCCGGGTCCAGGGACCCAGCGGCCCCTGGACGTGGCGGGGAGCGGGGGCCTGGTGGGCTCTGGTGGGGCGTGAGTGCGGGGGCTGCTTCGGTGTCCGCCGCTGAGGGTGTGACGGAGCCTGTGCGCGACCCCAGACCTCGCGGCAGGAAATCTGGGACAGACGAGAGGCTATGGGGACAGCGGCTGGCGCTCTCCTTTGAGTCGGTGGCCTAGTTGACTTTGGGGGAGGCAGGTTGGTGGTGCCCATGGGGGTCTGTGGGGGTCTGTCCTCGGGTGACTCACAGACTTCCGTGAACTCCATCTTGTGCCGTCACCATCTCAACCTGTGGCTTCCAAGGTCACTGCAACAGGGGAAGGGAGGAAGGGCTGAGGCTCCAGGGCTTTTTACCTCCTCCGCCATAAGGGGACACACTCGCTTCCGCTCATCACCCACCCACCGGAAGGGGGCCCACTCACTTCCGCCCGTCATTCATCATTGCTTCCGCCCCTCATCCATCCACCGGAAGGGAACATACCTCACTTCCACTCATCATCTAGCCACTGGCAGGGGACACACTCACTTCCGCTCATCATACATCCACCTTTGTTTCCGCCCCTCATCCACCCACCGGAAGGGGACACACCTCACTTCCGCTCATCATACATCCACCTTTGTTTCCGTCCCTCATCCATCCACCGGAAGGGGACACACCTCACTTCCGCTCATCATACATTCATCCTTGTTTCCGCCCCTCAACCACCCACCGGAAGGGGACACACCTCATTTCCACTCATTATCTAGACCCTGTCAGGGGACACACTCACTTCCGCTCATCATTACCCATCCACTGGAAGAGAATACACTCACTTCCGCTCATCATACATCCACCTTTGTTTCCACCCCTCATCCATCCACCGGAAGGGGACACACCTCACTTCCGCTCATCCTCCACGTGGGGAGCCCAATGGCCTCAGGCTGACTTCAGGTGAAGTGAGAACTGTAGAGCAGCACCTGCAGGGATCTCGTGATCTCCGCCTGGCTCTGCGCCGCCGCCGCCTCCCGACCCCCCCCTCCCTGCCCCCCGCATCCGGTACGGGAGTAGTGTACGCAGGCGCTCAGTGTTTACTGTTCACATCTGCTGTGATGCCCAGCGGCAACCCTTTTGGAAGCAGCCCTGGATCAGGCTTCCTGCAGCCGCCCCCGGTCAAGGACAGCCCCGTGTGGGCATTGATTCGAGCCCCTGTGCGATTGGAAACCTTTAGTGGGGGACTTGGGCTGGAGGGCCCCCCGCCAGTTCGGGCAAAATTTTCTTAAGTAGACGTTCCGCCCTTCCAGGTGTCAGGGCGGTGTGAGGGCTTCCCTCTGTCTCTGGCTCCCTTCCCCTTTTCCTTCCTAGGTGTTTCCTCCGATAAATCTCATGCACATCTAACAGCATCTGCTCCTCAGGGAACCCAGACTAACACATACATCATCATGACTCTATAGATAACTTCCAGCCCTGCTTTAAATAGCGCACTGTATTTTTTTCCGTAAGTAAATATCCGCTTCATGTATTTTATTTGTTTACTTTTCTGAGGATCGTTTGCTTATTATTTTTTTTCAAGGGACCTAACATCGCAAGTGCCCTCAATCCATTTTATTTTCCTGAAGACTCCACTCCAGGAGCCTCTAATCCCTTCCGCAGGCTGGAGTAGGTGGGGGATGGGGGAAAGTTTAGGAGTGGGGAGGTATGGGGGTGTCCCCTGGGCCTGGATGCTGCATAGAAGCTTTTTTTCTTTTGACTCTGTAAATGTCTTCATTTTGGTCCTTTAGGTGGAAATAGTCCGATGGTATCCTGATTCTCCTGATTCCAGTTCTTTTGTGTATGACCTTTTTTTTTTTTTTTTTTCTTTTCTATCTGGAAGCTGGTAGGATCTTATAATAACATGGCTTAGTGTGGGTCTTATTTCTTTTACTGTGCTGGGCATTTATGGCCTCTTTCTGTCTGAAGAATGGGAAGTTGTGAGACAATGAATGGAAAGAAGTGAGTCCCCCTTCTCCCTCTGTCTGCTGGGTCTACACCGTCTTCCCAGAGACATTGTTGTCCAGGTCCTTGAGCACCTTCGGGAGACAAGCCTCGATGCAGGCGCAGCTGATAGGCTGACATTACATTCCCATTATTAACACTGCCTCGGCCTACTACCAGGGCTTGGAAACAGCCTTCTAATAGCATGGCAGGAATCTGATACGTGGATATACCACAACACAGATTTCATCAATTCACTCGGTTGAGGTTTTAGGCGGCATTTACTTCTTATATTGTGAGTAGTGACATACAAAGCGTGCTGTACATCTTTGTGAACATCTCTGGCTATTTGCTTATATTCTGTTTTCCAGAGTGTGACCACATGCTGGATCTCAGCTCCGGATTAGACTGGACCTGGTCGTATGTGGTTTCCTACTCTTTTCTCCCCGTGGATGGTTGAGGATGGGAACCCCATTTCACCGGTAATGAAGCATGAATGCCAGGGAACATTTGGTTGTCTTTTGCCCACACGCAGAGTACAGAAATTCCCTTCCTGCAAATCGCTTTTTGCTAACGGGAGACTTTCTCACTCATGTCAGATGACTCCATCTCCGGGCCAGCTGTCCACACAAACCCAGAGCTGTGAGCTCTGGAAGTCACGATTTCCCAGTCCTCTCTGAGTTTCTGAAGCAACGAGCCCAACAGAAATTACACACCTTCTCCTTCTCCACAAGTTCTGAATGCATGGAGAGTTCAGATGCTTCCAGCACATTCCACCCTCCATGAGGTCGGATGCACAGAGGAGAAGCACCACCTTATGTTGGTTGGACGTTTTCCCTCTTTCAAGTATTTTTATATCTAAAAACACAACCAGCCCCCCTCCACCTATGCAAGGTTTCAGAGCGTCTTGTGGTTCCTCCTGATGGTTAAATGGCCTCACAGGGGCCAAGGTCACACAGTGATTTGAGGGAAGATCTGGGTCCTGATCCTTGACCTTCCAAGCCAACCTAGGGCTGATTCCATTAGGCAACATAATGGGGCATGTTTTCCAAAAACAGAAAGAGAGTCAGAAAGAGATACTGGTGAAAAGATAGAAGCACGGGGGTCAGGAGGACATGAGTGTGAATCCCAGACACTTCTCTCTGAATCTTGGGTTCCTCTTCTGCAATATGGGATGAGCGTACTACCCCTCAGTGTTACCATGAGCATTAAAACACGGACACTAAGCCTGGGTGGCTTTGTGCATTAAGAATCTGACTTCAGCTCAGGTCATGATCTCATGGTTCGTGTGTTCGAGCCCAGTACTGGGCTCTTGCTGTCCGCACTGAACCTGATTCATATCCTGTCTCTCTTTCTCTGCCTGCCCTTCCCCTGATGGCTTGCTACTCTCTCTCTCTCTCAAAAATAAACATTTATAAAATTAAAAACAAAATGTGGACACAAACACATCGATCACAGGCCGCTGCACAGCAAGTTTCTGAGTACGGGAATAAAGGTGTATGTGAGTGACTTGAAATGTTGTGGAGACGAGCCAGAGTCTCTAGAACTGTGGACAGTCAAGGTTAGATGGGCCTCCAGGAGGACAGCCCAGACCAGAAAAGGAAGGGGATGCTGAGGGGCAGTGCCACGAGTTGAACCAAGAGTCCATTTCCCAGGTGCCCCGTGACTGTGTCCTTAGTGGCCCGCAGCACCCACCTTGTGCTTGGGAAGACCAGCACCGGCAGCTTTCAGAGACCCTGGGGAGACAGATTGGGGACAGCCCAGGGTCCGGGAGGGTGGGGTGAGTCAGGGGGTGCGCAGGTGGCTGGCTCAGTGTGGGGGCCCAGTGACAAACTCCAGCAACAGCTCAGGCTTGCCTGGGGATATCTCTGATGAGGCTTGGAGGGTGCTCACATTCGGGAGCTCTCCATCTGGGAGGGAGGCTGGATTTCATCCTGGTCAGTTACCTGTTTTATGGTGTCACAGCTCTTATGATATGGTATATGCTCTGGCCACATTAACCGTGGTAGCAAGCCAGCCCCTGAATCTCTGTGGCTCAACATGTCAAATGTTTATTTCTTACTCACACCGAGTCTGTTGCAGAGGGTCCCGACCAGCCAGTGGCCTTCTGTAGGGTTACTCAGGGTCCTGGGGTCCTTCCACGTTGGGGCTCTCCCCGTCCCAAGAGGCCTCTGTGGGGTCTTCTGGATTCACCAGCAAAGGAGGAGGAAGCTGTGGGGGCAGCACACGCATCCATCGGCCGGAACTCAGCCACATGGCTCACAGTACAAAGAAGCGAGGAACCGTAGACGAGCTATGTGGCATGGGTGAAGTGAAACGGGTTTTAGGAACACAAAGCACGCTCTGTATGTGATTCCCTCTGTGCCCCGAAAGTGAGTTCCTTAGGAGGCTGGTTGTGTCGTGTTTGCTGCACGTTCCTGGACCCGGCCCCCTATGTGGCCTGGGGAAGGCACGCGACACACAGGGAGAGAAGGCATCTAACACTTTGACTTTGTCCTGACGGGGGGCTCTGTCCCCACTCTCCGGACTCTGTGACTAAACCCAGCTTCCTCTGGGCGAGTGGTCACCCTGGCTTTTCCTGTTTCCGGCTTCCATCCTGGCTCTGGTCTCTCCACCTCGAACCTCAGCCCTGGGCCCATCCATCTCCTGCAAGGGACAGGAGGACCAGACAACCCGAATGAATGCCTTCCCTCGTCTCCCCCTCCCCCCACCTGCCCAAATCACTTTAGTTCTTCGAGCTCCACCCGAGATGCCGTGTCCTGAGGCTTTTCCAGCAGGAAGACAGGCCTGGCCCGTGTCAGGGGCATCTGTGTCGGATGCGCCCGGCCGGGAACTAACCATCAGTCTCGCCCACAAAGCCAAT
Source organism: Hyaena hyaena (assembly GCF_003009895.1). NCBI lineage: Eukaryota > Metazoa > Chordata > Mammalia > Carnivora > Hyaenidae > Hyaena > Hyaena hyaena. Next base: position 2,093,752 of record NW_024080801.1, read on the forward strand.
GGGGACCCGAGGACCCCACGGCTGCGGCCTGGGCTGTGCAGACGGTGTCCCTCCCAGGGCTGGGCCCGCGGGTGGCCTGTCCTCATGATGGTCCCTTGTCAGGCTCGGATCCAGATAGAGCGACTCCGAGTGTGAGAACGAGAAAACAAACAGGTCCCAGCTCGCCGCCCGGTGTTTTCCAGCTCGGAGAGAGGAGGCCAGTTCAAAGGGCTGCCCTAGTTTCTAGCAACAAGCTTTCCCGCGGGGAGGCCGGAGTGTGTTGGGTTGACAGAGCACAGATGAACCATCAAAAGGGACGTTTTGGAGACAGAGATGAGAGGTGGGCTTTTGATAAAGGACGTTGACTTTGGAAAAAGAAAAACAGAAATTTGGGATAGGGGAAACATCAAGATGGGATAAACAATAATCGCCAATTTTTGGTCTAATCTATGCCAACCACTTTACCTTTTACGCCATTGAACTCATCCTCTGGAGAGCCTGTGAGGTGAGTGTATCGTCGTTATTTTATAGATGAGGAAGCTGATGCTCAGAGAGGTCTAGTAACTTGAGCAAGGTCACACAGCTTTAAGTGGTTGAGCTAGGAGAGAAACTCGGGACTTTTCTGATTGCAAAGCTGGTTTCTGCCTTGCTGTTTCACAGTCTTGGATTCCAGATTTTTCTGCCATGATACCAAGGTCCCTGCCATCCCTGATTAGACTTTATCATCTGGGGTATTCTTTGTTTCTCAGTTAAGGCTCACAAAAATCGTTTGGCAAGGGTAAGATTATTTTCCAAGTCTTTTGAGGAGAAACAAACCCAGAGACGTTAAGTAACGTGTCCAAGGTCCTGGGGCCCATAGGTAGTAGGAAGAGCACTAGCATGCTCCCGTCTAACCCCAAACCAGGACTTGCTCGTCTCCACCAGGCCCTGCAACACCACAGCCCACGGGCCAGATTGCGCTGGCCGCCTCCTCTTGTGAGGATTCTGAGCTTACCCCACCCACCTTTTTTTTTTTTACATTTTTAAGAATTGTTTTTACATTCTATTCATTTTTTTTTAATTTTAAAATGTTTTTATTTATTTTTGAGAGAGAGACAGAGCATGAATGGGGGAGGAGCACAGAGAAAAGGAGACACAGAATCTGAAGCAGGCTTCAGGCTCTGAGCTGTCAGCACAGAGCCCGACGCGGGGCTCAAACTCGTGGACCTCGAGATCATGACCTGAGCTGAAGTCGGACACTTCACTGACTGAGCCACCCAGGTGCTACTGTTTTTACATTTTAAATGGTTATAAAAAATCAAAAGGAAAGTGATATTTTGTGACGTGAAAATTATATGGATTAGCATTTTAGTGTCTGTCTATAAATAAAGTTTTATTGGAACACAGCCATGCCTCTTGTTTCCTTTCCTACAGCTGCTTTTGCGCTCCCGTGGCTGAGCTGAGTCATGATAGAGGTTGTATGGCCTGCACAGCCTTGAGTATTAACTATCAGGCAGTTTACAGAAAGAGCTTGCTGTCCTCTGCTCTCCCGCATCCTGTGGAAGACTAAAACGGGGATCACCACTGAATGCAGACAGCAGGGGGTCCAGTCTCGTGTTGCAGGAGAAGCCAGGCCAGGAGGGAACACAGGCCTCTTTCCTGCTGAGGGTGCCCAGCAGGCTGGTCCCCAGAGGAGCCACCCGGGGGGAGGGGGGAGTGGGGAGAGCCCAGGGGCCAGCTCTGAGGTTGCTGGCATTGTCCAGCGCATGGCCAATGCAGGGACTCAGGTGCCTGGGGGCTTGGGGGCCACCTGAACTAAGGGCCAGCAGGAAGGTGGCGAGAGGGCCTAGGACTTAGGGGGGACCAGAGCGTGCGAGCGGTGAGCTGGCAGGAATCGGGCGTGAGGTGGGTCGGGGGCTGGCAGACGCACCAGACTCGCCCATGAGTCCGATGGGGTGGGTGATGGGGTTGTGGGGCAGGCGTCACATTTGTCCTCATGGTGACGGGGGAGGAAAGGCTTTAAGTCCAGGTGTACAATGTTCGGGACGCTTTGGCTCCATGCCTGCAGACGGGTCCCCGGCCCGCAGCAGGGCGTGGTGATCTGAACTCGGCCCCCATCGGACTCTAACGGGGAGGGCTGAGAACACCGCAGGGCACGGCGCCCGCCGGGGCTCTTTCCTGCCCTTCCTCCAGGTGCTAGGAGGAAGGGCCACACTGTTTCCCCTCACCTTCTAGGAAGGCTGAGGACGAAATGTCCCTAGCCCTCTGCGGAAGGGGAGCTTTTCATTCCTGTAAAAGATTCAGACTCAGGGTATAATAAGTGATGAAAACCCACACGAAAAAGTACAAGCGAGGCTGGCGTCTGAGGGAGGAGACCACACTCTTGGAGCCGGAGGGGCTGGTATGGGGCTGTCTGCCCACTCACAGCACGTCCCCTCCAGCAGGGTGCCGTGTGCACAGGAGGCGTGGAATCGCGCACCATAACCTGAGAAGTGGCTGTCACAGAAGGGACGGGTCCTCGGGGGCTGGGGCAGATTCTCAGCGTCAGGGACTGAAGAAAAAAGCCAGAGATCAGCAAGTGCAGCTCCCTTATCTTATGGGTGAGGAAACTGAGGCCCAGAGAGGCCTGGTGACCGGCCTGAGGTCACACAGTAACTTGGTGATAAAGGTAGAACTTGAGTATAATTATCTGGATATTTTCATCTCAAAACACTCAGTGGCTGCCTTTCTAGACTACGATGCTGGTTAAATTAACAATGGAGATCATGGTCAATGTGTACCGATCACGCCCTGTGATCTACTTGCCACCTGAGAATTGGTCAAAGTTCCTCAAAACAGGGTTCCCACCTGGGGCTGGGATTCTTCTTGGAAGCCGGCCTCCCAGGACTTGGCGCTTGGCCGGAGAGGATGTGTGGATGCTCGCATGAGGGTGAGTGGATGGTGCCGCCATACTGAGTGGGAAGGGAAGAGCTGAGTGTGTGGGTGGGAGCCTATGAGGGGACCCTGGGAGCTCAGCCAAGCACCCAGTGTTCCCTGTTCCTCATTCGCTGCTCCCCAGGTTTACTGAGTGGCATCAGCAGAGGGCCAGCAGGCGGGGCAGAGGAGTGACGGCATAAACGAGAATAAAGGAAGGTAGAGAGCGTGAGGAGCCCTGGGAGAGGCACACTGGGCATGCGAGATGAAGGGGGGTTATTCCCACCCATGGCCATTGGGGGTGTTTTCTCATGGGATCCCTTCTGGGTCTGGAAGGTGGGGAGGTTGCACATTTGCAGAAATGGTGGGTAAAGGGTGGCGGGGGTTATGAGTGGTGCACTGTGAGAGCGGGTGTAAGGTGTGAGAAGTTGAGAGGCAAGAAGTGAGACCAGGGGGCTGAACTAAGTATGAATAGACAGAGGCATCTGTGGGGTAGGGGTACTAACAGGGACTGCTGACCCTTACCGAGAGCCTATGACACGCCAGACAGACTCTCTGCTGAGAGCTTTCAGGGCCAGAACTCGTATTTTCCACACATCACCCCATTTTACCACCGAGGAAACTGGGACACAGAGACATAAAGTAGCAGCCTAAGGTCACACAGCCAGGAAGCAGTGACTTGGGAATCAAATCTGCCAGGCTGGCTGGGTTTTGGCCTCTTCCTCTCCACTGCCTCTGGAGCAGGCTGGAGAGGAACGGAGGGTAGTGGGCAAAAGGGGGAAAGGAATCCTGTTTTGAGGAACTTGGACCAGTTCTCAGATGGCAAGTGGATTTTCTCAACCACAAAAAGCATGTCTCTGGAACCACGGGCTCACTCGTGTCCCTGAGGGAACGCCCCTAGGCTGCAGTTCCAGAATGAGTCAGGTGGGGTCTCCAGGGCCCCTGGGGCAGGAAGGCCTGCGAGATTCTTCTGGGTCTCGGAGATCTTCCAGAAAGGCGGTGTCAGATGTAGCAACAGCTCCCTGCACGCGGTCATCCCTAGGCTTGTTTATGATTACTGAAGGCATTTGCATGGAAACAGGGCTTTCTTAGTCTTCTGAGGACTCCGCTTCCCGCCGCTGGTTCTCACCTGAAGCCGTAATTCTCCATTTGTGGCCCAATAACCGTCTCCCGGGTGGCTAATGATGGACCATATGCTCCTGGGGCTGGAGTGCTGGACAGGCAGACTGGCGTGCGCCATGCCTGCCTCCTGTTCCTCTTTCTCTTTTGGACTTGCCGACTGCAACCTGTCCTCCGCAGTGTCCCCAGGGCCTTGTGAGACTGTCTTCCTCCTCAGGTGCTGTTCCGTTTTGCAGGCGACCCCGGCTGGGCTTAACTTGGCACTGGCTACTCTGCCTGCCAACATCTCCGTATCGACAAGCTGGCAAGAATCCACGGAAGGGCAGATGATGTCTGCTGGTTAAGTCCCCTCCAGGTGGGGGGATGAGGTGGAAAGAGCTTTGGCCCGGGATCGGGGCAAGTGGAGATTTGCTCCTGGCTTTGTTGGGAAATCACTGTTATGACTTTGGAGAGGTCTCTTTACCCTTCTGGTTCTTCATTGTTTTTCTTATGTAAGGGAGTGATTTTGGTTAGATCAATGGTTTCTAGCCTGATTCTTAGGTGTCTGAAAAGATAGTGATGGGCATAGGGGGACCTTTAAAACAACTTTGAGCTCCCTCTAACCACTAATTCCTAGAGAGAAGTGATCGCAGCCTATTCACCGAGTCTCTGTTATCTAAGACAGTGTTGGGACAGAGGTGCAAACAATGAATGTTTGTTGGAATAAGAAGGCCTTGCAGAAAGGCCCACAGAAATTGTCCTTTGGAGCTGATAAACCGGAGCAGGCTAACAGAAACCTTGGATTCCTTAATGACTAGCATGACGTTAAGGATGAACTGCTCTTTTTTTTTGGTCTCTGCATAACTGACTCTAACTTAAAGAAGGAAGGAGTCCGTGGGGGACAAGGCATCTGAGAACACAGGTGATGTCAGCAGTCAAGGTGGGAGGTGCGATTGGTCGAGCCGAGGTCACAGGACTGCTCAACTGCCTGCTGGGAATGGACACTCTCTAGCTTTCTTTGGCTTCCATGCTCTTTGTCCCCACCAACACTATCACAGAGTTGGGGATTTCTCGGAAGCAGGAGGAAATTTGGATTCCAGGTAGCCAAAACATGACAAAAGACCACTGTGCCTGGACTCTGGTCCTGCTACACTTAACCGGATCTCTGCTCAGTAGCCGGTGGATGGCTCTGATGAAGGGAACGAGAAAACAAGCTTATGTATGCATTTTGATGTAGAAAAATGTCTATGTGCCTGGAGTCTGTGGGAGAGAAGTTATAACAGGATGCTCGTGGGTGAAGACGGACTTCTTCCTAACCTACAAAGCCAGGGTTTTCTACTGAAGTAAGTAAAGAGATTCCCTCGTTGAGATGCAGACACAGGTGCTGAGGGAGACTCACTTTTTCTGTATCTCTAGTTATGTGCGGGTGGGATGGGGCTCCAGTGACCAGTCTCGTCTGTCTCCCATCTCTCTGAGCCTCATAGCCCCAAACTGGATTACTTCCTTGGGATTTTGTGCAACCAAATGAGCTCATGGATTCGAAGATTATCTATAACTCTGAATGTACTCATGTTGCCAATAACAGTCAACAACAATGCCAGTGATACCAATATCTGTCTTGGTATTTATCTGGGCAGTGTGGGTTGGTAGCCATCCACGAGGAAATACCTTCTCTTTGCCTTCTTCTCACTAACTTACATTTTTTGGTGTTCCTTTTGTCTGTGCAGTGGACATATGTCATTTACAGCCGTCTGATATCTTTTGAATAGTCCTGCTACCTCTTAATTATTTTTAACGTGATGACTTCTGCCTTTGCATGGAAGAATCTGGAGACTTGCATCCTGAGGATTGCTTTCAGCGAGGATAATGTCAGGAGACCTAGGTACCTGTAGTTAGGTGAACTTCTCTGAGACTTGGAATCAGAAACGAGTGCTATGAGGTCCTTGTCCAAAAAATGTAGTGCTATTTGGTTGTCCGGGGACAGGAGTGGTGGAATTTCTGGTTTCCAGTTGCAGTCGCGGTAGCTACTACATAGTGATGTTTGTTAGAGAATCCCCAAGGGGTGTTTGGACTCAGATTCAGAGTCCATTTTTGCTCTTCTCAAAGATATTTTGAGTTATCGAATTGCCTTTCATATGTTCCTTTCCTGCTTACAGTAGGCAGGCTGTTTGCAGCTAAAAATCCTTTCCAGTATTGGAATTGCATCTGGAGTGGATTCCAAAAGTTACAGAGCCTATGCTGATATAGAAGTGGTTTAGTGGAGGTGGTCAGGCATCAGGAGGCAAGGATTCACCCAAGGTCAACGAGAGACAGGATGACCTCTTGTTCGTGTTGGCAAATTCATACCTGCTGCGCCCTGCACAGCTAACCTTTGCCAGCTCATCTTTGGGACGTTGACCTCTGTCAATGGGAGCTACAGGGTTAAGGGCAGTGGTTTTGGCATCTCCTTTGTTGTTTTGACTCCTGGTCATACCCTTGCCCTCAGGGTCTTTGCTTCTATCCCTTCATGGGGGCTAGTTGTGAGATCAATAATGATTTAACCTTTTCACAAGTAGATGTTATAGTCTGAAAATGTGTGGAAAGGTAAAAACTAATGGAGGATATAAGTGACAGACAAAGGCATTCAGACAGAGAGAGAGAGAAAGAGAGAGAGAGAGAAATAAGAAACAGAGGAAGAGACGAAGAGGAAAAAGTGAGAGAGATGGATAAAGGGCCCTGTCTATGTCAGGAATGATCCCTGGTGAGGTAGCTTCTGTGGTAGCCAGCCTCTATGATGGCCTCAATGAGTCCCATGTCTGGTTTTCATGCCCCATGTAGTTCTTTTTCACATTGAGCCGGGGCTGGCCTGTGTGACCAATAGACTATGGTGGGGTTAACAGTGGTCATTCCCAAGGCTAGGTCACAGAATACATTGTAGCTTCTGCCTTGGCCTCTTGGGTCATTTTCTCTGCAGGAAGCCAGCCGCCATGTTGGAAGGACATAGAAAGCCCGCATGAAGAGAAACCAACTTGGCAGTTGCGACTTGCTGGCCACGGGAGCAAGCCTCCTGGGAAGTGAGTCTTGTGGCCCTGGTCCATCACTTTGATGGCTGGACACCAGCTGATACCTGGCAGCAATCGCCTGAGAGCCTGAGCCAGAGCTGCCCAACCAGGCTGCTCTTGTTCCTCGATCTGCAGAGCTCGGGGAGATAATAAGTGATTACTGTTGTTTTGAGCCATTGAATGTCAGGTTATTTGTCACACAGCATTAGATACTCAATATAGTTCTCTTGCTGCCCTTCCTTTTGATAAAGATGCTCTGGAGTCTGAGGTAGGAACAGACAAGGGACATGTTCGGAACCGCTCATCTTCTTCCATGGGTGTTATTGTTCTGCTTCATTGACCTGCTCATTCGTCACTTAGTAGAAATTCCTCTTGGGCTCCAGTAGATAACCGAACATTATTTCTGGTTTTAAGTATTACTGTACCTTTAAGTCTCCTGGGTCTATTTTTGTAAGTATTTTGATGGGAAGGTGGATAAGAATGGATCAAATGCTGTTACCTTGCTGTTCTCTTAACCAGGGAATCAAAAATCTATAACTGCTTCTACATTTTTGCTTATGCATTCCATCACTGCACGTTTTTGAGCACATATTTCCAAGCCAATTTTTCTTGCTTGTTTCTTCATTTATTTATTATTCACATGTGCCATTGGATTGTTTTATCATATGTTAGAAAGCCTACAAAGATATGCATTTAGAAAATATGAGAGAAAAATACATAGAGATTCTATTATTTTCTTTTATCTATTCAAATGGTTGTCTTGGGCACCGCTGGTAAATGTGTTCCTTCTCCCACTTTGGAGACCACTGGTCTCCCATACAGTTCACTTTTTATATTCACATATTATCTGTATTCACTTTTTATATTCACATATTATCTGTATTCACTTTTTATATTCACATATTATCTGTATGTTATTTCAGGGCAGAGGTTATGCTTTAGTTATTGTCTCCAAGATTATAGGATTGCTGCTCCATTCATGCTTCTTTTTTTAAAAATTTTAAAACATTTTTATATATTTTTGAGAGAGAGAGAGAGAGAGAGAGAGCATGAGCGGGGGAGGGGTAGAGAAAAAGATAGGGAGACACAGAATCTGAAGCAGGCTGAAGGCTCTGAGCTGACAGCACAGAGCCTGATGTGGGACTCGAACCCATGAACCATGAGATCATGACCTGAGCAAAAGTCAGATGCTTAATGGACTGAGCCACCCAGGCATCCTCCTTCATGCTTCTTAAAAGAAAGAATAAGGAAGGAAGGAAGGAAGGAGAGAGAGAGAGAGAGAGAGAAAGAAGAAAGAAAGAAAGAAAGAAAGAAAGAAAGAAAGAAAGAAAGAAAGAAAGAAAGAAAGAAAGAAAATGAACAAATACATGAAGACATGATTGAATCGTGGAATTCAATCTCCTCCAAGTGACCGAGCCCCTCTCTGCCAACCTTGCTGAGAACTGCCTCTGTGCTAAGTACATGCTTGGAGGACAGGTCTGGACTTATTTCTAAGACAAATTGTGCTCTGTTTTCCCTCTCCATCCCGACCCACGCAGTGACATACGCAGGCCCCCAAATCACACCCCCGCACACAATCGTTTTCTCCTTTTCCTTCAAGCTGTCTCCCAGGCCCGGCTCTCTGGCAAATAGCCATCACCAGTGAAGACCTTTCTAGTGAGTACATATGTGGGGGAGGATTTTCCTGGCCCTTAACTAGCTGGCCTCCCCAGGACTCAGGCTGTCTGGGTTTCTGTCTTCTAACATTTCCTGGGGCCGAGGAGCTGTGGCAGACACAATTATAACCAGCCTGTCAAGTCTCTTTGTTCGGCTGGACATCTCTCTTCGGTGTCCATCGGCTTAAATCCTCATCCCCATTTAGGCTTCCGAGCGACCTAGTGAGTTAGAGTCAATGTTGCCATTTCCCTGCTGCCGCCCCACTCTCCGCTGCACTGGCTTTTCTGGCCTGGGGTTGTGCAAGCAACTGGGCATGTGGAAGAAGGCACAAAGGCCCAGCTTCTCTGGGAGCACAGATAGCTTTGTTCTCTCCATGTGCGTGGGCGTGTGCATGCATCCAGAAGGTCATGAGAGAGATGCGCTTGGTGGGGTTTAGAAGGTCTTAGTTTGAACCTTGATCCCTGCATTCTTTGTGGTCAGACCTTGGCCAACACAGCTCAGTCAGGACCAGTGGGTGGGAGTCTTTGGGGACACACCTGGAGACACACAATCACAACAGAGTCTTGTGCCGGACATGCGTCTGGCTGCCCAAAGTTTCCAACACTGTGATGGTCTGGGTTCGGCCCCCAAATCTTAGTGGCTGGAAACAACAAAATTTATTTCTCACTAATGCTGTGTGTCCATAATGGGATATCTGGGTCCGCCTCACCCTGGGACTCAGGCTGCTCAGGTTGGGCCACCAACCGCCAGGCCAGAGAAGAGAGAGAGCAGACAAATCGCATGGTGCCACCAGTTTTCACAGATATTTCAGCTACTTCTGCTCCTGTTTCAAAGGCCAGAGCAAATCATAGGGGATGGCTGTGTCCCAGGGGGGCTGAGAGGTACCATATTGCCACATGACCAGAAGGAGAGAAACCCGTGAAAGGGGACAGCCCATATCCCTTCCTTCTTTTGGATACTTTTCTAGTTTCTGAATTGTGCTCTTCTAAGATGGAAGTGAGAAATTCACCGTGGGGGCAGAATACTGTCCAGCACAAAGATGTCCATGTCCTAATCCCCAGAACTCATGAACAAGGCAGGAGAGGCTCGGCAGAGCTGATTCAATTAAGGGTCGAGATGGGAAGATGAGCTGAGATCGCCTGGGTGGGCTTGGTGTAACCACAGGGATCCTCATAAGGAAAGAGGGAGGCAGGAGAAGCAGAGACGTGAGGATGGACACAGGGGCAGGAGTGATCGATGTAAAGAAGCTCGTGGGCTCAGGGTGCAGCCAGCTGCCTTCTAAAGAAGCTGGAAGAGTGGAGGCTGGTGGCAGTAGTGGGGTTCCGAGTGACCATTGCTCTCTCCAAAGAAGTGACAAGTGGCGAGTCTCTGTAAAAAAGACTGAACGGGGCAGTGAGATAACATAATTCACTTTACTCTTATGATTACATGGAATTGTTTCCCTCTTCTGTCCCATTTGGGACTTATTTGTATTACTCACCCCAAACAATATCAGCTCCTACGCACAGAGGTATTGCTCTGCTAGCAATTTGCAGGCCGTTTGAGCCCCTCTTCCATGGTGCAGCGCCCTGCTGGCCCTGAAGCACTGGGGCGGTGGTGTGGCCAGAGACATGAGCCGTGTGTCAGGCACATTTAGAGCAGGGCACTGTCCGTGAGGGAAGGCCCGGTCCTGCTCTGAGGGCCCTGGGCCGCTCATACCTGACATGGAGTATGTGTTATGGGGTGGCCGTGTACGTGGAGGCTGGCTCGGGGCGGGGGGGTGGGGGAAGGGTCGTGGGGACCGGGAGCTGGAGGTACTCCTGAAGGCTGAAGTGGGTATTCCCGTCACCAGCTTTAGTTCACTTTAATAAGCCTTTCTTGAGCCCAGCAATGTGCCAGGACCTCGGCTGGGAAGTGAGGCTGTAGGACACAGGAGAAACCGCTCCTGCCATCAGGAAGCTTCGGGGCTAGTAGGGGAGCTGAGGACATTAAACGAGCAGTTGCATTCTTCCAGTGTGGCAAGAACCATGCAAACGAGAGAAGAGTTGTTGAGGGTACTTTATTTTTTAAGTTTATTTATTTTGAGAGAGAGAGAGAGAGAGAAAGCGAGTGCAAGGGAGCTGCAGAGAGAGAGACAAAGAGAGAATCCCAAGCAGGCTCTGCATTACTGCTACAGAACCCCATGTGGGGCTGTAACTCATGAGTTGTGACATTATGACCTGAGCTGAGATCAAAAGTCGGACGCTCAAGGACTCAGCCCCGAGGCACCCTGACAGTTGCACTCTTCGAGCCTGGCAAGAGCCATGCAGAGGAGGGCAAGGTTGTTGGGGGTCCTCTCAACAGGCTTTGGGTTTGTCTGAAAGGGGTAAGCAATTCTTTACCTGTCTTGCTCCAAATAATGAATGGCATGGGAACTCTCATTCCCAGCTCTTCATGTTTCCGTAGGGAAATCCTACTTCCCAGGAGGGAAGGATTTGAGAGGAGCACTGCTGGCATCTTCCTTCATACCTACAACCCACTCCTGCCTCCCCAGGAAGAAGGGATTCTGATCTGATTAGTGACTTTGGGGACCTGAGCGGGGTCCAGAGTTCCTGGTGCTGCAGGATCTCTGATGAGAACTGGAGCCTGTTTGAGACCCGAGGTTCAAGGAAGGGAGGGGACTTGGCCTCCTTTGTCGTTGGGTGTGGCAGAGACCAGAGACCCGAAGCCAACACTCTTCAGGCTGTCTCTGCATGAAGGGAAAGCCTGGTGGCGGGGGCCAGTTAGCGGCTGTGGTAACGGGGGCGGCAGAGATGGGCAAGGAGCAGGCAGAGCAGGGAGGAGCTGAATCACGGGAAGGCCCTGGGGTAATGGATGGGAGTTCCAGAACTATCCAATGGGAGGGAACCTGAGGGAGAAGGAGTAGGCGGTGTGCTCAGGTCCCAACTCTGGGGAACGGGTGGGATGTCACTGGTGCCTGTTGCCTCAAGAGGGAGCTGCAGTCATTCAATTTTGGATGTGAGGGAGTCCTGACCCTGGATGTGGGTTCTTCTTCTTCTTTTTTTTTTTTTATTTATTTATTTTTTTTACAAATAGTTTATTGTCAAATTAGTTTCTACATAACACTCAGTGCTCATCCCCAAAGTGCCCTCCTTCATGCCCATCCCCCCCTTCCCCCACATCCATCAGTCCTCAGTTTTTGTCAGCATTCAAGAGTCTCTCATGGTTTGCCTCTCTCCCTTTCCCCCACCATTTCCGCCCTTCTTCTCCCCCTTGGTCCTCCGTCAAGTTCCTCCTAATCCTCCTATACGTGCAAACATATGATATTTGTCCTTCTCTGCCTGACTTATTTCGCTCAGCATAACACCCTCAAGGTCCATCCATGTTGCTACACATGGCCAGATTTCATTGTTTCTCATTGCCATGTAGTATTCCATGGTATAGATAAACCACATCTTCTTGATCCATTCATCTGTTGATGGACACTTAGGCTCTTTCCATGTTTTAGCTATTGTGGAGAGTGCTGCTATGAACATTGGGGTACATGTGCTCCTATGCCTCAGCATTTCTGTATCCCTTGGGTAAATTCCTAGCAGTGCTATTGCTGGGTCATAAGGGAGTTCTATTGTTAGTTTCCTGAGGAACCTCCACACTGTTTTCCAGAGGGGCTGTACCAGTTTACATTCCCACCAACAGTGCAGGAGGGTGCCCGTTTCTCCGGATGTGGGTTCTTCTTGAGCAGCCATGCAAATGTCTTACCAGAAGACTCCAGAACACAATTGACCAGGTGGGGACCTTCAGGCTGAATGCAGCCTGTTGGTGTTGTTTAACCGGGTTTTAAAAGCTCTGAATTAGCTGGAGATAGAACAAAGTGGAAGACGATAAGTAAAAATCTGGATTTCAATGTTTTTCTTTAAAAAGAAAAAAAGATCAGGAATCCCTGGGCCCACCTTCCTTGAACATTAAAAACAAAATTTTTTTAATGTTTATTTATTTTTGAGACAGAAAGAGACAGAGCGTGAGCAGGGGAGGGGCAAAGAGAGAGAGAGAGAGAGAGAGAGAGAGAGAGAGAGGATTGGAAGCAGGCTCCAGGCTCTGAACTGTCAGCACAGAGCCCGATGCGGGGCCAAACTCACAAACTGAGATCATGGCTTGAGCTAAAGCCGGATGCTTAAGTGACTGAGCCACCCAGGGGCCTCACTGGGCCACCTTCCCGATTGGCAGTCATCTCTTGATGCTCCTTCTGCTGGGGCTTGAGTTCCCAGTTTGTCTCCACGGACCTACCTGTTTCACAGACTCACTCAGCCTCCCTCCCAGGTTACCTGCTTGGGTCTGGTGGCCATTTGGGTTCGCAGCCCCCACTTCTCCTGGAATGTTGGGTTTTACCTCTCCTGGGCCAAAGATAACTCTGAGATTTTAATTTAAGTGAATTTTTTATTTTGCAGAGACATGCACGGTGCAAGTCATGCTTTTGCAGACAATTGCAGGTGGTTTCCAGAGCCCTGCTGTTTAGAAACCTGGACCTTAGGCTAAGACTCCCTACTTTGAGAAAAAGGGATTCCTCAGTATCTTTGAAACGTGTCCCTTGCAGGGGCACTTTACAGTTTGCAAAGTGCACCCCTTGTCCTTGCAAAGCATGTAGTGGGCGCCCCTCCTCCCCCCTGACCCCAGCTGATCTGTCCACATACTTCTCATCCCCTTCCCTCTGTGGGCAGCAGGGCAGGAGAATTGGGGTACAGGGACTCTGAGAGGCTTAGGCTGAGCTCACAGCTGGGAGTGGGGGGCAGGCCCCAGCTCACCCCCGTATTCTCGGCTCGGGTCTTCGTTTCCTTTTCACCGTCTTCCATTTCCCAGTCAGTTATAAATAGCTCAAAGGAGATTTTATTTCCAGCGTCGAAGTGACATGTGCTGTCAGCAACACCACAAAACACTTCATTGATGGTTTTAAGGGGGTGGGGAAGAGGAAATAAAATTGCTTATTTGCCCAAAGCAATGTTCAGTGAACTGAAATCCATTGACTCCCGTGGGACTCTCTCTACTTTTCCCAAGTGAATGGATTTTCAAATTTGGAACACAGGTGGCCTTCAGGCTGAATGGCCACCGTCTGCCTCTCTGATTAATTCAGTCAATGGCACAGCCCAAGGAGGCTTAGGAGTCGCATCTCCCGTCCCCCCACCCCCACCCCAGGCTCAGCCTGGGAAAGCCGGGGAACAGGCGTGGGGGTGGGGAAAGGGAGGCAGCTTCTAAGAGCTTTGGGGGCCTTGTCTGAAGCCAGTAAGCAATTGTTTTTCTATCTCACTGCCTGTCAGGGCAGAGGCAGGAGGGAGAAGGCATTTCTTCTCAACAGAAGAGGAAATCACAGCCGAACATAGGCAATCTCAGAGAGAAAGGGTTATGTTAGACATCGGGGTGAGACTGGGGAGCTTTTCAATGATGGGATGGCCAGGAATAGATAGGAATTGTAGGAGGGCCGTGCACAAGCCCAGGAGAGGGAGGGGAGAAGAACCTGTCATTGTTAGCTGAGCCTTGGACACAAAGCCCAGCGTAGAAGGCTGGTAAATGAAGAGATCGTTCGGGCCACCTTAATGGTCTGAGAAGCTTCCTTACCCTGAGCTACTAGAAACAGCCTAGAGTCATCAAGTCCTTTATGTTCGCAGCAATCTCTGAGCTGCTTCTCCACTACCCTTTGAAATGGAAATCATTGTGACACGCCTGTTGCATGGATTGAGCAAATTGGATGTGAGAGGCTAAGTCATTTGCTGGAGGCCACACAGCAAGCAGCAAAAGGCTGAACCTGGCAGTCGGGCTCCAGAGTCCGTCTCCTTCACACTTCGCCTTGTTGCCTCCGTGAGCAAAGCAGAACAGAGAGAGCATCAGCCCCTAGAGAAAAAGGAAGCAGGAAGATAGAGGGGGAGAGAGAGAGAGAGAGGCAGGGAGAGGCTGTCTGCACCGTACAGAGCTCGGAGTGGGCTCAGGGCACCTGTCTGAGGAAGGGAAAGCCTCAAGGGAGTGGAAGGGACGATGACGCCAAGCTCGGTGGCTCCTGTCCTTCTAGACTCTCAGAAGGCGGAGAAATGAGAGCTTTTTTGTGTTCTGACTCTGATCTTCGCTGGTACGTTTGGCCCGTTGTCTTGGAATTAGCCACCCTGATCAGCCTTTCTCCCCCTTGGAGAGGCGGACAGGGTAGGCGCTGAGAGACATCTGGGAGGTAGCAGAGACACCGTTTCTACCTGGGGCTGCCTCCACCCGTTCCGCGAGACATCCTTAATGTGAAGCCAGGGTTGGGAAAGGAAGGACTGACAGTTCACCTCTTTCATTCGCTGGACGTGGTGCAGGCGTTTCTGCAGGTCCATGCTTCCCATTTGATAAAGGGGGAGCCTGAGGTGGTCGTTTTTATTTTTCAAACGTTTCTTCAAAATTTTTATTTATTTTTATTTTTGAGAGAGCGTGAATGGGGAGGGGCAGAGAAAGAGAGGGAGACAGAGGGTCTGGAGCAGGTTCTGTGCTGACAGCAGCAAGCCCGATGTGGGGCTCGAACTCACGAACTGCGAGACCATGACCTGAGCCCAAGTCGGACACTCAGCTGAGCCACCCGGGTGCCCAGGTGCCCGTGAGGTGGTTTTTATATACTGTTTGTTTGTATCCTCCCCACTGGAATATGAGTTCCGAGCTGGGGGCGACCTTAGTCATCTTGTTCCTGGCTATGCTCCACTGAGTGTCTGGTGCTCACCGGCATTCAGGAACTCTGTGGAATGCGTGCGTGAAGTAATTGTCCGACACCAGGCGCCGTCATTTGAACCTAGGTCTGTATGGCTGCACAGAGAAGAGTGAGCTGTGTGTACTGATTCCTGGGCATTTGTGACAGTGAGCCAGCCGGATGCAGGTCCGGGGGCTGCATGGACCTAACCACACAGAGAGAGACAGAGAAAGAGAGACAGAGTGCGAGTGGGCGAGGGGCAAAGAGAGAGGGAGACACAGAATCTGAATCTTAAGCCCATCCTGTTCCTCCTCCTCAGTGACTCTGCTCATGCAGTTCCCAGCCCCGGAAATACCCTTCCTCACTGGGTTGCCTCTTCCTCAGGTGTTCTTGCTCTGAGACTGGGGGAGCCTTCCCTCCTGTATCCTGGCTCAACGGTCACTGGTGCCGGGAATGCTCCCCACCCTCACCCCAAGCCTGAGGTTTCCTTGGGGGCAGGGACCCCTTCGACAAGACTACCATAGCTCCGTATCCCCAGGATCTGGGATGGGATCTGCTACACGGAAGGTGCTTAGTACTCAGCTCCCAGGTGCCTGGTGAGTGGGGAAGAAAGGATGAAAGGCAGAGATGTGAAGTGCCAGCATGTTGATGTCCTAAGAACCCCTAACGTGATTTGTTAAGAAAACGAAGCCTTTAGGGTGCCAAGGGAGGCAGCCCTTTCAGGAGCTCCTGAGGTGGTTGACGTTGGTTACCTGCTGATGGCTGGTTTGGTCACATGATTGACAGTGAAGTCAACTTCCTCCTGACAGGTGCCTGATTTAATACAAAACCCCAAGCTCATATCAGCCTTGACGTGCCCAGGGAATAAGACGGTAAATTAGAGAGATAGAAATCCCACTCTGGTGCAAGCCAAGATTTAAAAGGCCCTGGTAGCCCTTATTTATGGAGTTTAGTTTTCCTTTAGCCCTTGGGTGGGAATGGGGGGTTGCCGGGGCCCTAAGTACTAATGAATTTTGTGTTGTGTTCTGTCTCCTGGCGTGAAGTACTTAATAAATGTTCCCATCTTTCTGCAGGGAGATCTCTCTCCCCGCTAATTGCTGTCAGCATCCATCAGGATCACCGACAGAGCAACATCCCAGCCACAGGGCCTCGGGCTTGGGCTCCGTCACCAGGAGACAGTCTCTTTGGGAAGGCTGAGGGACCCGGAAGGGGCTGCACCTACTAGGCATCGCCACCAGGAGGCGCCAAGGAGGCGCACACGTCAGGAGTCTAGACCGCCCGGGGGCAAACTGTGGCCCCAGAGCCCTGAGCAGCCCTGGGGGGGTCTGGGCGTGGCAGAGCTTTGCTCCAATCTCATCAGCCTCTTAGACCAGCCCCCTTACCCCCCCATTTATCTCTTTCAGATCTCAGACCGGCCCTAAAGGTTTTGTCCAAAGGGTTCTGCTGATTCAAAAAGAAAGGTTTGTAACACAGTCCAACGCTCACTTCTTACAGGTGAACAGACACAGCCCCGAGGCGGGTTGGGGGGGCAGTGTGTGAGGAGGGGGGCACCTGGGACGTGAACCCGGGTCTCCTGATCGTGCTGACAGTGTTTCTGTTCCATTTGTGTTGTAAATTTCCCTCGTCCGAGGTCTGCCCTCTTATAGGTACTTGAGACGCAAGCCCCCAGCCTCTGTGTGTGAACCTCAGAGACTCTCAATGGGGAGAGGGATGGGGTAGGAGTGAGCCCCCAAACGGCAGGCCAGCTCCCCCTTGTCGGGCCCTGGTTGGGAACCTCACATGCCTGTTTGTTTAGGGAATATTTGCTGACTGCATATCCTGGGGGAGCAGGATGAAAGGAGGCACACGTGCTCATCTTAGCGTGGATTCCGGTGGGAGAAGGGTGAGCACACAAATAAACAGGTGCGCGTGGAGATAATATGTTTATCGACTTTTGTTCTTCCGCCTCATCCACTCACAGTTGCGCCCCCCGCGCCCCCCGGGGCCACAATCCTGTGTTCCCACCATCTCTGGAAACTCCGTTTGGCCACCACATCCTTCTAGATCACATCCATGTTCTCCTGACACCCAAACGGCATCCGTTCTCAACCTGCTTTTTTTTTTTTTAATGTTTATTTATTTTGAGAGAGAAAAAGAGTGTGTGAGCAGGGGAGGGCCAGAGAGAGAATCCCCAGCAGGCTCTGCACCGTCAGCACAGAGCCTGATGCAGGGGTCGAACTCACAAACCGTGAGATGGTGAGCCTAGATGAAATCAAGAGCGAAGCACTGAACCAGCTGAGCCACCGGGCGGCCCTGAACCTGCTTCTGCATCGCCCTGGCTTCCTCCTGTCTCGGCGGGCGGCAGTCCCCACCCCTGTCGCCGTCTAGGTCATGGACTGTACTCCTGTCCTCGGATGCTTCGTGTTCTAATACCTCGCACCCCTGACACGTCCACACTGGCTGGCGTGCTGGCCTCCGCTCTCCTTCAGGGGTCCCTTCCTGTGTCCTACTTTCTCACCTGCTGCCCCTCTGCTGACTACTCCCTTTGGGCCGAAGCCCTAACCCCACCCAGGGCATCTGCCTTGCCGGCTCGCCATCAGCCTGGGGTCTCCCCCCTGCCTGCCCCGTTGTTTCTTGGTAGCGGTCACATGGCTGGTTACTTCTTCCTGAAGCTTCTCTGGCTTCTTCCTCCGCCCCAGGCTGTTTCCACTCCCTCTTCTATGCTGGGTCCCCTCCCCCTGCCTGTGGGACCACCCCAGGGGCTGCATTCTGGGCCCTTGTTCTCTCCTTACGTGACCTCATCCACTTCCACCGCTTTAAATATCATCTCCGTGATAATGACTTCCAAATTTGTATCTCCAGCACTACCATCCCGAAGCCGCACGCTCATACATCCTGCACCCTGACATCTCCACTTAGATGACTAATGGGCACCGCAGCTCAACGCAGCAAAAAGTCTGACTTTTCCTACCTGAGCTCCGAGGCTGCTCCTCCCTCACTTTTTGCCATTTTGGCAAATGTCACCATCTTCTCCCGTCTGCGAAGGAAGCTCAGGTCCCGGAATCGTCGTCAGCGTGTCTGAGCGCCTCACCCCGCGCCCAGCCCACACGTGAGGCAGGTGGGCGCCCTCCCGAAGAGGGACCCTGAATCCGCCCCCTTCTCTTCATCTCCCTGCTGCCACAAGGGCCCCCACCCCTAGCAGCTCCCTTCGCCTCTCCAACCGGCCCCTGACTCGTCTCCATGGAGCCTCTATTGCTTTCTAGGATCTAACCTATTCTGTACGTAGCACCTGAGTGCTCTTTAGAAAACGCAAATCGGATCTCATCACTCACCAGCTGAAGGACTTTCAGAATCCCCGGCTGCACCTGCATGAAACATTTGCTCTGCCTACCGCGTCTCTGCGGGGGCCCGCGCCCACCTCGGCCTCTGCCTTCATCTCACATGGAGCTGCCTCCTCTCACAATTTTGTTCACTGTGGCCTTCGATTTTCCTCCCTCCCTCCTCCCTTCCTTTCTTCCTCCTCTAGACACAAAGTCCATTTCCACCTGACAGGCTGTGTTAGTTTTCCATTGCCGTGTAGCACATTGTCACAAGCTTATCAGCACGCGCAACGGCTCCGTGGTGTTGGCTGCCTCTGTCCCCTCCTTCCCGATTTGTCCTGGGGAATCAGCTATCTTGGGGGTGTCGGGTGGGGACGGGACAGCCTAACAGAGGAAACTGGGAGGGAGCAAAAGAAAGCCATCCAGAACATTTGTCAAGTCCCAGCCTCTTCAGCAAAACTAGGCTCCGGCGACGGATCCGGGGCTGGAAGTCACAGGCTGCGGAGGACAAAGGGAAATATACATGTTACAGAAAGATAATCGCGCTGATCTGAAAGCCCCACGGTGCGGAGGAGTCACTCTTACCCTGTACCTGTCACCAGCCAGTGTCAGCCCCGGGGCAGGGAGTCACTTTGGAGGGCCTGACAGGACGAGAGCTGTCACATCCGCGGGGATCCTTGCACACGAGTCAGGCTGGAAATGGAGACAGTGCTGATTCTGCCACGGGCGCAGCTCCGTGACCGTGGCTGCAGCAGCAGCGTCATGGCGAGAGGCGGGAGGGGGACCAGCCTGCCTGAGCCCTCTGGGGTCCCGCAGGGTGAGGGACGTGCCACCTAACTCTCCGCACCCGCCGTGCTGGGCGACGTGCGGCTCTCTGATGTGACCAGCCCCTGCTGGCCCCCTGCCTGGAGGACACTTCTCCTCCCCGGCCCTCGGACAAGCCTGGTGTGTTCTTCCAGCCTTGACTCAGATAACGCAGCCTCCAGAGAGCTGTCCTCTTCCTCGCCAACCTACAAGTGCCTCTCTTTGCTCACATTTCCAGAACTTTTCTTCTCTCTTACGACAGCGTAATTTGCTGCTTATGCTTTCTGAGGTCTTGGAGGCCAGCGACTATGTCTTTCTTTTTCCATCCCTATTGCACCAACACCAAGCCCACTGATGGGCAATTAGCAAGCACTCACTTTGCGCTAATGTAATGAATCTCCAACCCAGCTCTCATGGTGAGCCCGACGTACAGCCTGTGAAATAAGCATTGTAACCTTCATGTTTCCAACGAGGAACCGACATGACAGCAGTCACATAACTTGCCCAAGAGCATGATACTGATGAAGCGTAGCGCTTGGCTTTGAACCATTATTATTATAGTTTCAGTTTACTGAGCACCTACTATGTGTCAGGCACTATATTTGGCTCTTCACACGGATCATCTGTTAGCCACCTTCATGCTCATCCTGGAAGTTATGTATCATCCTCATGGTGTGGATGGAAGATTTGACAATCGGGGAGGGTTATCACTTTCCCAAGATTATTATAGCATAGTGACGGGAGGGGGCGGGACCCAGGCGTGTGACACCAGCACACAGACACATTTTACTGCACACACCTGCTCTCAGTCTACTAATGGAAGGCAAGGTGGATACAAAAAGGGAACAGTAGAAGATGTAGGTGACGAGTTCACAGGATGACAGCTGAGTGTCCTGTGACATGAAGAAACAGAGCATCAAATAACATTTGCTGACAATAACTTGACTGTTACTTAACCAATCATGGAAAATCATTAAAGGATGCATTCCTCAAGGCTACTGGGTGGCCACCAGAGGAATGAGGGAGATTGAGAGAAGAAAAATTGGTCCGTGTGTAGGGCTGAGACATCATGCTTTGGGAGTGAGTGTGAATGTCATCTTGCTGTCATTTCTGGTGGACTTTCTCCGTGGAGTTTGGGCTACAGGGCAGGGTCCTCACTGTTTATCCCCAGCAGCTAGCACATGAATGATCCATAGTAGATACTCAAAAAATAAGGGTTAGGAACACACATGCACAATCAGCCACAATCCTCCTGGTCACTAAAGAAGTGCCCTCTGGTCTGTCACCAAAATATTTTATTGGGTTTTTCCAAGTAGAGGTGAGCTGCTTTTGACCTCTGGTAAACCATTCTATATTTGGTGTTATTTTCCCATGCTTTTGTTGCTCAAGTAGCTTAAAAAAAGAGAGCTTTACGGACGCATAATTGACGTTAGTAAACAGCACATATTGAAAGCATACAATCTGATAAGCTTTGACATATGTGGAACTATCATCACCATCAAGATAGCAAGCATATTAATCACCCCAAACGTTTCCTTCTGCCCCTTTGTAACTTTTCCCTCCTGTTCCTTCCTGTCATTTTCCCTCCGTCAACCATGGATTTGTTTTCTGTTACCATACATTAGTTTGCATTTTTTCAATTTTTACGTAAACAGATCATACAGTCTGTACTCTCTCTTACCCTTCTTCCTTCGTGTCGCAGGCGTGCTTTGAGATTTCACCGGTGCTGTTGAGTGTGTCGGCAATTCGTTCTTGTTCGCGAGTGGGTGATAATTAATTGTGTGAATGTACCACGATTCATCTATCCATTCAACTGTTGATGAACATTGGGGTTGTTCTGGTTCTCAGCTATACAGGTCAGGCCGTGTAACATCCACACATAAGTCCTTGTAT
Organism: Hyaena hyaena; assembly: GCF_003009895.1. Taxonomy (NCBI): domain Eukaryota; kingdom Metazoa; phylum Chordata; class Mammalia; order Carnivora; family Hyaenidae; genus Hyaena; species Hyaena hyaena. Next base: position 2,115,069 of record NW_024080801.1, read on the forward strand.
GAACATACGCTGTCCTCTGTGTTGGGTAAATACCTAGAACTGGAATGGCTGGGTCACATTCTGGGCATATGTTTAGCTTTTTAAAAAAACCTGCCCACTCACCCTCCTACACTGTTGGTAGGAATGTAAACTGGTGCAGCCCCTCTGGAAAACAGTGTGGAGGTTTCTCAAAAAATTAACAGTAGAACTCCCCTATGACTCAGCACTAGCACTGCTAGGAATTTACCCAAGGGATACTGGAGTGCTGATGCATAGGGGCACATGGACCCCAATGTTCATAGCAGCACTCTCAACAATAGCTAAAACATGGCAAGAGCCTAAGTGTCCATCTACGGATGAATGGATCAAGAAGATGTGGTTTATCTATATGATGAAATACTCCATGGCAATGAGAAACAATGAAATCTGGCCATGTGTAGCAACATGGATGGACCTTGAGGGTGTTATGCTGAGTGAAATAAGTCAGGCAGAGAAGGACCGAAATCATATGTTTGCACATATAGGAGGATTAGGAGGAGCTTAATGGAGGACCGTGGGGAAAAATAGTTGGGGAGAGGGAGGGAGGCAAACAGTGAGGGACTTTTGAATGCTGAGAACAAACTGAGGGCTAATGGGGGTGGGGAGAGAGAAAGGGGGGGTGATGGGCAAGAGGGAGGGCATTTGTTGGGATGAGCATTGGGTGTTCTATGACAACCAACTTCGTTGGGTTGCCCCAGCCTCACGCTCCACACCTGGAAATCATGGAAGCAGCCTGGCCTTCAGTCTCCCTGGTGAAATGGTCATCCTGAGGAATGACAATTTTTTTTTAAGATGTGTATTTATTTTTGAGAGAGCGCAAACAGGGGAGGGACAAAGAGATAGGGAGACAGAGGATCTGAAGCAGCTCCAGGCCCTGAGCAATGAGCACAGAGCCCCACGCGGGGCTCAACCCCATAAATCGTGAGATCATGACCTGAGCTGAAGTCTGACATTTAAGCGACTGAGTCACCCAGGCGCCCCCTACAACGAGCCCCAATCCTGAGATTCTGGTAGCCCTCTACAGCCCCCTCCCCTACATTCTGCCACTACATATCTTCACTCGGCCAAATCATGGCATTATTTTTGTTTTATAGATAAAGAAACTGGTATTTTATTCACATCAAGGGGTAACAGCTTTGAGATAACAGCTTCCCAGTCTGACCTCGGCCACAGTCAAAGCTCTGGTAAAGAAACTGCCAGCATGAGCCTGCAGGAGAAGTGGAATTTGCGGGAAATTAGGATTATTTACGAGTCCTTGAGAACAATTATCAAGGACATTGTGTACTATGCTGTAAAGGTGGCCCCAGGGCCAGGAATCTTGGGGATTTTCCCAGCTCCTTCCAGGCTCTGTGGAGAACGTTTTTTTTGTAATGTGTTAGAATGTGTGTGATTTCATAGAAACCCCGAGGGTCTGGAGCAGAAAAGAGGTTGCCTCTGATTTGGGGAGAAGCAGTCCAGTCTGACCATCCCTCCTTTGTGAGGATATTTCTAGCACCCATGAAAGGGTTTCGGGGCAAGGGGGTCCCTCGGGTCAGGTTCCCCAGTTGCAGACCTGAGTCAAGGACTCATGTGCAGGTGATTTATTAAGAAAATGCCCCAGGAGAAGCCAGTGAGGGAGCCAGGAGGCAGGCTCAACTGGAAAGGGAGAGAGCCAAGTACAGGCATGGTTTCAGCAAAGCCCTGAGGAGGGCTCTGCAGCCTGGCCCCTGGTGCAGCTCCGAGGGGGAGGGTGGCCACCCTGGAGGGCTCTAACTTGAGCACCCCTCCCGGTTGAGGACCACCTGCGGTGAGGCACATACTCAGACACTTCTTGCTGTCCTTGCGCCCTGGGTAACGTTCTCCAGCACACTGAGCAGGGTCATCGGTGAAAAGTTTCAAGTTTGAGGTTGAAATAAAAAAGCACAAGAATCCAGGGAAGGGGGAGGGGGCACCAGAAGAAGATCTGGGCAGACCCCCTCCTGGGGGGTCTGAAAACTGGGGAGAGACGTGCCCCACTCCCCTTGCAGGTGTGAGGTGACAATGAATTCAAGGAGAGCCGCACCTGGAGGTTTGGGTCAGCGTCTGAGCCTTGGCTCTCTCAGGAATAGACCCTGGGCCAAGGCATTAATCTGAGCCTCCATCCCTTATCTGTAAAATGGGGACAGACACACTCACCCCCTGGGGCTGCTGTGAGTGTAAAGTCAGATTGAGAGCCGTACAAGCCATTGTTTAAATGTTAGTTATCAATGTGTTCCAGACAAAGAGAGCCTTCCTGTGATGTTTGTGACCATTTCGGGGGAAACGTCTGGGTGAAAGGGTGTGTTCTGATCTGGGGGAGACCCAGTCACGTGACCAGAAGAGTTGGGGTTGGGCGTGGGGCTCAAATCCCTCTTTAAGTCTGTGCTTTCCCATGACAAGCGCAGACTCAGGTCTGGGCTGAGCCCGGACGCTGTCAGCACCCTCTTGAGCCAGAGACGACCGTGATCCTAGGAGTGCTGTTCTTGTCGACATCTGACGTGTCCTGAGGCCCAATCAAAGGGGGGGGGGGAATCACAGTTCAGGACAAAAGAGAGAAGACCTGGATGGGACGCAGTGAGTGTGACAGACGGCTTTGCCTGGGTCTCATCTGTAAAGCACACCCCTTCCCAAGAAGGCTGCCGAGTTCTGAGATGGGGATTCCCCAAGTGCACCCAGGGTCTGCCAGCTGCGGGCATCAGCCGCTGTGACAGCCACCTACCTTTGCAGGGAGCCCGTCACTCAGCGCAGGCCACCCCCACCCTGGCTGCCCTGCCCTGAGCCAGCGGCCTGTTGCTGGGGCGAGCGAGACACAGAGCCCGTGCTACCCTGGCCGAGGGAGCTCAGCACGGAACCGAGCCCTGGCTTATCTGCTCACTGGGGGGCCGGGCAGAGAGCCCACCTGGTCATAGGCCCCCTTGCTGCCTGTCACCCCTCGGCTCCCTCAGTGTTCAGGCAAAGGGTTAGGAGTTGGAGTCTAAGTCATCTTCTTCTCAAGAGGTTCTTGGATCCTTAGGCCAATATTCCTGTGTCCCCAGAGGATGATGGCAGCTTTCGTTAAGGTAAAAAGCCCCCATGTCCCCTTCCCCCGAGTGTGGTTCCTACTTGCTCTACCTGCATGTAATTCAAAAGGCTACTAACGTGGTTCATCCAAGTCTGTTGTGTTCACTTTAAAATAGAAAAAAGCGGGAGACAACTTCCAAACACTAGCAGCTTCTAACATTTCACTTAAAGACAGAAACATAAACAAAGACACAGAGGTGCCCCATCCGACCTTGGGCTGCCCCGGGAGGGGCCAGAGGAGGCTCTGGGGGACAGAGAACTGGGGTCTGGAAGGAGACCGAGGCGGGGCGGGCGTTCCCTGAGGTCTGCTTCCTCTGCGCGATTCTCAGACGTGTAAATGCTCGCTTTTGTCCGGAATGGCTTTGGTGCCGAGGGCAGGGAGACGGGGGAGGAGGACCTGGTAGCAGTCCGTGACCCCTGTATCTTCAGCCTGACTGACCCACCTGGATCCACTCACCCCCAAAGCCCGAGCCACCCCTGCACTTCCGGGCACAGGGGCAAGTGAATTCCCTTTCTGTCCACCTCGCTTGGGTTGAGTGCACGTTCTGTGCAACTGGAATTGTTCGAATCATTTACTTATTTAATGTTTATTTTTATTTATTTTTGAGAGACAGACAGAACGCCAGTGGGGGAAGGGATAGAGAGAGAGGGAGACACAGAATCTGAAGCAGCTCCAGGCTCCAAGCTGTGAGCACAGAGCCCGATGCGGGGCTCGAACTCCAAATCTGTGAGATCATGACCTGAGTTGAAGCTGGACGCTTGACCAACTGAGCCACCCAGGCTCCCCTGTTCTATTCATTTAGAAACGATGGGAGAGACCAGAGAGGGTGTAAGATGGCTCCATAGTAGGGGGTGCCTGCCTTTGGATGCAAACAGCACACGATACTAGTAATGAGGAGTTCATTTCCAATCTCCCTGAGTCCCAGCGGGGGCTCCCTGGGGAAGCCGGTGTGATCATAGAGCCTCAGTTTCCCCCTTTGTACAGGGCAGGGAATGCCGGTAGTGCCGAGGGTCCAATGAAATGACACGTGAGTGTGCCGTGTGCACGCGCAATCACTAACCCAGCAGGCTCCGCAATTTCCTTCTCTGTAATACCTGTTGTTTTCCAGCTTGTTTTCTCCCGTAGTAATAATGGTGATTACACCTTGCACATGGGAGTTTTACTCAACTCAGAACGCTATCGGATGCACTGTCTTGTTTTCTCTCAGTGCATTTTCTTTTAGATTAGGGTGGCTCTTGTGCCTAGAGGACGTAGCTGGAGAGACGTGGAACTGACATTTAAAATCATCTGGTCCAGGCCTGGGGCACCCTGGAGCTCGTTTAATTTCTCAACAGCCTTGTGAGCTTGGGACTGCCATTCCCATCTCTAGATGGGCTTTCTGTGAGGTTCGCTGCCTTGGGTCCTGCAGCTGGAGGAGCAGGGTGGGGCCTGGATTCAAATCCACACTGGGGTGGTAGCCAAGCCCCACCTGCTCTGGAAGCCTCTGGGCTTCACCGTAGGGGAGCTCCTGGCTCCTGGTGGGGAGGCATGTGCATCAGGAGAGTGACCACCTTCCACTCTCTCTTCAGCCCCACTGGGGCCCCTCCCTGGTGCCTCTGATGTGGGGTTTGCACCCTCCCCCTCCTCCTCCCCTCTGATCCCTCCTCCTCTGCCCCCTCCTCTCCCTCCTCCTCCCCCTACACCTGTGTCTCCCGTGTGCATTCCCAGAGGCGGTGGGAACGGCCCAGGCTCTGGCTAATTCAGGCTTCCTTTCCTGAGTTCAGACACTGGCAGAGCCACCTCCTCTTCCTCCCACCTCGCAGGAAGCCTGCTCAAAAGCAGTTGAGTTGACAAGTCAGAAGAGAAGACGAGTCACGGGGGAGCCAAGCTTCTCTGGCAGGTCCCGAGGGGCCCGCGGCACATGGCTATCTACACCTGTAAGAATACCACATACTCTCCAACGGGTTTTGTTTTGTTTTGTTTCTTAAGAGAGGGGTTTAAACAAGCCCCCACACATCCTCTTCTTAAATGGAATAAAATTATAAGTGGATAAACTTCCCTTGGGGGGTATGTTGGTGGAGCCTCTCCTGTGCATGCATATCAGGACCGTCTTTCTACCTTGGGAACTGGCCCCCGCCATATATAGATATACACACATAGATATTCTATTTTATATACATGTACAATAGCACCTGACAGCACACTGGGCACTGGGAAGATATTGAGGAAACGAAACAGTAAGGTCCAAGTCCTGCCTTTAAGTGGCTCCCGGCTCCTGGGGCTATCGGGTGAGAGATAAGAAGGTAATGGGAGCTGCTAGTGACGAAGGTCCTGGGGGTCAGTACAGGGCACCATGGGAGCACAGAGGACAGGCGAGGGAGTCCCCGTGCCCTGGAAGGGAGCCCGGGGAAGTGGCGTCTAAACAGCAAGAGCAGAAGCAGGGCACAGGCAGGTGCAGGGCTTGGGGGAGGAGGGAGGCTTATTGTAGAAGAGGCAGCCTGTTCAAAGCTCAGAGACAAGAAACACAGTGCTGTGGGGAGACCTGGAGGTACCCTGCTTCGTTCTCAACGTATCGCTCTTTCTAAATAGGGGTGAACTGACTCTGGGAACTTGGTAGTGACGCGTGTTATGTAAGGCAATGGGATGATGCTATCAGCCGGCAGCTTTATGGCATCTGGCAGTTTACAAATGCTTTTGCTGCTGATACCCCCCTGGGTTCTCCCAACTGTCCTGTGAGGTGTGTGTGTGTGTGTGTGTGTGTGTGTGTGTGTGTGTGTGTGCATGCGTGTGCGTGTGTGTCTGTGTGTGTGTGTGTGTGTGTGTGAGATCTTGTTAGAGTTCCAGCTTTACACACGGGAAAACCAAAGCTTAGAAGAGGGCTGTGTCCTTTCTGAGCTTAAAAGTAGGCTGCCTCACACTTTATACGGTTTTTAATGGCTGCAGAACAAATCAGCACACATTTAGCAGCTGTAAACAGCACATGTTTTTTTAATCTCACAGTTTCCAGTGGCCCAGGGGGCTGGGGCACAGCTTAGCCGGGTTCTCTGCTTCAGGATCTCACAGGGCTGCAATCCGAGGGTTGACTGGGCTGCATTCTCATCTGAAGGGCTGGCTGAAGAAATATCTACTTCCAAGCTCTCTGAGTTGTTGACAGAGTTCATCTTCTTGAAATGGTGGGAGTCACAGTTGATGGCTGGTTTGAAGTCATCAAGGAGAACACACCCTAGAGGGGAATCTGCTGGCAAGAAAGAGCTCTATGTGATGTGACAGGGTCACAGTGACATCAATCCCCTTTGCCATGTTTCATTGGTAGGAGGAGGTCCTTCCCATATTCAAGGGGGAAGATATTACATAAAGGCTTGAGCACCAGGAAGTGGGAATGGTGGGGCTTCCTTAAAGTCTATCCTCCACACACTTGTGACCTGGGCCCACCTGTGCTCCCTCCCCTGGTTCTCTGGGGCAAGTCCCGCCAGCCCTCTGAACCACAGCTCGGATGCATCCCGCTTCCCCTGGGAGGCCTCCCGGATTGCCTCTGGCTCCTTCCATGTGCTGCTGCCCTCCTCGCCCCTCCTGGATCACAGCACTCACTGCAAGGTATTGAACCATCACCGCTGACTTGCCAGTCTCTCTCCCTCCAGGTGGGAACCAAAGCTCCTCACTTTTGCGTCCCCAGCACCTGATGCATTGTGGGTGCACCACAAGTATTTATAAGTAATCGAGCTGACGAATGAAGGGATTTGCTTTGAGTCCCAAGTCTATTCAGGAACTTGAGCCCAGTTCCAGGCCTCATTCCACCATACCTCTCCATTTTCTCAATAACCCATTTATTAATGGGTTTTTTATTTTATTAATTTATTAATCAATAACCCATAACTCCATTTTCTCAACATTTTAATAAGGTTTTTAAAGTTTCCAAAGCACTATCATATTCAATATTCCAACTAATTCCTTCAATATCCAATTGGGCTTGGTTTCCTTACATACACTGTAAGTAACTGGGGTTTGAAGAGATGAGATAATTTGCTTAAAACTATATAGACAGGGGCTCCTGCGTGGTTCAGTTGGTTGAGCATCTGACTTCAGTTCAGGTGGTGGTCTTGTGGTCTGTGAGTTCAAGCCCCACATCGGTCTCTGGGCTGACAGCTCAGAGCCTGGAACCTCCTTTGGATTCTGTGTCTCCCTCTCTCCCTGCTCCTCCCCTGTTCACGCTCGGTCTTTCTCTCTCTCTCTCTCTCTCTCAAAAATAAATGAACATTAAAAAAATATTAAAAAAACATATACAAACAAAAACAATTGCAATGTCATGACTCAGTCCAGGGCTGCTGATTCTTGTCATCTAGCTCATGTTTACCGTGTGCCACCTCTGTGCCAGACCTCACAGGGGATGGGGACGCCAACAGGATTGCCATCGTACCCACGCACAGTTCCCGCGGTCATGATGGAAGCAGAGAGCTGAGATCGTAAATACAAAATGGAGTAACAACAGCACCAACAGAATTATGTGTAGTGAGCTTTTGGGTACTAAGAGGAGAAATACATCACGTGGGGTGGGGGGGAGGGTTCTCAAAGTGTACACAGAAAGTCACTAGGAGGTAGCAGGCAAGGAGAGAAGGGAGAATGTTCTATTTAAATTTTTTTTTAACGTTTATTTATTTTGAGAGACAGAGAGTGAGCAGGGGAGGGGCAGAGAGAGAGGGAGACACAGAATCCAAAGCAGGCTCCAGGCTCTGAGCTGTCAGCACAGAGCCCAACGCAGGGTTCATACTCACAAACCACGAGACCATGACCTGAGCTGAAGTTGGACTTTAATGGACTGAGCCACCCAGGTGCCCCAAGCACATTCTTTTTTTTTTTTTAGAATATGAATGGTAATTTATTTATTTATTTATTTTTTACAAATAGTTTATTGTCAAATTAGTTTCCACATAACACTCAGTGCTCATCCCCACAAGTGCCCTCCTCCATGCCCATCCCCCCTCCCACCCACATCCATCAGTCCTCAGTTTTTGTCAGCATTCAAGAGTCTCTCATGGTTTGCCTCTCTCCCTTTCCCCCACCATTTCCGCCCTTCTTCTCCCCCTTGTTCCTCCATCAAGTTCCTCCTAATCCTCCTATACGTGCAAACATATGATATTTGTCCTTCTCTGCCTGACTTATTTCGCTCAGCATAACCCCCTCAAGGTCCATCCATGTTGCTACACATGGCCAGATTTCATTGTTTCTCATTGCCATGTAGTATTCCATGGTATAGATAAACCACATCTTCTTGATCCATTCATCTGTTGATGGACACTTAGGCTCTTTCCATGTTTTAGCTATTGTGGAGAGTGCTGCTATGAACATTGGGGTACATGTGCTCCTATGCATCAGCATTTCTGTATCCCCCAAGCACATTCTTGACAGAGAGGAGCCTGAGCAAAGCCTGCAGAGAACGCCAGGATGAGGCGCGAGGTTGCGTTATGAGCCGCGCACAGTGCATTTGAGACCAGGGCCAGGAAGGGCATGTAAAGGCCCTGTTTCCTCTCTCCTCTCCTGTGCTCCTGTTTCTAGAGCATCTTCCTCTCCTCACAGGCTGCTCCCTCTGCTTGTTCTCTGGAATCTGCTTCTCACAGCTTCACTCTGCTGTGTTTCCTACTTCTTCCTCACTGTCAGCCTGTCCCTCGTGCTCTGTTCCCAGGGACTCCTGCTCACCATCCTCATCAGCCTCAGCCCCCATCACTCTCTGGGACCCCTCATGATCAGGCCACAGCGTGTGGATTGCTGAACACTCATGGGGCCTTGTGTTCAGTGACTGCTCGTCAGGCCATGGAGTCCCTTGACCCTGCTTCATCACACCACACTCCTGGTTGTTGACCCACATCTCCAGCTGCTCGACCCACTTTGTTGTGGGTCTCTCACTGCTCTTAGGAATCCTTCAAGATTTTGTCTTCTGCCATCTTCTCTTCATCTGAGAAAGAAGGAAAGGCTCCAAATGCAAAAGCCCTGTGGTGCCAAGGATCTTGATGAGTTAGAAAAGACCTATTTGGCAAGTCCCTCACTGATGAAAAGGGCTCTCCTAGCTGATGTTGGAGATATGGGCAGAACCCAGGCCATGAGGGCCTTGTAGGTCATTCAGAAGAATGACATTTATTTGGTATAACTAGAAGTCTTTGAAGAGCAAGAAATGGGAATGACATGAATCTCTGTATATTTAAAAGATTGCCTAGGTTCTTCTGAGGAAACTAGACAGGAAAAGAACAAGTGTGGAGACAGAGAAACCAGATGGTATATTTTAAAGGTAGACATGACAGTATTTGCTGGTGAATTAAATGTGGGGAGAGCCGACAGAGAGCCTCTTTTCTTTTTTAAGTTTATTTACTTATTTTGAGAGATATATAGAAAGAATGCTAGTAGGGGAGGGGCAGAGAGAGGGAGAGAGAGAATCCCATGAGGGTCCTCACTGCCAGTGCAGAGCGCAGAGGGGCTCAAACTCATAGCTCTAACTCACAAACTGTGAGATCATGAGCTGAACTGAAGTCAGGAGTCAGACGCTGAACTGACTGAGCCACCCAGGCGCCCCTCAACAGAGAGGCTTTATATCTTATGTCAGGAGAAAGTCTTTCCCAAGTGGGGACATGTAAAGGGGCTAGAGATGGATTTGTAGTCTCTCCTTATACTCTGGAAGGATCACAAAGTGTTCTTCCAAGACTAAGATTCGCTGAGGTTTGAGGCTTTGTCTCCCCGGTTATGTGGATATGTGTCAGGTCACCAGGCATCAGGGAAGAGCCTGTCTTCCTTAATACTACTTGTTATAGTTGGGATTCATATGATTGCAAACACACATGTCACTTACTATGTTCTAAGTACTTTATACATATTAACTCACATGTGCAGAATGAAGATTCTGAGGTAGGCACTATTTTTGTCTCAATGTTTCAGGGGAGGACCCTGAGCTACACAAAGGTAAGTAACTAGCACAAGCTAGTAAGGGATGGAACTGGAAATTCATTTGCACCCATGAGGACAGGCATTTCATCCATTTTGCCCACCGTGTTCCTCAGGATCTAGAATGTATGGTGCATAAAAGGAGCTCAGCCCATATCTGGGAACAGATTGAAGACCAAAGCAAAAATGGAGATTTGGGGCCGATGGATGAAGGGCATGGAGAGGTTTGAGGGGTCAAGGGTAACTCCTTATTTTCTCCCTTGGTGATTAAGGTGTTTGTGGGACCACCGATCGAGTTGGGTGTTAGAGGAGGAACAAATCTGAGGGCAGGTGAGGAACTCACTCTTAGACACTTTGATTTAAAGGTGTCTGCAGACCACCTGTGTGGCAATGCTCAGCAAATCATTGAGGAAATAAAGAAAAATGAGGTACATTGTCTTCCTTCCGGACGCGCAGAGAAGCATCAGAGACGTGATCACAATTCAGCGGTGCGATGATGGTGGGGAGAGGAGGAAGCTGAGGACCAGCAGAGCGAGCCTCACACCGCGTGTGATCCTTTATCACCCTCCCCTAGAGCTTCTTCACAGTGTCCAGGAGGAAGTGGAGTCATTGATCAGGTCCCCGGGGGACTATTCTGGTCTTGACACTTAAGCGGTGGGGTGTCGGGAATTGAATCTATTCTGGATAATAGTTCTTTCCTGATTGTTCTCCCAATGAGGCGATGCTTCATCTGTCATACCAGACCTCCTTCGTTTCTGAATAGTCTCCCTATAATAACCTGCTTTCCTTAATCACCTTAAAAGGCTGTTCGTCTGGCCCCTGGCTGGTGTCGATGCGATTGTGGAAGTCAGTGTACAAGGAGGCTGGATGTGAAGGGGGGGGGCAAGATATCTACGAGGCACAGAAGGAAATGGTCCTTGACGGATGGCTGGGCGGGTGACACTTGTCGTAAGAGATCAGACCTCCAGGGACAGACCTCTAGGGACAAGAGAGGCCTGGGAGGAGAAGCACGTCTGAGATGAGGGTGAGGATTGCATGTGTGTTTACTCCTGCCGTCCTTTCTCACTGTGTTCCTTTCCACCCTTATTAAAGGAGGTGGGTTTTGGGCGCCTGGGTGGCTTTGTCGGTTAAGCGTCCGACTTTCGCTTAGGTCATGATCTCGTGGTTCGTGGGTTCGAGCCCCATGTCGGGCTCTGTGCTGACTGCCACCTCAGAGCCTGGAGCCTGTTTCAGAGTCTGTATCTCCCTCTCTCTCTGACCCTCCCCTGCTCACGCTCTCTCTCTCTCTCCTAGAAATAAATAAAAATTTAAAAAAATAAAACAAAACAAAAAAAAGGAGGTAGGTTTTGGGGCACCTGGGTGGCTCAGTTGGTTGAGCATCCGACTTTGGCTCAGGTCATGATCTCACGGTTCAGGGGTTCGAGCCCTGCGTCAGGCTCTGTGCTGACAGCTCAGAGCCTAGAGCCTGTGTCAGATTCTGTGTCTCCCTCTCTCTCTGACCCTCCCCTGATCACACTGTCTCTATCTCTCAGAAATAAACAAAAAGAAAAAAAGAAAAAAAAAGGAGGTGGATTTTTAGGGCAGGAGATTTGGAAATGGGGAGGGGGCTCAGAATAGTCAAAATGGGCGCCCCAATGGACACGGACTGTTCTGTGGATCAGGCTCCAGGAGGTCTATTTCTGCCTCTGTGTTGGTCCCTTGCCTCTGGGAAGATCACAAATTCTCCCCTATTACGGCAGGCCTGATGAGTGTCTATCTTTATGTATCACCCTGGCAACCCTGGGGACATCATCTGATTAGTGGGGATAACATTTCCACTAATGTACAGGGTTCCAGTTTCCGCCACTCGGCAACCCTGTGGGGTAAACTGCTATCTACCCAATTTTATTGATTTAGAGATTGGATGCTCCGGGTTGACAAGATCATACAGCCAGTAGGCGCAGAGCCAGAGCTGGGTCCCGGATTTCTCGATTCCTGGTCCCAAGCCTGTTTCCACCACACCGTAGTGCTTCGGGCTCTGCTCACTAACAAAGCCCGCCATCCCCTCGGCACCCTCATTTTCTCTTTCCTTTACCTCCAGGGCTTATTTATTACCTGAGCGGGTAGGTCAAGTGTCTGATATGTGGTGTTTCGCTTCAACAACACAGGAAGCCCTTTCCCCGTGCCCACACAAAAATCTGCCTGAGACGACCTGACACGTGGGCAGGCTTCATTAACCCTGCATGACAAACGCACGTCCGAAACGTGCCCGGAGAGCCCGGTGGAAAGGCAAAAAGAAAAGGACACTGGAAGGGAGTCGGCAGACATGGATCCAGGCTTGTTTCCTCCCTGCTTCGAACTGTATTTGTAAGCCACGGAATCTCCCTGGGGCCTCGTGTCCTTGTCATCAATTAGGAAAGCCGCCCTGCTCGTCGTCCAGGCATGTGAAAGAGCTGGGTAATATGTCAGGCTCAATACAACTCTAAAGCCGTGCTGTAATTATCCGAGAGGCCCTGGAACCTGAAGCCTGATATATAATTGCTTCTCTCCACATGGGAAATACGATGAGACACTTGCTCACTTCTTTCCCCACCCCCCACCCCCTACCCCAAGGGAATAGCAGTTATCTAGGGGGCATTTGGTTTGGTTTTTAATCATGCACAGGTGTAAGATTCCAGCGGAATAGAGCCTCTTTGGGCGCCCCCTTTACAATCTCTGCAAGTAGTGACAGAGATAGGATTATTTACACCCCCTTCCATTATTCACAGCCTCTTGGATGTAGCATTAAATAATTCAGAGACCATACAAGTTTGAGGATTGATGGCGAAGCTGATAGCTCTTACCCACACAGCAGGCAGCAGCTGCAGAAAAGTCCAGATTCTGGCTCGGATGCTTGTGGGAACAATGGCTGGATACCCAACACTCATCAGGACCTTGGAGAAGGACCTTCCTTCTGGTCTAAACATGACTCTTGACCACAGGGATGGGGAGCCCAGTCTCTGGGTAGGAGAATGTCTATCCTCTGGCTACCTTGTAATCTAATCTACCTTCGTGAGGGCCACTCCATCTGACATAGGTCTAGACCCACAGGCAGCATCCGATGACTTAAAAAAATGAATGCTCTTGATTTCTTAGCGTCTTGTTGTCTACACTGGGACACACGTGGAACAGAGCCGTTGGGGGTTGGAAGACCTGTGTTCTAATTTGTCCGCTTCTTAGCCTTATTGGACATGGAAATGTTGAGGGAGGAGAGGGGAGAAGCTGCAGACAGAATCCAAAGAAGAAGCAGATAGCTAGAGGGATGGGAAGTGGGGGGGGGCGGTCTGGGGAGGAAGTGCAGTGTGGCACCTGAGGACGGAGAGTCCCTGGACTCTGGCTGTGACAGCGAGGAGGTTGTCCGCGCTCATCTCCGGCCTCGTGAATCCAGCCTCCTTTCTCAGACAGTCCAGCGGCACAGGCACACGGGCAGCCCATTGGAGCCCGACACTGACCCGTCTGGCCTCTGACTCCCTGCATTTGGCTCCTGGGCCCTGGAGTCCCTGGTCTCTGTTCTGTCTCTGGAATCTTCTCCTGGCCCTCCCCTCCACTGGGCAAGCTGTCCACACCCTCCTCTGGCTCACAGAGTGCTGCCCTCCTTCCTGCTTGACTCTGAATGTGCTCTTGCTCTCAGAGCTGCCTGTGAGCCTGGATGGAAGACCCTGCCTCCCCGTCGCCCCACCAGCCCCATGCACGGCCAGGATGGCTCCTTGTTTCGGGGGTCACGTGGCCATCACTGGTGGCCTCCAGAAGGGAAATTAGGTGAATCCTGAGTTAAAATGCTATGTTTTAAGTAAGTAGGAGTTTAATAGCATTTAAAACAAATGTTTATTTATTTATTTTGAGAGAGAGAGTGTGTGAGCACGAGTGCATGCAGGGAGGGGCAGAGAGAGAGGGAGAGAGAATCCCGAGCAGGTTCTGAGCTGTCAGTACAGAGCCCGACACTGGGCTCAAACTCACCAATTGTGAGATCATGACCTGAGCTTAATGGACAGAGCCACCCAGTTGCCCCAAGAGTCAGCATTAAAAAAAACCTTTTTTAAAATGTTTATTTATTGTTTTTGAGAGAGACAGAGAAAGAGACAGAGAGACAGAGACAGAGTATGATCAGGACAGGGGCAGAGAGAAAGGGAGACACAGAACCTGAAGCAGGCTCTAGGCTCTGAGCTGTCAGCACAGAGCCTGACATGGGGCTTGAACTCATGAACTGAGAGATCATGACCTGAGCCGAAGTTGGATGCTTAACTGACTGAGCCACCCAGGCGTCCCTAAAAAAATTTTTTTTAGTGTTTTTTTATTTTGAGAGACAGAGAGAGACAGACCATGAGCAGGGGAGGGGCAGAGAGAGAGGGAGACACAGAATCCAAAGCAGGCTCCAGGCTCTGAGCTGTCAGCCCAGGGCCCGAGGCCAGGCTCGAACTCACCAACTATGAGATCATGACCTGAGCCAAAATCAAGAGTCAGTCAGCCCCTTAATGGACTGAGCCACTCCGGGCCCCCAACAGCCAGCACTGCTAAGTTACAAGTGCAAGAATCCTGGCCATGGAATAGGGTCCTGGATTAAGCACAGGAGCCCACTGGGACTCTCCCCGCAGGGCTCTGCTGGCTGTGTGTGTTGGGTCAAAGTAGGGTGCGGCTTCCTGGGGCCAGAGGAATTGAGCCTCTTGGCCAGGGTGAAGGATGGAGACAGAAAGGAAGAGCCTGGAGGTACAAGCGCAAAGGAATCCGGCTGAGCTTGGAGAAGAAGGTTCTGTTAGAGTTGGATGAGCTGCAGGGGAGATGAGGCTGGGTGGGCAGGGGGAGGGGCCTCTGAGACAGTGCCTGCCTTCTGCTGGCAGGAGAGAACAAACCAGAGCGGGTAGAACTGGCTTGGGCAGGCCTGGTCTGAGGGCACGACCTACTCCTCTTCTGAGCTGGAGAAGGCAGCCCGCGGCCCAGGAGGGACACTGAGGGCCAGCAGGCAGAGGCTGGAGGAATCGCAGAGGTGGGCACGATTCCTGGGAAACGCACGGCTCTGTGAGGTCACCGAGAAGCGGGGGAGTCAGCCTTCCCGACAGGCAGGCAGGGAAGCCAATGTCGCTCACTGGGCTCACAGCTTTATGGAGCTCCTCCGATGTTCAGACCCTTGACACGGGCCGTGCCTTCCACTGCTCAGAATGCTGAGCTCTGGAGAATGTATTGCTCTTCCCCATTCTGCACATGAGGAAATGGAGGCTCGGAGAGGTTCATGAACGTCACCAAGGCCACACAGCGGAAAATGACCGAGAAGGGATTGTAACCCTGGTCTTTCTGTTCTGCCCACTGTAAGGGAAGCACGAGTGACTTTTCCACCAGCCCGTCGTCACCATGATTTATCATAAGCCCCATTTAGAAATGTGGCCCCACTCTGAACAATAATAGTGACGACTGTTGGAAGAACGTTAATCACTTCCCTCTGGGTGGCTTTCCACTGACTTGTTTCATCAGATTCTGATCTTGACAGCATTTATCACCACGGGACCATCAGAGTCAATGTGACTACCCTGTTGGAAGGTGAAGGTAAAATTGACCAGAGAGCCCGAGGGCCACATAGGAAGTTGGTCCCCTGGTTGTGGCTGGAACCAGATGTTTTTCTGTATTTTCGTTGTGGCTCTTGTGCTTCATCCTGTGTCCTGCATGTTATTGCAAGGGACTGATTAAGAGGGAAGGGTGACCCAGTGGCTATGTGAGTCCCAATACCTCTCCAGGCTCAGACCTTGTACTGAGGACTTTCTGCGTGGACTCAGGACAGGTGCACCTACTATGTGCCAGATTTGGGACAGACATGATCTCATTTGATTCACAAAAAAAGTACACATTCCAACAAAAAGAGGAAGTTCCTCTTATACCCATTTCACGGATGAGGAAAATTGTGTCTGATAAATGGTGGAATCTGGCCTTGTCTGAATATAAAACCTCTCCTCCTCCTGATCCTGACCGTGCTGGTTCCAAAATGTTCTCAGGCATTGGATATAGAAGATCTGCTTTTAACATCCTGGGTAAGAATTAGAAATAGGGGCGCCTGGTTGGCTCAGTCGGTTAAGTGTTCGACTTCAGCTCAGGTCATGATCTCCCAGTTCATGGGTTTGAGCCCCAGTCTATGCTCTGCACTGACCGTGAGGAGCCTGCATGGGATTCTCTCTCTCTTCCTCTCTCTCTATTCTTCCCCTGCTCCCTCTCTCACACACACACTCTCTCTCTCAGAATAAATAAATAGAAATAAGAAAAAAAAAAGAATTAGAAATATCACCGCCCTGACTCTAAGAATCATTCTTCCTCTGATTGAATGCTTATCAAATTGATTGCAGTGGTTGATTTCATTGCTCTTATTTCCCACTAGATTGTAGATTCTATGAGGTGAGGACCAGCTTCATTTTGCCGACCGTGAATTCTATGTCCTTGGCACATTATAGGTGCTCAATAAATATGTGTTGAATGGATAAATCCCATTTGATAGCCGAGGGACCTCTATTCCCCAGATGTTAATAAAATGTGGCATTGGGATTCAAATTCCCTCCCCGCTTCAGAGTTGGCCCACTTTCCACTGGAAGAGATTTAGGGGTGGGGTGCTGTCAGTGTTTGTAAACGGGGAGGAAGAGGCAAAGGTAGGGATAAATAATTGCATTAAAATGTCCCGCGGAGACCCTTGTGTGAGCCCGTGTTGGAGGGAAGCTGTCGTAAGGTCAGGAGGGGAATTCCCACCTGTGCTGTGTTGGTTGACCAGCAATCCCCAGGCCCGGGTAGCGGGAAGGGGAGAAAGCACTGGTTGGGAATGTCACAGGGGCCGACCGGTGGGATTAGCCTAAACTCTCGCTCTCCAAGGAGGCTTGAGGCTGTGTGGGGCTGGCTGTACACTGCTCACCCGGGACCACATGGTGGAGTGGAGGGAGCCACAATGTTGGAGAGCCCCATCTCCAGCCCCCATTTCAGACACAGCCTGGTATTCTGTCTCTGTACCTTTCGGGGCAAGTATTAACTCTTAGAGCCTGTGTCCTCAGCTCCAGCCTCCACTGGCCCTGGCTTCCACTTCTTCTAGCCCTTTCTGGGAGAGCAGTGCAAGTACATTTAGCATGAGTATGCAACTGGGACTCTTTGGGTCATAACTTTGGACTTCCTTGTTCCCCCTTGGTCTCCTGGGGATTCGATCCCCATCTTACCAAGATCCCATGAATGAGCTGTGCTCGGCACTGCCTCATGTGGGTGGCGCATGGGCAGTCAAGAGTGTGGTCCTTGGAGTCAGGCTGCCGGGGCGGAGTCCTGGTTCTGCTCTGTGACCCTGGGGCTGGCTAGGAATGGCTTGCAGCCTCGGACTTCCGGTCTGCAATGGAAGAATGGGGATAGGAAAGGTATTTCCTGCAAATTTCTAGTATGAAGAGGAAGTGAGATTATGAATGCAAAGTACTTACCCAAGTGCCTGGCACGTGACAGGTAATCAGCACCAGTACTGGCTTCATGGGCCTGGGGCTATTTTAGGGATCAGATGAGATAGTGAGACAAAAAGCACTTTGCACAAAACCACAGGTCCTGTGCTCCGATGCCCTCTTCAATCACACAGGGACTCCTGAGGGAACCAGGATTTTCACACCGCGGCCAGGTATTGTGTTCTCTGCTCATAGCGACAATCCACTGCCTTGTCTCTGTGGCAAACTCCTACTCATCCTTCAACACCCATTAGTGTCACCTCCTTCATGCAGCCTTCCCTGACTTTCCCAGGTACTGCTGGTTATTCCCACTTCTGCCTCCATAGTGCTTGGTGTAGATGTCCAGACTTACATGGAGGTGGGTTGCATCGTTCTGTGATGTCCTGGTTCAGTGTTGGCTTCTCCACCCAAAGGCTCTGATACTACTCCCCTCTGGACCCCACATGGGGGCTGGCGCGTGGACAGTCTGAAATTCACGTGGCCTCGAATTGAAGGTCTGGTGATTCGGAGGTGATAAGATATCACTTGTGAAATTTGAAAAGGTTATCTGATCTTTGGCAGAGCTCAACACGGAAGTAGAACTGGGCCATGAATACAGATTTAAATTCCTTACTTTTGTGTTTTTTTAAACTTTTTGGGGCATCTGGGTGGCTCAGTCAGTTGAGTGTCCAACTCCGGCTCAGGTCATGATCTCATGGTTCACAGGTACGAGCCCTGTGTCGGGCTCTGTACTGACAGCTCAGAGCTTGAGCCTGCTTCATGGATTCTGTCTCATTCTCTCTCTGTCCCTCCCCTGCTCATACTCTGTCTCTCTCCCTCTCAAAAATAAATAAACCATTTAACAAAATTCTTAAAAAAATCCTTTTTATAATAGAGGAGAACCCACGAATGAGTTGTGTGGATGTATGTAATTTCTTCCTCCAAGAATTTGCTTTCTGCCTCATTAGTAGGAACTCTCTTGCAGGTTGTAAGAACCTTTCTCCCCTTTGTGCAGAAGGACAGTGAAGAAATGGCTTGATTTTTTCACAGACTTGGGATAGATAATTGCTTAAAGCTGACTTTTGGACCGCTGATAATCCAATTAGGGTCTCAGGCGTAATTGTTTCTGTGTAACCTGGTGCCTCTTATCTTCCATGGTTCTGACTTGTGAAGCCGGCTCTCCTGGCAACAGCTTATCTTCCTGTGCGACACAGCAGCATGGCCATGGGGAAGTGCGCTCTGCTCAGCAGGTAAGAGGGAGGTAGCACTTGAGAATTTAGACAGGGAAATGTGGGCATTACCGGAATAACGATGGAGACTTCTATGAAGATGCACACATGTCAAAGTCTGAAACAGAATGAAATGTCCCTGACTCTAACGTGAGTCCAATGCCCTTTCCCCTCACTGCCGACCTCCCGGACAGCAGAACAAGATGTGAATCATCTTTTTTGTGCCTTGTGCTCTGGACAAATAACCCAGTCAGGGTGGAAGAGGGGGAATCTGAGGTTTGCGGATGGCTGTGTTGAATTTATAATCCTCCCTTTCCGGTCCACTCCAGCAAACCAAAGTGAAGCAGCCAGGTGCTAGGGAAGAGCCTGAACTAGGTAACAGGACACTTGGATTCTGGTCCTGGTGGTAACAGGCCACTCCATTAACCTCATAGAACCTCGGTTTCCTCATCTGGGATGGGAGGGAGATAGGTCAGAATCGAGGGTCATGAACCATCACCCCGTGGCCAAATCCAGGCCCCAGAACTGTCTATTTGGTACCCAAATGATTTGAGTTAATTGCCAGCATTTAGAACTCCAAATAGGTTTTATAAAAAATACAATTTCTGCCTTCTGTTGATAATGGGAGAAATCTAGACGCCTTGGGCCCACGTTTCTGCACCAAGCTGGAGCTCAACAATTCTTTCAGTGAGGGTCCTTCCGCACCACAGTCCTTACCGCTCCCTATTGTTTGAGACAAGGATTTATGTCACCCAGTGATACCATCTGCCCGGCCCCTACTGGCATTTAAGTTTATGACCCCTGGACTTGAGGGTCTTGAATTTCACATCCTATTTTGTCAGTATCGGCAAAGACACTTGTGGGCAATACTATTTTGTCCTTATTTGAATATAAGTTTCCATTTTATGGATGCAGAAATTGAGCTCCAGCAAGGTCAGTGACTGTGCCTGTGGCCAGGAAGGTACATGTTGTGCAGCCAGGAATGGGATGAAGGGCTTCCTGACTCCCAGTGAGAGGTTGTCTTGAAAAGGTGTATTTTCCACTTCCTGCACCGGAGGACCTCGTTGGACCCGTGCGTGTCTATGCTAAGGCCATCAGATCATCTGCACGCTCAGAACTATAATCAAGTGACCTTTAGAAACCACCTGGAAAGAGCCTGAGTTATCACTTAGCAAAGTAGCCTAGAGGAGAAACTGCTGATTCAGACTTGGAATCTGAGAAAAACCCCAACCACACTGGATATTTAGAAAGAAGAGTAATTCCTTACGTTTTGGGCACTTGGCAGTTTTTACAGTGTGTTCACTCCTGGTTCTAAAAGTATAAAGTAACAATCTGGGGGTGATAGAGTGTTCAATGCCTCCAACTCCTGCTTTTGTAGAATGTGTGTGAATTTTGATTCTGCAGCTTTCCAGCTTTGTTGCTTTGTCTTCTAGGTCAGTAACAGAAGGATAATAGCAACTCCCGACCTCGCGTTGAATGTGCAGAGACGTATGACACTTGGGTGTCACCTGCTTTGCATGGTGTGTGACGTATATGGAGATCTGACCACATGCCTGGCACTTGCTTGGTATTTTCCAGATATGCACTCTGTGGGGCAGATTATTTCCATTTCCATTTGCAGATTTGAGTCTCAGTGGGAATAAGACATTCACATGGCTTAGAAATGCTGGAATTCTGTATAATCTCAAATCATACAATATTTTTCACTACATCCTCATTGTTCCTCCTCACTTCTGTCTTTGTGTGTCCTCCTTACTAAATTCTGACTCAACTCAGAATTGAGCCTCAGTTTCCCTTCTGCAAAATGAAAGGATTGGATCAGACGAGCTTGTAGGCCTCTTTCAACCTTGAGATTTGATGATTGAACAAATGAATGAAGGGAAAAATGGATCATTAAAAAATAAAAACATAGGAGCCCATGACTGGCTCAGTCAGTTAAGCATCTGACTCTTGGTTTTGGCTCAAGTCATAATCTCACGGTTCATGAGTTCGAGCCCCACTTTGGGCTCCGTGCTAACAGCACAGAGTCTGCTTGGGATGCTCTCTCTTCCTCTCTCTCTGACCTTCTCCTGCTCTCTCTCAAAATAAATAAACTTAAAAAAAAATTTAACAAACACAAGCCTTAACTCCATTTTATTCCATTGCTTAAACACAATCAGATAACCAAAATGCTTAGCTTGAGTATAAAGAAAATAGTTTCTCCTCCTTACCCCGACTTTTCATTTTCTCTCTCTGTCCTCTTTGAAAGTTCACTTGTGCAGGACACACACTGGGGGTTGATCAGAAATCCTCCTCCTCTTCCAGGGCCCCAGGTTTGATTCAGAAAATAGTTCCGACAAACCATTATTGATGAAGAGAAGCCCAGGGTTATGGGAACAAAAGCCCAGTTCCTGGTATTAGCACCCAGCCGGCAAGAGACAAAAGGTGAGTGAGTATAAAGGGGAATTTGAACACATCCTCTGATTTTAAAATTAGTCACAAGATCCGTTCTTTTTTCTTTTTTTCTGGGGCGATGATTACAGAGCCACGACAAAGGGTCCTCAGTGACTTCCTTTCTCTTTCTTTTCTTTGTTTGGAGGTGACAAAGCCGGGCTAGGTGACCCCAGTGTTGGCGGTAACGTCCTAGGCACCGTAGTCAGGGGCCCATCAAACATTCTGCTCTTCTCTCTCCATCGAACCGCATCAAGGGATTGACCTTGGCCAGTCAAGTTCACTGAGCTTTGTCACAGCTGTTTGAGCTGGGCCTTACTGGCCTGGACGTCCACAGTGCACAGAGCAGGGAGTTCTCTTTGATCTTCTTCAAGGCGGACTCTGTCCTCAGGGGAGTTTGAGGGCAGAATGGTGATGTAGCTGGTCCCGCTGGGAGGTGCCCTTGAGAGACGCCAGTGTCTCATCTGCTGGGATGTGGGTGACTCGCAGGTCTTTTGCTTTGGTCTCATTTTGAGTAGAATAGATGCCTTTCAGCACTGTCTTCTTGGCCTTCACAGCCTTTACTTTGGCTTCGGTTTCGGGAGGGCCAATGGCTTCCTTCTTTGCTTTTTTAGCACTATCTGGGTGAAAATGTCTTTTTCTTTTTAAAAATAACCTTTCTTCTGAATACAAATAAATAAATAAAATACTATGTGTAGTAGACATTTTAGAAAGTACCGAGAGTTATTTTAAAAATTGTAAGTACATCATCAGATATAAACACTGTTTTATATTTATTATGTGTGTGTATATTTCATTTTCCCCCAATGAATATATATATATATATTCATGCTGAATATAGACTTATATCTAGAGTTTTTACTTAACTTTCTGTGTGAGCATTTCTCCCACGTCATGGTGTATTTTTCAAATGACATTGATGGCTGCATTCTCCGCGCATCAATCTGCCACTCGGAACTCTCTCTTTTGTTCTCATTTAGCTTGTTTGCCTCCTTCCACCTTCACAGATGACACTGCCCCAACTCTCCTTGTATGCTTATCTGGGCTTGCATCTCTGGCTCTTTTAGCTGGGTGGCATTTTCCAAGACTTGAAATGTGGGACTGAGGGTCCCATGTGCTCTAACCAAAATCCTGACCACCTGTCTTCTCCCTGATGCCCTGCCCTTGGGAGAAATCCCAAGCTAGTCAGTAAGGCTTCAAAGCCTTGCATAATGTGGTCCCTTCCAGAGTATCCAGACCCTTCCCCATAGCGGCCCACACCCAGTTTACAACTCTGCTGATTTAAATTGATGTTGGGGTGCCTGAGTGGCTCAGTTAGTTAAACGTCCTGCTTCGGCTCAGTTCATGGTCTCATGGTCTGTAATTTGAGCCTCGCATTCGGCTCTGTCTTGACAGCTCAAAGCCTGGAGCCTGCTTCGGATTCTGTGTCTCCCTCTCTTTCTGCTCCTCCCCTGCTCACGCTCTGTCTCTCTCTCAAAAATAAATAAATATTTTTAAAAAGAGAAAGAAAAAAAAAATTGGTATAGCATTTCCCTGCCCTGTGCTGTTTCACAATCCCCACTGCCTTAGTTAAGTGTTTCCAGAACTTTGGGTGTTCAGATATCATTTTCACAAAGTTTCCATTTTTCCATACCACCTGTATCATTATTTAACCTTTATTTTTAAGATTAACTATTACTTAAAAAGTGGATTTTAACTTAGCCACAATAGGTAGCTGTGAAAACCCATGAAAATATGAGTTTGGGGTGCTGAACACAGGTGTGCATGTGTGTGTATATAATTTTTTCCTAATTCATATGAAAGTAAATTCGTAACGATTGAAGTAAAAAATAAAGATTCTCCCAACATTATCTAAAATTATCTCCCATAGTGACACATTTTCCCTATTTTGGGAAACACTACATTAGCTCCACTTTCCTGGCATATTATTCCCTCCTTTCTGATAGACTAACTCCTAGTCATCTCTTGAGTTCTAGGGGGACTTGATTTTATAAAACAGCAAACATAATGTTTTGTGAAGTTAAAAAGATAGAATTAAAAAACACAAACATGATAGAATGTAAGTTGAGAAGTGAGTGAAGGGAGAAAAAAATGTCCCAAGAACTTAGACTCTGAAATGCTAAGATGTCAATTTGGCATGCTGGAATTTCTAGGAATGGCCCTTAAAGAATAGAAACAGAGGCTATAACTTCCAAACCAGTAGATGGAAAATATATGGAATAAACACAAATATCAGTTCCAAAAATGCAAGTTAATATAAGAAAGGAGGACAAAAGCAATATATAAAAGAGGGCATATATGGGGCGCCTGAGTGGCTCAGTTGTGAGCGTCCACCTTCGGCTCAGGTCATGATCTCACGGATTGTGGGTTTGAGCCCCATGTGTGGCTCTGTACTGACAGTTCAGAGCCTGCAGCCTACTTCGGATTCTGTGTCTCCCTCTCTCTCTGCCCCTCCCCTACTCACTCTCTCTCTCTCTCTCTCTCGAAAATACACAAACTTAGAAAAAATAAAAAAATAAAAGAGGGCAAATAGTATAGAATATGATGACAGAAATAAACCTGAGGATCTCAGCACATGTAACTCAAGGTGTTCCTGATAAATGACAATGATTATCATCCCGGCTTTAAAGAAATCTATTGACATGATATTCATAAGGTCCTCAAATATAAGGAGATGGAAAAGTTGGGGGGAAAAAGGCAAAAACTACATTCTTAGCAAATATTAAATAACCATAACTGGTGTCTCTGTCTTAATGTTGGGTCAAAATTAATGTAAGATATCGTATGTTATGCCTTATAACTTTCAAATTGTTTGTGAATATTCTTTAACATATGAAAAGCAGCTAAATCAAAATGTCTAAAAATAAGTGGTCCATTGTAGTGATCTGGAATATACATCTGTGAGGTAAATGAATGAGAAAAAAAGCCTGGAATACAACTCCATGCCAACACCATTCATGTCTTCAGAAAGACTCATGTCTCACACAGCCTCGCTAGAGAGAAGAGGGTGTGTTTGAGCATGCTGTGATCAATGGGCCTTGTGAAGACAGAGTCACTGATGTAGGGGGTGCTTAGGAAGAGTCTATATAATATTATTTCACCAAATATGAGAGATGATTAATGGATGTTTGTTTTATACATGATTTGAAATATGCATATGTAATTGAAGGTATCAATCTTATAGCATAAGTAGATCTGTGCCTCTGCTTATGTCATCAGAAGTTTACATGTGCGAGTTAGCTTCACCATTCTGTGGATGTTGTCATTGGGAAATAAGTTATAGGCGGCAGGGTTGTCCTACATTTGGGCACAGATAGCATTTTGTCTTAAGTCACACAGCTGCTGAGAGATAGAACTTGATGCCAAAGACTGGGAGCTGGGCAATGACCACTCCAAATTTTAGCACCTGTTGGGAGTCAGGACAGAGACAAGAAACATTGAGTCTAAGTGATGCCAACCCCATAGGGCAAAATGTGGCCATGGGTTTGGGTTCAGAGCTGCAGCCTTCCTGAGAACTCTGAGTTCAGCCAGCCCTGTGGCGGGAGGCCCTGGGTAAGAAGACCCGGGTTCTAGCTCTGGATCTGCCCACCACTCATGGGCCGTGTTATTTTGCCCATCCCTTAATTTCTTGGAACTTCATGTCCTCACATGCATTGAAAAGGGCTGTTTTAACCACCCGAGTCTGTTATCTCTGTAAAATGGGAATAATACACCTTGGCCTTCCCCCTAGTGGTATCCAGGTAAATGTTTAAAACTGGCTTTGTGGAAGCAAACAAACAAGTTTAAAAAACCAAACCAAACCAAACCAAAAAATTAGTTTATAGAGTTTTTACCATTTGCCAATTTCTGTGATGTAAATACATCAGTCATGGCCAATTTCAGCCTACCAACAAGAAGTTGCTGACTACAGGATTGGCGTGAGATGTGCTCGGCCAGGTGTCACGAGCTGCTTGGGGCCAGATGTCTCTTCACACACCTATCAGGGACCAATATGACTGCTAACAGCTCTCACTTCCAACGACGTAATAAGGATAGCAGAGTTTGAACCTCTAACTCAGACAAAACAGAGTCTGGATTTTGGCTCTGCCTCTCCCTAAGTGTACAATCCTGGTTAATTCATTTTGCTCTCTAAGCTCTAGTTGTCAAACTAAGAAAATGGAAATGACAGTACTCATAACACAGAGTCCATTCATTCACACATTCATTCATTTCCTTCCTTCCTTCCTTCCTTTATTCATTCAACAAGTGTTAATTAATCAAGATGATGATTAATCAACATCTAAGAGTTTAGCTACATGCCAGGTGCCTTAATTTCTGTCCACTAAGAAAAGATTTTCCCTGTATTTGGTCCTTGGCTATTTTCCTTCTGCTGCACTTTCCTATGGGGTGTCATCTCCATTGCATGGTCAGGACCTTCCCATACTCCCTAATCACAGTCTCCCAAGGACCTTTCTCCTCTGAGCTCTGGATGCTTGTATCCATCACCTGATGCCCACTTCCTGTGAGACGTGCCATAGGCTATCCAACACAGCCTGTCTTCAAATAAACTCCTTAGCTCTTTCCATCCATGCCGTCTGCTCCTCCTATAGACTTGTTCCAGAGGATAGGGCCACCGGTTTCCCAAGAGCCAGGCCATCTATGGCTCAGTGCTTCCTTCCATTGGAAGAGCAGCTCCTCCACTGCTTTCTCAGGTGGGCATGCCAGACAGGCTCCAACTACAATTTCGAGTTTATCTCATATGCTTCTTGTCACAATCAATATTTGTTGAATTAAATGAGTAAACTAATGGTGAGAATTTCATGCACCATAATGGGATTTGAAGGAAGCTATTTCAGGGTGTGGAGAGAGTTATTGATCTCTCTGAAATCACATCACTCAGACAACTATACATTTTATTATTCCTAAGCTGAGAGCTGGGGCTTAATAGACGATGAGACTGGTTCAAAATTGATTGATTGATGGATTAATTGATTCTTTCATCACATACAATTTGAATACCTGCTTGGGTGCCAGACACTTTTTCTGGGGGGATATTAAGATGAACAAAATATAAGTCCAAGCATCTCATTATCTACTTGGGGGAAGGCTTGAAAAATGTACAATGAAATGTGTGCTTTGATTAAAGGGTTGTACAAAACGCTCTGTGTGCATGGGGGACGGTGTGACAGGCTCCGCCTCTGACAATCAGGGACAGCTTCACGGAGGTAGTAATATTTGTTTCGGGCCTTCTTTAAGGAAGAAGAGTTTGGCAGTGGAGAAAGGAGTGGGGTGGAGGAAGAAAAGTAAATCCTAGGCAGGGACAGCACGTGTTGAACTGGGTGATGGGCAGCACTGTGGTATTTGGGCTCTGGTGAAGATTTCTGTCCCATTGACTCATTAGACATGGTGAGTGTTAGGAGCACTGCAGTCCAGCGCTGTTGGCCCGACCCCCTCCCGGCCCCCAGAAACTGACACAAGTACTGATTGTCTTGGAAAGGCAGCCACTTCCCTTGTCTGCCTTGATGTAAGCGCTGCAGCTAAGCCCAGAAACTGGCATCCTCCCCAGCCCCACCGGTTCCTCGGATAATGACAAATCCTTTTCGTTTTCTCCCCATTATTTCACCGTAAATGGGAAAATAATAAGAAGAGCCGGCAATAGGACTAATTAAATTGGCCATTTCAGTGCCATCGATCCAGGGCCGGAAAGGAGAGAGGCTTCTGATGGAGGATGCATGGAACGCATTTCTGTCACAGTGTGGGGGCTTCAGGCAGTGCAGCAGCCTGGGATCGGGGATGTGAGCTGTGCTAGGGACAGGCGCGGTGCCCGCAGATGGGACAGGCATCTCCTGAAGGATGCCTCCTGGGAGACTGCCCACGGATCTGGGGACAAAATCCCCTCATTTCATTCTCTGGACAGGAGGCATTGTGTGAGAACAAAGGCTGAAGGTGAGAATGTCAGTCTTTGTTCTGGGGAGCCCGTGGTGGGGCGTGAATGGTCGGTGCCAAAGGTGGTGAAAATAAATACATGAATGAATACATAAAAACTTAATAGGAGCCCTACAGAAGGCCAGCTGAGCTGGACCGACTCAACGTTTGTCAGCACTGAGTTTAGAAGTCAGCTTTTCGATCCTATTCTGTGGAAGGTCACTTCTGTTGAGCAGGTGGCTGAGCCCAGCTCCTCCCCAGTTGTGGTCCCCAGTGCCAACCTCCCTGCTTTCCTGGCCTAAACTAGTTACATTTCTTTACAGGCACCAGAGTGATCCCACCTTCTTGTCTTTATCCACGTTACACCCCCTGTCCCTCTTCCAGAATTTCTCAAAGTGCCATCTGGGCACCATTTGCCTTGGAAAAATGTGGGGATATCACTGGAATTGTGGAAGCCAGACCCCAGGACACTCCTGCTGAATCATGCAGGGACTGGAGCTCAGAATTGGGATTTTAGCAAATACGGTGGGTGATTCTTAGCACCACTGGGGTTTTAGAATCACTGACCACCTTTTTCTCTCTGTGTAGAAACACTTCTTCATCTCCCTCTCCACAGTGCTAGTGTGCTGAAATATGAACAGGGCTCCCTGTTGTTTTAGGTTCAGACATAGCCAAAAGCTTTTTTATTTGATTCAAGATTGTTGTAAACTTCTGCAGAAAGGAGACAAGGAATTGCAATGTCCATCTCAAAACCCACAAAAATCGCAACCACTAGCAAACTTTATAGTGGTTGGAGAATAGCCATCCAGAGAGGCAGTTGTGCCCGAAATGAATAACAGTAAGTAGAATTTGTGAATGGTCATTATCTCTTACCTAGGCCATATTTTATGACTTTTCAAAGTAAGCTAACACACTTTATGAATTTTGTAAAATGGTTTCCTCACCTTATGAGTTTCCCATCCTCAGTGTAGAAACCAGAAATCTCAAATTCATAGCCTCCCTTGCAGCAAGGACACAGACCATCTGTACTTTCAACAAGTTGTGCTGGTCACTGACACCCACGCAGATCTGGTGTGAAAGTGAGTAATAGGCACAGTTCGACTCCTGCAGTGACCCATTTTCCTGCAGAGGTTGGTTGGAGAAGCACCCAGGTTTGGAAGAGTTTTGGGAGCAGACCAAATTCCTGATGCAGAGTTTCCTAGCTGTTCATAAACTATCACACGTCTAATGAGCTCCAGGGCTGATGTCCTTACCAGTTAGGGATGTTGCTCCTGAAAGCTGAAGCTCAGGTCTGACTCACCAGCTGTCCCTGCGAGTCTCTGAGCTACCCAGCCCTCCACTCTTTCTAACATCCCCCTTAGTGCAATGAGCAAAATCACAAAATCCACACCAATACACTTCTACCAACCCAATCTCACAGCTGGGTGACTAATGTTTTTGTGCAAGAGATGAAAACATTATTTTCTGGTCCAGGATCCAATCTAGGAGTACACATTTTATTTAACTGTCCTACATCCCTAATCTCTTTCAATCTGGAATAGTTCTTCCATATTTCTTTTCCTATCTTGACCTTAACATTTGCTAAGAAAACAGACAGGCATTTTACTTTGTAGAAGGTGTCTCAGTTTGGGTTTGTCTGATGTTTCCTCATTATTAGAATGATGTTAAATGCATGCTTGGCAGAAAAATGAAGGAAGTGCTATTGTGTCCTCCTCAGTGCCTCATATCAGGAGGCGCATGGTATTGATTTGTCCTTTACTCATGATGTTTCTTTGATCACTTGATTAAGGTGCTGACTTCTAGGTTTCTCTACTGTGAAGCTACTATTTATCCCTTTGTAATTATTATGCACCCCAAATCCTTTAAATCATTTATTTCCTGCTTTATCAGTCAGAACCAGCTTCTGTTTCTTGCAACTAGAAGCCCCAACAGTGACATCTCTATCAATGTGTTTCATATTCATATTTACTCACACAGCGAGTCCTCCAAGACACTGTGGTGATTTATGCAGAAAGGAGCATTATTGTGTCTAGGGTTTAGGTGACATCTTTATAACTGCATTAGAGAAAAGATGGGAAGGGGCAAGACTCAGGCAGGAAGCCCATTGGGTGGATTCTGCTGTAGTTGAGGTACGATGAGATGCAGAAAGGCAATGAAACAAAGGGATATTTTAGAAGATAATGAAAACGCTACAACTCATCAATGACCCACTCTGTACCAGGCTCTTGTATTTTATTTTATTATTTAATTTTATTTATCTTATTTTATAGAGAAAGCAAGCAAACATAAGTAAGGGAGAGGGGCAAAGGGAGAAGGAGATAGAATTGCAAGCAGGCTCCATGCTCAGTGCAGAGGCTAATGTGGAACTCAATTCCTTGACCCTGGGAATATGACCTGAACTGAAATCAAGAGTTGGATGCTCAACTGACTGAGCCACCCAGGTGGCTGTACCAGGCTCTTGTATATACTGTTTCTGTTCTTTGTAACAGCCCTCAACACTGTGTTTAGCACTACCTCTCCTCATAAGGAAATGAAGGCTGCTGGATTTGTCCATAAACACAGAGCTAGTGAAGGCAGAGCCAGTGTCCCCAGCCAGGAGCACCTGGCACTAAAGCACATGCACATTCCCACGAGCTTCCCACCTCACCTGGATGCTGATCCAGTGGCCTCACTTGTACCTCTGAAAACCCCAAAGTGGCAGTGACAAAATAGATGAAGCTCTTCCAGGTGTGTGGGTCCTGAGCCAACTCACAGAAGGGTGAGAGCTCACGAAGAGGAGTGCACCTGAGAAACAGGTCTGTGGTGTCGCTTACACAGGACAACACCTGGGGGGAGGATCATCTGTCTGGTGGAGGGCAGGTGTTTGCAAATGTGACCAACCTGACACTGAGTGGTCTCGGCAAATCCAGATGTACTCCATGAGCTGAGGTGGAGCCTGGAGTTCTTGCTGCCTCAGGGTCATTCAGGCTTAAACAAAAGAAAGGAAAAAGACAATTATCTAGGGCTCCCACATTTTCTTATCCATGTGGGGGCTGCAAGAGACACACTCCCCCTCCTCTATTCCATCTCATAGAGGATTCTTTGCCTACAGGGCTCTCGGCGGGTCTCGAGGCACCTGGGGGCACACGACTTAAAGACCTCTCAGAGTTGGCCAGCTTGGGTGGCTCAGTTGGTTAAGTGTCTGATTCTTGGTTTCAGCTTAGGTCATGACCTCACAGTTTGTGAGTTCGAGCCCCAAATCTGCACTGACGGTGCTGAGCCTTCTTGGGATTCTTTCTCTCTCTCTCTCATTCTGTCTGCCCTTACCCCCTCTCTTTCTCTCTCAAAATAAAGAAATAAACTTTAAAAAAGAACTCTCGGTGTTGGGGGCCTCTTGGATCTCCCCTAGTCCAGGCTCTGCTGGACTTTCAGGGTAATATGTGCCACAGGGTTAGGGACGGACATTCTGTAAAGTCCCTACTAGTTGAAATTCTAGAATTCTACAAATCCACTTAACATCCCCCCCTTCATTTCCCGCTGTATTGCTTCTTTTTCCAATGCTACTTAATATTTCAGGAAACCTTGGTGTTTGAAGCTTAACCTTGTGATTTTGACTATTTGGCAGAGTCTCTGAAGATACATGTCGTATGTTAATTTGAAACTTCGTTGAAGCAAAGTTTGAATTTCAAGGGCTGCAAGACTGTCTTGCCGGAGTGGGCACTTCACTGGTGCACGAGCTGCAGGCAGCCTCATCCCTGCCCGCCTCAGCCATGTGACCTCTCTGTGTTATCACGTTCATAATTCAGAATCGCTGCCACTGGCCCTCAAGGGTGTATTCTCGGTCAGACGCTGTATTCTGTGCTCCAAGTGCATGATATCATTTATTCCTCACAAAAACTTTGTAGAATGGTGTCTCATTATGCAGAGAAAGGGGAGTTCAGCTGTATTAGGTACGGTTCCCATGGGGTCATGGCACTAAGTGTCACAGTCAGGATCCAAACCCAGGTCTGTTTCCCTTCAAAGCCCGTGCTTCTCACTGCTGGAGAGATCTCACTGCTGGAGAGATCTCAGCAGTGATTCTTGCCAGGCTCAGGGAGGAAGGTTCATGGGTAGGCAACTGCCATTAGGGCAGCACAGGGTTCCTGTATTCGACAAATATTGATTGAACTCAATGTCTGGCATATTGAGCAATGTGCCAGATATTGCTCCATGAATGGTGTTTTTGCATCAGTGAACAAAGAGGGACACACAATTCGGTCCTCCTGGAGCTTTCCACCGGTGTAGACAGGCAATAAACTATACAACAGCAGACATTCTGTGCTGGAGGTTGACAAGTGCTGGGGAGAAAAAACAGAGAGAGGATAGGACATGCAGGTCTCAGAGGTGAGGTAGAATGTGCAGGAAAGAGGAGTGGCAATGCACTGGCCCGGACACAGTGCCTGGTGTGCTCATGCACATCCGGGAGGCCTGCACGACTGGGGTGTGAACCTGTGGGGTGGCTGTGAGGAGACGGGGCTGCCAGGCCACAGGCCCAAACCACGAGAGGCCAGCGGGCCATTCCACTGAGGGCAATTTCCGCTCTGAGGGAGATGGCAACCACCGGGGGGCTGCAGCAGACACGTGACTTGCTCTGATGGCTGTTTTTGTTTTTTCTTAAAATTTTTAATGCTTATTTATTATTGAGAGACAGATCATGAGCAGGAGAGGAGCAGAGACAGATGGAGACACAGAATCTGAAGCAGGCTCCAGGCTCTGAGCTGTCAGCACAGAGCCCGACGTGGGGCTCGAACTCATGAACCGAGAGATCATGACCTGAGCCGATGTCGGATGCTTAACCGACTGAGCCCCCCAGGAGCCCCTCTGATGGCTGTTTTGAATCGCTCCGGCATGTGGAGAAGTGACTCAGGCGGGGCGAGGAAGGAGGGAAGCCAGAGTCCGGGTGGGAGCCAGTTGCTGGCGCTCTGGTGGAGGTGATGTACTGGTCAGACAGTGCACACGTTTTGAAGGCAGAGCCAGCAGAACTCTCTGACCAGAGGATGCCGGGAGCGAGTTTATTTCAGTGACAGAATTTATTTAAACAGCTTTTTAAATGTCCTTCAAACTGTCTCAAAACGATCCCTAAAGGTCTAGCAAAGGTTCCTTAGATATTTTGATTATAGTGTGTTTGAGGAGGGAACCACTTGCCCCCACAAATGTGGAGATTAGCCAACCTCTTGGCTTCTTACCCTCACAAATGTCAAACATGCATATGACTCTTACCTGGTCGTGGACATGGATCGAGAAGATCCTGCTAGAATCTCCTCATCTCTGAGGAGGTGAGAAGCCAGAAACTTCCCTGGGAATAGGCTGAGGTGGTGACAGCAGCCTTCTGTGCTGGGAAAACCAGAAGCCCGTTGTTGCAAGAAGAAGGTGCCTGTGGAGCGGTGGTGGGGGGGGCATCTTGGCAGCTCAGACCCACAGATGTCTGCAAGTTTCAGAGCAGCAGATGGAAGAAGAGTCGTGAGCCTCGGAGCAATGAGGGCACTCCCAGGGAGCCCCGACCTTCAGTTCTGCCGGCCACGCTGGCTGGAGGGAAGGTGCTCGGAAAGGGCGCTGCGGTTATCTATTTGCTCAGAGTGGCCAGCACACGGAGTCCACATGCACAGAACTGTGGGTTCCCTGTGGTGTCTGCTAGAGCATTTCCAAGCCTGAATCACTCAATTCGCTTCCGGTCATGGCAGCCAGGGCTCTAGACTTAGAAATGGAAGCGGTATTCTAAATCCTGGATGGGGGTGCCTGGGAGACTCAATCAGTTAAGTGTCTGCCTCCAGCTCAGGTCATGATCTTATGGTTTTTGAGTGCAAGCCCCATGTTGGGCTCTGTGCAGACAGCCCTCAGCCTGGACCCTGTGTGTCTCTATCTCTTTCTGCCCCTCCCTCCCTCAAATAAATAAATATTAAAAGAAAATATTTTTTAAAATTAAAAAAAAAAAATTCTGGCTCTGCTACATCTTAGCCGAGTGACTGTGACCAAATCACGTAACCTCTTAAAGCGTCTGCATTTTCATTGGTACTTAAGAGTACAGGGATGCAGTAGAATATATTTGGTGCCCTTTCCTGTAAGGGGATGATACTTGTGACCATGTGCTCTGCGTCAAGCAGTGAAATGTGTACAGAAATGACACCGGACGCTTCTGGGTAAAAGCTTTGAAGAGTCAGTGTATGGCTTTGCCATGCTTTCCTCCCCTTGTCTCTGTGCCTGTGGATGTGTGGATCTAGAGGGAGCCTCCAGCAGCCTGGATTCCAGAGGAATTAGCACGTGCAGAACCCCTAGTCCACCTATGGCACGTAAGTAAGGCTGAGGCAGAAACAAACTTGCTTTACTTTGAACCTTTAAAAATGTCTGGGTTGTTTGCTCCTATTGTATAACATAGCTTGTCTTGACTGACGGAGATGGAAATGATAATCTCTTCTCCTGTGCACAGCACAAGATTGTCCTGATGATTGGATGTTGTTCTTCCCTCTCTCTGGAACCTTCCATTTCCTTCTCCACTTCAGGCGAACTCTCATTTGCTTTCGAGGTGTCAGCTGAAGTGGGGTTTCTTTAGAGAGGCCCTTCCCTGGAGCCCTGATGGGGTTTCCCTCTTCTGCTATTAGAGTTTCTATGTAGCACCTTCCTTCTTTTCTGGCCTTCGTCTCATCTATAATCCCTTCTCAACAGCCTGTCACATGGCTGTCCAACCCTGTGAGGACAAGCCCTTGCCTGCCTTGTTATCGCTGTGTCCCCTCCTTGAACAGCGCCAGGCATAAGTCAAGAGCCTGCAGACAAACGCATATGACCAGGAGAGTGCCAGCACAGTAATGGTGGCCTTCATTTTCTCTCTTCGCCACCAAAGACTCCCTTATAATATTTCTCTTCTTCCCTCGGGGGCTCCATATTTGGGAAGGTTTCTGTCCACCAAACAGACTGCATTTATACAAAGCAATTCATTTGACTATTTCTTATTACTCAAAGACATGTGTAGCTGCTGATAAGAGTTACTGATCAGCAGGAGATAATCACCGTGACCACATCAATGGATTTAATTCCAGCCCCAAGCAAAGCAAACACATGTTTGTGTTTGTGCAGCTTTACAGAGTCCTTAACAGTTGCTTCGACCAAAAGGGCTCATAATGTTTATTTAACAAGAGACCCTGAGGGAGGCAGCTCATCCGTGTCATCGAGGACTTGTCTCCTGTCTTTTGCCTCTGTCTTCCTCAGTCTTCTTTTCGTGCTGTGTTGCCTCTTTATCTGCCCAAGATGTCTCTAGCTGGTCCAGGGATCAAGATGGGATTAAGGGACCAAGCCATTCAGCTCTACCTTCCTGCCTGTAGCCTTCACCAGGGAATCAAAAGCTTCCTCAGAAATGCCTCCTCATGTTTCCTTTGTCACAACTGGATTGCATGGTGTCTTCCAGCTGCAGGGGATACTGGGAAAGTGAGTATGTAGCAAAGGATCCTGAAAGTCCTCCTGGACCTGGCATATGGGCATCCTGGGTGAAGTGTGGGTCCATCAGCAAGACAGAAAGTGGGGAGAGTGGCTTCTGGATAGCAATAGAGTGTTTGCTGTGTCTCCGGTAGGTAATGAGAGGTCATGGCCACATTACCTCTTTCTCATTCATTTAGTCAAGGCCACCCCTTTAACAGATGAAAAGAATAAGCACCCAACATGGGTAACATCCAAGGTTCCATCTTGCTTTAAGGGCAGATAGGGGTTAGAATATAAGTCCTCAAGATCTCTTCACTCTTTTCAAGAGTGTAATAATCTAAAGGGGCTCATAGCCCAGGCAAGTGGTGTAGCAGAAGCAGAGGGACTGACCTTGAATGGCTGTAGGGAGGTGGCCTGGATTCTGTCCCAATTTCCACCTTATCTAGCCTATCTTTGGGCAAGTTAGGTACTCAGTTGATGGCTTGGTCTTGTTTCAGCCATCTTTATTTAATCTGA
Organism: Hyaena hyaena; assembly: GCF_003009895.1. Taxonomy (NCBI): domain Eukaryota; kingdom Metazoa; phylum Chordata; class Mammalia; order Carnivora; family Hyaenidae; genus Hyaena; species Hyaena hyaena. Next base: position 2,149,985 of record NW_024080801.1, read on the forward strand.
CTTTCCAGATGAGGAAATTGGGACCCAGAAAGGTGAAGTGACCTCATCAAGGTCAGACAGGTGTAAGTGGCAGGGCAAGGCTGGAGAAAAGTAAGAAAGCTCCTGACTTCCTGTCTGGTGCTCCCTCCCTGACAGACATGTTTGGAAGAGTTTCAAGTGCTTCCTGAGTGAGGGGGTAGGGCCGCGCATCCTCTCTGTTATTAGGACATGACAATTCACTGAGTTGGGAGGGATCATTGACCAGTGTTAGCTATTCAGTCATGGACTTACAAACTTGACTTTCAAGTTGTGTTTATAAAGTGGCTCTTGGTAAGTGAATAAATCTGGACTTCATGCATTATTGCAAAAACTGCCCTTGCCAATCTGTGAATTTACCCACTACTGTGGTAACAAAGGATGATGAGAATAAGGACCATCTTGATTTTTAATAAGAATAAGGGATGCTAACCCTGGCAGTGATTCCCTCCAAGGTACCATCATCCCAATCTCATGGAGAGAGATTTTTAAAAAATACAGATTTCAGGACTTCATCCCTTGGAATACCCGGACAGGTCCTACAAATGTGTATCTTCACAAAGTTTTCTCAGGAGATTCTGGTAACTGGCCTAGTATTTCAGTTGCTGAGTGGACAGGATGGGATTTCTTGAAGCAGCCTTTGGACATCTTTAAATTGTGGCTTATTTGCTTCTCTTTCAGACAAAATGTGTGTTAGCACCAAATGGATGGATATCATTAAGTGATGACCAGATGGCCCATGCCAATGAACTTCTCAGAAGCACTATTAACCATGGGAGTGCATTTGCTTTTGCCTTAAAATATATAATTTGAAAAATATGTATTGTTCATTATTTAGGAAGCTAAAGGTAAACATTGGACACTGTTAGTATTCCAGTCAATTAGAGGATGCTGTCAAAACAACATTTTAAAAATTACAAAGACTGGGGCGCCTGGCTGGCTCAGTTGGTTAAGTGTGTGACTCTTGATTTCGGCTCAGGTCATGATCTCACAGTTCAGGAGATTGAGCCCCATGCCGGTTTCTGCACTTAGAGTGTGGAGGCTGTTTGGGATTCATTCTCTCCCTCTTTCTCTGCCCTTTATCTTGCTTAAGCTCTCTCTCTCAATCTCTCTCTCTATATCTCTCTCAAAATAAATCAATAAAATTTAAAAAGAAAAGACAAAGACTGAACCCATGAGATGTTATCAATCATTATTTTAGATCAGTAGTTCTCAAGAGGGGTGAGAGGTACGTTTAATAATGCCTGGAGATACTTTTGGTTGCCCCACTTGACAGGGGTTGTGGGTGCTGACACCTTGGGAGTAGATCAGGATGCTGCTATACATCCTGCAATGCACATGACAGCCCCTCTCTCCCAACTAAGAATGATCTAGCCCCCAATGTTGATAGTGCTGGTTTAAGAAATCCTGTCTTAGAGTCTCTGACTCAGGCTCGAATATAATTCCTTCATCGCTAATCTTTTAGCTTGGCATCTGTCTATGTATACATGTGTGAGTGTGTGTGTGTGTGTGTGTGTGTGTGTGTGTGTGTGTGTGTGTGTGATGGGAACCAAGACCTCCATGATTCCAAGACATTCTTCTGTGGATTCATGTGCGTACCTTTTGCCATCTTTAAGCCCTGCTGGGGAAGACTTCCGGGGACTCCTTCATTCATGTGTCCTCCATAACCACGAGGTGAACAATTGTCTCCTCTGCGGGTTCCTGGAGCTGCTGAGACCCCAGGACCGTAGTGTGGGCCTTGGGCTTCCCAACCCCAAGGTGGATCTCTAGCTGTCTCGGACTCCTCATCTCTCCACTCTGCTGAGAGACTTCGCTCCTGCCTCGTCCTCTCTGCCACAGTCGGTATCCCCTGGCCGTCTTGTCAATCGCCCTCTATTGGAAAATACTTTCTCTTATGTTAGGAAGGCTCAGAAGCTGCATGGCAGAGTCAAAGTTGCTCTGCATGGGGAGGCGGGAGTCTCAGGCTGGAGCCCACCTTCACCACCAACTTGCTGTGTGACCTCAGGCAACTTCTTTCCCTTCTCTGGTCCTCACATTACCCTCTGTGTAATCAATGGCTAGTTGAGAAGAGTTCTCAGGTCCCTTCCTGGTCAGACATGGAGAACTCTGAAATTGGCAAGGTCTTTCCCTCCACACAAGGACCCGCAGTTTGACCAGACAGAACCCATCTTGCGAGCCACACCTGCACCCCGTGTTTTTTTCCTAAATGCTAAGAAGAACGTTCAGGCTTATCATTCTGGGCAGAATCTCACACCCACACTGACGGATGTCAATTTTGGCATTTATTAGAATGCCAGTAAATCTTGAAAACAATAAATATCTCATTACTTTGCTGATGATGTGTCTTTAAGTGCTACTTGAAAATGCCTGTCGTCGCTCTGTTTGATTTATAACAAGGACTGGTTTTAATCTTGCAGCCTTTCATCTTTTGCAAGCACCTTGTTGAACCCTAATCACATTTCTGTAACTCCCTCAGAGCAACCGGTGAGGAGGCCACTATGGGTATTCCAGGGATGATGTGGTTTGGAGTCTGATTCCCTGACCTACGATTGCCAGTTGAAATGACACAGACTTTGAGGTCCGACAGGCTCCGATTAATATCCCGTGTCCCATCGTCTCACGGAGGGCTGGGTCATCTTGGACAAACCAGCATAGCCTCCATTCGCCCCAGTCTCCTCGCCTGTAAATGGGGGATCGAGGTTAAGAGGGAATGAATTGATGAGTGAACAGCACCTATCCTGGTTTCTGGACTAGAAGAGAAGCTCTGACGATGGTGATCTATTAAAATGATTATTACTTCGAAGAAAGAACCAACTCAGAAAGCCCTGGAGGCCAGTGTCAAGGGCTGTACATCAATTCCTCTTCTGTTTTAATACTGAATTAACAACCAGGCAGGGGGAAAAATGGAACATTTAAATATTTAAACCAAACATTTAATTTTTAAACATGAACATTCTTTTTATAACTTGGACTGCTCTTCAAGGCCTATGGAAAATTCCCCAAGCCTCTGCTATCTGCCCTCCTTCTGGGGTGTGTGCTAGAGAACACTGCTAATCTTGGATGCCTCTGAACTTGGCAAGAGATGGTACATTTGTTTTATTCTGAAAAAGGCGCATTTGTGTCCCAGTGAAGATATTCCTGACAAGTTTCTATAAGGAAAGAGAGGCTAATCCCTGTTCCATAGAAATGAAGCTGAATCTAACAGGAAGGGAATGGTTTCATGTGACTCTCTAGATTCGTGCTCTCTACCAGACCCAGTTCCAACCGATATTCATGTTATCACTTTCAAATTACACCCAAAACAAATCCCATGGTGAGGCTTTTGCTGTAATTGTGTTTTCGTCCATAAGAAAGTGAGGTTCAATAAGGCTAACCAAGGACCCCAGGGTCATGGGTACTACAGAGTGGACATTGATACTTCCACATCCTCTTTTTCTTGCAAGGGCCCCTGATTTTTGCATGAAGATCCACTGTCTTCCCCCACCCCAAGGTTGTTGCTGTTGCTTGTGGATTTAAATCCACCTGTACTTTGCGTGGGTCTCATGACGCTGTTGCTCACAGTGGCCACAGCCACGGATTATACATGTGGACCAGTAGAGTCCACATAGGTGCATCAAGATGTCCCTAGGATCCTGGAAGAGGACATTGATGCCCCTCTTGGCAGCCTTACCACCAGGAAGGGAGATCCTGCTGAGGAAGAAGCTGGTGGGAGAGATTATAACTGGTCTAGTTCAATCTCTGAGGTCATCACTTCCCTTTAAGGAAAGAGGTTTGGGGGCACCTGGGTGGCTTAGTCGGTTAAGCATCTGACTCTTGAATTTGGCTCTCAGGTCATGATCTCATGGTTCGTGGGTTCGAGCCCTGTGTCAGGCTCTGCACTGACAATACAGAGCCTGCTTGGGATTCTCTCGTGCCCTCACTCTCTGTCCCTCACTTGTTTTCTCTCTCTCAAAATAAATAAATAAAACATTTTTTTAAAGAAAAGGGGTTTCTCTCCTCTTAATGACTTGTCATGTAGTCATATATTGCTTTCACCTCATTAATTAATGCAACAAACTCCCATCGAGCACTGATTAAGTTTGGGGTGCTCTGCTGTAGCCAGGTGTATCCAGGCCACCCTAGGTCTCACCCATCTCTGACTACAACATGTTTCAACACTCTCCATTTGAGCACCATCTGCTCAGCCCTCTTCATGTGGCTTTGGTCTCCGCCAAAGATCTATAGGCCACCACCACTCTTGGGGTGCAGTCCTCCTTGAGGCTGAACAGCACAGATTCCCATCTCAGCCCTCCTCCTTGGGTTCCCCCTTGAAGGGTAGCACAAACACCCCATTGCTGCCACAGGGCACTGCTTCTGGGGTCCAGAGACCTAAATCCTGGCTTAGGATCCCCAATGCTGCTGCTTCCCAACTCCCTCCTAGATGCCCTACAAGGCAGGGGAAAACTCCCCCAAACTTCCAGCCAACTTCTTCTTAAGCACCTTCAGGCGTCTCTGCATCTCCTAGACCCTTGAGAGCACTAAGCATAGTTTTCCTGAGAGCAATGGGTGGATAACCACCTAAGCCTGCAAATCCATGAAGATCCTTTCAGAGCCAGGGGCAGTTTGCCCCAAACACAAATTCAACACTCTAACCTAGAAGGTAGGAATCATTCTGAATTTGGAAACTGGATTTGATTGCTTCTAAACAAAAGTCAAAAGAAGAAGTAAACTAAACCAAACAGCAACAGACATGAGAAGAGACATAAGGCAACTGCATGACCCTGTGGTCCAGTCCCCACCTTTCAATGAGACTTGTCCCTCTTGTGACCTTATCTACACCTTTCTTGCAAGGTGTCCCCCCAAAGTGGTGTCCAACATGTAGGCACAAGTCTGCTTTCTGTGAGTGTGGCTCTTTCAGTGCATCATTCTTCCTTTCCTGCTATATGTCAGTTTGGTGCAAAAAGTCTTTGATCTCTGCCTCCCCCAGGGAGTTTTGGCAACTCTCCAGGCCTTAATCACATTGGACCTTGATTTTGTCCATGGCTTTCCTCTCCTTGAGCCTCAGTGTCTCAGGAAAGGGCCATCATGCTGGTCTTGGGAACCCTCCAATGGGCTGAGCAGGATGCTGGCTATTCTGGATTTAGAGGCAGGAGTCCGAGATTTGTGTCCCACACTCCAGCTTTTGTGCTGTGTGACCTTGGACAAGCCACCCACCTCTGGAAACTCCACTTCCCTCAGCTATAGAGGTAGGATAACATCACTGTGGCACAATGCAAGCCAGCCACTATTCATACTTCTCCAGAGTCATGCCTCGAAATGTGACTTTGCAACTTTTCCCTTTAAAATTAGAGTCCATTTCCCTACCCGTTGAGTAGGGGCAGCACTTTTGCCTTGCTTTTGCTAACAGGATGCAGTAAAAGAGACAGTGCACCAGGTAGGGGCTTAAAGTTTAAGGAGCCTTGCGTGCTTCAGCTAGTTCTTTTGGACCCCTGCTTCTGCTGTGTGAATAAGCCCACGCGACCCTGCTGGAGGAGGAGAACCATGTGGAGCAGAGGTGCCTTATCCCAGGGAAAGTTATCCCAGGCCAGCCAGCTCCCAGCTGACTCTGCAGCCCACTGGGCTCAAAGGGGAGGGGGATCTAATAAGACCAGAAGAGCCAGCCACTGAGCTACATCCAGTCCAAATGGACAACTTGTAGGTTCATAAGCTTAATAAACAGTTGTTGTTGTAAACCATTAAGTCTGGAGTTGTTTGTCATGAAGCAAAAGCTACACTCACTCACTTCTCAGATGATTGCATTAAATGAGATAATATGTGTGAGTACTTCATAAACTGAAGCATTACCTTCCCCGTCTCCCCCCCTCACTCTCAGGTATCTTTGATTATATCAGGGGACTCATGGTCTCCCTTTCAAACCCTCATGGACAACATCTCTGAACAGAGGGAGAAACAGCTACAGAAGCAGGGTGACATCAACACCCCCTTCCCCTGATGCCCGGAGCCGACTTCTCCATCTCATGGAATTTTGGGACCTCTGTCTCCTCCAGACTTTAGAAATTGCTCAATCTTTAATACCTGCTTTGTTGGACGGATTACCCCAAACTGTTGCCTGTTCTTAGACCCTGATAACTAGTAGCATAAAACAAAACGAAAGAAGTATACTCCAAAGAATTTTGTTCAAGTCTGCAAGCTTAGGTGGTCTTACCAGCCAGCTCTGCAACCTTGAGTAGCCCTGAGACTTAGTTTCCTCACAGTCAAAAATGGTAAGACACTTCTTACCCATCCCGCACAGGGGGGCCTTGGAAATCGTGAGGTAATCCTGTATGTGAAAGCACTTTCTCAGCTGCAAAGCCCTGTACAAATTTATGGTAGTGCTTGTCCATTCCACTAACATTTATTGGGTGCTACTGTCTCCAGGCACTATTCTAGAAGCCTGGGCGATTTCAGTGAGGGAAGAGGAACAATCTCTGCTTCCACTTGGTTACGCCACATTATTCGGGGTTACCCAGCCCCACTGTGACCCCACGACATTGACTGTTTATTACTAGAGCTTACCTTTGTCTTAGCATGGATTTCTTAGGAAATAGAGCCTGAGGAAAACATATGTGTTAAGGCTCTATTGGTGGGTAAGATCCCAAAAAGCAAGATCGTGGAGTAAAATGGGAACCGAGGCAGAAGAGGGGTGACAATGAGCTGCCTATAGCTTCACTCCAAATAGCCATTCTCTGGATCATGCAGGACCACTCTGAGGGGCCAAATGGAAGCACCATGTCTTGGAAGAGCCCCCTCAGGGGAGATAAGAAGAGGGTTCAATGCCTGCTCCTTCCTGTCTGCCATCTCTCAGTGGCCAAAGGCTGTGAAATGGGCATTAATTCTCCCATGCTGCCTGGTCTGTTACCTGGAGAGCGAGACTCATTGCATCAGGGGCAGCATGGAGCAGGTCCGGTTGGGTGAGCCAGTGAGTACGGAAACCTGCTGTTATGTGCCTTACGTGTTGGTGTCCACACCGACATCCTTCATGTGGAGCACAAGGCTCGTGGGGTAAAGCGGAGGTGGGGCACCGTTGGGGCATGCCTCAGGACCCAGGGGACCTACAGAGGGCTGGGCTGGTGGAGCAGGGGAGTGGAGGTGCATCGACAGCATGACCCCTGCTGTGAGGCTGGCAAGGGGGCATACAGCCTCTCTTGAATGAAGCCAGAAACCTCTCTTGGTCTCCAAGAATATGATTGGGGCCACATGACCTTTCTAGAGTCAACCCATGGATGAGAAAATTTGGGAAAGGAGTGAAGAGGATCTAGTATGTCTCGAAGAACCCATCGGAACAGAATTTCACAAAGCGTGGCACAGCAGGAGGACCCACTAACTTGCCTTGTGACCTGGAGCACATCCCTCAAGCTCTCTGTGCCCCGGATCTCTCATGTGTGAAATGAGAGCGGTCTCCAGGCAGCTTGGCCGTTCTGGAGCCCTGGGGCCACACGCAGATGCAAAGCCATCCTTCCTCCCATTCCCCTCCCACCCCCCGCCCCACCTCCACCCCACCTGTGTCCCCTGCTCTGTGCGTGCAATAGGGAGCACCGGTGACCAGAGGAGAGGGAGGCTCACCAGGGGAGAGTCACAGAGGGTAATGAATAACCAAGGTTGCGGGCAACTTCCTCCTGCTGGCACTGTTACAGTCCACGTTATATATAGCCATCGAGGACTTCCATCCAGGGCTGACCAGCTGTAAATATTTAACACATCCCGTGGTGGAAGGAATGGCCACCAATCACCAGCAGCCCTCAGCAGTGACTCTGAAGGAAGCCAAGGGCGAAATCTCACTGGTGTCAACCTTCTCAGCTGGCATCTGAAATGACCAAGTAATGCCCGAAGCCCCTGCCAACTGTATGCTTAAAGGTGACCCTCGATTTATTTATGAGGCAGTGGAGTCCTTTAACTTTTGAACTTTTTGATGGGTTGAGCCTGCCAAAATGTGATTCCAGAAGCATTTTGAACAAGTAATTATTTTTCCAAAAGAACTAATATCACTGACTAATGATGATTGTATGCTTGCCTTGCTGGGCTTGCATTTAAAAATTGTTTTTAATGTTTAATTTATTTTTGAGAGAGAGAGGGAGAGAGAGAGAGAGAGAGAGAAAGGATGAGCAGGGGAGGGGGAGAGAGAGAGGGAGACACAGAATCTGAAGCAGGCTCCAGACTCTGAGCTGTCAGCACAGAGCCTGATGCAGGGCTCGAACTCATGAACCGTGAGATCATGACCTGAGCCAAAGTCAGACCCTTAACCAACTGAGCCACCTGGGCACCCCTAGGGCACGCATCTGGTGGGGGGGCATCTCTCCTTCACCTTCACAATGACCCTATGAGGTTGGTCTTAATTTGTCCTCACTTTGTAGATGAGGAAACTGGAATTCATAGAGACTAAGTAGTTTGCCCATGGTCACCTAGCGACAAAGTGACCAAACTGTATTAACTCGGAATCCAGAATTCAAGCTTTTGATCACATCATGATTCAGTGTCTCTTCATCGAAACCCTGAATAGATCTGTCTAGAGGTAGGGTGATCAGATAATGTATCATCCAAACCCGTACACGCTGAGGTGTAAAGGGGGAACCGTTTACTGTCACCCCAACATAGCAGGAGGAAATCAGGGCTGTCCTGGCAAACAGACGCATGTAGTCACCCCAGGACTCAGAGCAGTAGCATAAAAGCCAGAGTCAATTTATTCTGACCTTATCCCTTCTTGTCACTTCCCACTGGTCTCAGGCCACCAAGGTCTGTCACTTACTGAAACCATAGGAACTGATGTGGACGTGAATACCCATTGTAAACTGTAAAACACTATCCAAATTTGATGCACGCAAATCGCATTTATTAACCCTGGGGATGTGCTGGGCCTGGTCACGACACTTTGCCTGGGTTGTATCATTTATTCCCCACAGCAGCCCCGTTGTTGCGTCTCAATTCGAACATTTGATGGATAAAGAAACAGAGGGTAGGACAAGTTAAAGTGGAGAAAAGGGAGAGGCAGCGTCTGAGGCAGCTTCCTGGGTAACATCTAGTGCATGTTCCGCGTAGCTCGTGCTTATTGTTGGAGGGGACTATTGTGCTTGAAATCCCACAGCCCGGGGCCATTTCCAAGAGCCTGGCTTCTCTGACCCGACGGTGGTGCCTGCCTGGGACCATGAGCCTGTCCCCACCAGGCTGCTGGCGGTCCCTTGCCTTTCCCGGGGAGCTGGGTGCTGTGAGGCTGAACGATGGCTCCCAGCCTGACGTTGACTGGGAGGTTTCAGGAAGAGGTGAGAAGCTATATCGTCCTTCACGTAGGAGACGGTGTTGGACTGAGGCTCGGCCGAGTGGAGGCTGCAGTCCTGGCCCCACTGCAGACGGCCCTGGGGTCTCACAGATCTTGTTTCCTCCATTGGCCTCAGGGACATGGTGGCCGCCTTCACACAGCATTTGGGCAAGAGCTGTAATGCGTTCATAGCCTTTGACTCCATCACTTGTTTCCTGCGAATTTACCCCAAGGAGATAATCTTGACTGTCAGGTAGTTTTTCTGCACAAAGAGGGGGAGGAGGCCAATGATGTCCAGGAGAGCAGGGGACCCAGTGATCAGGGCAGGAGGGTCCTTTTGCAGTGGGAGGAAAAGGCGCGTGCGGTCACTCGGACGTGGGCCTGAATTTCACTCTGCTGCGGATGATACCTGTGAGGTCTCCCTGAGACTCTTACTCTTTGTCTAAAATGGAAATAATGATGCTTTCTTCCTGGGGTCATTGGGAGGATAAATGGAATTATTGACAGATCAATATCTATCTTTACTTCACAAAGTATTTCAGGTATTCTGTCAGGATTTATATAGTAAAAGAGAAAAGGAAAACAAAGAAAAAAGTATATTTTCTGTGTATAGCATCATGCCACTGGCAAATAGTGAAAGTTTTACGTGGGTGGGGGATGGGTGAGACAGGGGAAGGGGATTGAAGGGTCACCACGTGTGCTGTGTAATGTAGAAATGTTGAATCGCTAGAATGTACACCCAAAACTAATTAAACACTGTATGTAAATTACACTTCCGCTTCCATAAAAAAAAGTGATGGGCGCTTGGGTGGCTCGGTCAGTTAAGCATCTGACTTCAGCTCAGGTCATGATCTGACAGCTCATGAGTTTGAGCCCCATGTCGGGCTCTGGGCTGACAGCTCAGAGCCTGGAGCCTGCTTCGGTTTCTGTGTCTCTCTCTCTGTCCCTCCCTTGCTCATGCTCTGTCTCTCGTTCTCTCCCTCAGAAATAAATAAACATTTAAAAAAAGTGAGACAAGGTTGAAGGAAAGAAATTATATAAATATGCAAATGTAGGGATCCCAAGTAATCATTACAGTGGGGCCATGATTGGGTAGTTTGCCTCCTGCTGGCCAATGCTAGTGAGAAATACCTCCCTGTCGTGACTCCTTTCTCCTTAATTTTCGAGGGGATATAACAGATAAGCCTGTGCTTGGTGACCTTGACTGGTAATTTCTCCTCCCTTTTCCCTATCTGGGGTCCCCTTACCAACACCTGTGACCACCGGCCTGTTTATAATGGACTAAGGTTCTGCAGACACACAGTGGGGCAGGGAGACTGGGAGGGTCCCAATGGTCTGTCTTCTTCCACAAGCCTGCCTGGGATGCCTAACAGAGGAACCAGCCTCACCTCCCTCCAACAGGGAGGCCGGGATGCTGTGGTGTATTTACTTTTGTGTGTTGAGCTCCCATTGATGGGCCCCCCACCCTGTGTCAGGCTCTAAGCTCAACAGGCATATGTGCTTTCCTTGCTACTCATACCAATCTTTTGAAAGAGACACTTTTATCTTGAAGAGAGTAAATAGCACATTTAAAGTCGCACGGCCCGTGGATGACAAAGCTAGGGCTCGGGTCCAGGACTCCCTGGTCAGAGGCCCCTATGCTTAGCACCGGGGCTACACTGCCTGTCTTCTTTATGTGTTAATTTGTTGAAGGTGAGGGAGGGAGGCTTACTAATGGCGCATCTTTTGTGTTTCTAACCTACCCCTTGAAAAACAAAACAACCACACTCGCACAATCCATTACTCCCGTGACCTAACAGATGTCTATCCATTGATTAACCAAATGTCTATTGTCTTCCATATCCAGGCTCTGGGAATACAGCAGTGAATAACGCAGACCGAGTTCTGCCCTCTGTGCAGCTCACATTCTATTCAAGAGACTCATTTCAGGATTGGATGTCAGGAAAAGTCATCCTTGTCTATTGCTCATTAGAAAATACCCATAGCCTCTGCTTCTTTAAAAAATTTTTTTCTAAATGTTTATTTATTTTTGGGAGACAGAGAGACAGAGTGCAAGCAGGGGAGGGGCAGAGAGAGAGACACATACACACACAGAATCCAAGGCAGGCTCTGGGCTCCGAGCTGTCAGCGTAGAGCCCGACGCAGGGCTCGAACCCATCAGGTGTGGGATCAAGACCTGGGCCAAAGTCGGATGCTTAACCTACCAGGTCTGTGGTATCTTATAACAGCCCAAACTCACTGAGTTTGATACCTGACTGAGGCAAAGAGAGTTTAACATAACTAGCTGAGGGCCTACAACCACCAGTTGGACCACACATCTACCTGATTCCAGAGCCTTGTACACTGTACCTCTCTTGGGGTTGACGAGGCTTTGGTCACCACCCCACGTATCTCAAAGAAAGACCATGACCAGAGGACATCGAATCTGTAATACCTTTTATAAATAGTACCTGGAAGATGCTGTTATTAACCGCTACTCATTCTTGATGAAGACACTGAGGGGCACTTAGGGACTATCTGGGCTTCTGGTCAGACAGACTGCCTGACCACCCAGCAACACCTCTGAGAGCCACAGCCTCTGATCCCAGCAGGGGTGGTTGGGTTTTCTTCCCTTGGGCAGAAAAAGTGATACTAGTGCACAGAGCACACAGCTGGCTTGGGATGTGGCCAGGATTCAACCTCTGTTGGACCCCAGGCCTGTTTCACTACATCACACTGGACTTGGACAAGTCTTCTTGGTTTCTTCTCTCTGGTCTCCTTAACACCGTCTACCTGAGCAAGGGGTGGGTGGCCAGAAAAACCTGCCTGAAGAGCTATCCTTGATGTTCAGAACTATGGTGGGAATGATGTGTAAATGTCCTGAGAGTTGGAGGAACCCGAGTCATCTTGGTGACAGAGGGGCCAGGCAACTCACAGCGAGAATCTTAACCCCCAGGTAGTTAATGAATTCAGGTGTGTAGCCAGGGCAGGGCAAATACCCATTGTGCTTTCTCTTCTGTTTGCTTCTATTTCCTTTTTCCTATTTCCCTTCTTCCTGAACCTTCCGCTCAAAGAACAGGTGCTTCTGCCACAGTCAGTTGGAGCTGGAGGTGAGAGGGGGAGGAATAAGCTAGAAAGTCTCCTTGCACATTGCCTTAAATTTAGTCGCATCTGTGGCTTATCTGCTCAGTAAGGGCTCTCCTGCCCTTTCCCTGGGAGGCAGGAAGTTTCCAGGCACTTTGCTGCACTAGGCAAGTAAAGATGCTAGCAAAGTGTTGTTCAGAGTAAGGGCAGCTTTATGATTTTTTTCATCCAAAGAGAAACAGAACTTTTTGAAAACAAAAGAGGGCACTATTACTAATTATACTAGGACACAAGTATAGACTTGCATGGGGCAAGGTGGGGCACATGGTCACCTTCTTCATGCAGGATTCTGTGGGCCCAGGACTGAGACACCTTGCTGAGAACTGGGAACATCCCGATAGGTTCATAGTGAGCTCTGCTGAGATGGACTGGAAAAGTTCAGGATCTGGAGTCAGTCCTAATGCCTGCTTAGGGTCTTGGCAAGTCACATGCCCCCTGTGAACGTCGGTTTCTTCATCTGTAAAATGGGGTTATGATAATTTCCACATTAGGGGCATTGTCAAGATGAGGAGAGAGGAGCTGAGAGAATATTTTGTAAATGTGGTTACTCTCCAAATATCCTGTCCCAGCTTGAAGTCCTCTCTGGTAAATGTATTGCTTTTCTACTTTCTGAAATTCCTTCAGCATTTTCCAAATGGACTATGAATTAAGTATTTGTATATATACTGGCCCATACTTTCCCACAGTCACCTCACATATTTTTGGCTTCAGTAATAATCCTACAAATGTGATAACCCCTTTCTAGAGTTTAGGCAGTACGTTAAGCCCTATTATTCTGATTAATAGTCCCTGCTGCTTAATAGCTGTGTGACTTGCAAGAAGGTACCTATTCTCTCTGTGCCTCCGTTTCTTCCCATTGGAGGAAACAATAATATCTGCCTCAAGTGTTAGAGGGAGGATTAAATGAATTAATGCATGTGAAGTACTAAGCACAGTGCCTACTACAGGATTCACACTCAGGATATCCTGGCTTTGGTGTTTGCTGTGAAACCAAGATGTTCGTCTAGAAGATGTTTATCCCATGACTTCCAGGATGCCCCTGGTAAGCCACCAGCTTCCTCCAGGAGTTCCCAATTTGAGAATGATCATTCCATGTCATGCCTACGCACTATGTAATCTCCTATTAATTTGCATTCATCCCGGAGTGGAGGTCATTTCTTACCAGGAAATATGCCACCAGAACCCAGTGACAGAGGAATGTGTGCAAAGCCTGTTGCCTCCTCCCAAGCCTGCCATCTTTGTGAGGCACCAAGCTCTCAAGCAAGGAGAGTGGAGCAATGAAGGACATGACATTGGAGAACTGAGTGGGACCTCACAGGAGTGATTTGGTCACCAGCAACTGGGGGTAGGGGGGGTGCATTGTGATTATTTGGATGCCAAGTCTCAGCAGAAGAACCCATTTGGCTGGTTAATTACCCTTGAAAGAGTAAGAAAGTCAGAGGAGGGCATGGTTGACAAAGTCCATTGAGCCTGCTCTGCTGGATGGAGGCCAAATCAATCCACATTGACCTCCTCTTTCTCCTCTGGAGGTGTCAGTGGCTGCTTAGGGCCTGGGCACCAAGCAAGCCTCCTGATGCGTTGGAGAGCCCAGTCTTTTGGGGAGGGCTCTGATCTTGGAGCTGGCAGACCCTGGTTATAATTCTTTCTTTTCTATACTTTCAGTGTGTGACTTTGAGCAGGTCCTCTCTTGATCCTAGCCTTTGCCCTTAAAAATGAAGGGCTCATCCCAGATGATGCTGGGGGGCCTTCCTGCTCCAATACTCCTTGCCTATTAACTTTGGGAAATCTGAAGCAGCTCATTATCAACCATAGGTTTGGGACTCATCTCTTAGAAATCTGCCAAGAAACAAGATTGACCATATGTTGAAAATTATTGAAGCTGGATGATGGGTACATGAGGGTTCATCATGCTTTTTGCTTTATTTTTACATATGTTTGAAATTTTTCTATAATAAGGAAAGCTTTAAGTATCTGCAAAAACCTTTTGAAGTTAATGGCAAAATGATCAGATTTAATTCACTTGTGAAAGACCAGAATTTCTCATGCATCAAGTCTGCTAGAATGTGGTATAATTTAAGGAAAGCCCACTCGATAAAAATTATCTCTACCACCCACTTTCATACTGCCTGGGAGGCTTCCAACATCAAATCCTTCAAGAGGGAGTGTGGTGTTGTGGAAAAGAATTGATTTTTGTCTTCTTTGGCCTGGATTTGAATCCTGAGCTTCAGGTCTTTTAAATCTGTAAGATGGTGATATTGTACTGACTTTGTGGGTGCTCGGTGAGGGTCAGGAGTGGAATATGAAGTGCTAGGAAAAGAGTAGTTCTCATTATGACATCTTGGTTTCCAGGACATTCTTTACAATGCAACCACTGCAGGGAAAGGCTCAGCCTTATAAGTGAACTTTGATGAATGCATTTGCAAGCCCAGAAAACAGCATCTCTGAGCAGGATTGGGGTCCCTGATTTCTAGGAGAGGGGGGGCAAGGAAAATCAGGCAAGAGACCAGAGAAGCAGCCAATGGGTGAGAAGGTGGGGAGGATTTAGAGATACTTCCCAACACCTGCTGCCACCTCATGTATCTTTACGACAAACGTTTATTTTCATACTGAACCTGGGTCTACCTCTGTCTTTTCAATCTTGAAAGAGCCTAGAAGCATCAAGTCATAGAGTCAAAAGACATGGATTTTGTTATCAGAGATCTGAGGTTCAAATACCAAAATACCATTTCTTAGTTCTGTGAGGTCTATTGAAATCACTTAACTCCTCTGAGACTTACATCCTCATCTCTAAAATATGGAAGGGAATGCATTTTTGAGAGCATGAAATGGGAAGTGTTATACTATCTGATCTGTTGTAGGTACTCAGCGTTTGTTCCCTTCCTCCTTACCTATAACAGGAAGTTCCAATGTTTCAAATGTTCTTCTTTTTGCATCATGTGACTTGTGCCAATACCGTAATACTTCCATTTGCATCTATTCAGAATATACGCAATTCTTCTTATCCATGATATCTCTTTAAACTCTTGAAAACAGTGGTCATGTTTTGTGAACCCCCTATTTCTTCTGCCATCCTCTACCAGTCTTCACTTTTCACAGCAAAATATCAGTGAATTTAAGTTAATTCCCATGTGTCCAAATGTAGTAGATTGTAAAACTGGCCATAAAAATTTCCACTCCCTGTATCTTCATATTTGTATCACTTTTTAAAGCTCCTCCCATCAGGAAGTAGGAGTCCTTCTCCACCTCTTGAACCTGGAGTGACCAAATGATGTGTTTGGCCAATGGGACAGTAGCACCATGAGACTTGGAAAGCATTTGCTCCTTGGTGCTCACTCTCTTGGGGTCTCTTTTACCAACATCTGAACACTCCTGTACTTTGGTCTATGACACGTACAACTAGGATGAGCTGTTGCAGTCAAACCCCTGCAGATGAGACAGTCCAGCCAAAGCCAGAGAAACCATCCAGGTACCCTGACCCAACATGCTGGCCCACAGAGTAATGAGCTAAATAGGTGGTTGATTTAAGTCACTAAGTTTTGAAGGGGTTTGTTTTGCAGAAAATGTGATACATCAGGCTTTCAGAACATTTATTCTCCTCTGCCTACTTGGATATACCCATTCTGCCCCCAATTGCTTTTTGGCAATTTTGAACCATCCATTTTCTTGGAACTTTCTAAATTACTGGGTGCTTGGCACAAGTGGCTCATTCTGTCTGTTCCTGACTTCTTCCTACTAAATTCAAACCATATGGTATAAAAGTACAGATCAATGTCCAAAAAGTCTTTAGAACCTCTTTGGAAGCTTAAAAAATCCCACCGAAAACTTTTGCACGGAAATCGTGCTTGGCCAAAAAGAAGGGAGCTTGAACAGCTTGAGTTCCGCTCAGTTCTTCCTGAAAATGATAAATAATTCTATACTTAGAAGAATTTCTTCTCTAGCTTTGAATTAATAAGGTGGCCTCTGCATGACATTCAGTGGGTCTGCATAGGATTTTGGAGCTGGAAGAAGCCTCAGATTTTCTTTGGTCCAACTCTATCTTTTTATATATGGAGAAACTAAGACTTAACTACAGTCTAAGTAGTCTAAGAAACTACAGTTTCTACAGTCTAAGAAACTAAGACCATTGACTGCAGTCAACATTAGTAGACTGTTGGAGTGACACTGCAGTGGAAGGACTACAGATTCCCTGAGTCAAAGATTAGTGCTTTCAGGGTCATATTTGACTTTCTATTGCTGTAGCTTCCTACTTTCTTGGGTAGTAGATGCAGCTGTGTATGTAAGGGTCTGGAAATGAAAGCACAGGGGAAAGAAATATGGCATTGTGGTCATCCCGTTGGCCATTTACAAAGCAACTGGACCCAACCATGAGCTGTTTAAGAGAAGGGATGTGGTTTGATTTTTACTGCATATTCAGGTCTGACAAAGTGCTTGCCAAAGTGTAGATACTCAGAGTGTTGAAGGAAAATGTAGGTTATGGGTCTAATTCTTAGGGTCAGAATCTTAGAAGGTCTTGTTAATCCTTGGATCAATAGGTCCTTTTAATTTATTCTGCTTTAGACCCTTTATAAGTCAGGTGCAGACTCATTCTGGATGCAATTATGCTGTAGATGAAGAGATGAATAAGACCTGACTCTTGACATGGAGGAGCTCATAGTCTACTAGGGAAGACAGATGCATCAACAGATGATTAAAAGGGACCCTTGACAGACATATTGCATCTGAAAACTTGAGAGTAAAAGTCTCTCAGTGGAACTGGGGAACAGTGGAGAGCTGTTCAGCTCCTGTCTTTTCTATATGTAGGTACTCCCACCATGTCTCTGAGACATCAGTGAGGTCTGGGAGTTTGGACCTGACAGAAGCTACCATAGGCTGGGGAAGCATGAACAGGAGAATGAGTGAACTCAAAGGCAATCATAATGCCAAGATTGTTCTTAAATCCCTATTCCTATATTGGATTAAATATCATCCCTGAATTTATTTAAAGAAGCACTGGCTTTTGAAAACCAACTCTGAATTTGAACCTAGATTTTGACATACACTCTCCATTTGAGTTTCCTGAGCTTTGATTCCTTTTTTACTAAAGTGGATGTTGATGGTTGGCTTAATAAGTTCTTTAAAAAATGTGGCTAATGAACCACCATCTATCTGTTTTGAGCTCCAAATTCCTGAAAAAAAAAAAAAAAGACTGAGAATTAATTAATAAAGAACAAAGATACTGAGAACACACTATGGTTTAAAAACATTGTTGTGGTAATGGTTTTATTGGCTGAAGAAGAAAGGATAAAGATGGGTCGGATAAGAATGTCTGCTTACAAAGGAATGAATATCTGGATGAGGGAGGAAAAATTCATGGAAGAATTACCAATTGTACTATGATAAACTGTGATGGGATCAGGGTACATCACCAAGTTACGAACATGAAAGGGACGTGGTGATATTTATGCTTTAGGAAGAGCACTAGGATAGAAGGATGCATGGCAGAGAACGATGATCCACAAGCTGTTCTATGCTTCTAGCCTCCTGTGAAATCAGGTTGGGCCATATAAAGGGGTTCTGGCTGAAAGGATGTGGGCACAGTATCAGCCACTTCCAAGATTTACAGTTCTAAAATCCTCTTTATTCCTCTTCTGTGAAGAGCTCAGAGCCCACATGTTTCAGAGGATACAGACAGAAGATGGAAAAAGCCAGCTGACTCACATGAGATGATGGCATAAGTGAAAATACTCATTGAATCTGTTGAGTCACAGACATTCTAGCATTCATCTATGGCCACAGCAAGGCCTCTCCTACCCTGATTCAGGAGACAAGACTAGAGATGCAGAGACCAGTTAGGAAGCTCTGGTAATATCAAAGTCTAGTGATGACAAGGGCCTGGACTGTGAGAGAGACGGTGTAGATGAAGCAGCAGTAAATCCAAACACATTGTGGAAATGGCACGGTTGGGTTCCATATCTCCAGAAAACTTGCCTGCATTAATAGAGAGCTCCAAGCTCATACCCCTGTTTCCACCTGTCCTCTCTGACAGGCTATTTTTAACTCAACAATAAGAAATATCTGGTGATTTCATTGTTTTCACTCATATGTCGATCTTGAGAAATTTAACAGAAGACCATGGGGGAAGGGAAGGGGAAAAAATAGTTACAAACAGAGAGGGAGGCAAACCATAAGAGACTCTTAAATAAATGGGCACCTGGGTGGCTCAGTCAGTTAAGCATCTGACTTCGGCTCAGGTCATGATCTCGCAGTTCATGGGTTCGAGCCCCATGTGGGGCTCTGTGTTGACAGCCAGCTCAGAGCCTGGAGCCTGTTTCAGATCTGTGTCTCCCTCTCTCTCTGACCCTCCCCTGCTCACGCTGTCTCTCTCTCTCTCTCTCAGAAAAAAAAAAAAAAACCAAACATTAAAATTTTAAAAATTTAAAAAAATACAGGGAACAAACTGAGGGTGGATGGCTGGGGAGGGAGAGAGGAAGATGGGTGATGGGCATTGGGGGGGCACTTGTTGGGATGAGCACTGGGCATTGTATGTAAGCGATGGACCTCAGAAATACACCCCAAAAACCAAGAGCACATTTTACACACTGTATGTTAACCAGTTTAATAACAAATTATACGTAAAAAAAGAAATATCTGGTGAAAATACAAGTTAGATTATGCCATTCTCGTGCACAAAACCCAGCAATTGTTTTCCAGCCCTTGCAGAATAAAAGCCAAGAAATGCCTGTGAAGCCAATTTGATCTGCACTCTTGTCACTGTTCTGACGCAGTCTCTATGCCTGCCCCCTCTCCCATTAACTGCGCTTAGCCTGCAGTGATGTACTGATGTTCCCTAGACTCACAGGCACACTCAGACCTCAGGACCTATGCACATCCTGTTTCCTCTACCTGAAATGCTGTTTTTCAGATTTTTGCATGACTTGCTTCTTCACTTAAGTCATTACTCAAATGCTGTATTTTTGGTGAGGCCTTTCCTAAGTGTTCTATTTAAGATTATATCCCAGCCCCATCCAACACTCCTACCTTCCCTTTGTTGTTGTTTTATTTTTCTCTATAACATGCAACACTGCCTAGAATATTATAGTTCTACTTATTATTTTGTTTCCTATCTGCCTCCACCCACTAGAATATAAGCTCCGGAAAGGTAGGATTATTCCTTCTTCTTCTCCCCCCTCTCCTTCCCCTCCTCCTACCCCTCCCCCTCCTCTTCTCCCTCCTCCTCCTCCTCCTCCTCCTTCCTCCTCTTTCTTCTCCTCCCACACTGCTATATTCCTAACACCTACAACAGTGCCTGGTACATAGTAGACACTCAGTACTTACTGGATGAACGTGGACTAAATGAAGACACAAAGCCTGAAGAACATTATGGGCATTGAGGCATAGGTAAAAGAAATACGCCTTATAAATACAGAACACACAGTGGGTAGAAAAGGTACAGGGTGACACTGGGAAAGCTTGGTTTGCCTGCAAGGATATTATTTTGACAGTTTCTGTCACTCAGCTCAACTTCTTCTCCTGGCCGTTTTGGGCCCAAGTGGCCAAGAGATCGAGCCTGTTACTCCCTTAAGTTTCTTTCATCTCTTCCTTATATCAGAAGCTCTGGAAAGATCACTGATAATTGGTAGCGGTGGTGGTGGTGGGAAATCTATATGAATGAATGTATGGAATCTCATGCCTGTAACATGAGACTCATTAACTTCCATTTCCTTCCTTCACGCTTTCCTTCATCATTTCTTCCTCTCCAACAACCTTATTTCTGGTATTATTTCAGCCAACTCAAGAGTGAAGGAATGGATTGGACTATACTTGTTCCCAGATTAAAAATGGAGGCTGATGAGGAGGGAGGAAGGAGAGCAGAAAGGTTGCAGGGGTATTGAGGGTGTTGCTCACGATTAAGTTATTTGAGTGTCATTTCACTGGTTTCAGCTGAATTTAGGCCATAGTCATGGTTAAAAAGACTTAACTCCAACTTTAGGAAGATGACTGTATATTCCCCAATCACCGTGACACGCAGCCTGCACAGACTATTGAGAAGCCCCACTGCGGTGTTCATTGAATTATCCCAGTCCTGATAAATTCTGCGACTCCATCCCAGATTCAATTTGGAGGTTGCAGATGCAGAAAAGATGATGAATGGGGGGATGGATCTAATTTCATTAACGGAAGCCTTCATATTTTGCGCTTCCAATAAATATCGACACAGGATGTGATGAAAATGTGTGTAGCGGGTGGCATTTCCCCAGTCTTATTTTGCCAGCGCTGTAGAGAGAAGCCACGATAAAGCAGCTGTGGTGAATCTAGCTCGGGAGGCTTTGGGTTCAAGTCCCAGCTCCATCAGTTACTGGCTGGATAACTTTGTATGACAGAGCCTTAATTTTTTTCATCTATAGAGTAAGAGATCATATCAGTTCATCAGAAGATCCAGTGATGGGAGGGTGAAAACCCGAGGACTTGGTACCTCATTATATCCCTTTACTATCCCTTCGATGGGGCCTACTTCATCTTACGTTGGCTCTTTTCTTGCCCCCGCGCTAGTGACTCTGCATCTTAGGGCTTCCATTCTTCCTTATGGACATCCAGCAGGAGACCCGGATGCGGAATTCCCAGAATTCCAAGGGAAAGTCATACAGTCCAATGCCCAACCTAACTCTGGAGAGGGGTGGTGGTGGGATGTTCTGATTGGCTTAGCCTAACTGACATCTCTGACACCTGGAGCTGGACTCAGTTATCAGGAAGAGGGAGGGGAAAATGGATGCGAGAGAGACCACCAAAAAGTCTCCACTGAAGACATTAAAATCGTTTCCTTACCTCTAAGTACCGGGTTGGGGGACCGCTAGAGGATTCACTGACCTTCTCCACGGCCCATCCTCTCCTTCCCTCCATCTGCCTGCTGTAAGGAGCTGCCAAGCTGTGAGGTCCAGGCAAGGAGGCCCCAGAACACCGGGGGAGGCAGGGAGGTAGCCTGTGCGACTCATCAACAGGCTCGCTGCCCTTTGTCATAGGCTGGAGCCTGGCCTTAGGGAGCTCAGGCAGGAGATTCGAGGCAGGAGGAGAGTGAGACGGGCACTCATTGGCCTCGCAGTCTCCCTGTCGGGTTTGCACACTCATTGTGACCTCTGCTCCCGAGGGGAAACCCTCTCCATGTAGCTACTCTCTTAATCCGGTAACTTCTGCCCCCGTTGCCTCTTTGGAGCTGGGAGGTGGTCACGGCCCCCTGCTTCCCTTCGCCCTGAGGCTCTGCACTATCCCTCACTGGCTTCCCCCCTGCATGCCATTCTGTTATGAAAACCCTCGCGTGTCCATCCGGCTCGTGCGCGCCGTGGCCTCCCGGACCTCAGGGCCCTGACCGACACCAGCCTTCATTGCCTTGTAGGGATGTCTGCGGCAGGCTGAACTTGTGCTGCGCTCGCCCTCCGACCCAGTCTTGCCTTCCTGTCGCTCGGTCTATCCTCGTTTCTGTGCGTCTTACCAACGCTGTGGTCTTACTGACACGGGGTTTTCAGTTACAAGCGACAACGGCACCACTTCAGACAAAGTGCCCCGCACTCGCTGTGCTGAGTGGGAGCCGGGCAGTTATCCATGACGGACGTGTCATGGTCAGGGAGGCTCTGTGGTGCACGTGGCAGCCCACAGTGGCCACGTGGACCCAGGAGACACACGTCTGGATGTTCCAAGCGTTGAGACCTGGCTGGAGCCTGTGCTTAAAGAGAAGGTGAGGGACGGCCCATGTCAAGGATGGGACCTCCAGGGGCCTCCGGCTTGACTGATTAACTGCAAAATGCTCATTTAAAAGAGCAGGACCTCCCCGGCGGGGCGTAGGGTGGCTGTGGCGAGAAGGGGGGTGCCAGGGAAGACGTCAGATCCTTCAGCCGCCATCCCACGGATGAGCCTGGTGGGCGCCGCTGCAGCCCTGGGAAAAGTGGCTCTTGCGCCTCTGATGCCCGGTCCCTTGTCACCAGAGCTCATTATCTGCTGGGTGTGAGTCACCGTGTGCCACTCAGCGGCCCCCGCACCCTGCAGCTGAGGAGGCTCTGAGAGCGTTTCCTCGTGGGAGGACATGGAGCAGGGAGGGCCCCAGGCCTAAGCCTCTGGGGACCCAAGGAGAGGCTTTCTCTTTTTCTCCACTTTGGAGAGGCCCGTGGGAGAGGCATGCTTCTGAGTGGCAGGGAGGGGCTGGGAGAGCAGGTAGCCTTGTCACAGAGGTCACAGGCCTGTCCGGACCCTCGTCACACTGCTCACTACAAGCACAGCCTCGTCTCCTGCCCCTTGACCTGGTCGGGTCCTGCCTGGCTGTCGTCAGCATCTCCCCCCCACCCCCGGCCTGTCACCCCTCTTTCATGTCTGGGCTGCTCCAGAACTTTCACCTGTCCATCAGTGCCGTCGCTGCCGGGCACAGGCCCACGTCCCCTTCTGCCTAGACTGTGGCCGCCACCTAGTCGACTGCTTGCTAGCTGGCCCCTGTCTGCCAGGGAAAGCACCCGGCTAACAGCAGATTACCCCTGTTCTCCTGGCCCCACTCTTGCCTGATGGAAGGGTCTGTGCCCTTGGACTGGGAGCTCCTGGGACAGGCCTGTCCCGTCTATCTCTGCTTCTCAGTGCTTGACATTCTGTTAAACCGGACATTCACCTGGTGCAGCTGCGCCTCCCAGGGACCCGGGGTGATGCTGGGAGGCGTATTGGGTGTTGGAACCTGGGAGGGGGTGCTACTGGCATCTGGCGAGGAGGCCAGGGATGTGCCATAGGGTTCTGCGGCCCCAGTGTCCACAGTGCCAAGGTTGAGAAGCCCCTCCTGACCCCACGGTTGGTGACTCAAGCGATGTTTGCTGAATGAGTCCGTTACGGAAAACGCTGTGGAATCCTGGGTGCTTGCCATCTCCCGCACGCTGAGCCGAGTGCCTGCCCTGTCGGCCTTAACCCGCCCTTCAGCCCACAAGGTTTTAACCACCGTGAGCACGTGGGTGTATCTTCCTTACACCCCACGCGCCCTGCATCCGGACCCGGGCCTGGCACGTCAGGGGTTAACTCGCGCTTGGAGAAACTGAAGCCCCGAGAAGTTGAGAGGTCGTCTGCCCTGAGAGTGGCCCGCTGGGGCTCCATCACGCTCTTCCCACAACGTCCCTCCACACAGAGACTGCCTGCAATTGCCAATGTCGCTTACACCCGCAGGTTCACCGGCCTTTGGAAACACAGGTAAAGCAGGTTTTATTCAGCCTCTTTAGTGATGGGGAAGTTGAGATGGAGGATTCGGTGACTTGGCTCAAGTACTGCAGGAAGAAGCAGGTGGGCAAGCAGGGAGCGGGGAGGGGGTGGGTCTGTACTCTTGGGGTTCAGAGGAATGGCACTTTCTCCTGTGCCAAGGCCCCTTGACGAGAACTTAAAGTACCCATGCCAGGGTCTGTGGCTAGTGTGCTGGGGGGCCTTTATCAGTTCACTGGGGTTTTATCACCACATTAAGCCTCAGAGGTGAATTACAAAGACCCCCGCATTAGAGTCAGAGGCCTGTGGACAGAGGATCTGGCTCTGTCACAATTTGGGAGACCTTGGCCAAAGTGTTGACTCATCTCATCTCAGTGTCCTCCTTGGCTACATGGAGGTGCTTCTGCTGGAAGGTACGGACGACACGAGGCCTGGACCCCTCCCCCGCCCCTGCCCTGAGAGCTCTAGTCCAGTGCCTGCCCTTGGGGGAAGGGGGGAGGCCTGTGCACTTAAATGTGCTTGTTGGTTACACTGCGTGAAGGAAGCCAGACACAAAAGGACAAACGCTGTAAGATTCCACCTCCGTGAAGTCTCTATTCAAATTCACAAGCCAGGAAGCAGAACAGCAGTTTCCAGGGACTGGGGGCCAAGGAGGGAGGATCCATGTTTCATGGGTACAGAGAGTCTGTTTGGGGTGATGAACATCCTGGAGATGGAGAGCAGTGATGGTTGTACAATGTTGTGAAGGTACTTGGTGCCATTGAATTTCACACTTAAAAATGGTTACAGTGGGGGTCGCCTGGGGGACTCAGTCGGTTAAGTGGCCGACTTTGGCTCAGGTCATGATCTCGCAGTTTGTGGGTTCAAGCCCCGTGTTGGGCTCTGTGCTGACAGCTCAGAGCCTGGAGCTGCTTCCGATTCCATGTCTCCCTCTCTCTCTCTGCCCCTCCTCCACACCTGCTCTGTCTCTGTCTCTCTCTTTGTCTCTCTCTCAAAATTAAATAAAAGCATTAAAATTTTTTAATGGTTAAAATGGTAAATTGCATGCTATTATGTTGCCACACCAAAAAAAGTTTTTAAATTGATTCTTAGTTTTTCAAAAGAATTTGTGTGTTTGGTCTCATCAATCAAGGTCTTTTTTTTTTTTTAAACGTTTATTTATTTATTTATTTATTTATTTATTTTGAGAAAGAGAGAGAACATGAGCAGGAGAGTGGCAGAGAGAGAGCGAGAGAGAGAGAAAATGACAAAGAATCCCAAGCATTCTCTACGCTGTCAGAGCAGAGCCTGGGTCAGAGCTCGAACTCACAAACCATGACCTGAGCCAAAACCAAGAGTCAGGCGCTTAACTGACTGAGCCACTGAGGTGCCTTGAATCAAACCAAGTTCTTAATCCAACTTTTCTTTTACAAATAAGTGTGTCCAGGTAGAGAGAAACCAAATGAACAGCTCAGGGGCCCATACATGCCAGGCTGGACCATGAGGAAAACAGGGTCAAGGATGTGTGGATTCCATCTGGTTTCTTTTTCTCATCTTCCCATGTGAAGCCTCTTAGCTGTGGGCAGGTCGCTGGGGCTCAGAGAAGATGCCTGCAAAGATCTCGTGACACCCTTCTCACTAAAAAGGAATCAGGGCAAAGGAAAAGAATATTCACACATTTCAGAAACCCAGCAGATACAAGTGTTTGGGGGTATCGATGCATTTAACACACAAGCAATGTGCAATTGTTTCTGCGTGGGCTGCACCTGCACTGGGGTGGGGGGTTGGATCAGGTGAGTGATGCCTAGACAGAGCGCATCAATCTCACAACCACACATCTGCCCACACCAGTGTTGGCGGCACCCAAAGGTTTGCTGAGTGAATGCAAAAATAAGCAAACACATTGACTAGAAGGAGCTGGTGTCACACCGAGTATCGATTCCCGGATTTGCCACTTAATGCCTGAGGCCTGGCACTTTCTCTTCCCAAACCTCGGTTTCTAAGCATAAATAATAATGGTGCTTGACTCATAGGCTTGTCTCAAGAAGTAAGTATAGAATGTGATAAGCTTACAACAGTGTATTGATTATCATGTTATTACCAGGCAGTAACAATGTATGAAGCATGGACTTTATACTCCAGAGAGAGAGATTAGTATCAGAGCTTCAAGATGCTTCCAGCAGACTGGGGCGGGATGGCATCCAGAGATGGGTGGGGCATGATCCAGGACCTCACTCGACCACAGCCATCCGAGGTGGTGCAGAGAGCCTTTGGCTCTCTGATTTCAGGGGCGACCCTCTTATGTAACTCTGCTCAATGTTGGTGCCCTTAGCCGTCAGGCAGGCAGTATATTCCTCCACCTGCTCAGGCTGCCCTTCATACACTGTTGCAATTTCCACAGGGATAAAATCTGCCTTTGTGAACCGCGAAGAGCTGTGCAGTATGAACTGTAGTCACATCAGGCGCCCAGCTGGGGGCCAGGCCCCGCACCCCTGCGCTTCTGGTGTTCCATGCTCGCCATGGGAAAAGAGTGTGTGCCCCACTCCCAGGGGCTGGGGGCCCAGGTGAGATCATCCCCCGTGGGCTGCTGGCCCCAAATAGCAGTTTCCGAACTTCTCAGAAGAAAGGCTCTGCCTGCTTATGAGGCAAGTCTATAATTATAATCTTTGATTTGGAAAATAGCATGACTCAAGCTTGAAGTGGTGGGCCACGTGGGCGGTCATGCCTTGGTCTCCTTCCCAGAAAACCCTCAGTGAGGTACAACACACCTCTGATTAATGTACAGTAGAGTTTTTTCTTTAGGCGATTTTGAAGACCTCATTAAGGTCTTCAAGATATTAATTCATTCTATTTCCAGCCAGGAAAAGCTGAGCGTTTTCTGGATCTTTCCCACTCCAAGTGACCTTCTTTACTGGCCATCCTCAGCTTCAGTCATATCAACGCAGGTGAGGCTGTATCACTGGGGAAGGGAGAGGACTCACAGGGATGAGGGCCCACTGGCCGTGTCACTTCTTAAACTCCCAAATAGCCTGGAAGATGGCCATTCTCGGCACTGGTCAGATCACTCATCAGGCAGCCAGAGCTCAGGGAGGTGATTTAACCCGCCTGATGTCACGTGGACAGAATGGTCAGACATAGCCTTGCGCCCGGCTCACTGCACCTCTCCGGCTCCCAGGCCTCTGCGGCAGGTGCAGGAAGGGGCGGGGGAAGAGACAGTGGAAAGGACTCGGAAAATGGGATGATCTAAATGAATGGCTGGCAACAGAGACAAAGTAGAAAAGCACCCCAGACAGTCTGGGTTCGGCTGCTTAAAATAGACAAAGAAATTCTTTGGCTAATGTATAATCACCACAGGGATTAATGCAGGTCTGCTCCTTGGGGTTAATTTATACTCCAAGAGCCCGTATTAGATGAGATTTCTAAAACGTGTAAGAGCACGGTGCTCGTTAGGGACCTTCATAAGAGCCTGGTTCAGGGAGAGGACAGGGAGCCTGGTGCCACCACGCCAGCCCAGAATAACCCTGGGCGAGTCTGCCTTTGGGGGCACAGCCGGCTGCTGATCCGTGGGGCTCTGCCTGCCAGCGCGACCCTGGCTCCTGGCCCTGAGTCACACTCAGGGAAGCAGCAGAGGGTGGAGGGCGAAGAAGCTGGGGCCACCCTCAAATTCCAGAACGGTGGGGGCAGAAGGGTCTTGGAGAGGCTCTTGTCCAATCCTCCTCTGCCACCCACTGCTGGACAGGTGGGGAAACTGAGGTCCAGAGGGGTGAAAGGTCATTGTCAAGTGCGTTTCTTCTTCCCCGCTTCTGGATGTGACCGAACACCATCCAGTTCCGTCCAGTGTTCCCGGGCAATGGCTTTTACTACCCTCTTCCTTCCTTAGTCAGCACGGATCCTGTCCTCACCCCCCAGAGGGAGACTTCACTCATCACCTCCTCTCTCACTTACTCGGAGTAAACACGCCAACCACCTTCCTGCCCGGTGCCGTGTTCAGCTCTGGAAAACGCAGTCGCATCTCATGCAGCGTTTCCCCTCCGAGGGCTGTCAGGTGCGGGGCAAAGTTATCAGCAGTGAATTCTAAGCTTTCTTCTAGCTCTTGCTATTCAATAAATCTCTGCTGAATAATGAAGGAGTCTCCTGATTGGTTTGCCTCCTCCAGTGTCTCTCTGTCAGTTCAAGAAACACACGCTGACAGATAATTCTTCCAGAAAACAGCTCCGATCGCCCAGACCCCTCAGTGGCTCCCATTCCCTTGACAAACTCCACACGCCCAAACCGCTTTGGATTGCTGATCACTCACATCCAGACAATGTAGAGCTCCTGGTTTTTCTGGAGCCTGCCGTCTGCTGTTACACCCTCAGGGGGGGCGGTGGGTGTCTGTTGGCCCACTGCCTGGCAGCTCCCCGCCCCCCATGTCTGCTGGGGGAGTCAAACTCACTTCTTAAGGCTCTTGTGCCATATTGCCTCCTCCAGGAAGACTTCTCTGAATGCTTTCCAGAGGCAGGGTCCCTCACGTCTCTGAACTCTTCTCAGAGCCCTTTCCAGCTGTTGGTTTTATAATTCCTTTGAGTTTCAGCTCATGCTTCAGCCCCATGTATTATAGTTTCCTCATCCGTAAAGTGGGACATTAACAATAACCATCTAACCCATCGTGAAGACTGAGTATATAGTTACATAAACTAGCAGATCATTTGGGTCAATAGATGCTCATTATTGAAATGATTTTTTCTATCATTGTCATGGTGCTTTTTGATAGAGAAGGGTCTCCATTTATTGTCAGACTTCATAGCACCTGTAGCTGTTCCTTCCAGGCAAGTGAGACCTGGTACTTGAGTGTCCAGTGAACTGTGTTACTCGCTATGGGCCCTTCCCAGGGGTCATAGTGGGTCCTTCCGAGGTACCAGTCCCGAGAACACAGAGGAGGCACAGGCCTGCCCTCCCGCAGCCCGTGGTCTGCTGGGAAGACAGACACACGGCACAGATCAGCTGCTCAGGCACAGGGTCAGAGAGGGGACAGAGGCTGAGGGTCCTGTGAGTTCAAGGGAAGAGATTCGTTGTGCTCTGGCTAATGTAAGGGGAGCTTAAACACTGTTTTTCTTCCCTAAATTTTGGCCGAGACTCCCAAGTTGAGAACAAAGGGCGTTAAGTGGTCACAGATTTTTTTTTAAGCTTATTTATTTATTTTAAAACAGAGAGAGAGAGAGAGAGAATCCCAGGCAGACTCATTCCCACAAACTGTGAAATCATGACCTGAGCTGGAATCAAGAGTTGGATGCTCAACCGACTGAGCCCCCCAGGCGCCCCAAGTGGTCAGAGATTCTAAATAATGAAGGTGGAGAGCCTATGAAGACCTGCTAAGGGGTGGCCCTCAAATCAGTCCAAAGGCCCTGGCCCTGCACTCCCCCCAGCAGGGGATCAACAGGGAAAGTGTGGAAGGTGGCATTTTCTGAAGCCAGAGGGTGCCAGCAAGCTGGGGTGTCTTGTGTCCTCCCCAGGGCATAGACAAGGCAGGTGAGGGAGGGTGAGCTTCCTGAATTCATACCATTTCTGAGCATCTGAGTGCTCGGCCTGGGACGTTGGGGAGAACGGGGGGCCACTGGAGCGTGGGATGAGTGACACATGGAGCCTGCAGGGAAGGGAAGCCGGCCACGAGCTGTCTGGCCACGGGCCCAGGGTGTGTGGGATGGTTGGCTGTAAGCCGGGGGCTAAGGGGACATAATAAGCCACAAGCCAGAGACAGCTTCACCCAAGCCAGGGGACTGCTGTCCGAGACCCGCAGGGGTGGTGCTTCACTGGGGATCCCAAAAGAGCTCCATGAGGAAAGGGGTGGGCTTTTAGACACGGGGTGTCCTCCAGAGCTGGATGGCAACTTCAGGAAATAGGTCAGCTCCTGCCCCTCGTCTCTCCCCCTCCATCCTCCTGCCACACCCTGGAGGATCCAGAGGCAGGCTGGGGGGAGGAGAGGAGAGAGAATGATGAGCCCCTTCCCCGAGCAGGAGACACAGCCCAGGACAGGAGGACACTGGCTAAAAGACGTGAATACGGTGATGCTTTAGGCTTCGGTGTTAGGCTGAATACACAGGTTAAGTATTTTTAATGTTTTGTTTATTTCTGAGAGAGAGAGAGAGAGAGAGAGAGAGGCAGCGTGAGCAGAGGAGGGTCAGAGAGAGAGGGAGACACAGAATCTGAAGCAGGCTCCAGGCTCTGAGCTGTCAGCACAGAGCCTGACGAAGGGCTCAAACTCACAACCTGTGAGATCATGACCTGAGCCGAAGTCGGACGCTTAACCGACTAAGCCCCCCAGGAGCCCCTGAATGCACAGGTTAAAACTGCGACACGCTAGCACCTAAGAGTTGTCTGGAAAGTCGGAGCCCTTCCTTCTCCAAAACTGGGGAAGTGAGATTCAATCCAGCAGGGATGAGGCATGGATGGGGAGGAATAAAGCTGCCTTCTGTGCTGGGGCCGAGGAGCCGCACAGAATGACTGAGTACCCAGAAGCTCAGAAAGGTTAAGTGACTTGCCTCAGCAAACACAGCAAGGAAGCATGAAGCAGGGTCCTGAAGCCAGGAACAAATCTTAAATTCCACTGCACGGGGTAAGGACACAGGACCACACAGCTCCCGGGGAAAAGCCTGCTCCTTCCATCAGGCTCAGAATAGAACCTGGTGTTGACATCAGGCGGGGGCAGAGGTTTGAATGTGCTTTGGAGGAAGAGTCCCGGAGCCCTTGGCTTCTGAGGTCTGCAGGGTCCCTGCCCAGATGTCCGCCCCCCACCCCCTGAAAACTTTTCTCTGCAAAGCAGGGAGCTGGGTGGGGGTGGCGGCTTCTGGGGAGGGATTTCCAGGGATTTTCTGACACTTCACTCAAGCACTTTCAGGCACAGCAGCACCTGTTGACCTGATGCTGTAAGTGCTCAGTGCTCGAGAGCCCAGGGTCAGAGCAGAGAACAGGGATGGGGGGAAACACCCAAGAAAGAGGCAGCTGAGTGATCCGTCTTCCTGGCAGCACTGAGTGGAGGGCTGCATTTAGAGGTGGGGACAGGCAGGAGGGGGGAGGCGAGGGGAGCGGCTCCCAGCGGGGGGGGGGGGGGGGACCAAAGCAGAACACAGGTGTCCAGCCAAGCAGGAGACGTGGGGGAGCCTGGGGGAAGACCGGCCTTGAGGATGAGGTAGGGAGTCAGGGAACTGAAATTACAGTCCAGAGCCAGAAGGAGGGGGACCTGGGGCTATGGAAACCCAGAAGTGTAATTAAAACAGAGGCACAGAAACCGTTCTCAGCCCCGGCTGCATATTAAAATAATGGGGGCGGGGAGGAGGAGCTTTTAAAAAATAGTGTTGTCCAGGACCCTTCCTAGATCAATTAATTCAGTCTTTCTTCCTTCCTCGCTTCCTTCCTTCCTTCCTCCCTCCCTCCCTCCCTCCCTTCCTTCCTTTCTTTTTCTTTCTCTCTCTCTTTTAAACAAACATTTATTTATTTTTGGGAGCGCACAAGCAGGTGAGGGGCAGAGAGAGGGGGACAGAGGATCTGAAGCAGACTCTGCTCTGCTCTGATAGCCGATGTAGGGCTTGAACTCACAAACTATGAGATCATGATCTGAGTCGATACCGGACGCTCCACCGACTGAGCCACCCAGGTGCCCCTAACTCAGCGTTCCTGGTGGTGGGACCCGAGGGTCAGTATTTGTATTTTTAAAGCTCCCCGGGGGGAGGGGCTGTTTTGCGGCAGAGATTGAGAACAAGATTGGACGGGGGTCTGGGAGAGCTGCTCAGGAGGCCAGAGTGGGTCGGGTGGGGCTTTCCTGGAAGAAGGGTGAGGCGGAGTCCGGAGGGCATGCTGGGACATGTAGGGGGGGACAGGTGGCTCTGTGTGACTGCAGAGAAGAGCCCATGGTGGGGGCCCGTGAGAGGCTGGAGCTGCCCCAGGAAAAGCCTCGTGTGCTCAGCTCAAGGTGAAAGCTTCCTGGACGCCACGGGGACGTGCCATGTGCGTTTTCAGCTAAGGATGACATCATCGGGGGTGTCAATGGGGGAGAGAAAATGATGGGTAAACACTCCTTCCCCATGTCTCCCAGAGGGAAGGTTCTGGAAGGAGTTCTGAATACATCAAATCCTATTAGCCACAGCAGCACCCCGAAATGCACCCTGACATTGACTGTCCCTTGCCGTTATCTCATTTTCCCAGAACACTTTCTCCACCTTCCTGGAATCTTCTCCCAAACAAACTTCCTGCACCCCAGACCTTGTTTCAGGCCGTTTTGGGAGATCCCACACCAAGATAAGCCTCAGGCAGCCCCCAAACATTGTCCTCAAGGAGCTGTGGCGCCCGATGGAGAGTCAGATGGGGACAGAGGTAAACTCAACACAGGAGACACATCCAGTGATGAATTTCAAGGAGGGGTGCCAGGACCTCTCTTGGGCATTATGGAAGGCTTCCTGGAGGAAGGGTTCTCTACAGTGAGACCTGAAAACCAGGAAGATAGTGGCCTGGCAAAGAGCATGTGTGGGCGCAGGGAGAGGCAGAGGGTGTGAGGATGAAAGTCAGTGTGGGCAGAGCGGCAAATACTCCCAGACTGTCTGCAGACAGCGTGGCATCAGTCAGAGCTGGGAAGACTTGCATGGGCTTGGAGGGTGCAGCGGGAGGGCACCAGCGGCCCCAGGTGGCGTGCTGTGCAGCGCTAGCCAGGGGCCAGCTCAGGGATGGCTTTCTTGGGGTAGGGGCCGTGGCACCCCTGCATCCTGAAGGCTGCAGGGAGCCCCACACGAGACCATAATCCTGTGCGTGAACTCTGTTTGCAGCACGTGAGGTTCTAGAACAAGGCCCGCCCCAGAAACAGCCTGGTAACCCAAACATCGCTTGTCAGTTTTCATCCCGAGGGTCCTTTTCCCCATTCCCTTTGCCCACCATCTTTCTTCCTCCTTTATCATGTCGTCTCTGTCCTCAACCTCTTCTTTCTGCTGCCTAGAAACACCCAGCTCACTGCCTCCAAGTACTTAACAAAGAAAACAAATCGTGTTGCCTAAAGAGAGCGTCTGTGGATTCTGCCACCTGGATCCTGGCTCCTTCCAAAGCAGACGGAATTGGAAGAGACAAAGAAGGTCTGTCTCCTGACAGGCAGGAGACATTTTATGGAGAATAAGAGGATTTCTGTCAAGCAGTCATGATGGGTCCTAACAATGTCTGGGAGAGTACAGGTGATGGTGGGGTCCCCAGGCATGTGAAGTCTCTAGCCGGCAGTGGGGGGGGGGGCGAGTAGGTTTCTAGGGCAGGAAACTTGGGTTTTTCTCATCAGGTGTGATGTGTTGGCAAGTAGGGCTTCCAGGAGGTGTCCGCCACCCACAGGTGATCATCCAATGTTACTACGATCATTATTATATCACTTCTTTCTTGTTCCCCCACGGGGGGCATCGGTTCCAGCAA
Source organism: Hyaena hyaena (assembly GCF_003009895.1). Lineage (NCBI taxonomy): Eukaryota > Metazoa > Chordata > Mammalia > Carnivora > Hyaenidae > Hyaena > Hyaena hyaena. The sequence continues at coordinate 2,182,974 of NW_024080801.1, forward strand.
GCAGCCATCCTTTATACCCATGTGGCCATGACTTTGTCCAATCCAGAGCCTTGAAGGCACTTACTTTGCTTGTCAGGGTTTTCTCCTCACGGTGGCTTTTAAGGTGCTCTGTGATCACCCTGTCCCCCCTGTGCAAGGCAAGTGGGTCTGCTTCCTCCTTCTCCCGGGGTGGGGGTGGGGGGCGCACCAGGTTACTTCTGAACTCTGTGCCTCCATGATGGCTGACATCACGCCCTCCCACCACCACCAGTTGGAGCCACGGGATCCCCTCCCATTAAGGTGGGTTTGCACTGGCATTTCAGGGCTGATGACGATGCCCTGAAAGATCCAGGTGTTGACTCCTTTTCCGCCCTCTGTCCCCGGGCTCGCTCCATCTGCATGTTAGGAGCCAGATGGCCACACTCGCTCCAAGTGTCACATTCTGACAAGACACTGTTTAGAGGAAGAAGAAAGACTGTCCTCGCGGCGCTCTCCCATGGAAGAGGAAGCTGTCGCAGAAGCTTCCCGCAGACCCTTCGTTTCTCTGCAGCCGGAACTGGGTCCTGTGTTCATGCGTGCGCCAGTCGCTGGCAGGCGGCTGGGCAGACACACTTCTGGTCCAACGCTGTTCACCTTTCACTCCCTCCCTTTCCCCAGGCTTCCCTGGAATCCTCCAAAGATCTCCCTCCTTCGTCCTGGTACCCAGGTGCTCAACTGAAGGAGCCGGGAGAAAAAGAAAATGAGGGAGATGACATCTTTAGGGGCAAGACGGGTTTTCAAAAAGAGGTGGTTTTTTTCCCTCTCTTCATTTGCAGGTGGAGTAAAGCAAGGGAAGGTGATGTGGGGAAATACTTAAGAATCAGTTAAGAATATCTTCCTGACTTTTTCCATTCTCAAGATGTCTGCACACCAGGAGAAAATGATCTGTTTAAAAAAAAAAAAACAATAACAAGGAAAAAAAAACTTATAGTTTCAGTCAGAGCTATGAAGTCATGCTCTGTAGCTGGCAGGAAGCTGCAGATCTCTCTAGAAAAAGCCTTGAGGCCACTCAACCTTCGGAAACTGGGGACTTGGTCAGGTTGATCTTTATGTTTGTTTGTTAATGAAAGTTCTTGAACTTTCGGTAGAAAATTGGTAATTCCTTAATTCATAACGCAAAATTTAGCCCCTGCCTACCTGAATCTGGGTTGTTCTGAACTTGAGCTTTGGCCTTATCTCCAGGCACAAGACTGGTGCCATCATGGGGTTAGCATGTTGTAAATGGGCAGTAAACTTTTCCTAGGAAATCAGATGGGGAGGAGAAGGAATAGGGGTCGGTGCTCTCAACCCCGGACTCTTACACATTCCCAGTTCATTGGCACTTTCCTTAAACCCGTCCGAGGTTCTCAGTCCACCCTCCTACGGCCCCTCCCACCCCTAGCCCTGCACACAGGCCCATGGGAGACATGCCCTTCATGGTGGATTCAAAGCCACTTCACTCTAAGGTATAAACAGCTGGATGTAGCTCTTGTTTGTCCCTCCTTCTGTAGTTTGCAGAGCTATATATTAAAGAAGCATGTTCTGTGAACTTTCGGAAGTAGCCACTAGGTAACCAGTGTAGAGTCTGGTGGGGAAGAATGTTGGGCTCCACACTGGTCTGGATGTGAGCTGTGAGGTTATGGCCAGGTCTCTACCTTCTCTACCAGAGTTGGGTGCTTTCCTCCTCGGAATCACTGCAGCATACCGGTTTCCTGCGTTCCCCAAAGAAACGAGTTGCCCTCAATCTTTGCTTCAGGGCCTGCCTCTGGGAAGATGCAAATGAAGGCCCCGCAGGCTGTTACTGATGCAGGCCAATATGCCAAGCTGTCGTCTTGATTTGGCTTCAAGGCCTGGTCTGACCCAAAGGCAACATGAGAGAGACACTGGGGTCATGGGCTCTGCTCCGTCCCTCCTTGCTGCCTCATGGATGTGCAGAAAGAGAGACGCACCCGTAAACAAGTGAGTGAAAAAATCCATCTGTGATTTCAAATTACGAGGTGGCGTGTGAACGAGAAAGGGGAGCTTCACGGAGGAAGTCTAATTGGAGCTACAGCCCGAAGGACAAGCAGGAGCCATCCACGCACCTGCTTTCCCACTTGCATTCACTAAGATCCTGGGCCCGGGGTTGGTGGGCGTCAGGGTGGGTGTGTGTCCCAGTTTGTTCAATGAGCAAACTCAGCCCGGACGCTGGGGCAGCGGAGCTGATGGGTGTTGGAGCCAGAATGGGTCCTTGGTGTCCTCTCGCCCTACCTGCGATTCCTCTAGAAAGTGTGTGGGCGGCAGACGTGCGCACAGGCTACAGTCTGAGAGTACCAGCGGCTCCCTAGAGGGTTCCCACCGTGGCTTTGTCACCCATCCTACCTGCCTCTTCGCCAGGGGCCCGGCTCCCTTCCCCACAGCCGGCCCTCCTGTTACTATCTTCTCTCACCTCCCAGCTCGGTCTCCTCTCGGGTCCTCAGGAGGCGGGAAGGGATGGGGACAGACGACCAGAGACCAGACCAGGTTAGACGGATGGCTGGAGGGGAAGGAAGCCTCCCCTGGAATGGAGCGGGGAGCCCTGCAGGGGGCGCTCTCGCGCAGCTACCGCTCTTTGCAGCCGCACAACCAGCTGGTTAAGGAAGAGAAGGATCTTCCCAGGAGGGAGCTCTTTTCACATAGGTATCTCATCTCCTGCCTTCAAGAAATGGCAGGAAGGGCTCTCCCGCCCCAGTAACAAAGCACTAACCACCGCTTGCGGCCAGTGAGATACCGCCGCAGCCTCAACCTCCTGTCTTCCCCAGTGAACTTCTGTTCAGAACAATCCTCCCCAATTTCCTCCTAAAGCCCAACAAGAGCTGACCTTCCCTTTGTCCCTCCCGACTTGCCTGGGGTTCGCCATAGTTTGCTTGTGCTGAACTGCATTTCTTCTGCTCATCAGGAACGAACTCCTTTTGCTGGTATCGTAACTGGCTGCTTTATTTTTAAGGTTGACAGATGTCACAGAGATAATAATAACTGTCCCTTTCTGAGAGCCTGCTAGGAGCCCCCTTCTCACTGAGTCCTCAAAGAACCTGGACGGGGAGCTATTGACACCATGTGTTAGCTTTATCTCCTGTGCATCCAAACTGTAGAAATGAAGTCAAACTGATTTAAAGGTGGGGGCGGGGTTATTATGAAGATAAAGGAGTGTCTCACGCAGCTCAAGGGCAAGAATTCGAGACTTTCAGCGACGTTCTCAAAACAGAGCCTGCAAAGCTGAGCGGATTTTCTCCCTTTTGTACCATCTCTGCTCCTCTTTGAACACCTCACTGTGTGCCTCATGCCTCTCTCTCCCTTCCCCTCCCCCTCCCCCTCTTTCCCTCTCTCCCTCTGTCCCCTGCCCGACACCCCACTAAAATAAACATGGCGGCAACAACAGCTGTCCCAAGGTTCCACGTCATGGATTCAGTAACTCAACAGACCATTTCTCTGTCCCAATTCAAAACACCCAGGGAAAGGGGCCCATCGGCTGCAGCTGAGGGAGAAGATATTGCACCAACTATGTGATTTCTGTAGTGGCAGGAAGGGAGAGGTGTGCAGTCAATCCTGGGAAGTGGGCCAGGCAGAAATGGCGACAGGTGTCCATTACATTCATTATCTGGGTGAGGGAGCCGAACCCCAGACAGGCCAAGTTTATGTCGTACAGGTGGTCTGCCAGAAGGATGGGGATTTGAACACATGACCATCTGATGCCCCAGGATGTGGGCTTCTCACAGTGTGAGATGGACGTCAAAGGTGGTGTTTGAGATAATTTTTGGTGCTACCTAAGTGGACACTTAAATTTTAATACGTATTAGAAAAAGAATAACCAGCACATAAAACAAGATAGGATTTCTTTTTTTTTTTTTTTTTGGAAGTTTATTCATTTATTTTTTTGAAAGAGAGATAGCACATTTGGGGGAGAGGCAGAGAGAGAGGGAGAGAGAGAGAATCCCAAGCAGGCTTTGTGCTGCCAGCCTAGAATCCCAACGCGGGGCTCAAACTCATGAAAACATGCGATCATGACCTGAGCTGAAACCAAGAGTCAGACACTTAACCTAACCTACTGAGCAATGCTGACGCCCCTAGAATTTCTTTTATAAGAAGATTGTACGTGATTAAAAATAAAAGAGCCAATTAAAATATGCATTAGAGAAATCATAGTATAGGTAACATAGTACATAGATATGACAAAAATTATGAAGGTCACTTGCAAAGAACTAAAGTTTGATAAATATCGGCAGGGGTATTATCATTCTGCTACTGAGGCACTTTTTCTTCCAAAGTTCAAGGAGCTTGCCATATTATTCCCTAGTTCTCCTGTCTCATCTTCTCTCTTCAACAAAAACAAAATGTAGGGACCCAGTTATCATTTCTGCTTGTGCTTCCAAAGCAAAATGACAGAAATCTACTGAGCATCTGTTCTCTGTTAATCTGTCACGTACAGTGCATCCTGGCAGGACAAACCTTTGTGTAGATTCCATTCTTCATAGGAAGGGGTTGGCTGTGTCACCAGCTGGGGTGAAAGATATTTCCTTATTTTTGCAATTGAGCATGAGATCCCCCACATTTCTCAGAAAGCCTGTGGTCCCTACAAGGGCTCCAGAGTCAGCCCTGGGGATCTGTGCTGTTCTGTGAGGCCAGGTCTGCCCATGAACTCCAGGGAGAGGGAGACCTGGGAAGCTGGACTCCCATCTGCTTCTCCTGTCACTATCAGAAGGTGCCATCAATAGGAACTTGTATCCCCTGTCACGATGGCTCCCTGGCTGGTCTCGATCTCCATGGGAGTCACTGGGGCAAACACCCCAGGGAAGCCATAGACGGTTGTTGGGGAAGCACACAGTGGTGACGGATCTGGAGTGGCTTCCGTGTGTAACTATACTGTGGCCCCAGACAAGCCCCTATCATCTTCCCCTTTCCAGGCTCTGTTCAGGACACTTGTCTAGTCCCTCCTGCTGTCATGCTCGGAATGAGAATCCACCTCAGAGTGAGAAGGCATCCTTGTTGGTCAGAAGACACTGGCTGGGACTATTCCATTTTAACCCAACACGATCCTTCAACTTTGTATTTCTAAATGGGCTGAGAGTTTGGTTATTTCCTTCTAGCTCATTGTGCAAAATGTCCACTCCCATCCCAGATCTCTGCAACCTTCAAAGTGTTTAAAGTGGGCTCCAGTTCAACTCAGTGAAAATACCTTCACTGAAACCCAACTCCCTGGATGATCGTTTTATTGGAGGAGCACTTTGGTAAATTACCAAATCTCTTGATTAACCAAACACTGGTTTTTAACAGTTTACTGGTTTGAAGTGGTCTGTGGCTTGTGCATATGTGTGCTGTTGGCGGGGGCTGGGGGTGCTAATTCCAAAGCCTATTTTTTGGGAACCTGAGTTAACTGGTCTCCATCTTGTCTCAGAGCAGCTTTTTAAGAAATGTCTTATTGAAGGGGATTAAGACGTACAAACCTCCCATTATAACATAAATAAGTCATGGGGATGAAAAGTCCAACACAGGGAATGTGCTCAATAATATTGGAATACATTTATCATGATGGACACTTCATAATGTATATAGTTGTTGAATCATTATGTTGTACACCTGAAACTAATTTAATATTTTATGTCAACTATCTTTCAAAAATAAAAGAAAATTGAAAAAATGGTTCATTCAGCTCCAAAGTTTAGATCTAGAGGATAATTCAGACTCTTTATCTGCACATTTACTACATGATCCTTTCAACATTTAGCTTCAGCTTCTAAATAAACCTGTACAAATCTGATAGGTTATAAATAAAAAAAAAATCCCTCAGCTGGGTGAAGACTCAATAAACCCAAACCATGGAACGGAAACTATGTACTTTATGGTTTTCTCACTGAAACAGGATCCTATATTTGGGAGAGCATTCATATACATAAAGCTGGATGCGAATTGACTCAAATGTCAGCAATGTTGGGGTTTTTTTTTTTTAATGCAAAGTATCACTTGAGTTTGGCCCATTCATTTTGTAAAGGTTTTTGTGTGTTTTATAAGATACACTTCCCATTGCTGTAGAATGCTGATCCCCTGATCCCGGGGGAGGGGTGAGGCCACCTGCTGAGAGGGTCTGAAGCCAGCATTTCCCCCTTTGTGGCCAGTACCAAATAGGCCAATCAGTCACTGAGGCCTTTCCTGACAAGCCCAGAGCACCTTTAAAATCCTTCTCAAGCCTTTGTTCCAGGCAGCGCAGACCATTTGGTGAGCTTTGGGATGGGATAAAATCTATTTGCCATCTTAACTCTGATCCTGCTGGATCATAATCTTTCATTGACCTGGTTCTATTTGCTGACATTCTCCCCCACTGTTCCACATTCTATTTTTCACTCTGCTCTAATGGGTGCTTTCTGGCTTCAGACTAGGTATTCCTATCACAGAGAATTATCCATCATTCTGCCAGCTTTTGCTCATTCTTCTGAATTTATCTACAGAGAGTTTACAGCTCTATTTCCCCCCTTCTTCCTAACATGCTCCTGGAAAAAAGCAGACCTGACCTCTTCCCCCAGCCCAGTGTGGGAGCAGCCTGGCTCAGAGAGCTCACCTCCATTGGTTTTATGACATGTTCATTACCGGTGTGTCTTAGCAGCATCCAAAACCAGGGGTCTCAGGACATGGCTAAACCGTTTCCTTGGCCGCAGCCTACACCTTGGATTCTGCTGTGCTCCAGGCTCTGGACCTTTGGTATTTCCACTTACCAAGAAGCTGAAGAAGCAGAATTACCTGCCTCAATGTCCAAAGAGTCCCCTGAGGGGTAAACAATCTTAGGAGACAGGAATTTATTTTCCTGGCCCTGTAGAACTACCCACCTGCCCCGGGCAATCCATCCTTCTGGAAAGCTTATGAAAGTCTTCAAAGCTACATTCAAGGCTATTTCTTCATAAAATCCCAATCCTTTAAACTTACCTCCAATTTGGCCTTTCTTGCACTATATTTTAATTATACATACGCGTATCTAGTCTCCATGCTCCCACACAGAAGAGAAGGTCCTTGAGGGAAGAAATAGTTTTGTTCACCTGTGTCCTGAAGGGAAGTCACGGCACCTGTTCATCAGTAGGCAGCAGAGTATACACGACACAGTCAGGTCTGAGCATAAAGCAGTTCCACAGTCTAATTCCAGTATTGACACTTACCAGTTGTGTAGTTGAATTACCTGGGCCTTTTGAATAATCTGAATAGGTCCAATGGATTTAAAAAATTAAATAGAAGAAAACATTTTTATAGTGATAGAGCAGCCATCACCTCCTCCCCCTGCCTCCGTCCTGCTTTTTAGGGGTACCTTTGACTCTTTGAATGGTTTCATCTTGTGGTTCTCTCCATATCACAAAGCAGTGTGCTACTCTTCCTCTTTTTTCATTACACATTTAGATAGTATCTATTGATGTATTGGTATAATTAATTCGGATTTATCTCCTTTATATACTTACACACTCTCTTGATAAATTTATATCAATATATATTTAACTTCTTAACAGGGTCTTCAGTATGAAGACTATTTCAAGTTTTCTCTAGAACCAGGCAGTACACTATGATTTTATTCCCTTTCTTGTAGAGTTTTTGTCTTGTTTCTTTATTCCTAAAATTTCTAGTCCTTATTCTTCTTTACAGACTGCAATATCTCCTTGATAATTTTCCTTCATGTATTTTTTTCAAGAGCCTCAGCCAATCAAACATTCTCCTTTTTATTAAAGTCACTATCCTTGCTTCTAGGCGGAATCAATTTCTCTTCTGGGTGACAGGGCCACCATCCTGGACATTCTTGAACCTCATCTGGGCGGGGGCCTCTTTTCCTGCATTTTGTGTTTTCTTCTTTCTTGGGTTACTCTCTTAGTTTGCTAGAGTACATCCTTCTTTACGTCCTTGAAGGTAGGTGAATTTGTGGGGCTCTTGGATGTGTGCCTTAGGTAAAGGCTGGAAGTGGTCTCTGATCTTCCAGCATTCAGAGTTTCTGGCCAGACATCTACCACCATTCTGAGTATCCTTGCTTTAGAGGGAGACTGTTCTGGGTTGGATCATGTGCCCCCAAAGGTATATTGAAGTCTTAACCACTGGTACGGTGGAATGTGACCTTACTTGGGAATATAGTCGTTGCAGATGTAATTGGCCAAATGAAGATGAGGTCATATGGGAGTTGAGTTGCCTTAATGGCAATATGACTGGTGTTCTTGTAAGAAGGGAATTTGGACATGGACACAGAGGGAAAGCAACCATATGATGATGGAGGCAGAGACTGGACTTATTCTGCCCCAAACCAAGGAATTCCAGGAGTCACCCAAAACCCGGAAAGGCAAAGAATGATCTTTCCCTGGAGGCTTTGGAGAATGATCTTGCCAATACATTGATATCAGACTTCTGGCCTCCAGAACTGTGAGATAAGAGGTTTCTATTTTTTTAAATTAATTACTTAATTACTTAATTAAATTCCATTACAGTCAGCATACAGCACTGTATTAGTTTCAGGTGTAAAATATACTGATTCAACAATTCTATACATTATTCAGTGCTCATCAGGAGAAGTGTATTCTTAATCCCTTTCACCTATTTCACCCATCCCCCCCAACTCCTTCTGATAACCAGCAGTTTGTTCTCAGCAGTTAAAAGTCTGTTTTTGGGGGCGCCTGGGTGGCTCAGTCAGTTGAGCATCCGACTTTGGCTTGGGTCATGATCTCACAGATCATGAGTTCGAGCCCCATGTCAGGCTTGCTGCTGTCAGCATCCAGCCCGATTTAAATCTTCTGTCCCTCTCCTTCTCTGTCCCTCACCTACTTGTGCTCTCTGTCTCTCAATCTCAAAAATAAATAAAACATTAAAAAAAGAGTCTGTTTTTTTATGTCTTGTTTTGGCTTCAGGAGTAGAAGCCAGTGAATCATCTCTTACATATGATACCGAGTGCTCATCCCAAAAAAGTGCCCTTCTTAATGCCCAGCACCCATTTAACCCCTCTAGCAATGATCAGTCTCTGTATTTAAAAGTTTCTTATGGTTTGCCTCCCTCTCTGTTTTTATATTCCTTTTCCTTGTCTTCCCCCATGTTCATCTGTTGTTTTGTACATTCCTTAAATTCCGCATATGAATGAAATCATTTGGTATTTGTAAGTTTCTATCCTTTCAAGCCACCTTGTTGGCAGTGTTTTGTCATGCCCCCCCCTCCCCGGAAGCTAGTACAGGAAACTTTGTTTTAAAAATTTTTTTAAATATTATATTTATTTCTGAGAGAGACATAGAGACAGGATAAGCAGGGGAGAGGCAGAGAGAGAGGGAGACACAGAATCTGAAATAGGCTCCAGGCTCTGAGCTGTCAGCACAGAGCCTGACACAGGGCTCGAACCCATGAACTGTGAGATCATGACCTGAGCCGAAGTCGGACACTTAACCGACTGAGCCACCCAGGCGCCCCAGAAACTTTGTTTTTTAGTTCTTCAGAAACTTTTACTTAATTAAAAGTTTTTTAATGTTTATTTTTGAGAGAGAGAGAACACAGAGTGTGAGTGAGAGAAGGGGCAGAGAGAGATGGAGACACAGAATCTGAAGCAGGCTCCAGGCTCTGAGCTGTCAGCACAGTGCCTGACACGGGGCTCAAACTCATGAACTATTGAGATCATGACCTGAGCTGAAGTTGGATACTCAGCCAACTGAGCCACCCAGGTGCTCCAAGAAAGGTGTACTTTCAAAGTGAATTCTTGTTATCAACGTATTACATATAGACAGTTTTAAAAGAAAAATAGTCCTTGATTTGGGTCAGGTTCCCTAGAACTCTGGAGGCAGAGCCTGAGAAAGGGATTCTTTCTGGCAGTGATTTACTGAGAAAATGGCCAGCAGAGAAGCTTCCAGAAAGTGAGGGAGGCAGGAGGGAGCAGGAAGGCACTGGGCAGGTGTTTCAGCTGCAGCCTAGCCTCAGTGGAGAGGTTGACAGTGCCCCAGAGCTGGTCGCCCCAGAGGCAAGCATCTCTGTACGAGTCAGTCTTTGGCTGGGGTCCGCCCCTTGCTGCTGCTGGGACCTGCATCACTTCCCAGGTGTTTGCAGGTGAAGTAGCTCTTCCCAGCTGAGAGCAATTCCCTCTGGGGGGCGGGTGTGTGTGTGTGTGTGTGCAGCTGGGCCTGCTAGCCACTGGCCATGATGAGGATCTGAGCAGAGTACCTCCAGCATCCCTTCCAGTCCCTGTTTCCTCTGCCTACATGTGCTGGCTTTTCACAATAAATTTCCTTCATACATAAAGAGCTTTTCCAGCACTCTGACTGGTGATGATTTCTGGGGAAACTTCAGTGAGGAAGGTCGGTGCGATGGACAATAGTCTTCCTCCTGTTGCAATCGGACCCAGACCATATGGATACTGGTCACCCCTTGTCTGCCCCCTCTAGATGTCCTCTTACTTTGGGTGGCCCTTCTGCTGGGCTAAGTGGCTTCCTTGGGGGTGGGGGAAATGCAGACACCCATCTGTACTCCTTTCTATCCCCATCTCATAGAAGCATCTCCTCCTCAAGGTTAATGACCTCCATGTGAATGGTAATGCCATGCTAGTCTCCTGGCCTACTATTATTAGGAGCTCAAACTGACCAGGAAACAGCCAATGCCCTAGCTTTAGGAGGATCGTACTCTGTTCTCAGCTACATGTATTTCCTTCTCCACTTGGGGAACCAGAACCTCTAGTCCGGTGGATCTTACATTTGCAAGGATTGGAATCAAATCCCCAAGAGGGTCATGGAGCGTGATGTTGAATGGGGCCACTCTTACTTCCTCTGTTTGGTTCCAGCCCGCATATCTGAACTACTGGGGACACATGCCACTTAATGATCACTGGTGTACGTGTACCTCCCATCCTCACAGCGTGTCATCTCCAAGCTGGTGTTTTAGCTTCTCCTTCAAGAGGCCATTCCACTGGCATATCAGGCCTGCAGCTACGGGATGGTACAGTATATGGGATAAGGGGGTCTGTCATGTGGGCACCATAATATCTCTACTACATGTGTATGTCTCTTGGTCCAAGGCAGTGTTATGCAGAAGGTCCCATGTCAGCAGATCAGGCATCCCATGAGCCCTCAGATAATGATGTTAACCAAGGCCCTGTGGGGTGAAAGGCAAGCTCGTACTCAGCTATACGTGTCCATCCTGTATGATGCATATGGAAAAAAGGATAGGGTAAAGTGCTACCTTTTCCAGACTGGTGGGGACTGAGGTGTGAACAATTATCAAGAGTTTTGGGGTGCCTGGGTGGCTAAGTCGGTTGAGTGTCCGACTCTTGATTTCAGCTCAGGTCATGATCTCATGGTTCATGGGATTGAGCCCCACATCTGGCTCTGCGCCGACAGCATGGATCCTGCCTGGGATTCTACCTCCCTCTCTCTCTGTCCCTCCCCCTGCTCACACACTCTCTCTCTCTCAAAATAATTAAATACACTTAAACAAAGAGAGTTTGGGTGGTCCCCTCGAGGTTATATCAAGGACTCAGCATGAATCTCTGTTGTTTGCAAGTCAGACTTCCAGTGTGTCAATGGCTGGATCAGGCTCAGCGGGTAGAAGCCCACGCCTGCCCCCAGCTCCGCCACTGTGGCTCCCTTGTTCATGTACGCATCTCCTAGAACTGGGGTAGCCAGAGGCAGAGGCTGATTGACATGTCCTGGCACGCCATCCTTTCCCACAGTTATCTTGCATCCTTCAGTAGCGGTCTCTCTAGTGTGGGCTGGTGACATGCTTCATGAAGATTCTCTCCCATAGATTCATCTATCTGCCTCATCTGGACCTCTTCATCCCCAGTCTTCTAAATTGTTCTTTTTTTGGCCCTTGACAAGCCAGCCAAACCATTTGCCCCTGCTATAAATGTATGTATATCCTTCCTCTGGACACTTTTCTCTCCATGCCAAGTGGATGGACACATCCTACAGCTTCTTTGATGTATAATACCTCTCCTTGTTTAGTGTAGGGAGCACCTTCCATCTACTAGACTCAAGAAGAAATGTGATCCTAGGTATGGGTCCGGTGGCCAGGAGGGAAGGTTTGGGACAGGTCCCGTGGAGAGCAAACACTGTCTTGAAAAGACACCAGGACTGACTGAGATTTTAGTAAAGTGGTCAATCAAGTGGGAGCTCTGTCTTTTAATAAGGAGGTTGGCCCACTTCTGCAGGCCTCGTGGGTTAAGGGAAATCTTTTAGTTCAGCATTTAAAAATGTGTTTACTATCAAGATTCCACCTAAACCCAGTGATGGCCGGCTAACAGCTGGCAGGTGACCAAAAGTTATCCTTGACTTCACAGAGCCACCGGCACCTTAGAAGCAGAGTTTCTTAGAAGCAGAGCCTGAGACAGGGATTCTTGCGAAAGTGACTTATCAAGGGAGTATACTCAGGAGAAATCCATCAGGAAGTGAAGGAAGTAGGACAGGGCAAGGGAAGGAATTGAGCAAAGGGTATCTTCTGTGGAAGAGAAAGCACGGCCTATCTTAAAGATGATTGGAATCCTGGAGTCTTGAGGAAAGGGGGACAAGATTTGAACTCCATACCAGGCAGTCATTGGCTAATGGCTGTCCTCAGAGGGAAGTCACAGCTTCTCTACACATTTCCAGATGAAGCTGTTTGTGTTGGCTGAGTGAAATTTTCTAGAAAAATGGGCATTTGTGAGTATTAGCAACCACCAATGAAAGTAGGTATGGGATGGATGTACTTCCCAGTTAAGAGGGTCTGGGAAAAGGACCAGGAAGTATCTATCATGGCACTAAAAAGTGTATGTCAAAACCCATACCTATCCCCATCCCTGCAGAGCACCATTTCTAATTCTTTTAGTCATTTCTTTTTCTTCTTTTAAATTTTTATTCATTTATTTTTTAATTTTAGAGAGAGAGAGGGAGAGAGAGAGAGCAGGGGAGAAGGGCAGACAGAGAGAGAAAAGGAGCATCTTAAGCAGGCTCCATGCTGAGCATGGGGCTCCACCCCACGACTCTTGGATCATGACCTGAGCTGAAATCGAGAGTCAGATGCTCAACTGACTGAGCTACTGAAGCGTCCCTAGTCATTTCTTCTAATAAGTAACTTCATAGTTCTAATTTTTATGTTTATTTATTAGGTCCAATCTTAAGCATTTTCTATGGATTTTTCTCTTATGGTAAGTAAGGAATTGTGCTATTTCTAATGGATTCTATCTTATTCTCTCAAGATAGTAATGTCATATTTTAAATTCAAATTGATATTAAGTGTTTTATTACTATAATTATATAAACACTGTCCACTGCTGAGCCCAGTAGTGTGTACTGACTACAATTATTTCTTTCTTCCTCTTTTTCTTCCTTCCTTCCTTCCTTCCTTCCTCTTTCTTTCTTTCTTTCTTTCTTTCTTTCTTTCTTTCTTTCTACATACAACATTTTTAGGGTTTTTTGGAGTTATTAATTGGCTATTTTTTCATTTATTTAGTTTTATATACGTAACGTGATTGGAACAGAGTCCAGAAAAGCACTATTTGTGTATTTGTTCCTATCATTTGGCTAAGTTTTCTCACACCCTACTAAACTTCCCATGTTGTCAAACCTGTCAAGTGCTCTCTCCATTCTAGTTTATTCCTAGAGCCTCCTGGTGCCTCCATCCTCCTTTCTTATCCAAGACTAACCACTCTGTAAATGAGCTCCTTAGTATCCCCAGACACCTGCCAGCCACCATCCTTGCGGCTCTCACCCCCACTCCCCTGCAGTGGGGTTTCCATTCATTTCTCTGCTGTGTTGGACTCTCTCCCCCAGAAGCTTCCTGAGGAAGGGTGAGGGAGTGGGATTTGGGTTTTTGAGACTTGACATATTAAAACATTTTTTCCACTTTATGCTCACACTTAATTTACAGTCTGTGGAGCCATAGATGTCTCAGATGTAAATTGTTTTCTTAGAATTCAAGGTAGTTGCTCCATTTTCCAGGCTACCTATGTTCCAATAGTACAGTCCAAAGCCACACAGATTCCCATACCTTTTAGTGTAATTTTTGATTATTTATTTTGAGATTTTACAGTGATATATTTTAGTTTGGGACTTTGGACTTCTATAATTCTTTTTTCTTTTAACTGAATACTCAGAAAGAACTTGTATACCTCCATTCTAGGAAATATTCTTTGTATTCTTTTTGTGTGATAATGTCCTCTTCCATTTTCTCCAGTCTCTCTGGAAACTCTTATTAGTGGGATGCTCAATCTCCTGGATTCTAATTTTCTTCTCCTTTCTTTTCTACTGCAGACTGCTTATCTTTTTATCCTACTTTCTGGCAGATTTTCTTGACTTTATTGTCAAGCACTTATTTTGAATTAAGAATTTTTTAGTCATCATATTTTTAATTTCTAAGAACATACACTTATTCTCTGAATGTGCTTTCTTATGATTGCATTTTTCTTGTTTTATGGATTATAATATATCCCTTTATTTCATGGAGGATATTAATTACATTTTCTTTGAAGTTTCTTATGCTCTCTGTGTTAATTCTGTTGCCTCTGTGTTCTTTGATCTCTGTTCAGTTCTCTTTTCTCAAGGAGGATGAGTTCTCCAATTTTTAGTAATTCTTAATTGTCTTTTCATAGTAACAAGTAAGATGCTTAACACTGGATGCAAGTCCAAGGACACTGGTGGGCTCCATTGTAGGGCAGCAGAAGGCCAGGCGACATTTTCATTAGACATTTGTAGGTCTTTTCCTGCTATAGGTTTCTTTTTCTGTAGGAAGATCTTCAAAACACAGGGCTGTGGATCCCTGCTCCGTCCCAGTTCTATATAAAGACTTTCACTTTGAACTTGTTTTCAGCGAAATATAGAGTCAAAACTCAACTCAGTACTCCAGGAGAATACATCTAGGTTGTCCTGGAGGGTGGGACAGGGGTTGGGATGGGGACCTAGGGTTCTAAGTTGTTATGAAAAATTTTCACAGAGGTATTTGGTTTGCTTCCATCTTCTCGTATCAGTGCCTGATTTATTTAACCAAGTAATATCCCTTTTGTTGACAAGCTACCGAGAGCTGCAGCACTTTGCTTTCAATCTTGTTGCACTTGAGTGGAGATAAACCTCTTGTCTGTAAGATATATGAAGAGTGTAGCTGTGTAATGAGAGGAACAGGCCCTCCCTCCCATGACCTTACAGTAACCACACCGATTGAATCCCCAGGCACATTCCATCATGGCAGTAGCTCAGATTTTTGTTCCTGTCTTTTCCTTTGCACACCAGCTCTACTCTTTGTAAACTGTAAGAGGCTGCCCTTAGGGACGTGAGGTAACCCAACAAAACCATCTGGAGTGTGTTCAGTTTGTTTTTATTTGGAGCCTGAGTTTTTGCATGAAGTTGCATGATTGTGGACTTGGCTGTTTTGATGTGAATTTTTTTCACTTGTATTCTGTGCCATATTTTGTTAAAATGAACCACTGCTCTTGCGAGATGGATCTTAACCAACCTATTAAAGATTTCTTCTGAATGGCACTACTTTAGGGACCTTCTAGTAGTCTCTTCTATTGTTTGGGCCTTGTTGCTCATGTACAGATTTAAAAACAGATCTTGTGGCTGATTTGTCCATTTCTTCCCCTGCTTTTTGTTACATTTGGGATACGGACAAACTCATCTGATTTAATATGCATTAAAAATGTCATAACTGTTAAACACGGTGTTTACAGACAGATGAAATAAATTTATTCCAACGAAAAAAAATTGGTTTTTTTGACCAGTTTTCTGATTCAGCTGCATATTCCACTCTTCCCTCCTTTGCCAAGTTTGATACCCAGTACTTTCAACTTCTTGGCCTTTCTCTGTTGCAAATGGGGTCGATTCCTTTCTTTGTGGGCACTGAGGGCTGAAATATTCTCTCTGCTAGGTCATTTGTTTTCCCTTCTGTGGTCCATTTCACCGTATAGTGTGTTCAGATGTCTCTCAGTTTCCCTGAAGATGAAATACATTTTTTTCTTTTTTTTTTAGTTCTTCTTGTTACTGGAGAACATCTGGGGAAGGAGAAGGCAGCAGAAATGTATTTACTTTGCCATCTTAAAATGAGAAGTTTTCTGTGGAAGCTTCTAGAGACTTTTCTTTATTGTGGTGTTTTAAAATGTAACAACGTGTTAGTAAACTATTGGACCACGTCACTATGTCTCTTTTCTTTCATGTTTTTTATGCTCTTTATATTTCTAGATATTATACTTAAAGAAACCCAAATTCCCAATCAGGGATCCTTTGGGAGGGTCACGATGTCTTCAGTTAGAAGGAACATCTCCGATGTTCTGTGTGAAGTGGAGGTATGAGGTCAAGATGGCGGCCACACCCGGCTGACGGTGCTCACACAGCATATGGCTGGGGAGGAAGGGAAACTACCTGGGGTCTGGGTTTTCAGCTCATTCCCAAGCTTCCAGGCCTCTTTCTTGGTGAATCTTTGTTGCAGCCTCTACCAGTATCCCCAGCACCCCCAAGTTTTACATCTCTCCAGACTTTTGTGTTACAAGATGTACAATTTTCAGGCACATCTCCCAGAGGACTGAGACTCCAGGCACCCTGGGACATTCATTCCTGTCCTCCGTGCGAGTTCCCAGAATGTGGATGAAATCTCTCAGCTGTTAATGGATTTTCAGCAGATACTATCTTCATCATGGGTTCATTGCTACTTTTTACCCATTTACAATCATAATGGTTAAGGGTCCAAAGATAGAGTGAGTGGAAAATGTCACTACTTTTTAACTGTCTATATTTGGGCAAGCTATTTAGCATTCCTTGCTACCTCGGTTTTTGAATCTGTAAAATGGTAATAATAATAATAAGACTTCCTTGTAGGATTTTGTGACTTTTAAAGGAGCTAATCAGGTAAAGAGTAGTACCTGCTTTGTAGTAAACTTTGCAGCAAGACAGCTTGTAGCAACTTTTTGAAATATCATTCATTATTATTTTAGTGCACTATTAGGATGGCGAGAAGACCTTATTTCAATCCTCTGTCACTAACTGGAAGTCTGATTGCCTTTCCTGAGATTTACCTATTTCATGCAGTTGCTTGAGGAATAAATACGCGAACAGAGCAAGTGCACAGTTGTTATTAGTAGCAGGCAATTAGGTGGCATTTGCTGAAGAAAGACTGTCATGTCCAGAGAAATTCCCCAGACTGAACACGAGGTGAGCTGCTTTTAGTACTGGTTGCTACTCTCTCTTTCTGCGACTCAGAAAAAGGCAACGGACCATTCTGAGTCTCAGTTTCCTCCTCTGAGAACCCAAAGATAATGGCAGGTACTTAATGATGGCTTCTATGAAACGTATTATAAATGATAAGGTGTATGTGGGTGTGCACACCCGCTTGTGAGCCTGGGAGCCACGCACGCCAAAGCACAAAACAAGAAGGGAGACAACCCGCGCTGTTGTCTGATGGATGCCAGGAAACTCCCCAGTTCTCAAAAATGTTGTATTTTGTGGATGTGGTAACCCAGGCCTCTGTGGCCCAGAACAGCTAGCTGGTGCCAGGGTCTCTGGCGTGCAGTTTCGTGCTTTCCTGTTGGCCGTGGCTCTCTTTTACTGAGTCCTGTCAACGGCTGCCCATCACTGATCAGAGTGAAGACAGGTCACTTCCTGCCAAGTAGTTTCTTTCCCTGAAATACACCAGACATAATTTTGATGAAAAGAAAGAGACAAGAGGCTGGTGTCTTTGAGTCTTTGCATGGAGACCCAGGATTACGAATCAATGCCTCTGAACCAGGAGAATTCTGCTTTTTGCCGTGTTCCCAAAGATGGGTTTTATTTTTGTAATTTTTCTCAATCGGCACTAAGCAGTGTTCAGAAACGGCCAGTGAGAGAACGAGAGAAAGAGCTGAAAATCTGCTCTCCAAGCAGCTCCTGCCAAACTGCTCTGAGATGCTGCTTATGTTGACTTCTGAGAGGTCCCTCCTCACCTCCACCACCCCTCTTCCCTCAGAAGGACCCAGGCACTGACTTGCTCCCTGGAGCCTGTTTACAGGGAAGCTAATTATCTTCCCTTGTGAAAAAGCCCCTCTTTTGACTTTACAGCTGTGCTCAGCCTCCTGGGGAAGAATGGATTGGAATTTCAGTGCTCCTGAATGTACATCGCACGGACTAAAAATACTCATAAATTGGTCTTCACTTCCCTAACCAGGCTGGGCTCTAATCGAAAGGCAAATCTTCTGAGAATTCTGGGGGACCATTACTTCCCACGGATGGCATCATCTATAAATAGCAGTGCCTTCCAGGTAGTGAGCTGCTGGCTGGCAAAGCCCTATGCTTGCATTATTCCAGGGAAGATTGAATGCTGCCAGAGGATTCTGGGAGCCAGAGGGCTGGCTGGGGACGGAGTGCTTGCAGAAGTCACAGGAATCCTCCCTTGAGTCCATTCTCCATATAAGACCCTCCCACCCCAGGCCAGGCACTGGGGAGACAAATATGCACAAGATAAGTTAGAGCTTTTCAAGATCTGATGGCAGAGAGCAGCTGTGCCCAACAAAGGTGCAACGCAAGCCATATATATAATTAAATTTTTTTTCTAGCAGCCATATTTAAAAACATACAAAGAAATAGGCAAAATTCATTTAAAATTTTTTTTTATAGTTTATCTATTTTTGAGACAGAGAGAGACAGAAAGAGACAGAGCATGAGTTGGGGAGGGGCAGAGAAAGAGGGAGTCACAGAATCTGAAACAGGCTCCAGGCTCTGAGCTGTCAGCATGGATCGTGATGTGGGGCTCGAACCCACGAATGGGGAGATCATGACCTGAGCTGAAGTCTACGCTTAACCCACTGAACCACCCAGACACCCCTAAAACTCTTTTTTAAAAAAGCGAGATATTTTGCATTCTCTTTTTATACCAAGTTTTGGGAAGGTGTGTATTTTATGCATTTAGCACACCTCTATTTGAACTCTAACTTTTCATTGGAATGACCCGATCTGTACTTAAATTTCATAAAATTTGCTGGAGAAAGTGCATTTATGACAACCTAGGTTGTTCCAGACATGCTTCAATGTTTTCTGATAACCGAGTTGAGTGTTGGTTTTTAAATTTGTATTTAAATTAATTAAAATAAAAAATGTAGTTCTCCCTTTGCATCGGCTCCATGTCAAGTGCTCACCCGCCACGCATGGCCCGGGCCTCCTCCCTGCACCCGCGCAGGCCTGGAGTCGGGAGGCTGGGGGGCCACCGCTTGTGGGGGCACATCTCTGTCGCCCCCCAAACCCCCGGCGCAGACTTGGGCTTTCTCCCTCGCTACGCTCCAGCCATACTGGTTTTTAAAGAGTTGTCATATTCCAAGCTCACAAGCTCCTTCCCACCTGAGACTGTTACCCTGCGCTCTGGTCCCACGCCCCTCTTCCCGTCTCCGCCCCCCACCCCTCCCCTCTGCCCCTCGGCTGACTTGCCCAGGCTCTGGCTCTGCGACCGCCCTGGGCACCGCTTGCACCTCCCTCTGGCTCCTCTTCACTTCCCAGGCCCAGTGACTGCCTGCCAGGGGCCCCCATCAGGAGACAAAGGAGACAAAACTCCCCGCCCCCACGGAGCTTAGGTTCTGATAGGGGGAGACAGAGAATAAACAGGACATATAATAAATGAAGGCGTACATGCTGTATGATTGGAGGAAGTGTGAGGTGCTATGTTTAAAACAGCAAGGAAAGGAGGAAGGGGAAGGCGGGGGAGGGGGTGGGGGTGGGCGTGGGCGTGGTAGAAGAGGGCTGAGCTCCCTGGAAGGAGGTGAGAGAGGAGCCAGCCCGAAAGCGCAGGGACGTCTGGCATGTTCCAGGGGCAGCAGCAGGCGGGTGAGAGCCAAGCAGGAGGAGCATGGCTGGAGACGGGTCACCGGGGGCCTCTGAGCCCTGGCTGAGATGTGGGTTTTCCCAAGTGTCACGCAGCCACTGGGGTGGGGGTGGGGGTTGAGCAGATGGAGCGTTCTCACTGCAGGGTTAACTCATCGTTTCCGCCTCCAGGGCACCTAGTCTGCAAGGAGGAAGCCGGGAAGCCCTTCCTGTGCCCCATGTTCATGGTCAGTCCTGCTCAGGCCTAAGTACAGGAAGACTACTCGGCAAACACTTGCTGTGGGGGCTGAAGGTTTTTCTTTTACATACGAAGCACTATGGGGGAGCCTGGGTGGCTCAGTCGGTTAAGCGTCCGACTTTCGCTCAGGTCATGATCTCGCGGTTCGTGGGTTCGAGCCCCGCGTCGGGCTCTGTGCTGACTGCCAGCTCAGAGCCTGGAGCCTCTTTCAGAGTCTGTGACTCCCTCTCTCTCTGACCCTCCCCTGCTCACGCTCTCTCTCTCTCTCTCTCTCTCTCTCTCTCTCCTAGAAATAAATAAAAACTATTAAAAAAAATATGAAGCACTGTCCGTACATGAGGAGTCACGGTTCTTGTGACCTGTGCAGTTGGGACCATAGAGAGCCTCTGGATGAGCAGGGAGGACTGGATGAAATGGTAAACGGCAGTAACTAAAAGCGTCAAGCAGCACGAGCCTCACACTTGGGGACCCGGTTGTTTCCCCCCAGAAGCAGTGGGGCAGGGCGGTGCCGTGGAAACAGCACAGGCTTTGCTGTTCCAGCAATCGGGTTTACATCCCGGCTCTGCCACTTACAAGCTGTGTGGCCAGGGGCAAGTTACTTCACCTCTCTGAGCTCCAACTTCTTCCTTCGTAGAAAAGGATGGACGCCCGTTTCATAAAGCTGCTGATGGCACGTCTCCCAGAACGCACATGCGTGGTAGTTCTGGAGTTAGGTGCCACATGGCACACCACCCGTGTCCCCTGCACACGCTCTCCGCCTCCCTGTCCCCGCACGTGCTCTGCACAAGCACCAAACAGCTTCGTTTTCGGCAGCGGCAAGTCGGCGTGGCTTTCTGCCTCTCGCTTCCTGTCCTGGGACTTCTCTGGAAAGCACAGTGTCACCTGCTTGAGCTGACATGTGCAGGCGAGGTGTCCCCTTTGAAGCCATCTGTGACAAAGGGGAGAGGAGCCAATGGCGGTCACCCACAAGACGCCCTGAGCTGCGGTCAGTTTGGTGACACACCTTATAACAGGGTTCCCTCCTCCTGACTTTCATCACGGGGCTGGTGACCTGGCGCTGCCATAGCAGACTGTGCCAGGCCACAAACCAGGTGGCTTAAATCCACAGACATATGTCCCCTCAAAGGCTGAAGGCCACACGTCTGAAAGCAAGGGCGTCGCCAGGACCAAGCTCCTTCTGAAGGCGCTCAGAGCGGATCTTTCTTTTTCTTCTGCTTCTAGTAGTTTCCAGTGTTCCTTGTCATGTCGGTGTCAGCCTCCCTCTTCACCTCATGTTCTCCCTGTGCCTCTCAAATTTCCCTTTCCTTTCTCGTAGAAGACACCAGTCAGCAGGTTTAGGGCCCACCTTGAACCCAAGATGATCTCATCTCGAGAAACTTAAACTGATTACATCTGCAAAGACCCTATTTCCACATAAGGTCACAGGCACAGACATGGGGCTTAGGAGCTGGAGGTGTCTTTTTGGAGAACACAGTTCAGCCCACGGCACCCCCGTGGCCCCTCATACATTCTTCTCAGAATTAACTAAATGCACGAGTCATAATCTGGGGCTCTGCTTCTGGGGACCCCAGACCCTGACATGTAGGCTAAGGAGGTTCCAGGATTTCTCCAATGGACCACATAAGACAGATAACATCTGTTTTGCTGTGCGCTTAAGGACAAAAGAATGGAAATAAGAAGAAACAGTTTTCATTCATACATATGTTCATTCAGCAAGTATTTATTGAGCAGTTACTACGTAACATGTAACATTCTAAATTCTGGGGATGTCATGATGAACAAAGAAGGACCAGGACCCCTTAGCATTTTGCAGGATAATTTCTCAGCATAAACGGCGCAGACTTCTCCGGGTGGCAGGGGATTTGCTGCTGGACGTCACACAGGGAATTCAGGAGTGAGTGGCTCTTCCATGACATGTGTTCCTCATACCTCTGTGTTCGCTTCTTTGTTTTAAATCACTGTGACAGTAGGGTAAGTAAGTGGGTGTCTCAGAAGAGATTCCCAGTAAGAATCTTTTGTTTTAAAATATCTTCCTTTCTTTGCCAGGTTCCCAGAAATATCACCATTATTGTATTCTTTCTTTTTAAGGTCTAAAAGAGTTTTAGGCAATCAGGAAGCTTTTCAAAAGGCAAATGTTTCCAGTAGCTGTTGGCCGGCGGGTGGGTGGATAGAGGGCTTCCTCTTCTTGATTCCTCCCCAGCGTGTCAAGCACAGGGAACATTCCTAGGGGAAGCTCACTGATGAGCCAGGCTTGCAGCCCGAGAAATTTCCTCTCCCTTCCTTCAGTTCAGAGCCGTGGCCCTGTAGTGGCGGTGGTGTGCCTGGAGCTTGCTTCTCTAACAGTTCTAAGCACAATACACTTTCTGCATAACATTTCTAGACCAGTTCTGTTTGTTATAACTAGACACAGATGGAAAGAGACATATAGTCTACCCTGAATTGAGGGATGGAGGAAGGGAAGGCTTCATGGAGGAGGTGATGCGAGTAGAACCCGGGCAGTTGAGTAGGCAATGGCAAAGGAAGGGAGGTGGGAAGATGTTTAGGCAGAGAAGGATGAATGAGCCAACCCTGGGAACTGGCAGAGAATACAGAGTGTGGATATAGCCTGTAAGTTCACCTGTGTTAGAGCATAAAGGGGAAGACAGAAATAGTAAGAGATGAGCCTAGTAGAGCAGGAAGGGGAAGGATCATGAGGGTCCTTTGTGTTGAGTTTTGGGGCTTGGGTCCTTCTACCAGGTAATTTCTATGGCGTCTAGAGTGAGCTGGCAGCTCCCACATATGGAAAGGAATCTGTGGCCTCTAGCCTGGAACAGACCCCACACCCACAGTGGCATAGAGACCTCAGTGGAGATAGAACTCGCCTATGGGCTGGAGATTTGAAATTTAAGGTTTCCTGCCACTCTTCCCCATCCCAGGGTTGACAATGGTCCCAGGAAATTTCAAAGACCAATCAATGCATGAGAAGGTTCAAGAGCAGGAAGCAACCAGAAGACTTCCCTTTTCACAAATGGAAACTGAGTCTCAGACAAAAGAGTTGACTTACCTGAAGCCATGCAGCGCTGGGGACCCAGGTTTCCCAATTTTTAGTGGTCTTTCTTCTCTGTTCTTTGTAGTTCTAGCATCGTTGTGGTTCTCTTTGGATCCTCGTGGCCTTAGCAGGCAGTTCTGAAGAAAAAGATCGGGTACATCCATTGATCCACAAATCAGGAGTGAGGGATGTGCTTGACCCCCTTTCCACTGTCTGCCTCCTTCCATCAGCCTCCACAGCCTCATCAGGGGAATGTGTGGTCTTACCTTATGTCCAGTTAGCCTCCTAAAAAGAGAGGCGTAGGGCAGAACGCACCTCAACTTCTCTCTGTGCTATTGTCAACAAGTCGATGAGAACTAGGCCAAAGACAACCTGCCTTTCTTAATTCTTCCTTAAATTAAAAAAAGAGGTGAGGGCAAGAGTTTTTGAGGGACACATGGACTCCTGGGAAAACACCTTCATAGCACATTGAACTTTGATCATTTATAAGGACCTAAAAAGGCCTGGCAAGAAGATAAAGCTCTGAAATGAACTCCTTATTTCATGAGCACCTGCTATAGGTGAGGGCTTGGAGAGTTGGAACTGAAGGGAACAAAGGAGAGTAAGACAAGAAGATGTTAGCTGTGGGGAATCGGGGTAACCGTGCTCAATGCAGGGGTTAGGACTGATGGGGGAAGAAAGAGATCTCTGAAGATGTTACTGGCTGGCTATGGAGTCATGTGGATCTCTCCCTACCCCTTCTGTTGACCCAGTTGTTTAAGATACAGCTACTTTGGACCCATCAATCACATCTGAATTCTGGGGAAACATCTTGATTTTGTGATAAGGATTTAATGTTCTTATATTTTATGCTCAGATATCTCTAATCCTCCTCACTCTTCCTTCCTTTTTCTCTCTCTCTTCCTTATTTCCAGCCATCAGTCCGTCTATCCATTGATCCATCATTTCTTGCCATTAGACATTCATTGCCCCTGTGCTGCATGCCACACATGTACGTGTCTATCTGTTACAAGACAAGCATGGTGTGGCCAAGGACTAGGGCCCCCAGGACCAGTTGCACCCGAGTTAGATTCTGGCTCCTGCATTCATAGCTCTGTAAAATTGCGCACATTATTTAGCAATGAGCAAGGCATTGAGTAAGACAGTGGGATTCTGATTTCTTCCTTCCCTGCCTTGATCCCTTTGGAAAATAATCTGGAGAACTTGAGGTGGTATCAGCTTCTTGCTTGGCTAGAGATGCCAGCCGATTGGGGGCAGGAAGGCCAGCTGGCAGGAGGGGGAAGCTGATGAGGGAGAGGCCAGGAAAGAGGATGGTTGCACAGTCTGGGCATGCGGATTCTCAGAGGTGGGTGAAGTTTGGCCAAGAAGCTCCCTGTGGATGTCCTAAAATGGCAAGTCCCTCTTATTCATTCCGCCTCCAAGACGTGACACAGTGCGGGAAAGCCTACAGATGGAGTCCCAGTCATTCAAAGAAAGGAAAGGGGCCAGGAATTGGTAAGACAGCGAGGCTGCATCAGAACAGCCACATCAAGTACTTGTGCTCCTCAGAAACCACTGCAGATCCGGTCTTTGGGGGGAGGGCACAACTGAAGCCCCTTTTTTATTTCCTATCCTTTGGCCAACTGAATAACAGCTCCTCATAATTGAAGATGGAGCTGTTATTCATTGAGAGTGGCAGGCACTTTATACACCCTGATTTATTTGTTTCTGTCTCCACAATAACCCTGAGGGAGGTATTATTGTTTGCATTTTGCTGATCAGGAAATTGAGGCTAACAGTCACCCACCCAGTTAGCCAGGTTTGTCTTCCTTCACAGCCTGTGCTCTTTTATTTATTTCTAGGAGAGAGAGAGAGAGAGAGAGACAGCATGAGCAGGGAAGGGTCAGAGAGAGAGGGAGTCACAGACTCTGAAACAGTCTCCAGGCTCTGAGCTGGCAGTCAGCACAGAGCCCGACGCGGGGCTTGAACCCACGAACCGCGAGATCATGACCTAAGCAAAAGTCGGACGCTTAACCGACTGAGCCACCCAGGCGCCCCAGCCTGTGCTCTTTTAATTCATTCATTCATCCATTCATTCACTCCCAGAGTTAAGGAAGATAGATGCATGTCCTGCTTCCATGAAAGTTTCTTTATGGTAGGAGAGGTGAACAGACATTAAACAAAAGACAGATACTCATATTATGTTATTTTACATACTGCTACATTTCAGGAAAATAAAAAGTGGGGTGGGGAGGGGGGATATTATAGACTGGATATTTCAGGAAAGCCTCTCCAAAGAGCTGGTATTTGAGTTGACACATCCGTGAAAAATAGTGGTCAACCCATGGGAAGATGTGAGGGAAGAGATTTTTCATCTCATCTGGATAACCTGAAAGTCACGCTTCTACAGAGACACAAAGGCTCTTTGTGCAGTCTGCTCACCTAGCTCTCGTAGAAGCAGAGAAACATAGAAGTCAGGGTGGGGAGTCACAGCTGCTACTTCATCCCATAAAATATCACCTTTCTGTGTAAGGCTTTGTAATTAACAATTGTCATACGCTATTCAGAAAGGACTTGTGACATAGGAAAGCCTGTATTCCCTCCCACCCCCCCAATTACCCAGCTAACAAAGCAGTAATAGAAAGATTCTCCTCCACCAACCTTTGCTCTTTTCAGGGCAGTTCTTTGCTGTTACAGTAATTCCTTACCTCCTGGACAAGGTCTGTGCTTATATATTGTGTCTTGCAAAACTACACCAAGTTCATAGATACAGGGAACAGACTGGCGATTTCAAGAGGTGTGGGGTGGGGAATGAAAGAAATAGGTGAGCTGGTTTCTTTTTATTTATTTAATTTTTTAGTTTGAATAAATTGCATACAAAAATTTAAAAAGTAAATATAGACTAGGGAGGGTTGAACAAGGTAAAAGAGAAACTGTATGCTAATCCTAAAGGAACTCCTTCATTGTTTTTTCTCCTGTTAATGAATATGACTGGTCCAATGTAAGACTAACCTCCACCTTTGTTTCCTAGATAGCATACTTCCTTGCATATTTTGCAAATTCCTCTTCTTTCCTAAACCATCAATTTTACCCAGTTGGTTGGATCATTCACATCAGCATCATCTAGGCTATAATTTTTGCCACCTTAAAAAAATTCCTTTCCAAAGTCTATATTCTCTTCCAACTACTGACCCATCTTTCTGATTAAAAAAAAAAAGAAATCAACCTTGTTGTTTAGTGCACATGCATTTAGGATTCACCAATTTCACTTTATATAATGTCCCTTTTATCCCTAATATTTTTCCCTGTTTTGAAATTGCCTGATATTAGTCAGATATGTGTCTGGTATTAATATAACCACTATAGCTTTCTTTTGTATTTGTACAGTATATATTTTTCATCCTTTTAACAATAATTTTTAAAGTTGTGGGTTTTTTTGTAGATAGCATATAGTTGGGTTTTGCTTCTAGAATCAATCTGATAAAATATGTTTTTAAGTTGTATGTTTAGACCATTTATGTTTAATATAATTATTGGTACGGTTGCATTTAAATCTAATAGCTGTTTTCTGTTAGTCCCATCTATTCTTTGTTCTTTCTTTCCTGTCTCCTTTTGCATGAATTGAGAATCTTTTGTGTTTACATTTTATTTGTACTATTGGCTTATTATTAAAATCTTTTAAAAATGTTTTAGTGATTGCCTGGTGCTTAAAATATACACCCTCAATTTATCACAGAATAATTCAAATAATGTATTTCTTCTCATATTGTGTCAAAATCTTAAAAGAATATATTTACAATTTATCCATCTCATAATTTGTGCTGTTTTCTTACATATTTCACTTTTACATGGGCTATAAATACACAAGACATTGCTGCTAATTTTGCTGTAGATAATCAGTCATTTTTTAGAGCTAGTGAATTGGAAAAATATCCTTTTATTTACCTTTATTATAACAATCTCTAAGCTTTTCACTTCACATATATGCAAATTTATGTCTGATATATACACACACACGCATATATACATACATGTAGGATATGTGTGTGTGTATATATACATATATATACATACATATATATACACTTACATATACATACATATATACATATATATATCTTATGTCCGATGAATTTCCTTTTACATTTCTTGTAGCTCAAATCTCCTAGTAATGCATTCTTTTAGCTTTCATTTTTATTAAGAAATCTTTATTTCACTGTTGAAATATTTTTCGCTGTTGAAAAATATTTTCAGTAGGTATAGAATTCTGGGTTAACAGGTTTCTTTTTTTCATTGACTCATTCCATTGCCTTTTGGATTTCATAGTTTTTGATGAGAAGTTGGCTGTAATTCATATCTGCTTCTCTTTATATATTTTGTCTTTTTTCTCTTTCCCTTTGGTTTTCAGCAGTTTGAATATGATAAGCATGGTTTTAAAAGAAACATCTAGGGGCGCCTGGGTGGCTCAGTCAGTTGAGCATCTGACTTCGGCTCAGGTCATGATCTCATGGTTCGTGGGTTCGAGCCCCATGTCAGGCTCTGTACTGACTGCCAGCTCAGAGCCTGGAGCCTGTTTCAGATTCTGTATCTCCATCTCTCTCTGACCCTCCCCTGCTCACGCTGTCTCTCTCAGAAATAAATAAAACATTTAAAAAATTGTTTTAAATAAAAGAAGCATTTATATTTTGGGGCTTCTTGAACTTGTTAGAACTATGGCTTGATATAATTCACTATTTTGAGAAAATTCTTGCTGATTATCTCTCCTAAAATTTTAAATATTCTTTTCTTTCATTCTTCCACTTCAGGAACTTTATTACTTTATTACACAAACATTAGGCCATTTGATATTATGCTAAAGATCTAGGATGAGTTGATATGCTTTTATTTTTATATTCCCTTTTTTCTTTGTGTTTCTATTTGGGTAATTTCTATTGATCTAACTTCAGGTCCACTGATTTTTTTTTTCTTTTCTGTTAGCTACTTAAGTGCACTAATGAGCTTATCAAAAATATTCTTCATATATTTTACTGTGTTTTCTTTTCATTTATAGCATTTCAGTCAGGCCCTTTATTATAGTTTTATTCTCTCTGCTGAAATTTCCCATCCATCATGTATATTGGTCAGTTTTTCCACAAGAGCTTTTCACATATTAATCAAACAATTTAAAATATCTTGATGGTTATAGCTGGATCACCTCTGGGTCTAGTTTTGTTCATTAATATGTCTCATGAGAGGCAGCTATTTTTATGTGCTGTGTGTGTGTGTGTGCGTATGTGTGTGCCTTAAGTTTGGGTTGAATACCAGACATTCACTGTAGAATAGAAGGGACAAATGTAAATAGTATTTATGCTTAGAAATGGCCACAACTTTTCTGCTAAGTCCTGGGCATGTGGTATAGAGTTCATACAGTCAGAATTTGTTGCTATGGTTACCTTCAGGGCACCAGTCCTTTCAAATTTCTCTGAATTAGTTTGTACTTAGGATGGCATCTGGGATCCTGGAGGGTTTTTCTCCATGTTCCCGTTGTATCATTAGATGTTGGCATCCCCTGCAATGTTTATGTGCTAAAGTCTCTTTTCACGTGATTGTCTTCTCCCTGATGCTAGATTGCTGTTGTTCATTACTCAGTGTTGGTTAGGTTGCTGGTGGACAGTGGGCCTATTATCTAGACCCTGTAGGTTTTCTACTCTGTGGGCCTGGCTTTCTGGGTCAGGCTTTCTCTCCTACCTGCTCTTCCTCCCCACGGCAGCCAGAGTCTTCCTGTTGTCTCTGATGATTCTACTGTGTCCATTTCCTACTTTTTCCTCAGTGGTTGGTGACCTCCACTTGCACTGGTATAGGATCCTGGGCTCAGGACTATTTTCTGCCCCTTTCCCATGGTAGAAGTTTTATTATTTAATCTTCATCAAGCAACAAAATGTCTTCATCTGTGCTCTGAGGCCCCAGGCTTGCTGTCTTTCTCCACAGCTTCTTAAGGCTTTGGTTCATGGAAGACCATGGGTGGAGTTTGGTCCATGGGTGGAGTTTATGCCTTTCCCTCAAGGCAACTGCCCCCTTCCTCCCATAAGGCACCATGGAGGAAGGCTTTCTTCTGTCTCTTGCCCTTCTTCCAACCTTTCTGTGAATACTCAGTGAAGGTCTATGGAGAAAGCCTTGAAAGTGGGTGCAAACTCCTCTTTTATTTCTGGTTTCCAGTATTTTATACTTTTAAACTAGCTCACATTGAGTCTCTGGCAATTTGTTAGACTTTTTAGCTGCTTGTATGATGCCCAGAATCTCTTCCTCCTGTGGTCTGCCACAGGTAAACTAGGTTTCAAGGTCTTTTTTTTTTTCCCTTCAGATTTCAGGTTACTTGTTAGTCCCATGCCTTCAGCTGTCTGCTAGGTTCAAGAAAAGTAATAATTTTGTGGTTTACCCCACTTTTTCTTGTTGTTAAGATTGACGTGATGTTCTTAGCTTTTTACATCCTAAGCCTGAATTCTCTGATAGTTTTTACAGCAAAGCAATTAGACAGGAATGTTTATATTCATAATTTCCACAGTATCTTCCTTAGCTCTTTCTTGAATTTACTTC
The DNA here is from genome assembly GCF_003009895.1 of Hyaena hyaena. Lineage (NCBI taxonomy): Eukaryota > Metazoa > Chordata > Mammalia > Carnivora > Hyaenidae > Hyaena > Hyaena hyaena. Next base: position 2,212,525 of record NW_024080801.1, read on the forward strand.
AGTAAGGCTTGTACCCTTATTTCTCCACCACTGTTTTTTCAAGGTCACTAGTGACCTCTGTATTGTTAGTTCTTAGTCCTCATCTTATTTCATTTATCAGCATTATCTTGCACAGATGATCTCTCACTACTTCATCAGTGAAATACTTTAACTTGGCTTCTAGGACACCACACTCTCTTGGATGGATTTCCTCCTATATCAATGGCTGTTCCTTCTTGATCATTTCTTTGAGTTTATTCTCTTTTCCTGACCTCTAAACACTGAAAATCCAAGGCTCAGTTTCTGGACCTCTTTTCTTCTTTAACTATACTTATATTCTTTTTGTGATCTCATCTAGTCTCAGAGTTTTAAATATCATCTATCCACTGACAACCTCCCCTGAACTCCAAATTTATATACTACTAGACATCTCATTTGAATGCCTAAGAGACATCTTAATTTAACATGTCTAAAACCAGATCTTCCCCCAACAAACCTGTTCATCCTCCAGACTTCCCAAACTTAGTAAATGTATTCTCAATAGAAGTCCTTCTATTTGCTCAGACCAAAAACCTTAAAATCATCTAACACCTCCTTTCAGATCCCATATCCAGTCCATCAGTGACTCTTGACTATACCTTCAGCACATTTCCAGAACTAACTGCTTCTCACAACCTCCGCTGTTACCGCCCTCATTGATGCCACAATCATTGTTGGACTGTAGTATCAGAACTCTAGGTGTTTTTCCTTGCCTTCCTTTCCTATCTAGTCTATAACTGCTTTAGTCAGCATGAAAAAAGCAATAGCAACTATAACTAGTAATGTGGTATTGGGCAAGTCATAACCTTTCTATGTCTCATTTTCTCATTTGCAAAATAGAAATGTGGGCAGAATTCCAAAGATGTCTTCCCAAAGTTTCAATTTCCTGGTTATTCAAGAAAATATTAATCTATGTATTGCTGTGAAGGAATTTTGCAGGAATTAGTGTTCCAAATCAGCTGACCTTAAGATATGAACATTAACTGGGTGGGACTTACTTAATCAGTTAGACTACTTATTTATTTACTTATTTTTAAATTTTATTTTGGAGAGAGAGAGAGAGAAAGAGAGAGAGAGAGCACTAGTGAGAGAGAGGAGTAGAGGGAGAGAGAGAATCTTAAGCAGGCTCCACACTCAGCCCAGAGCCCTATGTGGGGCTTGATTCCACGACCTGGGATCATGACCTGAACCAATGTCAAGAGTCAGATGCTCAACGGACTGAGCCATTCAGGCACCCCAGTTAATCCCTTGAAAAGCAGGAATTTCTTTTCCAGCAGAGGAGTCATTCAGAGATTTGAAGCATGGGGAGAAACAGATGTGCCATTGCTGGCTTTGAAGATGGAGGGGGCCAGACACTGAGTAATACTTGCAGCCTTTAGGAGCTGAGAGTTAGTCTGCAAGAAAATGGGGACTTCAGTCCAACACCCACAAGGAACTGAATCACCAATAACCTGAATGAACTTGGAGGTGACTGCTTTCCTTGAAACTTTAGATAAACTCTCACTGTGGCCCATGTCTTTATTTCAGCCTCCTGAGAACCTAAGAGAGCTCAAATGAGCTGGCCTGGAATTATGACCCACAGAACTGTGAGATGTGGGTGTGTTGTTTTAAGCCACTGCATTTGAGGTAGTTGTTATGCAACAGTAGACAACCAGTGATAGGAATGAGAAACTTGTTCTTTTCATAATTACTCATTTTCAGAGGTAAGCCTGATGATCATGTCAGTCTTCTTTTAAGAAAATGGTTCACCATATCGAATTGAGTAAAAGCCAAAGATGTTACAGGGTTCTGTAAAGCCCTCCTTCGTCTTGCTCTTTCACCTCTTTGACTTAATTAACTACTTTTCCTCCTGTTTACTCATCTTTGGCCAGATTAGAATCCATGTCCCGGAATGTTTCCACTTGCTGTTTCCTATGCCCAGAGCAATTCTTCCCCTAGATATCTTCAGGGCTTCTCCCTCAGCTATCTGAGGTCTCTGCTTAGGAATCTGTGCTTGATATATGTTATTAGCTAATTAGTTGTCAAAAATCCTCAGTCCCGATCTCTTCAAATACTGCTTTTAACTGATTTTCTCTGCCCTCTCTTTCTGGGACTTAAATTACTGTTAAATATTTTGATCATGTGTCAAATGTATTCTAGCCTTACTTCCATGCTTTACACCTTTTGGTCTCACTATGATTTAGTCTGAATATTTTCTACTGATCTATCTTGTAGTTCATTAGTCTTTTCTTCTCTTTTGTCTCATTTTCCTGCTTAACTAATCCATTAAACACTTAAATTTAGATACCGTATTTTCAGTTTTAGAGTTCCCATTGATTCTTTAAAAAAATACAAAATTTCCAAATTTCCGTTTTAATCATTTATTTTCTTGTACACATTAATCAGGTATTTAAAAATTCCCTTCTGGATCTCTTTTGGTTCTGTTTCTATTACTTTCTTTTTTCTCTTGGTTTTGGTTATTTGGTTCTGTCTCCTGGTGTGCCTAGTAAATTTCACTCAAACCCAGCCATTATGTATGAGAAAAATGTAGAACTAACATGAGATTCTAGCATGAAGTTATCTTCTGGCAGGAAAAATGAACCAGTCTGGAATTGAGCTGAATTGAAGCTGTGTCTCCAGTCTTTGTGGAAGCTGATAAACTTCCAGTTTGTCCTTATTTTGGGGGTGTAGAACATCAGTGGTCCCGACTGAAAACCTGAGGTATTTACCCTATCCCTTCCTCTGTGACATGCTCGGAATTGCAGTTTTTGCTTCCACAGCCCTTTGCGATGGCTGAAGTCTCAGCGTCTTATCAGCTTCTGCTCAGCTTCTTGGGCTCTTGGTCACCATTTGCTAATCAGTAAATACTTCAAGTGAAGATAGAATACAGGGCTCACTATTCTGTGCTTCTCTTATCTTTGAGATCTTGATCCTTTAAGTTAATTAGCTCCTTAATTCCTCCAAACAGAATATTTAAAAGACATTTACCTGTTTTTTTATTGTCTTCAGAGAGAGGTTTGGTATGATCCAAGTTAGCTAGGCTGTAGCTGGAAATGGGAGAAATGTCACCTTCTTTATGACACCTTTCCTGACACCCTGTAAAAATTGCAACCTATCGCCTTCCCTCCCCTATTCTGACACTTTGGTTTCTCTTCTCTGCATGTTTTTTCTGTGTAACATTTATCAGTATTTTATATGCCATATTTGTTTATTATTTATGTGTATTCTCCACAAAATATAAGCTCTAAGAGAGAAGAGATTTATATATATTTTTTCTTTCAGTCCATTCTCCCTCATCCCTAGAACAATGCTTGGAACAAAAGGTAATTAATCAGCCAAATTAAAAAATTTGGTTAATGCATGAGAAAATAGATGAATGAAGGAATAACATTTTTGAATCACTTAGAGTAAATTTGGTTTAGACAGTTTTTGGTGGTAAAGACAAAAGTAAACATGACGGATTGAAATGCTCTTAATATCTGTTAGAAGAAAGGCTACCAGTTATTAAATTAGTATAAACTTATTTCCTGCCACAACATTCTTAAAGGAATTTATTACATGATTCAGTTTGTAAAAGCCTTTTAATGATATAATAAACAATACATTAAATAGCACTTTCATAGTAGATGCAGAAGTGATTTGGGTTCAATACTTTTGGTTCAATTATCAATATAAACTGAGAAAAACTAATTTAAGCAATAAAGGTAAGGACTGAAAAAAAAAAATAGCCCAAGGTAATTACAAAGGCAACATTTGTATTTTATAGGTAATTCTCAGAAACGTAATGATTGAATCCAGTACCATCAGCAACCATAAAATTTAGCAGTGACAAAGGCAGGTTAATTGCCTGTCTGAGCCTCAGTTTTTTTGTTTGTTTGCTTGTTTGTTTTGTAAAGGGTAATAACCTTTTACAAAGGAGCCTTACTCTTTCCACAAGAATTGTAGTGACTATCAAAGACAATTCAAAATGCTAGCTAAGTAACAGCTGCATCAGTTTTCCACCATTGACAAAATTCCTTTATGAGCATTTTCACATTCACATAATCAGGGTCAGTGATGCAAATATTGTCATCACTCTGTTTTTCCAGATGAGGAAGCCGAACCCAAGAGGCCCAGTTGGCATAGGCAGCAAGCAGCTGAGATTGAACTCATCCCTTTGCCTTTTGAGTCACGTGCTCTGTCTCTGGAACCATATAGTCTTCAAAGGAAGGATTCTCAAGTGGTAGAAACTCAGATATCAGGGCAGACACAAGAGTCTGGCGGCCTTTCCGATGCACGGGTGGTTACTCCACATTGGCCGGCTCACCTCCTGTGGGAAAGGGGGAAACTGATAAAATTCCCAAGACCTTGTTCCACTTCAGTACCAAACCCCAAGATCTTGGGACCAGGCGAATTCCCCAAGTTCTGAGAAATCTACACAACTTCAATGTTTTCTTAGGCATGAGGAAAAACATTTCATTTTTTCCCCTTAAAAATCAATATGTGGTCCTTATCTGGAGCTGCATATAAATCCCCTCTTAGTGTCTGATTCAATAAATTGACTCTATCCTTCGAACTTTGCAATGGCCTCAGGCTACTGGAGTGTGAGAAATGCTTTCACAAATATCAAAGGTGCAGTAATTGTATCTCTTTAAATGTTAAGACTAAAATAGCTAGTACCCTGGGGGAAGAGACCTCCGTGCTCTCCTGTCTCCTTGCTGGAGGCCAAGGTGCTACCTTGGGCTAATAGACCCTCTTTTCCTAGAAAGAAATGGGAGGCCGTATAGGCTTGGAAGCTTCCAAGAAGATTTTGAGCTCAGGGCATGAGACAGCACATACTTAGGGTTTTCTGTGCACTCGGGACCTCATCCATTGGCATTTTATCTCTAGTCCTAAGGTCTAAGAAACTGGGAGCAGATGAAACATTTATTTTATGGTCTAACAGATTAGACAGTATCTCAGATAAGCCAATTCCTTAGGAAAAAAAATATGTCAAAAAAATGCAATTACGTTTAGCTGGAGCTAAAATTCCACACAATGCAATAATGATACTATCATTTACTTTTCATCTACCTTTGTGCCGAATACCGCATGTGCGTTTTGTATCCATTATTTCACTCAAGTCACATGGTTTCTATATGAACCTCCTGTTTGCAAATTAAGAACAGAGACTTTAGAAGGTAAGTAATTTGTCCGATGGTCACATGTCAGGTGGGTTGTAGAGCTGAGATGTGAATCCTTATTGTCTCTGATTCCATACATATCACTCTTTCCCTTCACCATTATTATCATTATTTAGTAGTAGCAGTGATGGTTCGTACCTTATCTTTTGTGATAGGTGGCCTTTAAGATGGCCCCAATCATTTCTGCCTCATGGTGACTGTGGGCTGGACCTAGTGACTAACGTTTTACAAATGAAAAACAGCAGAATTATGGATGTCACTTCAGAGACTGAATTACAAAGAGGTTGCAGCTTCTGTCTTGAGTGCTTGCAACTCCCGTTGGCTGCCTCTGGATGAAGCAAGGTGAATGTTGGAGAAGCCCATGTGGCAAGTCACCAATGTCTCAACAGACAGCCTGTGAGCACATGGCCTGCCAACATCCATAGGAGTGGGCTAGGAAACAGTCCTCCCCCAGATGAGCCTAGAGGAGATCACAGCCACAGTTGAGCACCTCATGGCAGTCTTGTGAGAGACCCAGAGCCAGAACACTCCAGCTAAGCCATGCACAGATTCGTGACCCCCACACACTGTCACATAAGTAAATAAATATGTTATTCTTAGCCGCTAAGTTTTGGGGTAATTTGTTATACAGCAGTAGGTAGCTAATACACCATTTATCAAATACTCCTTTTTAAAAATGTTTATTTTTGAGAGAGAGACAGAGCATGAGCAGGAGAGGGGCAGAGGGAGAGGCATAATCTGAAACAGGCACTGCACTGTCAGCACAGAGCCCGACATGGGGCTTGAACCCATGAGCCAGGAAATCATGACCTGAGCCAAAGGCAGACACTTAACTGACTGAGCCACTCAGGTGCCCCTCAAATACTCTTAACATTAACAGTATTGTAACAATGGTCATTACTTTTTAATATTTTACAATGTAAAAAGCACATTCTAAGTGTTTTATATGTAGCAAATTGCATTATCTTTTCAACGATGCTGTTGGGTTTCCATATTTTATAGATAAGGAGTAGGTTATAGATACACAGAGAGGTTAGGGCACTGGGTCCAGGGACTCATACATCTGAGCTCCATTTCTAAGAGTGAACTTGTAGGTGGTCTGCAAGAGGGACCATAGTGAGAGGAATCAATTGTGTCCCCGGAACCATTCAACCATCACGTGGCTATGCTGTCCCAAGGGCTAGGTTGGGCCCTAGGCTTCTGGCTGTAGCTGTGACCGGGTCTTCTCCATGGGTCACTTGTCCTCCCTGGAACAGTGGCTACTTAGAGAAGACGGCTTCCCCTATATGTCTCCTTCCTAGGTCAACCCAAATGGGTGGCCAAGCGTGATCTTCTGAGGTGGGAATTTGAAATTGCCACAACGCCAAAAGGAATCCCAGGAGATCTCAGAATATCTGCCCTTGGAGCTGGCCAACGGACATTTCTGTCCGGGTTCCACTAGCCAAAGCCAGGTCCTGAAGGATGAGATGTTATCCAGGCAGAGAGGTCGGAATGAAATTTTAGGAGGAGTCGACATCGCGAAGGCAGGAACTTCCATGGATGTTTCCGGGGGCTGTGTGGCAGATGCAGAGTGTGCACATGGAATGATGGGAAATTCTGCAAGGAAGGTAACAGCCCATCTGCATGACTAAACCAAACCTCCTACTCACTCCTGCAATCTGGGAAGCCAGAGGGAAGCGTCTAGAAGGAATCATTTGAAAGAAGGACAACGTTGTTGAGTTTGATGGTCATGCTTGCTGAATTCCTTCTTTAATTTATTCTCTCAACACATGGTTTTGAGTCCCTATCATGTCCTAGGTAATTAGTTAGTAGGGGGGAAGGATGTAAGCCCAACAAACAGGATGCAAGTGTCTCCCACAAGGAGCCCAACTTCAAAATAGGAAAATACACGCAAGCAGACGGTAGAATGCATGGTAGCAGGTCCTGGAATAGAGGTGGGTACGGGGTCCCAGGGGAGTGAAGGAGAGGTGAGGGAGAGTTGCTGGAGGTTTCCTAGAGGAAGTGACCAACGGGGGGCACTCACAGATGAGGAACGGTGTGCCCGGACGAGACGTCCACCAAGGGGCGGGCGCAGCGGCCAGAGAACACTGGGTGTGAGGCATGCAGGCGGGAGAGGTCAGATGTGTCGGGAGAGCGACAGGCCCCGCCATCCTGGCCCGGAGACGGGGTCAGCCACTGAGCGCTGGGAATAGAGCAGGAGCAGGTGGGAAGACAGCCGTGTCCCCGCTGCCTTCCCGCCCCTCCACCCCAGGATCCTCCCTGCGGCCACTGTTCCTTGCTTTCCCTTCCGTCTGTGAGTTTCGTGGCTGGAACTGAGTCCCTGGATCCTTGATGCACATTACTGCTGATGATCAGCATCTGATCTGCAATTCCGTCCCACACGTTAAGGCAGTTATGAGGCCGCGGAAGCCCTCTCTCTATCGGGTTAAGTAAAGCCAATTCCTTTCATTTTTCCTTGGGGCTTTGGTTTTATTAGAAATATTAATGAAAAATACAGTTTTTTTTAAATGCAAATGTCCTCTTCCCTGGGCCTTGTGACTCTTTCAACAGTAAGATTTTATTCTTGTCTTCAACGTGCCAGGTCCGCCCGAGGGGGTGTTAGGAGACCTGAATGAATCGGGAAAGGGAGCCCTGAGGCAGCAGAAGGTCATCTGCTGGGCTGTCCCCGAGGTCCTTGCAACATGTGATTCTCCATAATCCTCCCCAGCATCTTCAACAGGGACCACTGTCCCCACTGGCAGAGAAGCAAATACAGGCTCAGGAGAGGTTATGTGATTTTCTCAAGGTCACGGAGCTAGGGAGAGGCAAACTGGGGTCTGGACCCATGTCTGTCTGAACTCAGATCTAGCTTCTCCTCCTTAAACCTTGCTGACTCTCCGTCATTTGTCCAACAAAAGCAGATGTCGCTTCAAGTCCCTGGCTGCTGTCTGGAGCTCACAAGTATGGGCCAATGGCAACGGAATACATCCATGGCCCTCGTGACCTATATTGCTTTCCTTTTGAAAAGAGGCTGCCCAAACCACTTTCTTTTTGGATCTTCCCAACCCTCTGCAAGGATACCAGGGTATCTTCATTTTACAGAGGAAAACTCTGACATTTCAGGAAAGTGAATTTTGTATTTGGGGCTTGTTTTTTTAATGTTTATTTACTTTGGAGAAGGGGGGGGTGCAGAGAGAGACACACACACAGAATCCGAAGCAGACTCCAGGCTCTGAGTTGTCAGAGCAGAGCCCAATGCGGGGCTCCAACTCATGAGCGTGAGATCATGACCTGAGCCAAAGTCAGTCGCTTAACAGACTGAGCCACCTAGGTGCCCCTATATTTAGTGTGTTTTTAAAAAGTAGCTTGGGGTCACGGGATCTGCAGAAAGCAGCCTTTCAGTGTGGGCTACTGGAGAGCTGAAATTTAGGAACTGTGGATCTGTGGTTAAGTCACCAACCTCTCTGATACTCAAAGTCCACATCTTGTAAAGTGATTATAAAAATAATTCCTACTTTGCACCGTAGCACATTCTAACAGATCTGTGAGGCTGGCAAAGAAATCTGAGTCCACCTTGGCCGGGAGAAGAGACAAAGCCTCCGGGCTTTCTTTCAATGGGCAGCACCCAGGCACCCGCCTTCTCCGCTTCCCCAAACTGTTCTAAGATGAAAGTAAAGAAATTAACAACAACAAAAAAGCATAAACCCACAGAAAGGAAGATCAGGAGAGGTGATGACATGAGGTGAGAGATGACAACCAATGTTTAGATGTTTAAAAGTTGGTGAAAGAATGAGTAACACAAAGGAAGTCAGGCAATAGGAGCCTTGCAACAGAGAATAAGCCGCCTTTTTCCAGGAGACTCGGAAGCCGTCTGGCATCAGAGGCATGAGGCGCAGAGAAAGGTGAGGCTGAACACAAGGGACCCATGAGTGTGTGTGAGGACCAGCGACCTCCTTCCCCGATGCCATCGCACCCACATGGCAAGGTCACTGCTTCCCCCTCCTCTGGAAAACACAGGTCTGTTCTGCTCTAGCCAAAGTCCCCAGACTCCGGCCAGCAGGGAAAGCAATGCAGGGAATAAAGAGGAAAACGCCCACACCTCCTCCATCGTTGGACTTCAGGAGGGCAGAAGAGACTAACTGCCCCGAAAGGCCCCCCCGCCGTGGCCGCTAGCACCCTCATTCACCCAACACGGAAAGTGAATTTTATATTTGGTCATCCTGATGCGTCCTGTCCGCCCCCACAGAACTGTCAGAGCACTGCGGCGCCTTCCCTTTTAGATATGAACAGACAAGGGGCGCCTGGGCGGCTCAGACTTCAGCTCAGGTCATGATCTCGCGGTTGTGGGTTCGAGCCCTGTGTCGGGCTCTGTGCTGACAGCTCAGAACCTGGAGCCTGTTTCAGATTCTGTGTCTCCCCCTCCCTCTCTCTGCCCTGCTCAAGCTCTGTGTCTCTCCATCTCTCTCAAGAATTAACAAACATTAAACAAAATAAAAAAAATAATGAACGGACAAGACAGAATCGCTGTGCACTCGAAGAAAACCTCCAATGGGGAAGAGAGAAGCTAAAAAAAAAAAAAAAAAAAAACCCAGACAAATAAAGCAACTTGGGGGAAACAGAAACAATACAAGAAGTGTGGAAAACAGAAAACAGAAACCAAGCCTCAAAAGCCCAGCTAAAGCCGAAGGCTGGGCTGTGCATTGGAGTCTCCTGAGGTCTGACAGCTCCAGCTGCCTCAGTCTCAGCCCAGACCCACTGCATCTTGGTGGGGAGGGGGAGGGGGGTCCAGGAACCAGTGTTTCCTGAGCTCCCCAAGTGATACTTACGTGCAGGCAAGGTTGAGACCCGCTGGCCCCCCAGAAACAGACTGAGAAGACATACAGAAGTAAATAGTGTCAATCCTGATAAGCGCAATGTAGGAAATTTAACTACAATGACAGAATTAAAAACAGAGAGAGAGAGAGAGATATCTAAGCCAGTCCCAGGCGGGAGGGCTTCTCTGAGGAAGTGATATTGAATCTGGTACCGGAGAGGAGGGCTCTTGCCTGGGCCTGGTCCCTGGAGGCTGCAGGGTAGTGAGCCTCTGTCCTAGGTATGCAAGGGGCTCCTCTGGGGACCGCAGAGATGGCTTTGCAGATGAAAACCGGGAAGCTCGGTTTACACTCTTGAGAAAGAGAAGGAAGAAGGGTGAGGGAAGGAAAGACAACAGAGAGAAGGGACCACACTGGAGGAATGTGGTGGCAAAGCTGTGGAAATGGCTGAAAGACTTCCCTCAGCCCTTCCCTCCCCATCCTCCCCTTCTCTTCCCCTTCCCCCCTCACCTCTCCTCCCCTTTTCTTTCCCTTCCCTTCTTTTTCTTTTAATAATTAGCACATCAAATGTGAAATGTTAAGGGATTGGGGCCTCTGTGGTGCCAGTCCGGTCCCCTGACTTCAACAGGCCTCCAGCACAAGCATGGCTGTGCGGGCTCTGGGTACCGCCGGCCACTTCTGGAGAGATTCCGGAGAGGGCTGTGGCCCCCACTCACTCCCATGCCAAGCTGACAGAGCCAAGCCCTAAGGCGAGCTAGGCCTGTAGACACAGGGGCTGGCGGTAGACGTGGTCAGCAGAGCATGCACCTCTCGGAAATACACACGATTTACAAAGTCCAAGGTTTACAAAAGGCCACACCACCCATGGAGGGGCTCCTGTCCCCCCTCTTGTTACCCTGGGGCTCTGACTTCTCTCTCACTCAGCTCTCTGTGCACATTCTCGCTCAGTCTCCAGACAACAGCCAGACGATCATCTGAAAAGATCGACACAATCGTGTCTGTCTCCTGTGGAACATTCTTCAGTGAGTGCTCCATGTTGGGCAGGTGAGATTCACACTCTTTTCCTGGCCCACAAGCCCATGCGGTGCAGGCAGGTGCACCTGTCTCTGTATAAGCCTTGCCAGCCTTTCCCTCCCCTCCCTCCAGCTCTCTCTGCTCCCTTCCTGTCATCCCTACAAGAACGTGTGGGAAGTAGATGCTTTTCTGAGTCCAATAATGCTCTCAAATACTTAGCGTCTTGGTGTTTCAATTTCCTTACCTGTGAACTTGAAGTTGCGACAGTCTGTAAGGACTGTCTTGGACCTCTTGGGCTGCCGTGAAGCTCAGGACAATGTCTGGAAATGTGTGGATGGATCCAGAAAGGGGAGGTACTATCGGTGGTGTTGTTATAAATCACCTGGCCCTTCCTCAACTATGCTACGAAACCCTAAAACAATGCATTGTCCTGCTGAGATGCCATATTGGGCTACGGAGGAAAGTCATGTCCTAGAGAATCTCATCTCTATGAAAAGAAGGAAGGAGAATAGAAATTCTTAAAAATAAAATAATCGTATCTACTATAAAAATACTATAGGGCCATCATTAAAATGTTTGAAACCTTAAAAAAGTCAAAGAAAGGGGTGCCTGGGTGGCTTAGTCGGTTAAGCATCCGACTTTCGGTTAGGTCATGATCTCGCGGTTCGTGGGTTCGGGCCCCGCGTCGAGCTCTGTGCTGACTGCCAGCTCAGAGCCTGGAGCTTGTTTCAGTCTGTGACTCCCTCTCTCTCTGGCCCTCCCCTGCTCGCGCTGTCTCTCTCTCTCTCTCTCTCTCTCCTAGAAATTAAAAAAAAAGTAAAGAAAAAAAAAGTCAAAGAAAGACATAAGAAAAAAGCTACCCTTGACCCCACCTGCAAAGGTAACCCTTATTAAGACACGGGTTGCATTCGTTCTCATTGTTTTTCAGGGCGTAGACTTTAAGTTTCCTGTTTTCTTTGTTAGTTTTCAATAGTGATGTTCAAACTGTCTAAAAAATATTAGCCCTGATTTTCTTTTTCTTTTTTTGTTTAACATCATAAGCCTGTGCTTCTGTGTGTTTGACAGTAATAAGAACTAGTACTTCCCACTACCGGCTGGGAAGTACCTTGAGAATGTTACATAAATGATCTCATCACATTTCAAAATCATCCTACAAGGCCTGTGGATGTTATCTGTGTTTTGGAGTGGATGAAGTCGAGGCTCAGAGAGGCTCAGCAGCATGTCCATGGCTTGTAGGTCGTGGGACTTTTTTTTTCTTAATAGTTTATTGTCAAGTTGGTTTCCATACAACACCCAGTGCTCATCCCCACAAGTGCCCTCCTCCATGCCCATCACCCCCCACCCCCCAACACACACACACACCCATCAGTCCTTAGTTTGTTCTCAGCATTCCAGAGTCTCTCATGGTTTGCCTCCCTCCCTCTCCCCCACCATTTCCCCCCTTATTCTCCCCCACGATCTTCCATTAAGTTCCTCCTAATCCTCCTATACGTGCAAACATATGGTATATGTCCTTCTCTGCCTGACTTATTTCGCTCAGCATAACACCCTCAAGGTCCATCCATGTTGCTACACATGGCCAGATTTCATTCTTTCTCATAGCCATGGAGTATTTCATCATATAGATAAACCACATCTTCTTGATCTATTCGTCTGTTGATGGACACTTAGGCTCTTTCCATGTTTTGGCTATTGTTGAGAGTGCTGCTATGACATTGGGGTCCATGTGCCCTTATGCATCAGCACTCCTGTATCCCTTGGGTAAATTCCTAGCAGTGCTATTGCTGGGTCATAGGGGAGTTAGAAGACAGGTCTCTCTGACTAAAACCATGAGTGCTCATTCCCTACCACCTGCTCCCTGCTATGACCTCTTGCATGTGGGGTCTCAGTGTGGGTCCAGCAGAGCATGTAGTAAGCTGGGTTGTGTAGTTCCAGAGAACGGCCCCACTTGGTTTCTGGGGTCAGCAGCTCTTTCTTTCCTCCTGCATTCCCTGTGGGTAAATTCTAAAAGGAAGCATTCCTTTCCAGCTCTCCTTTTCTTCTGCCTGTATTGAAAATTAAGACTCAATGCCAGGTAGTGCTGCTGCTTCGACAGCATGGTGCTTTTGCAATTATTGCTTTTCTGAGAGTTACTTGAAAATTTCACTATAGAAGCACTTAGGAATTTTCTGGATCTCTTGTGGTCCAGGCAATGCCTTCAGTGTGGTCATATCAGCTGCTGGTGTCCGTTGTCCCTGGTCTTTAAAATATATCTGACCCTTCTCCACTCAGATGCAAAGGATCAGGGACAAAAGTCAACTGCAAGTGTAAGTTCGTGTCTTTGTGTTCAGGACAGTCTCAGGCAGGCGACTTATAACTTACCTCTCTCTAATGATCCTGGTTCTGAACACACACCATCTGCCACTTCCTTGGTTTATGAGGACTTCTTTTGTTGAAAGTGACTGAAAAAAACAACCCCAATGAGCTTAATCCAACAAGGAACTTATTAGGCTACGTAACAATAAAATATAACGCTAACTTCAGGCACAGCTGGATCCAGGATATCAATGTTCTCAGGGCCTATCTTTCTTCATCTATTTGTTCTGCTCTCCTCTCTGTGTTGGCTTCAGCTCTCGATAGCCCATTCTGAGAGTCAGTGTAGGTTAAGTCATCCCAGTTCTGGGTCTAAAAGGAAAGCGAGAGGGTTTAGGAAACTTTTCCCTTTTGGTAGTAAGAATGTGTGTTGTATAAGCATAGCTGTTCTCTGTAACTCCATTTGTATTTTGAGAGAGCACTAGAATTTGCTTAAGCTATGGCTAGGACCTTCTCTAAAATGTTCTGGATTTCTCAGAAATGGCATCGTAAGTTTGGGATCTCAAGGAACTTTCTAGTTTGATCTCATTGCTCTGAGGGAAGAAGGAGAAAGAGTGAGCAGGGATGAGGGGTAGGAAGAAAGGAAGAGGGAAAGACTCAGAGAGACCAAGCTTTTACCCTGGCCGGGCTTCGGGTGCCTGACTCTCGCCCTTACATTTAATCCTCCTGGTGCCTGTGAAGGGGAAGCACCATCACCTCCGTTTTATACCAAGGAAACCAAGGCTTGGCTACAAAGTCAAAGAGCCTAGATTTGGACCCATAACTGCTACTGACTTCCTGCCACATGGGAGACTCTTGGCTTAAAGGGAAGACTCAGCAGAAAGCTGGTTACTAGCTTCAGAACGTGATGGGAGGAAGATGCGTGGGCCGCGAGCAGGCTGCTGCCTGGAGAGCATTATTTATTCTCCATGCTTGGGCAGCTCTGGGGCTGAAAGGTGGTGCTATTCATAATGTTACTGGGAGAACAGGCATCTTCGGGGACTCTCAGGAGCAAAACTGGGTGCATGGACTTTCTAACCGAAGGCAAGCGTTGAAACCTAGGAGGGCCACCTTGGGCTTATTTTTACAGATGAGAAAACAGAGCCCCCAGATCGCAGAGCTGGCAGTGGAGCAGCTGGGATTCTCACCCAAATCTGTAGTGTTCCTAAGCTCATGCCCTCTTTTCCTTCACAACATCCTGCCTCCTGAAGCCTTTGAATTCCAGCTCTGGAGCGTACAGCTCTCCCTGGGGGCTGGTGGGCAGAGCTGGGCATTGCCAACAGCACCCCACTGCCAGCACATCGGGGACACCGCTTTCTCAAATCTGTTATTCCCAGAGACATCTTGTCTCCCATCTTCCCCATATGGAGGCTGCCTCTGCGCCCAGCCCTGGGGACTGGGCAGGAAGAGGGGTGCTTTCCTTTTGCCAAATGCAGGAAACTTCAGCAGATCTCAGGGCTCTTGTTCTCATCTAACTGTCCAGTGTCTGTTCCTCCTTCCCCCGGATCCCTGTTGCCGTGTTCATGTCCATCTGTTCCGATAACAGTTTATTAGCTGTTGTTTGAATTCACTGCACATTAACTGAGCAATAACTCTGAGCCAGGACCTCTGTTAAATGGTGGGATTAAGCAAAAAGGCACACATTCTCTGCTTTCAAGGAGCTCACAGACCGCTATAGAAGGCAAAGAGTCTATTATCCAATCAAGAAAGTACCGGGAGCCCAGGCAAGTCATGGCTCTTGCCACCTGGGAATTGAGAGCCAGTGATATGGTCTTGGATGAAGAGGTAGCAGTATTGGGTATTGTATCCATTTATCTGCCTGGGACTCAGTTTTCTATGCATCCAACAATTATGCTTGAATCCATCTGTGCCTAATGAGCCCTGATTGCTCAATGTAACGATGCCCCAAATATTAGGGTTTTCTGCAGACCAGTGTCTTTGCCAGGCATCCGGAGTAGGATTGCACGTGTTTACTTGGAAACTGGGGGTCTGCTGAAGACTGGTTCCTCATGCTGTTGAGCATCAAAGTCACCTGGAGGTGAACGATTCAAGTTCCCAAGCTCACTTCGAAAAATCTGCATAATTGAGTCAGGAGAGCAACCTCAGAACCTTCACTGTTATGAAGGATCCAGGTGAATTCAGATAGATCACACCTTCAGAAACATTGCTCTAATTGGGGTCTAGTGGTCTTGAAAGGTGAGAAGTTAAGAGTAAGTAGCAATACAGCATTAAAAGAAAAAGAGGAGATCCAGGAAGGCAGACATTTAGGGGGATGTTTAGGGAAAGGAGAGCTCTGATGACCAGATAACAGGGTGAATGGGGTTGGGGACAAGCTGTGGGCAGCATGGGTTGAAAATTCTGGAAGGTGGATAGATACTAGATTTTGATTGTGGAGTCAGGATTGATGAGGAGTTTTGGCTTTATCTTATAGGCACCTGGAAGTTGTAGAAGTCAGTGTTTTAAGACTTAAAAAAATTAATGTTTACTTTTGACAGAGAGAGGGAGTGCAAGTCAGGGAGGGGCAGAGAGAGAGGGAGACACAGAATCTGAAGCAGGCTCCAGGCTCTGAGCTGTCAGCATGGAGCCTGACATGGGGCTCGAACCCACAAACCATGAGATCATGATCTCAGCCGAAGTCGGATGCTCAACCGAGCCACCCAGGCTCCCCAACAATAATTTTTTTTTAAACCCTGGAAAATCATAAGTGTTGGTGAGGATGTGGATAAATTGGAACCCTTGTATACTGTTGGTAGAATTGTTAAATGCTGCACGATGTTAAGTGTAGTCAAAGGAGCTAGAAATGTGGGGGCGTGCATTCTTGCTCGTGGGTGTGAAGATGATGGAATAGAAGAGAATCAGAATTGGGGGGCACCTATTCTACACGTGGCTGTTTGTACGCAGGCTCAGTCTTCCTGGTGTGAATTTAGACTTAATAGTGGTGAGCATCCCTGATAAGACCAGCTCCAGTAAAAAAGAGATCCACTCACAAGGCTGGCCTTTAGGCCGCCCCTTCCTCTTTGTCTACCATCTCCCTGCCTCATGTTCCTCCCCTTCCTTCCAAATCTCTGCTCCAGGCCACCTCTCCTGGCAGCAAAACTGTTCCAGCCAAGGTCCCCCAGGAGAGCGGGCAGGTGCACACAGTCTCTGAGCCCCTGGATGGTGCCCTGGGAACCTTCCCTGCCAGTTGGCCTCCAGAAGCCCTACCTTTTCCAGCCTTCCTGGCAAATGCCCCGGGCGCTCCATCCCTGTCGACAGCATTCTGGGCCCTGAGAACAGCATCCTCGCTTTTAGGGGCTGCCTCTCTCACTAATGAATCAGTTGGGTGGGTGCCTGGAAGTCTATTACAGTTGTTGATTCATTAATTTCTTTCCCTCTCCCTTGACCTAAAGACTCCAGAATAGTCACATTATGATTTGGTGGCTGCACCTGGGTGATTCAGCGAAAGGGGGAAACCTGGACGCAGGGGGGCAAGGTGGGGGAGGGGAGCTCCGGCTGCGGGACCTTCGGTACAATCACGCTTCTGCCCCTTCCTTCTGTGGATTCAGGGGCGCCTGCAGTGGGCCCGGCATAGACCACTGTGGTCCTTACTCCTGTGGAATCCACAGCCCTGTGAGGAACTCGAGGTGAATGGGTGCATGGACGCAGGCATGAGTGAATACCTACCTTAGGACACTGTCAGTGGCACCTGGATGCCCTGGGCGAGCTCTCCCCCCTCAGCCATGACCTGTCATGCCCTTGGGCTACTGGAGACGTTTTGCTTCTCATGCTCAGGGGACTGGAACAGATTGGGCATTTGGCTGCCCTTAGTCTGTGACTGGAGACTGGGAGCATGAGAGGCCAGCCCCCTTGTCTCAGGTTGGGACAGCTCTGAGCCCACCCTCCTCAGGACCTGGCCTGGAATCACAGCCTCACTCACTCCCTCTGGCCCCTGTCCTGGGTCACTTACGTCCAACCAATCTCCCCTCAGAGTGCAGTCATAAATGACTCCTCACATACAAGTTCTGGACTCAGCGTCTGCGTTAGGGACGACCAGCTGAACACAGTCACAGCCAAGCATTCAGACAAGTACATAAACAAGAAGGAAGGAAAAACTTTCAGAAGGGGGGCATCCTAGCCACATCCTGGGGAAGGATTAATATCCCCAAGATGAAAGACCCAGAAGGCACATTATTATTCCCAACTGTGTATTTTTTAAAAAATTTTTAAAAGTTTATTTATTTTTGAGAGACAGAGAGACAGAGTGTGAGCAGGGGAGGGGCAGAGAGAGAAGGAGACACAAAATCCGAAGCAGGCTCCAGGCTCTGAGCTGTCAGCCCAGAGCCCTATGCGGGGCTCAAACTTACGAACTGTGAAATCATGACCGGAGCTGAAGTTGGCGCTTCAACAGACTGAGCCACCCAGGTGCATCCTCCAACTGTGTATTCTTAATATTTTCTTTCTTTTTAAAATGTATTTATTTATTTTTGAGGGAGGGAGACAGAGAGAGAGAGAATGGGGGAGGGGAGAGCATGAGCAGGGGAGGGACAGAGAGAGAGAGAGTGAGAGAGAGGATCTTAAGCCAGCCCTACCCTACCAGCATGGAGCTTGATGTGGGACTCGAACTCATCAACTGCGAGATCACAATCTGAGCTGAAACCAAGAGTCAGACATTTCATCAACTGAGCCACCCATTCTTAATATATTCCATGCTGAGTCCTGCTTTCTCAAGGTCAACACCAGAGGTCAACTTCCGAGGCTCCCTGGGAGCCTGGCCACAGGTGACCTAGATGTGGCCAGTCCATCTGACCACCCACCTCCATGCTGGACTTTCCCAGAAGCAGGAGCCACAGGAGGCAGGGATGGGGTCCCTTTCCCTCTGGCTGTGCTGGCAGCAATCCCGCTGGCCAGGGGCCGCTCCAGCAAGCCACACCTGAGCCTATTTCCTCAACTGTCTTGAGACTCATTTGCATAAACTCTTTTTCTGGGGAGTTATTTAGCTTTCATTGTCTGCAAGCAGGTTCAGAGGGAGAGAGGGAAGGAGGGAATGCA
The DNA here is from genome assembly GCF_003009895.1 of Hyaena hyaena. Lineage (NCBI taxonomy): Eukaryota > Metazoa > Chordata > Mammalia > Carnivora > Hyaenidae > Hyaena > Hyaena hyaena. Next base: position 2,230,847 of record NW_024080801.1, read on the forward strand.
GACAGGAAGCAGTGTGTGCAAAAGCAGAGGGCTGTGAAAGAGAGAAGTGGCAACACAGAAGGCAGCTCAGAATTGCCAAAGCTGGGGATGCACGTCCAGGGGCCAGATTACTGTTCATTATCCCATGCTTGTCTCTGACTCAGCCATTAACTGCCTTTGTCTTCTCTCACTGGAGCTGGTGGCAGGTGAGTCATGGAGAAGAGTGAAGGCCTTCAGTCCCTTCCTCGGAGGAGGGTGTATGGGGCAGGACCGGTTCAGCAACATGTGAGGAAGCCAAGAAGATGGTGACTTGAGGTGAGGGCTCACTTCTCTGTCATGGAATTTTAACCTGCAGAGGTCATTACAGGGCCCGTGTTCAGCAATCTGGTCATCACAGACCTGGGTCCTTACCTGGCCACGGTTCTGCCAAGCTTGGCTTATAGCTTCATGGTTCTAGAGAGCTCCCTGGTCTCCAGCCATCATGTTTGCATCCCTGCCAGCATGAAGAAGAGAGGCTTAGAAGGTAAGCCCTCTTCCTTTGAAGATCCTTCTGGGAAGCTCCAGAGGACAGCTCTGTGATTAGAATTTAGTCACATGGTCACGTGGCAAGAGGGAAATGTAGTCTCAATGTTGGGCAGCCTGTGCCTACCTAAGAGTCAGGGGCACCCCTAAGGCAGGAAGAGAGAGTGAGATCCAAGGCCAGTTCAGTCTCTACCACAGTGAGGAGGAAGGACAATGGTCTTTGCTGGTCTAGCCTCTGAAATGTCCACCCAACAGAGAAGCTTTATCTTACTCATACTGACAACTCTTGCTGCCTGCCTAACAGAATCATTAGGACAGTCCCCAGGTCTTTCTCCCTTTGACTCAAGACTTAATCTTTCAGCTTAGCTGGGTGTTGGCCAGGTTCTCCACTGGGGTTGGAGGCAGGTGTGAGGTGTCCTGCACCAATAAGGATTTGGAGGAGGATTGAGGAAGGAAGAGACAAAAATACATCTCATCATCTTGAGAAGTGATAATCACAGCCCTTCCACACAGCAGCCCACCCTGTGCTCCTTGGCCTTCTGGGCACCTCGGCTCCACATATAAAAAGCCAACTGCACTTTTCCCTGGTCCAATCCAACTCCCCGGCTGTCATTTTTAACCTGAGTGAGGGGGATGGCTTCACCCTCATCCAAGTTGTGAACCTAGGCACCCCTTCCCTAGGCTTTCCCCCTGAGTCCTCTGTCCACCCACCTCCCATCCCATTGGACGCCCAGTTATGTCTGTGCTCGCTCCACTTATTAGCTTCCTGAGGCTGCCGCAAGAGAGCACCACAATGGGGTGGCCTGAACCAACAGAATGCTATTGTCTTTCAGTTCTGGAGACGAGAAGTCCAAAACCAGAGTGTTGGAAAGATTTGTTCCTTCCAGAGGTCTGAGAGTAGGGTCTGATCCGTGACTCTCTCCCAGCTTCAGGGGGCTGCCAGGGGTCCGTGGCCTTTCTTGGCTTGCAGATGTGTCACGTTGATCTCTGTCTCCATTGTCACATGGCGTTCTTCCCTGTGGGTCTTCACATGGCCTTCGTATAAGGACACCAGTCATTGGATTTTAGCCAGTATGACCTCATTTTCAGGTAACTGATTACACCTTCATAGGCCCTATTTCCCATAAGGTCCCATCCCTCAACACTGGGACCCGAACATATCTTTTTGTTAACACTCTGCAATGGCACGGTGGATTTTGCTCTGCCCTTCCCCTCCGCCTCTGGTCTGGGAAGTCCTGTCACACACCATCTGCACAATTCTAAGAGCCTCCTGCTAGGTCTCAGTCCACAACCTCTCCTACATCTATTTTATATCCCACAAGCATTTCATTCAACTTTTCAAGGCACGTGTGACCATGTAGCCTCCTGCTGAAAACCCCATGATGACATTCACAATGAAGCTCAGCAGGAATTTCAATCCCTTCTTTGACAACCAGGCTTCGATTCTGCTACCCAGAAAACACCCTCTCATGTTTCCCTTGAGTCTATGTCAGGTCCAGTTGCTCATCATGAGACTGCTCTTTCTTCTGAGCCAGCCCCTAGTGCAGATGCAATTCCACATCTTGTTGAGGGTCCCCACTGTCTGAGGTGCTTTCCATCTTCTCCAGCCAGCCATCTCCATCTCAACACCAGAGCTCCATTGTGATGTCATCAGCCTTCATCTCTTGCCCTTACCTCAACCCTGAACAAAGCAAAACATAATTCATACATTTTCTTCATTCCCCTGAAGCTGTGTGCATCCCAGATAAAGCTACTGCTGTGCACTGCAGAGTGAATGCCCAATTCTGGCAAAGCATGGGCTCCTTAATTTCAGGGACTGAAGCTCACTCATTGCTAAATTCCCACTTAACACATGACAGACACTGTGGATGTTTAGGGTATGAATGAATGAGCAAATGGATGGATGGATGAAGAGAGTTCTGAGCAGTTTGACCCATTTGAATCCTACGTATACAGCATAGATTCTGACTTATGTGTTGTTGATATAATCTGTTACCACTTTCATTATTTTATTCAACAATCATTACACACAGGTCCAGTAGACCTCAACATAGAAGAGTTAAATTCATGTCTTTACAAGACACAAGGTGACAGTCTTGAGCAGTTCAGTGAAAGAAGAGATAGTCTGAAATTCCAGCCACTTCTTGTGGCTTAGAACAGTATGAACAGGGCCCAGTGGCCAGGATGGTTTGGAAGCTCCTGGGATTCACTGATGAGAAGTTCTGGAAACCTCCCAAGGGTGAGTGACGCAAAGTTTGAGCACTCTCTACCTCATGAAGTTAATTGATTCAAAGTCCTAGAAGCCTCAGGAGGCTAATTGCTGGCAAGAGCTACATTCACTTCCAGCCTTCAGAGGTCCAATAAGCAAGGAGAAATATTCATGACCAAAAGTGTTCACGAGAGAACTAATGGATTGATTGAGGGGAAGGAAAGGTAATTAAGGGGTTGGAAGAGTCGTCAGTAAAAGGCTTGGAATTCAACTCGAGTCAGATCAAGGAATCAGGGAGAGTAGAGATAGATATACCTTCCAGGCCCTGCATGCCAAGAGCAGAGGTCACCTGTTGAAGTTTAGAAGGGAAAATTGGAGTTTATTAAGAGGGAAGATTTCTCTACTTCACAAGCCCCTGGAGATCCCCCAGGAGAGAATATTTCAAATTGAAATTATATATTTTCCTTTATGAACATGACTTGTTCTATTTAACATTCCCCCTCCTCCTCCTACAACTAATTTTCTTTTTGACTTTTCCAAGGAACATTTACAGATATTTTTAGATGTTGTCCACGTGAAGAAGCTGAGGTACGGAGGTGAGGATCCCTAGCCAGGGCACCCAGCCAGTTTGCAGACTGCCTTCTTCTTTTTGGCCAGTCAAAACCCTTCCAACTTATCAATGAGACAATGAGACATTCTCAGAATGATTTTTCTCTGGACAGGATTATGTCTTTTTTTAAAAAAATACTTTATTGAAATCTGGTATACATATAGAAAAAGGCATATACCATAAGTGTAAAAGCTGGATGAATTTCACAACCTGACATACCTCTGTAACCAGCACCCGGATAAAGAAATTGAACATAACAGCACAAAGAAGCCTCTGGTGCCCTTCCCAGAGTGACCACTGTCCTAATTTCCAAATTAGTTTCTCTGCTTTAGATACATGGAATAAGGCAGACCCTTCGGCTCAACTTTATGTCTGTGAATTTCTTGCGTGAGGTTGGTAGGTTGTTCTTATTGACAATAGTATTCTAGTGTATGAATACACTGTAATTTATCCATTCTACATGGAAAGGCATTTCAATTGTTTCTGGTTTGTTTATTATGAATGGCACTACTATGGGACATTTTAATATTTCTTTGGGTAAAGATATGTATGCTGTTCTGCAGGATTGACACGTGGAGGTGGGGTCGCAGGGTCGTGGGATGAGCCCATATCTCCCTTCAGTAGACAATCCCAAACCCATCTCTAAAGTGGTTGGACGAATATATCCCCCCAGCAGTGAGTGACCACCACCTTCCTGCCATTTTGCACTGTTTTAGTTTTAGCTGTTTTTGTAGGTTGTAGTGGTATCATGTTGCAATTTTAATTTGGATCTCCTTATGACTAATGAGGCTGAGCACATTTCATATCTTTACTAAGTCCTTGGTTAGTGTCTTATCGGCTGAGGCTGCTCTAACAACGTACCACAGGCTGGGGGGCTTAAGCAACAATTTATTTCTCACAGTTTTGGAGCTGGACATTCAAGACCAAGGTGCTGGCGGACTCAGTATCTGATGAGAGTCCTCTTCCTGGCTTGCATATGGTCACCGTGTTGTGTCCTCAAGAGAGGGATGTGGGGGGGGGGGTAGAGAGAGGGAGAGAGAGGTCTAGTCTTTTCCTTTTCTTATAAGGACACTAATCTCACCATGAGGAGCCCACCCTCATGCCTTCATCTAAGCCTAATTACCTCCCAAAGGCCCCACCTCCATATCATCACAATGGGGGTTAGGGGTTCAACATAACGAATTTGGGGGGGGTGACATAAACATTCATTCCATAGCAGTCAAGAGAGAGCCTTGTCTACCCTCTCTGGGCACCAAAGTCTTGACTGTAATTGTCAATGGGAACCACTTCTTCCAGGTAGCAATCCATATATATCAGAATATAAGTGAATTTGTAGAAATTCTTCAACAGAGGAACACAAAACCATACAATAACTCATCAAATTACCTTTATGAAAATCAGACTCATCAAATTACCTTAATTTGCTAACATTTGTTTAGCCTTGACTCCTCACCAGGTGCTGTGTGGAAGTCTTTATTGTAAGCCGTACTGTGAAATGGACTCAGTGCAGCTTGTTAAGCAGGGAAACTAAGTAGATGCCCATGTACACGTCCACATGCAGGAGTATGTGCATACACAGCACGCACTCTACATGTTATATTCCTCATACTGGCCCCTGCTCTTCCACCTCTATTCTCTGACTCCACTCAGCCTCTTCCATTCATTCATCCATTCATTCATTCACACATTCAACACAGGGTTGGGCACTGTCTGATGCTAACTGGGATACAACAGTGAACAACCCAGGCAAGGTCCCATTCCCGCTGACCTTAGAGTCTACATCTTCATAGCTATAAGAACAAAAGTGCACAGGAACAATTGCAGAAAGCAAGCCATGCACAGCGCATCAGAGTTTTCCAGGAAAGAGTAAATCTGTAAACAGACAACCCTCAAATGAAGCCAGATGTAACCTCACTTCCATGGGGTGGGAAGTGACTCATCCTCCATCCTTCCTCCCAAGCCTCCTCCCACTAAGCCAGGACTCTACTGTGGACAGAGGCCTTTCATGACTCTAAATTCATGTGCTTTTTGTCACAACAATGAAGAAAGTACTGGAAGAAAATACCGTTTTAAGGCGAAGCTGTGTTCACAGAAAGAGAAGTGACTGATTGCAGGGAAACAGTCTTGATATCCTGTGGGGACCCGCGTGCAATTATTCATGAGGTTCTTAGAAATCTTCCTTTGCTAATGAACAGCACAAGGAGGGAACTCACATAGCTCATCTCTAATGCAAGGTAACATCATATTTTTCCTAATCAAATGTTTGGGGAAAATAGGTAAGTTTCCTTTTTTAGGGCTTTAGAGGTGGGGACTTAATCCAATCTTGGGAATGGAAGCAAGTTCTGTGAGGGGACTCATCTTTGTTATAAATCCATACACGGAAGGCAATATCTTCTCTTGAGTCCCATTCAAACACCATGGAAAAAAGCTTTTCATTGTGCAAGTTCCTCTTTGACTTCGTGATTCGAGTGTTTCATCAAGTGGGTCCTGCCTGATTCCACCCACAAACGTGTATCAGTGTGACCTGAACACAACACACTTTCTAGCTTTTACTGCATCAGCCGCCCCCCGCCCTAAAGACCTGCCGTGACTCCACTTTGTCCAAAGAATATTAAGTGCTAGGTCCTTAGAGTCACATTTGAGATTCCCAAAGGCTGACCTCCACCTGGTTTTTGCCATAATCACGCTGCCCCTACATGAATAAGGACATGGCAGACGGGCAGCTAAATACTGTGTTGGCTGGAAAATTCCTTCTGGCTTTTAGTCACTGTACCTTTGCATGGGCCCCTCTCTCCAAGTGGGACCCCCTTCCCAGCACACTTGCCATTTGTTTTTTTCTGCTGTGCTTTGTTCGGTATCTTTCCCATGTTTGTGTTTCCCTCTTCTGCTTGTAATCTGATTGTGAGCTTTCTGAGGAAGACATTTCTCCTCTATAAAGTCCAGATACAAAGCTGCAGCATGTTTTGGTCGGAGTGCCTGGGATTGCCAGAACTGAACTTTAGTCAGGGTTTTGACCGTGGGAAAGTTCTTTGACAATCACAGAGCCTCAGTTTCTTTATCCGTAACAAGAGTACAGTAATGGCTTGCAGCTCTTGTGAGCATGAATAGGCCAGAGACCTACGGTATTTAGCCCAGTGGTAGCAGGTGTTAGTGGCCATCATGCCTTCCTCACTGGGACCCCACATACCATCGATTCCTCATGCTCTGGGATCTAGTCATTTACTTATAGTACAATATCCAGAATAAAATTTGACATTTGTATTTATTTTATTTTTTTAAGTTTATTTATTTTGAGAGAGAGACAGAGAGTGGAAAAGGGACAGAGAAAGAGAGAGAGAGAGAGAGAATCCCAAGCAGGCTGCATGCTGTCAGCACAGAGCCCCAACTTGGGGCTTGATCCTATGACCCATGAAATCATGACCTGAGCTGAAATCAAGAGTCAGACATTTATTATTTATTGATTGATTTTAAATTTAACAATTATTTATTTTTTTGAGAGACAGAGAAAGACAGAGTGTGAGCAGGGGAGGGGCAGAGAGAGAGAGAAATGAAGACACAGGATCTGAAGCAGGCTCCAGGCTCTGAACTGTCAGCCCAGAACCTCATGCAGGGCTTGAACTCCCAGACCATGAGATCAAGACCTGAGCCAAAGTGAGAGGCTTAACCTACTGAGCCACCCAGGCATCCCAAGAGTCAGACTTTTGAACTGACTGAGATACCCCGGCACCCCTACATTAGTAATTATTATTATTGCTTATAAAGAGGAAAAGCATTACATAACAGAGAGTGGAGGTGTGGTATGGGGGTGCCAGCCAATTTTACACTAAGACGGAGCCCCTTAGCTGAAAGAACACTGCTGTGCTCAGAGAATCCTGTTTACACAGTGACTGGAGATAAGACTCTGCTTTGTGGGAGCAGTAGTGTCCTCCCTCCTTCTTCTTCAGGCTCGAGTCCGTAGAATAGCATGTTGCTGAGGAACCAGGGAGTGCTGATGCTTTGAAGGGTGTTTGGAATGTTCTAACAGACTGTGAGGGTGGGGGACAAGGAAACCAGCCAGAGAGCACATCAAAACCTTCAGCTTGTCTGGAGCCTCCACCAGGCAGGGCTTCTGGTTTCACTGGATGAGTTTTGATCATCCAAAGGCAAGAATTCTGCCATTTTGCTAGCTTGAGAAAAGATGTTAAGGGTTCCGCCAAAGTCAAAGCAGAAATAAAGACTTTCTTTGCCTAACAAGGAAGAGTGACCCACAGAACCGAAGACAGGAGATGTGCTCTACAGGGGCATCATGCCTGGGGGCAAAATTGGGAAACTGCATAACTTTGACAGTGGCCTCCCCTCCCCCATTTAGAGGACACTGTCAGAGCTGATTTGAGACCAAGCCTATGGGAAACCATGTGATGTTATTCGATCACTGTGGGGAAGGGTCCCCATCCAACATATCACCTTAATTCTGAATTTCCATCATTGTAAGTCATGCCCTCCATGCCCATGTGATTTAGTAAATCACTTAATAAATGTGTTTGTTCCTCCCCGGCTGCATACCATAAAGAATGTTAAGTACCTAACCAGAAGCTAAGGCATAAAGAAGAATTAAAAAGGAATAAGTAGAAATATAGGTACAAAGTTACAAGGAGAAATACAGATAATATGAGTGAGAAGGGCACTGAGTGTATAGATAGTGCTATCATTGAATCTAAAATATGTCTCTTGGTGGGAAAACAGAATAGAAGACAAGGTCAATGACACAATGTTTACTATCAGGGAGGAAACACGTACTTGTCAGCACAGTAAAGGCTCTGGGAAGTCCTGCAGCAGATAACAGCAAGAGCGGTACGGGAAGGCACTGTTGTAGTGCATTGTGCATATTAGCCTCATGAGGACCCAGCATGGAGTGCTGGCTATGAACTTGGCACCTCTGACTCCTCCTAGTTGTGAATCTTCCTGAAGTGCAGTGGTTGGGACTCTGAAATGGCCTGTCCACACTTTCCTACACACGGGATTCTAGTTGAGAAAAAAGTTTCATCAGCAAGGTGTCCAGTGGTGACATGGAGAAGGCTGAAGCTATGCTCTTGAGTGTTGGCTATTTTTACTATCCAGTGGGCCTGGTTGTGGGATTGCTGGTGTCCAGTGACCCACTTTGGGCACTGGGAGGCCGGTGTGGTAGGGTCGGTGGACTGACTTTTTCATAGCCAAGCCAGGGCAGTGATGGCATTGGGGATTTCCTGGGCATAGTTACCATGGCTGTTCATTCACGGCCCAATGAATCCTCACTTTTCTGATTGTAATTGAGGTTGTGGCTTCCTGGTAAATCAGTCTCACTTTCTTTTTCTTCTGGGAATCAGTCCTGTAGGTCTAGCTGAGAATTTTCTCCTCCAACCTTTTCAGGGAATTTTGTAAATAACAAATCCCCCATATTGAATCCTTTCTGCTTAGAACTTGCATTGTTGTCTGCACCCTGCATTGAACCATGACTGACCCAGGCAGGTATTAATCATTCCCATTTTGCGACAAAGAAACCGAGTCACAAAGATCCTCAAAAGTTTGCGAAGTCCCAAAGCTAATAAATAGCCAGGATGGGACTCACACTTGGTTCATTCAGTTGGCAAAATCCACTCTCCCCACTGCTTAATTTTGTTTAACTCAGAATATTCCAAACTAAAGGATTCCTAAAACCATTCCTATGCAACACTGATGGATAGTTTCTGGAAGAATCTCCAACAAGACCATCCTCAGACATTGGTTTCTGAGGTAGTGCATTCTGGCCAAGTGGGACCTGGCTAAACCAGTGGTGGGAGAAGAAAGGGGATATTTTCCTTAACTAGAATCTAGAAAAACACTTGGCTTAGGAGCTGGGCAGAAAAAGCACAGTCTCTTTGGCAGAGCTTAGGAGCCTTGGATGGGCAGAACATGAGGCCATCGTGATGTATGTTTGAGGACAGGACCTGCAGCACGTCCTGGGGGCCCTTAGTCCCTTTTCTGCATCTGTGAAATGAGACCAACAATACCATTCACTCACTGGTGTTTTGTAAGGAGATGTTGTGGGCAGAATGCTTCCTGTTGTGAACCACGTAAGTCCTATTCAAACTAGCTCAAGCAGAAGGCAAACATTTGGCTTCCAGCCTCCACCTCACAGCCTCATCCTGTGTGCTAACTTAAGGCAGCATCGTTGTGTTTGTCCAGAACTCTCTCATCCTTCACAGCAGTTCAGGGGCTGCTTTCTTCTTCCGTGGCACCGGGTCAGAATTAATTAAGTCCATTCAATTGGAAGTCTTAACTCGGAATTTTGGAAAGTAGAGATAGGGTCTGGTGGATATATTTCAGGAGGGATCTGGACATGTGCAAATGAATTCCCTTTTTCCCAAAGCTCTGCAAGCCCAGAGGAGGGGCAGACTTTGTTTACCGCCCCCTCCCCCCCAATGCATCAGCACACTTGTAAGCACACACACACACTTGCACAGTCCTGTAATTCATGAGACAACGGGGATACTGGGCTTTTTCTTACTGAGGGTGGAGGTTGTTAGGAAGGGGCTTAAGGGGAGAATGGAAAAGGGGGCAGATATGTCCGAAAAGGGGCAGAAGGTCCCCTCCCCTTAACCTTGGTCTTGGGAGTTTTTGTTATAAGACTAATGTAAATCAAAGCTCAGGGACAGAGGAATGCTTAGGAGGGCCAGCTGTTTCCCTCCAGGTCCTCTGGCCACGCCCTTCACACTAGGTGTGTCTGCCCTCCCTCCGTCCTCCATACCTTCTGGGATTCATGGTCATTATGTTTATGGTAAGTGCTTCAGGAGTTTGCAGAGCTTGACCCACATGGGAAGAGCCATAAAGTCTGATACTCCCTCTGGGAAAGTAGCCTGCACTGTTACCTCGAACCTTCTTGGTGGCCTCAAACCTCTGCCAGGTGGTTGGAGGGAGCTGGGGCCTTGGGGGGTCCAGGACAGAGAGATGCCTGATTTCTCATTAAATTGGAACACACACTAAGACATCTGAAACGAGGAAAAGAAACATGTCTGCATGGCAGGGTGGGAGGAACACAGTCCTAAAAGGAAGGGGACCTGAGCTGGCTCTGTTACCTGCAAGTGGTTTGACCTTGGACAAGTCCTTTCACCTCCCAGGGCCTGGATCTCTTCCTCTGTGAGATGATGCTGTGGTTGGACTGAGTGAGCTACAAGGTGCCTTTCAGTTAGAGGCAGGAGAGACTTCTGTGAAATAATGACAATTTTGGATGCTTCAAGAACACAGCCTCCTCTAGACTTTGCAGAGCGCTCCTGAGCTTCTGGACTCCTAGTTCGTAATGGAGCCCAGAGTGGTGCAGAGAAGTGCAAGAGAAAACTCAGGGAAGGCATGGCCGTACTGGGGCTCCCACCCAGCTCTGTGCCCCCTCCTCCACCCTGCCTCTTGCACCATTCCTCAGCTACGTCCCCACACCACCGTGCCCAGGACCAGCCCAGCTGGACTAACTGGAACGCCATGATGTCAGTGGTAAATTGTAGACTTTATTTCTTAACCCACTGAGCGACCCAGAAGCCCCAATTGTAGACTTTATTTCTTGATGATCTAGAAGCCATCCAGAAGGAAAACATGAAGAGGGATGGGAAGGGGGAGAGGAGGAAGAGGGGAGGGGGAGGAGGAGAGGAAGGAGGGAAGTGAGAAGGGGGAGGAGAGGACCACCACCATGACTACCATCTTTTGCGTTTCAGCCCACAGCTGGGGAGAAAGGACACTTCTGGGTCTCTCTGTCAGAGGACACCAGGCCAGTGCATGAGTCTGGAGGGGTTCACAGGGCCCTGTAGGACTGTGGGGCCTGGTTATCGAGCAAGGGCTCTGCACCCCTGGAATACTCTTACAGGCCCACATAGGCCTCACCACGTCTCTCAATGTCTTACATGGTAATTATCCACTCAACTGTCTTCTCATCCAGATGTGAGGAAAGATGATATGAGGAAGGAGACCAAGGGGAGTGCAAATAGCAGGGTACCAGAACCTTAAAAAGATGCCATGGTCTTTCCCGTTGTGGATCTTTGCTTCCTTTTGTCATGGCCCTGGGCAGCCGTGTTCTTTATTTCTGAAGGTGAGCTTACCACCTCTCATCCTCCCTCTGGCAGGCAGCACCACAGTCCCCCAAAGGTGTCCACGCCTAATCCCCAGAACCTGTGGAAATGTTAGGTGACATGGCAAAGAGGAATGAAGTTGCAGATGGAATTGTTTATGAATCAGCTGACCTTAAAATGGGGAGATGGTTGGGGCGCCTGGGTGGCTTAGTCGGTTAAGCGTCCGACTTTCGCTTAGGTCATGATCTCGCAGTTCATGGGTTCGAGCCCCACGTCGGGCTCTGTGCTGACTGCCAGCTCAGAGCCTGGAGCCTGTTTCAGTCTGTGACTCCCTCTCTCTCTGACCCTCCCCTGCTCACGCTGTCTCTCTCTCTCTCTCTCTCCTAGAAATAAATTAAAAAAAAAAATGGGGAGATGGTTCTGGATTTTCTGGATGGGCCCCATGTAAATACAAGACTCCTTAAAAGTGGGAAAGAGAGACACAAGAGAGGGTGGAAGGTGCAATGTAAAAGGAATTGGTCCCATCATTGCTGGCCTTGAAGATGGAGGAAGGGATCATGAGCCATGGTGTGCTGGACAGGACCCTAGACGCTGGAAGAAGTAAAGAAATGGATTCACCTCTAGAGCCTCCAGAAGGAACACACCTCTGAGACACCTGGATTTTAGCCCAGTGAGGCCCATTTTGGATTTCTAAACTGCTGCATTATAAGACAATAAATGTGGTTTGTGTTAAGTTGCTGCATTTGTGGTGATTTGTGACAGTGGCCATGGGAAACTCATACACTGTCCCTGCCCTGCTCCCAACAGAGCCTGGTCCTCCTCTTCCTCTCTGCACGTCCCCAGGCATGAAGCAGTGACTGGACAGAACTACCTTGGGACCAGCTCAGAAGTGGTGCCCTCTGGGCCTGGCCATCGGGGCTCACTTCCTTCCCATCTTGCTCCCCGCCCTGGAGAGCACCACCCTCACCCAAGGCTCACAGAGTCTACTGCTGTCCAGGAGTCCGATTTCCACCTGCAACCAGACAAGTTTGGACAGAGGACAGTTTTGTCAGAGGAAATCTTTGCTTCTCAAAATTCATTTGCCTTTCACTTGCTATTACCTCTCCAAATTCCCCTTTTCTTTTTTGCCGAAGATAAATATTGGGCTTATATGACTAGCAAATTAAGTATTCTCTCGATTTCTTCATCTTCACCCCCTGAAGAAGGAATCCTTAGAAGGATGATCACACCTGGGCCAGATAGACGTTTTAAGAGTATAAGTCAATTAATTTAAATGTCAGTGTCAACTTCATGTCAGGCTGCACCGTTGGAATTTTTCTCCATTCAAAATGTCAACTACTCCCTCCATGTGACTGGTAGGAAATTGGAAATGACTTATCTAGATAAACATGCATCCAAAGTAAACTCCTCAAGAATTTAAGAGTGGGGGGGGGAGCTGCTCAGTCAAAACTATGACAGAGAATAGGGTAGAGCTAAATTTGTAAAAGTCATAGTGATTGTATTTGGCATGCAAAGGACAATAGCCATTGTTACAGGGAGTGAACAATTCCACCCCTAGTTTCTGAGTGAGTTCTAGAGCTGCCTGGAGGAGCTGATGGGGTCTGCCCACAGGCAGAAAGCTGTAAAAGTGGGAAGCTCATCGATGTCATTCTCCTTTACTACATGTAGACTCATGTCTAGTCTCTGCCTACTTTCCGTCACCTTCCAACACCTTCAGATAGCTGTTTCATAGATGTTTTGCTTACATGTGTGTCTGTGTCTGTATCATCTCTGTCTCTGTTTGTCTATCTACCTATCATCTATATCTACCTATCACCTATATCTCCAGAGGATATAAACTATGGGAAGATTGATCCAACACGAGCTATTTCACTATTACCGGAAGCAGAACTGTAAAACTCAATTTTCCTGGGCAGCGAAATGTTATGTCTTCATCAGGAAAGGACCAGCTATGGCCGCGCACATGAGTGTACTTACTGCTTATGGTTATTCTTATGTGCCAGCAGCAGAGCTGAACATCTGGAACAGAGATGTGCAAAACCAAACAGTCCACAAAATCGAAAAGATTTACTGTTTGGCCCTTCTGTAGAAACAGTTTACTGGCCCCCCAATCTACAGGAATGGATAAACTATATCATCCTTGGCAATCATCCATAAATATTACTTCTTGTTACCAGGATTTTGAAAATAATTCGACGGGAGGCTGGTTAATATTCTATTTTCTGGCAAGAATTCGGGCTAGAAAGTGTGTGTTGTTTGCCGCGTGGAGGTCTGTACGTTCGGATGCACTGAATTATAATGAGGGGTTAAAATTCTTCACCAAGTTCGCACACCAGTGAGGCGAGGCCAAGTCAAAGCTCGGACCTATTGCTCCAAGGTTTTCACACTTTCTACTCTACCCACGGAACTTCCCAGACCTCGGGGAAAACCTTCTTCTAACCCAGCCTTTTGTGAGGCTTTGTGGAAAGACAGCAATTAAGATTCTGGCTGGAACTACGAGACGCTCTGTTCTTTTGAATCATTGTCAGGCTCAGAACCTCTTAAGGTCAGAGGTCAATTGACTGGTCCCCTCCTTCCCTTTCCTTTTCTTTGTCCACTTTCCTCTTTTAAGATGGTAACATTGGCTCTTAGCCTCCAGCGCGGAACTTTCCGCTCCAGCCAGGGCTGCCGTGGAAGGATCCAGGCTGTTATTCAGGTATGTGTAGCTCTCTATCTGCCAGGTCAAACCCTGCTTATCTTCTGGCTCCTGCAACATTTTCTGCCTGTCTGTTAAACTGGGTCAGCGCCTGCCCCTGTTCAAGATCAGAAGTTGGTCCAGATTTCCTTGTTCTTACAAAGCAAAGGAGTGTTTTCCAAAAGAGCAGGCACACGGCAGAAGTTACTGGTCCACTTCTTGGAGTTCTTAATTCTTTCTCCACAACTGTGTTTCTTGATGCAGAAATCTGATTTGTAATTTATCCCAAATACTGTTCCTGGGTGAGAACAACAGGAAGCAGAGAGGAAGAGGGTGAATGAGGTGGTCGCCATCATGACTTCACCCATGACCGTAGATAAAGGACTCTCAAAAAGCAGCCGAGTCAAATCGGTGAATGGGAATTTGCATTAGGAGGATTTCTGCATTTTATATGGGAGAAGTATTAGAATTTGTTAACTCTGTCTGAGGGACACATGGTTGCCACCTCTTTCTCTGTTTTTCTGGGTATGTTCCATTTTATTTGTTTGTGTAGTTTTTAAATGTTTTATTTATTTTTGAGAGGGGAGAGGGGCAGAAAGAGAGGGGGGCAGAGGATCCAAAGCAGGTGTTGTGCCCGAATCACGCGTCCCCAGTGACCTCAGAAGCCAATACCGATGCAAGAACAAAAGGGTCTTTATTACAAGCTCGAGCAGGGTCTCACCTGCCTACCGACACACAGCAGCAGCAGCAGCAGCAGGGGGGAGCCCCGAACAATAGCGAGCAGGGTTTTTAAGGGGTAAGGGATGGGGGTGTTACAGTACATATGTTGTACACCAATCACATTTGTATAACACTCTGGCAACAGCTTCGACCATTCAGTACCTGTGAGGTGTCTGTTACTTTTGGCGGAGCCCCAATCATGGCCCTCTGAGACTCCTTTGAAAATGACAATTATGAGGTGAGTTAGGCACGGGGGAGCAACCCTTGTCTCAGCCCGCAGGAATGTTACTATCCTCCTCTCATTGGCTAATTGGGGAGGGGTTTCAGCCTTGAACAATCTGCAGGTTTGTTTGTTTATTTTATAGACTGTTGCTATGTGCAGCCCAAGGTTGCTTTTAATGGGGGTCTTAATTTTCAAATGGCATTATTTAGGCTCTTCACAGGCTCTGCACTGACACCAGAGATCCTGACGCAGGGCTCGAACTCATGAACCGTGAGATCATGACCTGAGCCGAAGTCAGAAGCTTAACCATTTGAGCCACCCAGGCGCCTAGGTATGTCTCAAGTTTATGACCGTAGCCAGGCACTCTGCTCTGACATCCAGTCTTGTGCATACAGCTATCTACCTCCCCATTCATCTCCACCTGATGTACTTCTAACTTAAAATCAACAAAAGAGAAAAGGAGATGAGAGAAAGAATGAAAGGAGGGAAAGAAGGGAGGGGACACTTATTCATCTCCCACCATTTATAAGCTGTTCCACACCTTTTTTTTCCAGATGCCGTTTCCAGGACTGTGATGTCTGTGCCCCCAGCTGCTGGGGGATCCCCTGTTACTAAGAGCTGAGCAATGTCAGGTAGGGAATTCTTAGCCTTGCCCACCACACCCTGGCCTTGGCACATGGAAGAGGGATATTCTGCCAGCATGCCTGGTCACTCTCCCCTCCTCCAGCCCTCCTTTTGCGGTAGGGGATGCTTAACAGCCTGAGCCACCCAGGTGTCCCCCCCCATCCTTAAATTTTTAACAAATAACATATGAAATGTCTGAAGGGGAGAAGAAATTCACCCATCCCGAGGAGCTGCTGTGTGCCAGGTACCTTACACACATCATTTTGTTTTGTTTAATTCTCAAATAATGCATATCTCAGCTGTGTGACATTGTTTTCCTCATGTAATGGAAAAGCTTAGCTTCATCTCATTGCTATGAGCAGTAATTCTCATACGTATTTAGGTAAAAATGGCAGTGGACACACTCACCGTGTGTTTTCTAAATGTGTCCAGCAGATCCCCCCTCCCCCCCATAGGACCTCCGTGCTGCACTCCTCTCTGGCTGATCCCGCAGAGACCCTCCATCTGGGCTCCCTCACCCCCTCCAATCTCTCTCTTGGATCTCACTATCTCTGCAAGACCTCCCTGATGAGCCTCAGTAAAATCGCCAATCACCTTTCTCCTTTGCCTATCGTGACAAAGTCCATCCCTCTTAACCTATTCTGTTTCTCCTATTTTTCCATGGCATTATCACCTTCTCATATACCATATAATTTATTTATTTCAAGTTTATTTATTTTCTGTATGCTTCCTCTGAAATGCAAGCTCCAGAGGAGTAAGATCTTTATTCTGCTTACTGATGGATCCTAAGTATGTAGCACAGTGTCTGTCTAGCCTGTAATAAGTGCTCAAAAATACTTGCTGAGTGAATGACTGAGTGGCCTCCCTCCTCTCTTTGGGCTATGAGTGCTGTCCCCACCACTTGCTGTCCCTTTCTCCCCACCTCGCCGTCATCACCCACTTATGCCAGGGATGACCACTTCCTGGTCTCCAGAGCCACCTTCTTTCCCTGATGCTATGCTGATAACACCCCATGCACTTCACAGAGGGAATTACACATATGGTGTATTCCTTCTCCTCCATATGGTGGGCATGTACATCTGCAAACTTCAATTCCGCTAGGGCACCAATAATCCAGGGGTGCCACATATAGGACCGTAAACAACAGTTTGGAGGAGCATGGCAGTCACGCACTGTGTAGAGATCAACTTTAGATCAAATGTCCAACCTCATTGACTGATGCTAAACATTGAGCAGTCATTCCTGCTACACAGGACATTCTCTTTGCTGAGCTTTCTTAGGCACCAGCTTTCTACTAGTCCCCTCTTCTTTTACCTTTTTTAAATTTTTTTTGAAGTTTATTTATTTATTTTGAGAGAGAGACAGAGCACATGCTGGGGAGAGGCAGAGAGAGGGGTAGAGATAGAATCCCAAGCAAGCCCTGCGCTATCAGTGCAGAGTTTGACATGGGGCTCTATCTCATGAACCTAAGATCGTGACCTGAGCTGAAATCAAGAGTCAGAGGCTTATCCTCTGGGTGACTGTGCCACCCAGAGATCTCCCAAGTCTCCTCTTTCTATGCCAATTACTCTCTACTCCCCTCTTTCCTGGGTTTTCTAGATCTGCCAAATTTCATCCTCTGGAACCATCAGCGGACAGCTCCCAAATTCATCTTACATTATTGTGCAGAACCATTTTATTTTTGGTTTTTATGTAGTCACTATCTTCCCCATCATTATAGGCCTTCACTGTCCATAAGTAGAAAACTGTTGTGGTTTTCTTTACATAATCAAAACCCCACCTTACTCAGATCTTCACCCAGTTCATGAGGAATGATAGGGACTTTGAACTACCAACGTTGTTTCCCGAGTCTTGGTTTTTCTAAGGGTGACGTCAACTGTTTAGCCAGGTCTCTGATGCATTTCTCTAAGTGGAGAGCATTGATGGGACTCCTACTAGATGAAGACTCAGGAGTGGTGAACATTAGTGTCTTCCCTTTACATGGGTGGTTCTTAACCCTGGCTGGACGTAAGCGTTACCTGGAGAGCTGTTAAGAAATCTTCACACTTCAGACCCCAGGCCAATGGAATCAGAGTCTTGATGTAGAGGACTACTGCAGTTGGGGTTGTGAACCACTGTTTTACACTCATGTCAACGGTAAAGTGGAAATCCTTTACTTTAGGGACGTGGACATGAAGGTGAGAGAAGTCTGAACCGCTGGTCCCTCGTAGAGGGCATCCAACATGGGGTCCGTTCTCCACACTCCAGAGCCCATGCCCTTCCCGTGGGAAGGAATGCCTCATCTCACAGGGCGGTCAGACATGAAAACAATTTCAGTTTACGGTTACGGTAGAGTCACTGGAGATGCTTCGCTGTTACAGAGGGGAGACCATCGAACTTCATGTGAGAGGTCAGGAAAGGGGCTTTTGTAAACTTTTTCCTGCTTCAGGGCAACCCAGGGATGCTTTGCTCTCTCCTGGTTTCACCTGGATAAGCAGGTTGGGAGGCAAAGGGAATTGGGGACATAAGGAATGAATTCGTGCAAGCCTTCATTCCCCAGGAGAAACATTCTCATCAAACTCCCTATGAGCTTGTAATCCCTCTGCTGTCATTAACCAGGGAGGGAATTTTCCCTGCTTCTGCTTCTGCCCTTGTAGAATGGTCCATTAGTTCCAAGCAGTTCTCCTTCCCTGGGGGTCTGTTTTGAGATGACTCCATCAGGCTGGGGCCTGACTCCTGTAAATGGTCACCTGGGAATATAAGCGGTCAGTGGCGATGGGGACTTTTCACTCTGCCAGCAGGTTAGGGAGGATGCTGGTAGTTCTGTGGAGGATTGTGATTCTTTGGATGGCTTTTTGCTTTCTTTCTTTCTTTTTTTTTTTTTTGGTGGGAATGGGTGGTGGTACAAATAGAAGAGACAGTGTGGTAGGGGCAATACTAGCTAATCTCTAATCCGTTTCACTTTCTTTTTATTATTATCATTTTTTAATGTGTATTTATTTTTTGAGAGAGAGAGGGAGACTGAACACGAGTAGGGGAGGGGCAGAGAGAGAGGGAGACACAGAATCGAAGCAGGCTCCTGGCTCTCAGCTGTTAGCACAGAGCTCGATGCGGGGCTCGCTCATGAACTGTGAGATCATGACCTGAGCCAAAGTCATATGCTTAACCGACTGAGCCACTCAGGCGCCCCTCATTTCACTGTCTTATATCTTGGCACACAGTGGACTGCAGTTCTCAACCTTCACCGAAGTTAAATCGGGGTCACGGATTGCATATGGGTCAATGGGATATTTAGAAATGATTAGCTACTTCCTTAAAAACGCCCCCTTCTGGCCCTCCTGTTCTCCGTTCCCTTGTTACAGCAACTTCACAAGTTGTATATCAGGATGGTGGTATCACAAGACAGGAGATCTGGATCCCTTGAAGAAGAATTGTACCAGGGACTCCCCTGGCCTGAGATTCTGGGTGCAGCAGGAAGAGGCTACCCATCCCAATTAACTCTACATGGCTATAACACACTTCAGTTCACGTGTGCAAGGACAGATGGCCCTGAAACACATTTGCACACACACCCGAATACAGACTCAAGCTCAGGCACATGGACTGTAACTCACACACATGTGTAGCACACACATGACACACTCTTCATGCACATGCAGAAGTAGGGTTCGTCCACACAAGGTTGGCTCCCCTGTGAGACATACATGTTGACGTGGCTACAGATGGAAGGACACTTATGCATAGTGAGCCCGATCAGCCATGTCACCTGTGGCCCAAGGCTTTGGCTGCTTTACCTCCCCACCAGTTTACTCCACTTCAAAACTCTGCCAATCTCCCTTAATTGGTAAAGTCTCCATCGTGGGAGGTAGAGAGATCTCAACTTATTCTTCCACGATTTCTTCAGGTTGAAACCTTCCTTGGACCTCAATGCTCTATGATGCCACATTCATTCACTGTGTGAAACGTGCCAGGATGAGGGACAGAGGCTGCAGCATGTTCTCAGGGACAGCAAGTTACACAGAAAGGGCTTAGTGTCTGACATCACAAGACTGGATTGGATCTCTGGCTCTCTCATTTACCGGCTCAGGTCTTGGGTACATCACTCAACAATCTGAGCTTCAGTGTCCATACGTAAAAGCGTGGATGATGGAATTCCTACCTCATAGCTTTGTGAGGATATGTAGAAATCATTTTTATGTAAGTCCACTGGTAGCACTTTGACTCAATGAACATGGCTTGAGAGCCTCCTGTATGCCATCTCTGTGCTACATACTGGAATTACAGAGGTAAGGAGCCCCATTCTTCGAGCTCAAGGGGCCATCAGTTTAGGGGAGAAAGCCTACGAGTACATCAATGGCCATGTTGAGGCTACACAAGGTACAAAGGAAACTTTGGAAGGGGGCACCGACGGGGCAGAGCAAAGGACATTTTTGCAGGGGAGATGATGTTTGAACTGCCTCTTGAGGGATGAGGAGGAGTTTGCCAAGTGGACAATGAAATGAAGAAATTATGAGCAGAGGAACAGCATTCATGAAGGCCTAGAAACATAATGGTATGGCTTGCTCTGTGGGTCTTCATGGATAAGTGGCCTCATTTCCTCAATTTCAGATGCATGGTTTTCCTATTTTAGTATTTTTGAATTCCATATGGATCTTAAAACTGAGGAAATACAACATAAAAGATAAAGACCTACGTACCCAAATATAAGCTAAAAAAATGTGTCCTGCAAATAAAATAACAAAGATCAGTGACCCAAGGGGTAGAAATCCCTATTTTTCTTGGACGGTCCATTTTTATGTGCTTTTGAGGCTAATTTGGCAGACTTGGGTGCTTTTAACGTATACTTTTATATTAAGTCATTAAATAAAGGGGTCATTTCTGGACCACTGTATCACCTAACTTAAAACTCAGGACCACTTTTTCCATAAGCCCAAGGACTTAAATGTCAATAGCTATGATTTGTGAGTCATTCCTATTGGGTATAATTCTTGAGAAAGGATATTAGGGAATTTGCAAAGTAGCAGCTCAATTTAGCAAATAAAGATACGATTTCACTTTGTTATTGGCATGAATAGTTATTTCCTCAGACAAAAATAAATGTCATTGTTTCTCACCGATTTTGACACTTCCCAGTTTTTTTTCCTCAACCCACTGTCCATGCTAAGCATCCACGTTCCTCTGTGCTTCCAGAACCAGGGTGGTACCTGGGAGGCAGTCGGGAACTTCAGAGTATACATTTCAGAAACGCATTAGACATTCACATAGGGGAGTGGGGCTAGGGTGAGGGGTACAGGGAAGGCCTTCTTCATGTGAGTGTTATCTGTAATAAAGCCTGACACATTTTTTAATATTTCACTGGAATTTGGGAATATGAAATCACTACATTTTTCATCAAGGAAAGGTTATGAATCATATAGATACATTACAATAAACAGAAGAAATGTCATTGTTGTCCTTTTTTCGGGTATATTTTTTACATACTTTTGTGAAAGTACATTTCACACGTACATTTGTTACAGTCCTCGGGGGCTCGCTGGGAATGCTGCCCCCTCTGGTCCTCCCCTCTCCCTGGTAGACACATTCCTAGGGAATGCTCGCACCACACTGTGATTCCAGAAGCTTCCTTTTGTGGAAGGAAAGGACTGATCACATCCCGAACTCCTGGCCTGCAGCTGAGAAAATTCTTTTCTTACTCCTCCCCACCCCTGACAATTTTGTTGTCTCTCTGTTCTCCAAGAGCACTGAGCATGGTCATGTTTGGATAAGACCTGAGTTTGCCTTTTTTTTTTTTTTTTTTTAATTTTTTTTTTTAATGTTTTATTTTTTTTTAGGAGAGAGAGAGACAGCGTGAGCAGGGGAGGGTCAGAGAGAGAGAGGGAGTGACAGACTGAAACAGGCTCCAGGCTCTGAGCTAGCTGTCAGCACAGAGCCCGACGCGGGGCTCGAACCCACAAACCGCGAGATCATGACCTAAGCGAAAGTCGGACGCTTAACCGACTAAGCCACCCAGGCGCCCCTGAGTTTGCCTTTTTTAAATACCAGATCCAGTTTGCCTGTGCCCTTCTGCCCACTCACATGATTTGCTTTGCCTTTGGCAATGGAGCGACACCTCCTCAAACAGGAATCATCATCCTTCCTCACTCTTGACATCTTCCAATTGTCTGGGAACCTCCTTGGATTTTGTCCCACTTCTAAGCAATGGCATGAGCCTGAACAGCCCTTTGTGTTGTGATGTGTGTCTTCTCTGAGGAACTTCGCTTCATGACAGCCATCATAAGAGAATCATTTTAAGAGAAGTACTTGACATTAGCGCAGAAACTTCCTCAAGGCTGGAGGAGCCTGGGCATTGACAATCGTTGTTTCATTTTGACTTAGATGACTTGGTTATTTTTGTGGAGGTTTTCCTTTAAAACCCAAAGTAATGAGCTAGGGTAAACACCAATGTACCAGAGAATTTATAAACACATTATCAGGTATCGTTCACAATAATGATCTTGCTGTGTTGGTATAATTATAATAACCTCACGTTATGGATGAGGACAGTGAGAGCCACAGAGGTTGGGGATCTTGTCTCTCTAATCAGATCCTCTGATGAAAGCATCAGCAATTGGAGGAAGGGAATCAGCTCTCTAGTTTTGGAAAGAGTATCACAAGTCAATAAATAACAGTTCCTCTTGTTTTCATTTTTACTTGTGCTGCTGACTGCTTCAGTTTTCTCTTTTTATGTTAATTACAGTAAATGTTAAAGCAAAGTAACAAGAGGTGCAATAAGAACAGAGTTTAGAGAATGAAGATGTTTACTTCTCATTCGTGAAACTGTTTGAGGAAAGCATCCTATTCAACGGTTCCTTTGCTCCACAGAGTCATTTAGGGATCCAGGCTCTTTCATCTGGTGGCTCCTTCACCTGGTACATCAGTGCCCTCAACTGCACCGTCAAATGTGGGTCACTGCCATGTCTCAGTTCGAGCCAAAGGGGAGGAAGAATGAAGGAGGTAGGGGAGGTACCCTGCTGTCTTAAGACACAGCGTGGAAGTGACATATGTCACTTGCATTGTAGAGCCAACCATGCACTTGAGTGTACTTATTACTACTGAAGAAGAGAGAATTGATTTGAGGGAATATGTAACAGTCTCCACAGAATATTCTTACCCTAAAAAATTGAATATTCTAGCTCTGAGTGCCCCACTCATTTACTCAGAGTAGGTTAATGTTAGAATTCAGTTTTCTTGTGTGTTCTGTCTCTGCAAGTTCAGTGAAGGTGAGGACTGTGCATCCCATGTCCAGCACCCAGCATGATATCTTACATAAAACAGACATTCAATAATTATTTGGTGATGATCCCTGAGCCTAAAGAAGAGGAAAATTCAGTATTGCCTTTTCAAGGGCAAAGTTAAGGTGATGTCCACTTCCTTTTCAGTCTTTGGGAGAATGAGGACAGGTGTGGGTACGAAATGGTGTGTATCAGCTTCCCACCCCCACCCCCCCATGCTGGGCTTGAGAGAAGGCCCTGGGGCTGCATGCTCTAATGGAAAGGAAATAGGATGACAGGGTTTTCCCTTAAAACTCAAAAAGGAAGAACAAGATGAAGGTCACAAACACCTGGATATAGGTTAATTATGAATGCCTGAGAATTCTACCCCAAACGGCCATCTCAGTGTCCTGGGTTCACAGCTATTGATAACCCTGAAAAGTCTGTCCTTGTTTGGCAGATGAAGATCTCTCTGACCCTGAAGGTGAGAGTCCACAGGTGCCTGGAGTCAGAACTATTAACTGGATTGGTCTTGACCTTGAGGTTTCTAGATATCATTAGTTCAGTCTTAAGCTCAGAGTATTTTTTTTTTCCTTAAGAGACTTGTTTCACATTATATTCTTTAGATTGCAGCTGTGTTAGTTGTAAAAGCCTCTGGATCCTTGGGAGAACAAGCTTGTTCCCGATTGTCTGCTCCCTGCATCTGCATTAAACTACAGAGCTTGAATTGTAGCAGGCACTGAATAAATATTCATGGCATTAATGAACTGGTTACTTACTGTGAGGACCAGACAAATCTGGAAGGATGTCCCAGTTGAAGGGCATCTAATTCAATCCTCTGGTTTTATAGATGATCCCAGTGAGACCTAAAGACATCAGGGGTATTAGCCAAAGCTTTAGAACAGGGACAAGGACCCAGTTTCTCTGGATTCTCCATCCCTAAGCTCCAGCCCTCTGTATCAGCAACAAATGCTGGTGATTTGCCAAGAGGATTTTAGTCTGTGGAAACTACATTCACGCCTGCTCCTGGTGTCATTGTTTATAACGACCTGTCTTCCTAAAACATCCCTTCTCCTCACCTGTGCTTTCTAGGGACCCCTCTACCATCTCTCCATGGCATCTATCACTGCCTCATCCTTCTTGATTCTCTCCCTTTGGACTTGGGGTCTCTCTCCTGATTGATTCTTAGGGTTACACTTGCACTCTTCTCTCTCATCACCTTGACTGTTGGTGGGTTTTTTGTTTTTTGTTTTGTTTTGTGTTTTTTTTTTTTTTTTGCATGGGGTGGGGTTGATTATTGAAATGCATGAATGATGAGTAAGAAAAAGATCAACTTGATCAAATATTTTATATATGCATGTATATTAGTGTCTGCTTTTATAATGTGAATTTAAGAACCTCAAGGACAGGGACTGCTTAGCACTGGACTGAAGTCATGGTAACTCTAGTGCTTTGTTGAAAGCATGACTAAGTGAATATGATTTAGAATTCTCTGAGTGCCTGTTGTTGATAGGGTTCATGGGTGTCTCTCATTTCACCTTCCCAATTCCAAGGAGACCAAGACTCAAGGGGGACTGTGTGACTTAGATGAGGTGGGAAAGGTTGACAGTGCCTGAATCCACAATCCCGATGGGTCTCGCTCTTACCATCAGCAAGAATGAACAGAGTAGATTCAACAAAACAGCGGCCACCTCTTGCACCTTCTTGATGAGCACACCAAGCCCCATGCTCCCAGGGGAAAGATTAGGGAAGAAGTGAGCATGGGGTCCTGGCTGTTTCTTAATCGATAGGCTCAGGGCCTCCATTTCTGCCTCTTGGAGTTATAGTCTTTCACCATCTTTGCTGGATTGCTGCAAGGGTGGGGCAGAAGTGTACTGAAAGGGAAGATAATGGTCTCTTCATGCTCAGCCACTCCACTGCAGAAAAAAGAGGCACCTGGTAAGTGGGGCGGAATAGAGCTTAGGGGAGTTCAAAACCAGACCTACAATTTCTGTTAAGCTAATTGATGTCACCAAGTCTTTGCTTCTCATCTTGAAAACAGGGATTATCTTCGCTGTCTCTCAGGTTTGTGGGGGAATGAGATTATGGACGTAAAATCTCTGGAAAAGTGGCTGGCTCATAATAAGCTATAAGTTACAGCTGTTACTATTATTACTACTATGCATTTTTTCCAAGTGTTTTCAATAAATATGAATTAGGTATTCAACTAATATGTTTGGTACTGCAAAAGGTGTGCATAGATCAGAATCAAACCAAGCCTTATTATAACAACTGCATGTTCTAGTTCCTATGGGGAGAGTTCCCTTAAAAAGTTGTGTTGCTGAAGGAAGTCTGAACTTGGACTTTTCCTCCCTCCTTCCTTTCCACCCTCCCTACCCTTCCCTTCCTTCCTTCCATTCTTCCTTCCTTCCTTCCTTCCTTCCTTCCTTCCTTCCTTCCTTCCTTCCTTCCTTCCTTCCACCCTTTCATCCTTCCTTTTTGTGCTCTATTCATTTATAACATATTCACCTGTTTTGAAAAATTCAGGCAGTTTGCCTCACAAAAGTCAGCATGTGGTATGTAGTTTATCCAGAAAGAAAGACTACAAATATTTTAGGAGACAAGAAAGAACTAGACTGAGAACATAGGTTAAGATTCATTCACTCATCAAAACTCTCAACATTCATCGATCATTTTATCAATATAGAAAAACAAAACAAAACAAGGGTAGGTAGAAGAGTCAGACAGTCTCTGCCTTCCAAGAAGCTACTGTCTAAGTAGAGACAGAAAGTCATTAGAAAACAGTTATTGCCATTTTAATATATGCAAAGTCCAATGCTGGGGATTGCAACTCGGTTCTAAATTTAGCCATGTTTCCTGGTAGCCAAGGTAAAAATGTGCACAGAACATAGTGAGTTCAATCATTCCTTTATACAATAAAAGGCACATGTGAATCCTCCTGGCGAGGAAGTAAGGCCTGAGGTCACACTACGCATTCCCAACTAGCTACGACTCCTGATTACTGTGCCTATGGCGTTCATGGGCAGTCTCTATCTCAGGACCACTAGTTACAGCACGTTCTGCTGTCCTGGATGATCTAATGCAAATGCAGCGTGTGTGTGGAGGGGGGTCGTAGCATCCTACAATACCAGCAAGAATGATTGGTTCTAAGTAGTCCAATTTGGCCTTTGGAGCATTTTTCTCCTCCCTTCTTGGCCTCTCTTTGCCTCTAATTTGATTCCTGTCTCTCTCTCAGCATCCTATCCCCTATTGAGATGCCCTCTGATTTTCAGCTGCCTCTGTGGGCTGCTCTTAACAACCTTCACGTTCTCAGCCTCATTAATTTCTCTCAGGTCCACCGAGGTAACCCGTTCCCCGTTGTGTTCTCTGGGGTGTGTTCTTTCCTCACGCTCCTCTCAGAAGGCGGCCAGCTCCTCGAAGAAACTGGACGGGGTGGGGGGCACAAATAGGCACGCAGCTTCCCATCTGTGCCCTTAGTGGTTTCTTTACACAAGCACCCACTCTTTGTAGACATCCAGCTGCCCTCTGGCCACCACATCACGGGCAGAACTATTCTCGACAGGCGCAGGAGGCTTGGCAGTTTATGAAGCCCTTTCACACATTTCATACATACTCACTTGGTGAAATTGTGTATATTTTTAAATGCTGCTTTTTCCCCACTTAACTTTATATAGTAAGTATTTTTCCATGGTTTTCTTTGGAAACAACACATTTGAAGGTTTCTATTATAAACACACGGCAAAAAGTTCTCTATTGTCGGGCAGCTGGGGTGTTTCAAGTTTTAATTTGTAAAGCTACCTTGAGAATCTTTGTGCAGGAATCTGGACTTGGCATCTCAGGTTACTTCCCAAACTTAGATACCTGGAGAGAGGGATTCTGAGTCAAATATTATAAAGCAGTTTAAGATTCTTGAGAAGTATTTGATCTTTGCCTTACTGGTTGTAATTTTCAATGGGTCCCCATCAAAATATCTGAAAAATATCAGAAAGGGTTCTCAGTGCAGAAATGGTAACCTTTCTCGTCAAGCTTGACCAAAGAAAGTAACCTCATTCTTCCAGAATTCTTTTCTTTGCTTGCTTCTGTATTGAATATTAATCTTTTTCCTCATTCAGTGTGTCTCACCGTCCAGGATAGTCTGTGCTTTCACGGTTCTGCCTTGAGTCAAGGGTTTTTCACGCTGTTTCATTGGGCTCTCTTTTCTCTGGCTGCCTAGAGCACAGGCTGTCTGGCCACTGTCCCTGGCTGTGGCCATTCCCGACTTGCTTCTGCACCCATAAGTGCAATTGTGGGACACAAGGAGGCTTGCCACCTTCAGAGAGGGCGGCTGCACAACTCCCGACCCTGCAGTCTGTGTCTGTGAGTAGTCACTCTCCCAGGGTCCTATGGGGTCCCATGAATCCACGTGTGTTCTGAGACATGGTCCAAATGGCCAACAGCCACCCCCTGTGCACGTGTCCCAAGCATGTCCTGTCATCCAATTACCTACTGGTTTGTTGTGAAGCTACTCTCACCCCCACAGGGCTCTGCTGGATTAACATATAGTGTAATAATGATTTCAGGGATAGAATTTAGTGATTCCTCACTTACATATAACACCCAGTGCTCATCCCAACAAATACCCTCCTTAATGCCCATCGCTCATTTATCCCATCCCCCTTCCTTAATGCCCATCACCATCTAGCCCATCCCCCACCCGCCTCCCCTCCAGCAACCCTCAGTTTGTTCTCTGCATTTAATAGTCTTTTATGGTTTGTCTCCATCTCTGTTTCTATATTATTTTTGCTTCCCTTCCCTTATGTTCACCTGTTTTGTTTCTTAAATTCCACCTATGAGTGAAATCATAGATCAGTCTTTCTCTGACTGACCTATTTCACTTCACTTAAGACCCTCCCCTCCACCACGTTGTTGCAAATGGCCAGATTTCATTCTTTTGATCTCCAAGTAATATTCTATTGTATAGATACACCACATCTTCTTTATCCATTCATCAGTCGATGGACATTTGGGCTCTTTCCATACTTTGGCTATTGTGGATAGCGCCGCTGTAAACATCGGGGTGACTGTGCCCCTTGGAATCAGCATTTTTTTATTCTCTGGATAAACACCTCGCAGTGCGCTTGCTGGATCATGGGGTAGCTCTATTTTAATTTTTATCAGTTGCCCAGTTTGGGCGAACAGGCCACTTTAGTACAGGGACGCAGCTTCTTACCGCTGTTTGTGACCCTGACTACTGGGAAATGGTTGCTGTTTTCTTTGCATTTTCTGGCATTTCGTGGTGATACCTTTCGACCGGCTACAGATCCCAGGACAGTGTGAACGTGTGAACATCCAGGGGCTGCAGGGCTGGGAGTGGAGCGGAGCGGGGAGGGGAGGGGGCAGCGGGTGATAAAGAGATCAGCGCCGGCACCTCATATTTCCCGGGGGTGGGGGGAGCACAGCGTGTTAGAAACCGAGGGGAGAATTTAGCTGATTCGTTTGGAATCTTTAACAAGCTTATTTGTTCCCCAAAGGCAATTCTGTAAGAAAGAAAGTCGGTTTGAGCAGAGGAAGCCGATTTCAAGGAGGTAGAGCTCTTTGCTCGAGTAAAATTGTTTGGGAAGAAACCTCTGGTGGAAAGCAGCAAACACTAGCTTTGCAAACACCACCTCCAGCTGGGTGCCCGCTCAGGGCTGGAGGCACAGAGAGCGCCGGGGGCAGCCCCCTGGGCCACTCGACGAGGTGGCCATTTGAGCCCAGAGGAAAGGTGAACTCAGCTGAGACTTTGTTGGCTTCTGTGGGGAAGCTGAAGGGAAAGGCACACAGAGGAACTCATGTGCTTTTCATGCAAGTTTAATTTGCTTTCGTGAGAAGGGAATGACTTGCATCCGGGCTTGCTTTGCTGTGTTTAATATTAAATAAGCAAGGAGGCGCACCTAGGACGCGGATGGAACTGGTAAAACTGCAATCCCAGAGACAGAGGGATTGTGTGTGTGTGTGTGTGTGTGTGTGTGTGTGTGTGTGTGTGTGTGTGTGTGTGTGTGTGTGTGTGTGTGGAAGAGACACAAAGAGAGAGAGAGAGAGAGAGAGAGAGAGAGAGAGGCACCGAAGGAGGAGGGTGGGGCGGATCAGAGGAGAAGCAAACCCAGCAGTGGGTGAGGGGCATGTGGCTCAGGCCCGGGATCCACAAAAGGCTCGAAATGTAACCTTTTCTCCAGGTGACACCTAATAGAAAAACTAGACAATCACCGGGACATCTTGAAAGGACTGACACATGTCAATTTCCTCAAATAAACTTTTATTTACTTATTTATTTTAAATGTTTATATATTTTAGAGAGAGAGTATAAGCAGGGGAGGGACAGAGAGGGGAAGAGATGATCTGAAGCGGGCTCTGTGCTGACAGCAGGGAGACTGACTTGGGGCTTAAACTCACAAACAGTGAGATCATGACCTGAGCTGAAGTCAGAAGCTTAACCAACTGAGCCGCCCAGGTGCCCCAATATTCCCCTATAACCTTTTAAAACTCATCAGGGCATGGAGTGGACTCCAGATAGATGTTTTAAAATGAACTACATAGGGGCGCCTGGGTGGCTTATTCAGCCGAGCATCTGGCTTCATCTCAGGTCATGATCTCAGGTTCATGAGTTCGAGCACCACATCGGGCTCTGCGCTGATGGCTCAGAGCTCAGAGCCTGGAGCCTGCTTTGGTTTCTGTGTCTCCCTTTCCCTCTCTCCTCTTCCCCTGTTCATGCTCTGTCTCTCTCACTCTCTCTCTCTCAGAAATAAATAAACATTAAACATTTAAAAAAAAAAATAAACCGTAATTATTCTATATAGATGATAGCTATGTTGCTTTGTATTTTTGCATGTTAAAAGTTGTTACTTTAGTAAAAGCAAACATTCAAGGGTGCCTGGGAGGCTAAGTCAGTTAAGCATCTGATTTCAGCTCAGGTCATGACATCAGTTTGTGGATTTGAGCCCCACCTGGAGCTCTGTGCTGACAGCTCAGAGCCTGGAGCCTGCTTCGGATTCTGTGTCTCCCTCTCTCTGCCCCACTCCCCCTCAAAAACAAATAAATATTAAAAAACATTAAAAAAATAAACATTTAAAACTGGCCACAACTTCTGCAAGTCCATTTGGGCAGCTTCCATCTTGTCAATATATTGAGACATTCTCACATGAGGAGCAGCCAGGATTGTCAAAGGACCTCATCTGAACCAGAACCTCCGTCAAAGAGCTGGAAACTGATGACCAAATGGCCACCGTGGCAATGAATGGATCAAGAAGATGTGGTTTATCTATACCATGGAATACCACATGGCAATGAGAAAGATTGAAATCTGGCCTTGTGTAGCAACATGGATGGACCTTGAGGGGGTTATGCTGAGCGAAATAAGTCAGGCAGAGAAGGACAGATATCATATGTTTGCACGTATAGGAGGATTAGGAAGAACTTAAAAGAGAACCATGAGGGAGAAGAAGGGGGGAAATGGTGGGGGAGAGGGAGAGAGGCAAACCATGAGAGACTCTTGAATGCTGAGAACAAACTGAGGATTGATGGGTGTGGGGGGGAAGGGGGAGATGGGCATGGAGGAGGGCACTTGTGGGGATGAGCACTGGGTGTTATGTGGAAACTAATTTGACAATAATCTATTTGTAAAAAAAAAGAATAAACTAAGCTGTTACCATAAAAAAAAAAAGTAATTGCTAATGGTAAGAGTGCTAAGAACAATTACCAGTGAGTCCATTAGTAGAGCACATGACTCTTGATCTCAGGGTTGTGAGTTCAAGACCCCTATTGGGTGTGAAGCCTCCTTAACAACAACAACAACAACAACAACAACAACAACAATAACAAATCCTGCTTCCAGAAGTGCAGCACACACTAACCGGCAGGTCAGAAGAGTGGGCCGCTTTCTACTATGAACAGGCCCTGTTTACTACCAGGTGTGTTTTATGCTTATTAAAAGTCAGCTGTGTTTGTTCTCCAACCAGTGTTTGCCAATTGTCCTTCGTATCAAATATTTAATCAAGTACTAGACAGTATGACAAAATATGATGGCAAAAACCAAGTTACTATTGCTATGAACATCACGTTGAATGCTTTGGGAAGAATTTATTAAGCACCTATGATGAACGATGCTCTCTGCCAAGCAGGTTGCATATGCCTCATTTCCTTTTTTTTCTTACGGTAGCCATGCTAAACGTTAGGTGTTATCCCTACTATAATGATAGGCAAAATGAAGTTCAGAAAGCTTACATAACTTACTCAAGGTTCCACATCGAATAAATAATGGAACCAAAAATGAACCCAGGCTGTCAGACTCCAAAGCCCATATGCCTCTGGCCACACTGCAATGAGGAGCCAACTCACTGTTTGTGCCAGACACCACCCAGGCTTCAGGGATAGGGCTGAAAAATATACAAGCCTTAACCTTGTGTGGCTAAGAAACCCAGGGGAAGCTAGGCAAGGAACTCACTCACTACCGTGAAGAGTAAGTCCAGCTGTAAGAGAAAGACCTGTAACTCAACTAGGAATGCCGATACAGGACATCTGACCTGAGCTGGGGAGGAGGAACCGGAGGAAGCTTTTGGAAGCGAAACCAGGTTGAGCTTTACAGCAGGAGCAGGCAGTCGCCAGGCCCGTCCTGCAGATTCTGCCCCCATCGCAGAAGCCCATTTTATGAGAGCCTTTCCCTGGCGAAAATCAGTTGTCACAACTCAGCCTGGCCAGGTGCTTTGGGCCCCTGATGAAATGACAGAGAGGGCATGGGGGAGTCAAGGTAAGCCTGCCCCCTCCACGCCTGTGAGTCTGGATGACGTTACTGCCCCCAAGGCCTTCCCAAATACCACTGTAATTTTCTACAAGGAAAATAGGGCTTTGTTGAAAAGCTGGAAATTGCTGACCTTGTCCCGTTCATTGGTTTAAAGCAATGAGTGAAGGCGGGTAGGAGAGGGGGTGGGTGGAGGCTCCCGGGACTCCTCCAGGCTCATTTGAAGTGAGAAATGCTAAGCCTGCCATATTTAATGGCAGGCCAGGGAGTGTAATTGAAAGCATAGGAGCCACACTTCCCCTTGACTCTCGTGTGCCCTGTAACACTGCCTCCGGGCCTTGCTAAGTGGTGGCTCCATCCCTCACCATGTACGGGGGCCAAGGGACCACCACAGATTCGCAGACAGCCCCTCACCTGCCAAGCCTGCAGATTTCCTTCTTTCTTTCTCTCTTTCATTAAAAAAAAAAAAAAAGAAATTGGCTTTTCTTCTTGTGGGGTCTCTGAGGTTCTTTGGAGACGATGAAAAGCTTTAGAAACTGTTCAAAATATACACTGATGAGAAGACAGGGGAGGAAGGGATGGCCCGAATGCAACCTGAAGCCACAGTAACAGCTTGGGGACCCCCAGGCCTCATTCCCCTTATTTTCAGCTGCCTTTTGTACAGAAGAAATCTTGATGACTGGTCAATCTGGCTAATTGGAAGTTATCCCTTTACACGACGTTCCTGGATTAAAAGCTTTCTTGGATCCCTGGGCTGGTGGCATGCATGGATGTCAGTTTGATACTTTGATTATGTTTGAGCTCAGGACCGGGTCTTCTGGGAAATGCCGAGTGCCTCACCCAGCTCTCCGCGATCTGGCAACAGGGTTTTGGATCCAACAGGGAAGAGGTTTTCTTCTCTGCCTACTGACATCTGATCAAAGTCTTGGCCATCAATTACTAAATAAGTAAGTAAGTAAGTAAGTAAGTAAATAAATAAATAAATAAGTAGAAGCTGCAGAATCAACACTTTAAAAAAGCCTTCCTCTTCCCTTTTCAGGATGTCTAATTAATGATGCAAATGGGTAATTTGCTGTAGACCTTGCTGATTAATTTATCAAATGCCAGCGCCTTTGTTGTTTGCCTCTCAGTCCAATTAGTTAAGTGTTGGATGTGACGGCAATATCTCTGCGAAGGCCCTTGCCACTCTCTACCGTGGTTCTCCTCCCACCCCACTTCTAGGGTGCTACCCCCCTCCTCCTTTCTCCTGCATCATTGCCTGAGGTTGGTCCCTAACAGCCCAGCCCAGGAGTTGTCTGGCGCAGCCTATGGCTCAGGAGGAAGCCCAAACTCATTAGCTGTCCCACAAGAACCACAGTCAGTGACTTCAGCCCAGTCCTTCCCAGACTCCCACTTGATCAGACTCAATTTAACTCTTCAGAACAGATCAACCTGTGTTGTCTTCAAACTAATGATAAGCAAGAGCTCACATGGGCTTGGCATGTCATCATTTGTGAAGAGGCTTTCACACCTGTTGTTATGAAGCGTTTAGGATGGTAATGATCATCATCTCCACTCAACAGAAGAAAAAGTGGATGCTTGGAGAGGTGGATTTAAATTGTCCAAATTCATTGCATCATGTATCTAACTGCTGCAGTTGTGACACACGACATACTTCCTTAAAACTCAGTGGTGTACAAGGAGCATTTATATAGTTCACTCACGTACACTCACTCATGTGAGTCTGCTGGTGTAGACTGGGTTTGGCTGGTGCCGTTTGGTTCTGTTCCTTGAGTTTCTTATCTTCCTCTTGGGACAGAGGGCTATCCTGTGCTCTTCGCAAGGTGACAGTGGAGACATAGGAGCCTAGACTTGACGCTGGCATACAACTACTTTCATCTTGCTCTATTAGTTTAAAAAAAGTCATATGGCTGAGCTAAGTCAAGGATTGGGAATATATTTATATTTATAGGGTATATTTATACCCGATTCCTTGTAGTGGAGGTACAGCCAAGTCACGTGACAAGAGGCTCAGATCAAGAAGGAATGAAGAATCATGTCAACAGTATAATCTACTATAGTGAGATGAGAAGGAAGAAACAGCCAAAAATATAACCAGCGTTTTACTTCGAGTCCTATACAGTTTTAATGGTACAAGTATTTTGGAGGTAATAGCAGTGTGCCAGGCAGTTTATAAAAATAGGAACAGAGCAGTAAACACACAAGCAAACAAAATACAAAGTCTCTGATGTTGTGGCACTTAATTTCTAGTGGAGAGAGAGAGAAAAGTAGCTAAATCAGAAAATAATCAGGTAGAGACATGGATAGTGTAGACAAGGAGATAGACAATGTCTGTGAGGGACCAGGTAGTAAATATTTCAGGACTGGGGCACCAAGCCTGATCTATGTTGCAATTATCCCTCTCACAGATGCAGCACAAAAGCAGCCCAAGACTGAGCAGGTATGGCTGTTTACAATAAAACTTTATTTACAAAGAGAAGGGGGAGCATGATTTGGCCCACAGGTTGAATTTGCCAACCCCTGATGTACAGAATTAAATCGGCCAGGATGCAATAAGCAGGAGTGGTTACCTTTGAGTGTTGAGTGATCACAAGTATCTTTCTGGGTCCATGATATTTAGATAATAAGACAGAATAAGTCAGATGGGAATTGTGTGTAAGAAGGGTCAAGCACAGGGAAGAGCCAGCACAAAGGCCTCCAGGTGAGAGGGATGTGATTGTGTGAGGAACCAACAGTAGGTCAGTGTGGTTGGAGCTGGAGGTGAGGAGAGGAAGTGAGAGGAGATGATATCCAGGTTAAAATCTGCGTTTTATTCTACATGTAATAAGCACAAAAGAAAAAGTTTAAACTGAGCATGTGTTAAAAATGACAAGACAGATTTTATTTGAGCTACTGTAGTAGAGGAGAGAGATTTTCTATAGAACTGAACTCAACTCCAAATAGAGCAGAGATTGCCAGGGACTTAAAGCCAAGGAATGGAATGCAGAGGTCAACGGATGAAAAATTACTACAAAGATCTTGAGTAGACATCAGGGGTAACTAAAGGCAGGTCAAGGACTTAGATATCAAGGGGTACAGATGAGGAAGTCAGTCATATATTGGGGTTTGTAGAATTCTCACTAGACCAACTTAGAAGGCTTTTTTGCTAACTGGGTTTGGCAAGCCATGCAATGAGGCAAGCCAAGGCCAAGGTAAGTCCAGAGAAGGCACCGAGAAGTGTGACTGAAGTTTGGTCAAGGAGGGGATCTTAGTTGGAAGTCACTGCAGGGTTTTGAGCAGAGAGGTGATATGATCTCATCTCTAGTTAATCAGATTAGCTGCTGTTTCCAGAAGTGATTTCAAGGAGAGAAGAGTAGAAGCAGGGAGACCAGTTAGAACATCACTTCCCTAGCCCTAGTGAGAGGTGCTGGTGACTTAGACCAGAGGTGTATTAGTGAAGATGAACAAAAGTGTATGGAATTTGAGGTGTCTAGAATGGGGTTAACAGAACCTTCCAATTGGTCAGATATGGAAGGTGAAGACAAAGGACAAATCCAGGATTTTCCCTAGAATTTGGAATGAGCACATAGTTGGAGGGCTGTGATGCTCATTAAGATGGGGAAGACTGGGGTGGGAGCAGCATTGGGGATCAGGAGTGAATAGCATTCTGTGTAGTTCAGGTAAGTGGGAGATAAATAGTAGACATCTACCCAGAGACACGAAGTAGATAATGGCCCTAGAAATCTAGAGTTCCCTAAAGGAAATCTTCTAGAGATACATATTTGAAAGCCATCTGTGAAAGCATTTAAAGTCATAGGAATTTTTGAGATTGCTTAGGAAAAGAGCATCTGCACGAAAGAGGAGTCTACCAAAGATCGAGCCCTAGGATGTCCTGACATTTAGAGGCTGGGAAGAGAAGAGGAAGCAAAAAAGAAGACTGAGAAGAACTGGCCAGTGATATGGAAGGAAAGGCAGGGGAACAAGATTGCTGCAAAAGCTAAAGTAAAGGGGGGAGAGGGTACCCCATTGTGCTTCCTGTTGCCGAGAAATCCAAAAAGATGCAGCCAGAGAGGTTCTTTCAGCTTCTAGCCCCCCACTTCCAATGAGTGATGAGAAAATCATTTGTATTTAAAGCATCCCACAGATGATAAAGGTGGAATCAAATCTGGATTATTTAGTGAAAGATGTTGGGGAATTGGCTCATTATACAATATCAAATAAATTAGATCCCTACCTCATACCAAACAGAAAAACTTTTGTTTTCATAAAACCTATACATGACAGGCAGGACTATAAATATATTAGAAAAATGTGGGGCATTATCTTTAAGATTCTGAGGTGGAGAATTATTTCTTTTAAAAGTCCTTGAAAGCAGGACATCTGGGTGGCTCAGTTAGTTAAGATATCTGCCTCTGGCTCAGGTCATGATCTCAGTTCGTGAGTTTGAGCCCTGGATCAGGCTCTGTGTCAACAGCTCAGAGCGTGGAGCCTACTTTGGATTCTGTGTGTGTCTCTCTCTCTCATCCCTGTCCCCTGCTTGCATTCTGTCTCTGTATGTCTCTCAAAAATAAATAAACATTACAAAAAATTATTGAAAGAAACTATAAAAGGAAAAATGAATGGCTTTGCCTACATCAAGTAAAAGATTGCTCTTCAATTAATTAAACCATAGCCAAAGTTAAAAAAAAAAAAAAAACTAGCAAAAGACAGAGGTTATATTTTAAAAGTACATAACTGACAAATTATTTTATTTTTAATGCCTAAATTCTGAAAATCAGCCCAAACTGTCAGGCACCCCAAACTTTCCCCTGAATTTTGGAAAAATATAAATATGTAATTTAAAAAATAGTATCTTAAAAGGCCAGTGAGTATATGAGTGTATGAAGGGCTGATTGAGTTAGTCAGATAAATGCAAATTAAAATAAGAGTAAGCTTTCCTTTTATATACCTACTCAGCATAAAAAGCCCCACAATGGGAACCTGAAGAGTATTCAAAGCTAGTCCTGAGGGGGTGATTGGTTCCCTATGATAAGAGCAGGAAAAACCTACCAGGAAGTGACATCTGAGCTCAGCTTTGCAAGATATACAGAAATGCAGCAGGCAGGCAGGAAATGGACCAGAGAAACAGAGTTGTAAATGTGCCCATAGAAGGGATTGTTAGTGAAGCTTTGACAATAAATTGACAGTCACTAATAACTCCAACTCAGTGCCTTCAGGGACTCAGTGGAAGACCAGCTGTCCAAGGGTGACTTCTGGAAACAGCTAACAAGTGGAAGGAAATCCACTAAAGGCAGAGCTCCAAGGATCAGTGATGGTATTCTGAGTCCTCCAGCTGATGACCTTGAAACCACTGCATCCAAGTTCCAGCTTCCAGGAGACCAGACAGGCAGATGCTCCTCAGCGTCACTGGAGGGATTGCTTAAAAGATACCCCAACCTCTCCAAAATCCTGACAAGGCATTGAAACATTCTCTGATTTGTGCCACTGTTTGATGTTAAGGGCCTGGTGTCCTCAGTTAAATGTAAGCAATATCTAAGAAGAGTAAGGAAGGACCTGTTTCAAATTGTAATGGAAGGAGAAAGTCTGAATTTGATGGGATGGATGGGGTGGAGCTGGGGAAGCTGCTGCAGACACTGGGAAGGCAGCAAGAAAGAACTGCCACAGAGAGAGGAGGAGGCTTCTGGAATGTTCTGACTGAGTGATCTTGAGTAGTAGATCTCTACCAACTTCATCCATTCTCCCATTCATCTCTCAGTCTATCCACTCATGTATCATGCATTTATCCAACAACTTCTGTGTTGAGGCAGTTCGTGAGGTATCTTGACCCACCCTCATAGGACGTGAGGTCTAGTGAGGAAGGTACGTAATGGTCGTGATTAGCACCATGAATAAAGCCTTACAACTGGGATGCGTGACTGGGCTGGGAGGTCATCATTTTCATGTGGGACTCTGACCTAATAATCACTGCTGTCTGGGAGGCCCCCACGAGGAGGTGACAGATGAACTGAGATTTGCAGGACAGGAAGGGCTTGCCTACATGAAGATGGTGGAGAAGAACCTCCATTCCCAGTGCAGCATTGGCAAAGTTGCTGTGGCTGGAGGGAGCCTGCTGCTTACCAGGAACAGAAAGGAGACCGGGGTGGCTGGAGCAGAGGGAGTAAAGGATTACGAGAGAGGTACAGAAGGAAGGGCCCTACAGGAGCATTGCAGGCCATGCTAAACCCATCTGCATTTACCTCAAGCATAAGAAACCACTCAAAGAGCAGAGAAGGGACATGAATAGATGTGCATCTTGAAATGACTGGTCTGCTGCTCTGTGGAGAGCAGTGAGGATGGGAGCCAAGCTGGGAGTTGGGTGAAAGGAGCTTCACACTGTTCA
Source organism: Hyaena hyaena (assembly GCF_003009895.1). NCBI lineage: Eukaryota > Metazoa > Chordata > Mammalia > Carnivora > Hyaenidae > Hyaena > Hyaena hyaena. Next base: position 2,268,795 of record NW_024080801.1, read on the forward strand.
ATGAGAGGATCATGGTGGTTTGAACTAAGAAGGAGGCTGAGGGCATAGAAGAAAGTAAATGTGAGGAATGATCCAAAGGTAAAAGGTGCCAGGGCTTGGGTAAGGGTTGGTGAGGAGGAGGGAAGTATCAAGGAGGACTCAGAGCTTCCAGCTTGTCCAATCAGGTGGCGGGGGGCGGAGTGTCATTCTCTGGAAGAAGGCTAGTCATCTGAAAGTAGGGGTACCCTTGCCAATCCCGTGTCCCTCACAGAGTTGCTCCCTAGCCACAGTGAGGCCATGTGTGATAGTGGCCTGTGAGTCATGTGGCCCTGCAGACCCCCTGCAAGCCGTTATTACTGTGCCACCTTCTGTCCTTAATAGCAGAGCAGTGCCCAGAAATCTAAGTTCTCGCAGAGGAGCAAACAACACAAATCCATCCCATCTTGGCAAACGAGGGGAAAAATCAGGCATAATAAAAACCTTGGGACAGAAAAGCGTCTTTTGCCAAAACTACAGCCCACTCAGAAACGTCAAGTTCCAAGTTTCCAACTCAGCTGAAATCTCTCCCATCTCTAATTCTTATAGTTGACAAATGGCAGAATAGTGAGCGGGGGATGTGTCCCTTATTATTATTAGACTTTCGAGACCTTTTTGCTCTTGCAAAACAATATTTTGAGCAACAGCCAAGTGATTCAGAAGCTTAAAGTCAACTGGCTTAGCAGCATGGCAACGTGTACCGTGGACTAGTCCACCTCCCTGAGGAGACAGCCCTCCCATCGCTCCTGCCTTGGAATAAAATACAGCTGTGGGATTTCATGGTGTCTTCCTTATTTCCACAGATCATGGCATCTGAGAATACTCAAGGCTACAGAGGCCCCCGCTAGGTTATAAGCCTCAAATTTCCAACTAGGATTATTACTCGCATGGAAGCGTCCCTGAGTCCACCTTATGGGCCCTCTTGTGCCTAATGTTTCTGAGAACAAACCCTATACTCTATGCCACCACATTATAGGCCATCAGGATGTGACACTGCTTTCTCCTCTGGTGTTCTCACTCAACACTGCCAGCAGCCACAGATAGACTATCCCCCGATCCTCCGGAAATACCCCTTGCTGCAGCCCATGCTGGTGCACTGCCAGATTATTTGGCTTCTGGCTGACTTTATGTTACTCTTCCCAGATCCAGCAAAGGCATTTGCCCTTCTTTTCGTTCTTTGAACAAGCCTAACTGATTCTCAGCTTTGGGCCATTACGAGCTATTCCTATGGCTTGGAATTCTCTTCTCCCCTATTTTTATTTGGCTGACTCCTTCTCTTCTTGTCATCAAGATTTTTACATAAATGTTCCTTTCTCAGAGAGCTCTTTCCAGGATTGTTACCTATTATTGTCTATGTTGTGCACTGCACATCTCCGAGGAGCATGGCTCCCATCCAAGTTCATGTTAATGGTATCTGTTAGAGTTGTACAGGTGAAATCAGCACAGCCATTCCGGGTGGCCCTTGTCTTCTCTGACATGCAATCTAATAACCCTCCAACCCAATCTCAGTCATTATATGTATATGTATATATTTTTTACCTTTTATTTTTTCATTCTTCTTTAAAATTTTTTTTAATGTTTGTTTTTGAGAGAGAGAGAATGCAAGTGGGAGAGGGGCAGAGAGAGAGGGAGACACAGAATCCGAAGCAGGCTCCAGGGTCCGAGCTGTCACCACAGAGCCTGACGCAGGGCTGGAACTCATGGGTCAAGAGATTATGACCTGAGCTGAGGTAGGACACTTAACTGACTGAGCCACCCAGGTGCTCCTATTTTTTTACCTTTTAAACATTTTGCTAATTGTACTCACCACTATCCAAAATAATTTCATTCGATTATTTGCTTTTATTGTGCTCCCACTAGAATGCAACCTCCACAGGATCATGGGTCCCGACTTTCTGGTGCACACGGGAGCCCTGTCTGGGCGGATGCCTGCGGAATCGTAACTACTCAGTAGATATGTGTTAACTCCAAGGGCTAAAGTGTAAAGAGGCAAAACAGATAGCTTCTGGGAAATGAAGAGTCACAAGACCAGCAAGGACACTCTCCCTCTCTCCTCCTTGTCTCTGAGGCTCCCCCTTTGTCCAATTTTTCTGTTTTGTGATCCACTTATTGTGCCATGGCAACTGCTTCCACACCTCCAGATCCGGTCACAGGAGGGAAAACTCCAATGTCTTGAGAGCCAGATTCCACATTTCAGCACTGGGAATGTGATTATTTCAGTTTGAGCCACGTGTTCATCATTGGTCCAACTGGCTGTGGTCTGGGGAGAGAGATGATACTATAAAACATGGCTGCCAGGGAAGTCCAGCCTATGGAAATTCCTAGAAGAGAGGAACTTTTGTGATGGTTTCTGATACAAGGAGGCAGCGGAACCTCTGGTTCATGCAGGAGCTGATGGGTCCAAACGGTCAGTGGAAGAGCTCATGTGATAAAGCTCAGATTCAGGTAGAGTCTGGTAATCAGCAGTATGATACTGGACAAGTATTTATTAGTTTCCTTTTTATCTGAGAAATTAAGGCACTTTCCAGCTCTGTCATTGTATGCCTTGTGACTTGCTAACTGCCCAGGTTAACCTGCTCTCCCATTGGGTTAACTCCTTTTCAGTTCGATTCTCTAGTCCCTATCTACCTCATCCCACTGGCAAAGGCAACATATCTAGGAAAACGTCAACTTTTACACCATCCACCAGAGGCCAGAAAGTGCTGACAAATATTGGAACCAGGGACAAAAAAAAAAAAAAAAATCAAGTTAAGGTCCACAAAAAAGAGATTGCTATTCCCTGGGACAAAATAAAGACCACAGAGGAAGGCCAATAAAAAGTGTTCAGACTTCTAGACCCAAATAAAGTGAACATGCTTGAGGGAAAAGAGGGAAAACAAATTGTCAGAAATGGTGAACTCGCCTGAGAAAATCATCAAGATGCTTGAGTGGAGATTATAATGCTCCCAGATGGAGACACTCAACAAATGGGCTGATGTAATCCATTCCCCCAAGTTATGAAGCCCCAGTCTTTAGAGAGCGAGTTCTAAATCCTCCAAACATCCCCAACCATTACCCCATTAGTACCTTTGTGTGTGCAAGTTGCTTTGAGACATCTTTTCAGCCGAAAGATCATTAAACACAGAGGGCTTTGTACAGCCTCGAGATCTGACGCGGCTCTAAGGCTCAAATGGATCAGGCTGTGATCAGCAACTACAGAGACGTCTGGAATCAGGCACAAAATTAATTGAAAGGTGGAGAATGGAGAGAGAATGGGGAAGAGGCACGGAACAGGTAACATACTGGAGAAATTCTAATTCTTTGATGAAACTTTTCATTTGTTTTCTCCCTAAGGACAGGGCCTTACCATACATGCTTGATTTTTTTTGTCCCTAACAGTTGCTGGCCTGATGGCAGGCACAAAGGGGGCATGCCTGTGTTTGTGGGTGGAATGTCAATGTTGGAACAGTGAATGTGCCTACAGAAGGCCTCATATCTGCAGAGCTTTCCTTTGTCCCTTTTTTGATTTTGTGATGCCCCCCCCCCCATCCCTTGGCCAAACTAAGATTCTCTAAAGGTTCCCTTGCACTGAGAAAAAGTCACTTGTGCTATTAAAGTCTTGGTAGCTGGGATAACAAGTTGCCAAAGAACCTTCTTTTAACAACATTGAGCTTGGAAACTTTCTCAGTTCTTTTTGGAAATCCTTTAATATATCTTGTTAATCTTCAGGGTAAAGTCCAAATATCTTAGCATGGCGGCCAATGCCATCACACTCTGGCCTTTGGCAAACTCCTCCAGCTCAACTCATGACATTTTTTCATTTTTATACCTTGAAGTTCCCTGAACCTGCCATCTTCTTCTAGCCTCCAAACCTAGTTCATTTTGTTCCCCCCTTTCCAGGAATGCTCCCTCTCCTCCTTCACCTGCCCCACACCTTGATAATTCCTTTAGGATTCAGCCCAGATGCATGTTCTTCTCTGTCCTGTCTTTCACTCTTCATTTAGACCTCATTCCAGTGCCATGATCATTCTTTGCCATGATTCATTCTTCCCTTTCCTTCTATTCTCTACTAGAAGCTTCTTGAGGATTGGATTTCTGTTTTATTCATCACTACCCCCTAAGTTTATATGACCAAGCCCTGTATATTCGTGGTATTCAGTAGGTATTCCAGCATTTGCTGAATGAATGAATACACGAATGAGGTAATGGGGTAAAGATGAATCCGGAAAGATGGCGTAAGAATCTCCCTGTGTTAGGGATGCCATTCTCTTGACTTCTTCATTGATGAGCTCCACTGAATCACTATGATTGAAGCCACACTCAATCTCAGAAATCCACAGCCATTATCACAGCTTATCTGGGGAAAGAATCAGAACCAACTTGAAAGCCCAGTGTGGAATCACGTTAGAGAGGCCCCAGGGAAGACTCCTGTGCAGATGGTTATTCTGCCACGGCATTCTTCTTGACCCTGGACGCAGGCTACATGCTAATGATACTGAGAAAGAATTCAAAATAAATCAAAGAAGTAGCTGGTCTTATACCACCTGTCAATGCTTACCATTAATAATATATAAGTAAAAAAAAACCACAAAACAACAACAACCAAAAACAAACAACTCATACACTGAAGCTCTTCCCATGGTGGGGTTTGGGGTTGGAGAACCCAGCCTACATGAAAGTCATTTCTCATACCGTTTGAAGTCCAAGTTAGGCACTGGACATCTAAGGTCTCATGGTTCATTACGGAAAGGGTATTAGTGGCATATGGATGAACAGACAGACAGAAAGAAGGACAGGTGTGTGCGTGTATGGAGAGATGTGAGGAAGAACTAGAGGGAGGAAGGACACTGAGATAGAAGAATTGATTGAACTTAGTATTTCATTACAGCCTGGGGACAGAGGAGGCAGAAAACTTAAATATAATGAACAGTTTTCAGCCTTGGAGACGAGGAGAATATTGAGAAACACTCAGTGGAAAGACAGGTGCTTTCAGAACACCTCCCTGCTTCGGAACAGATGAGAAGTGATTTTCTCTTCCCAAACCGAGGTATTTATTCTTAATGTGGAGGCAGGGAAGCTTTCATCGGAGAAGGTTACCGTATGTTGCCATTGCTCCAATAGGACCTTCAGATTTGCCTTCCACAATATTTTACTCCAACAAAGGGCCAAAGATCTGAATTGGTAGTGTGTGTGCATATGGTGTATGAATATATAAGCTGAAAATGTCTCAAGTGGACAGGAAAACAAGAAGTCTGTATTTCACTTATTAAAGGTTTCTGGGGGATGCTTTGGGGGCTTGGTCGGTTAAGCCTCTGACCTCGGCATAGCTCACAATCTCACAATCTCCGATCATGAGCTCATGATCTTGTGAATTCGAGCCCCACGTTGGCCTCTGTGCTGACAGCTCAGAGCCTGGAGACTGCTTCGGATTCTGTGACTCCCTCTCTTTCTGCCCCTCCTCCCCTCGCACTCTGTGTCTGTCTGTCTCTTTCTCTCTCTCTCAAAAGTAAATAAACAGTCGAAGAAGATAAAATAAAGCTTTCTGTGGGGCGCCTGGGTGGCTTAGTCGGTTAAGCGTCCGACTTTCGCTTAGGTCATGATCTCGCGGTTCGTGGGTTCAAGCCCCACGTCGGGCTCTGTGCTGACTGCCAGCTCAGAGCCTGGAGTCTGTTTCAGAGTCTGTATCTCCCTCTCTCTCTGACCCTCCCCTGTTCACGCTGTCTCTCTGTATCCTAGAAATAAATAAAAATATTTAAAAAAAAATAATGCTTTCTGTTTCCTAGATCATGGTCATGTAGGGTAGCTGATGCGAGTGTGAAAGTGGGTAAGACTAACAGGGAAAATTCTACATTCACTAATTCACAGCCACTGTTACAGATAGAAACGATGTGAAGGGAGGTATTAATCGGGAGCATGGAGATGAGGTAAGTGAGAGATGACTTTGAGGGGCAGGGCTCACTCTGTCATCCTCCCCCTCGGCCACCTAACACGGTTGGCAGGATTCCAGCACTGGCTCAGAAGTGCTGCGGGACTCATGACATACGAGTGCGAGCTTTATGAAGTCATGCGGCATTTGTGTTCATCAGAATTCACTCTGGAACCCATGGGAATAAATCCATCCCCGCCAACCTGCAAGGAGGGTAGCTTAAGGGCATGTTGGTATGAAGCATCAATTGGGGGCTGAAATAGTGCCGAGGGGGAAATTATCTGTAATAAGAGCCATTTGTCAGCTGAGGTGGCCCAGAGTACAGAGAAGCAGTAGACCCTGTGGCCAGTGCTCTGAGGACCCAGCAGGTGGGCTCTGCAGAGCAGGCCGCTGGCTGTCACTTCCTGAGTCGCCATGGTGTGTAGGATGGGGACATTTTGTCGGTCCCCAGAGACACCTGCTTGATGTTTAGCCAGCATAGGGAAGGGAGCCAGCAGAGGACGGGGAAGTCAGAGCTGAGTTCCAGGGAGGCGGTGGTGGGTGGCGGCTTTGAAGCTCCTGGAAAAGGGCTCCGGGAGCATCTGTCCGAATTTCTCCCCCACCCCCTTCATCCAGCCTGTCTGGTGCCTCTGCTGCAAGGAGACTCACCCCTCCCCTCGCAGGAGCCTCAGAGACTGAGTTTTCAAGGATAAAAGGCAATTCTGTCTTAAAGTTTGCGGTTTTTTAGTAGGGCTCTTTTTTTTTTTTTTCCTTTGGTTTGGTTTTGTTTTCTGACAGATGAGGCAAGCTCCCTGCCTGGGGTCTTGAAACAATGTGCTGTCAGCTGGTAGGCATTTTCTGCATTGCTGTCCTGTTCCCCCCGCCCCCCATCTCTGATAGGTAATCTCAAACCTTCTAAAAGTCAGTTCGGAAATTTCTCTGTGACGAGCCCCTCTGCAGCCTGTCTGAACTCACCCCAGGGAATGATCAGAAGGAATAGCCAGACTCAGGGACCCTGAAGGCAGAGAAGGACTCGCGGGAGAGCGAGACCTCCCACCCCCCTGATTGGTATCGCTGTGGCCATTGCCCCGACAAAGGGCAGACTTGCAGATGAGGAGAACTGTCCAGAGTGGAGGTTCCCCTCAGCGGTCTTGAGACTTGAGACCCTCACCATCCGCACTCACCATGCTGACCCTTTGGTGTATTGGCACCTTCGTCGAACACGTGATGTGTGGCCAGGTTCTGGAGCCAAAGACATGAGTAAAATGTTGTCCTCGCAGAGATTCTGACTTCTGTCGAAGAGATTTGTACCCGCACAGCATGCAGGGCTACTTGCCAAGATGCTCAAATCAGAATCTTTGGTGCTAATCGTCTTTGATGTCTGCCTGTACAGAGGGAGGACACCAGCCCTTGAGGTGCCCTGTGTGGAGGGGCCGTCCACGTGGGAGACATGGAATGCAACCCACCGTGTTGGTGTGGCTGTGAGATGGAGTGTTTTTAAAATGTCCTCAAGGAGGGGCATCTGGGTGGCCCAGTTGGTTGAGCGTCCGACTTCGGCTCAGGTCATTATCTCAGGGCTCGTGGGTTTGAGTCCCGCGTCGGGCTCTGTGCTGACAGCTCAGAGCCTGGAGCCTGCTTCGGATTCTGTCTCCCTCTCTCTCTGCCCCTCCCCGGCTTACACGCTACCTCTCTCTCAAAAATGAATAAATGTTAAAAATTTAAAAAAATAAATAAATAAAATGTCCTCGAGGGAAATTCATTTGCACGTTAAAGATCACTCATGGGGTACCTTGATTTTAAAATTTAATATTGAGTTCATTAAGTTTATAAAATAAAATAGTGTTCTTTCTGAAGCTTTGAAGTTAAACTTCGAAATCTTATTCTGTTTGTAAAAGTCTAGCAAAAATTAATCATTTGTAAGGAGATCTTGATTAATATCTAATATCACTTATTAACTTTAGGATTTCTACCTGTCTTTGTAATTTTGATACATTCTATTTTCAGCCTTTTAATTGTCTGATTAACAAACAAAATTTCCCAAGTGCTCAAGTCGTATAAATCTAATAGATTACATTGAACTCGTAAACATGATGATTCTTATGATATCGTAAATGTTCAAGTACTATATATAAATCAAGTAAAATTTCAACTTGAAACGGCAAGTCTAAATCAATGCCTAAATTACTCATTTTAATTGTGATCGTAAAGTTTAACTGCTATCCCATTTGACCAAACTCTGTTAAATGCACAATTCTCTATATGAATCATGCATTGCTTTCGTAATAATAACCAATTAATAAAAATCATACATAACGATTTCTTTTTTTCTACAAAATGTAAATGTTAACAACTACTAAATCTGGGTGGTAGGATTTTGCCTGATTTTTCTTTTCTTTTACTTTTTAAAAAATTTTTAATGTTTATTTTTGAGAGAGAGAGACACAGAGTGTGAGTGGGGAAGGGACAGAGAGAGAGAGGGAGACACAGAATCTGATGCCGGTTTAAGGCTCTGAGCTGTCAGCACAGAGCCTGATGTGGGGCTTGAACCCCCAAACCGTGAGATCATGACCTGAGTCGAAGTTGGATATTTAACAGACTGAGCCACCCAGGAGCCCCTGATTTTTACTTTCTTGTTCAAAACTTTCTTTATCTTATAATGAATATGTATCACTTTTTTATCGAAAGAGTAGCATAATTATAATAACGTTTTGTAAGTGGCCTGTTCTGGGATGGATCCCAAACTGGATCACGTGGGATGGTCCCCACGTCCCTAGACCCCTTGTGAGGCCGCCTTCTTGGGTCATCTGGAGGCTGGACGCACTCAGTCTCTGCAATGGGCCTGGTGGCGTGTGCATTTCCCAAATCTACATCTGCAATGATCCTTCTTACACCAGCTTCTGAGGCTTGTTGTTATTATTTTTTAATAAAAAGAGGAAATGTATATCGAAAGCCATACCCCATAGTGTGAGCCTTTGGGACCATCAGGCAAATGCAGTGTAACTGAAGAGAAGTACAGCTTAAAGCTATTTTCTCGGAACCTGGTGGACAATTTGCTGTGACCAGCGAGCCTGCTGGATGTGCACTCTGACTTAGTCGACTGAATGGTGGCCTTCTAGAACAACACGGTTAACTGACCACAATAAATGAGAGGCTGAACAAAAGAGTGAGTGACTGCGTTTGAAGGAGAGAGGGCCTCACTGTCCCTCTTTTGTCCTTGAAGCTGCCTGGCCTCCACCCCAACACTACAGCGTTCCCCCCCAACCCCCTACATCCCCAAACACCTCGTAAGTGCAATCGTCCAGGGCCCTCCAGTTTCCTTTTCAAGTGCTCTCCCTTCATTTTATTGTGTGGATAAAACCTGGCACCTGGCTTGTGGCCTATTCTTGTTCTGAGGATTTTTCAACCAGTCTTGCTTTGTTGGCTTCCTTCCTGTGATATCGAAGAACATCGAGCCAGCTTTGAGACTCAGGTCTTTGCCCCTGGGCACCTTGGGAAGGATCAAGGTCCTGGGAATGCAAATCTCCCAGCCTCTGGAGGAAGACATTCCAATTCCAGGTCTTAAGGTCTCTGCCTGTTGGGTGAGGGGTTTTACCGCAGCAGGAACTCCGTTGGGAGGCCTGGATCTCCCGCACCTCAGTGCCTGCGTCCTCATGACCTGCTGCGCCTCGGTTCTTGGGCCGTTGACATGTCAGGGAATGGGATGCACCTATTGGTGCAGCTTCCCGGCAAGCACCCTACTGGGGAAGTCTGATGTTTGCCTGCTCGCCATTTTACTGTTGACCCACCTACTAGTATTTTCCCTTATTTCTCTCACTTACCTGAAATAGGCTGGTCCTTGAAAGAGATTTTGTGGAAATAAATTCTTCCCCAGTGACCCATTCAAACACGGGATCTGAGAAAGAAGCAGCCCACGTCTCTTGTGCCAGCTGCAGCTCCTCCCATGGACAGGATTCGCTAAAGAAGGTGCCGGGTGTTAGGGATGGTTTTGCTAATTGGGAGCTCCCAGTACATCTCCCATTCATCAGCTTCAAATCGCACAGTGGAGATGCTGTCTATTTACCTTGGTTAAAGGAGCATATCAGAAGGGTATTTATTCTTAAAGGAAGGCTCAAGGGCTACCGTCGAATTTCAGAGTGAAGGTCTGCCAAAATCCATGGCAAAAAGGCTGAAAATAGAGGAGTGTTTATTTGTCAGTAGCCTCTCTTGGCATGGTGTTAGCTGCTGGCAGGGAGCTGGCGTCCCTGCAGTGCACGCCAGGATGAAGGTGGGGGCTGCCATGACCACGGAGATGGGGCCTGATGACTGTGTGAAACATGGCCCCGTTTGGGTCAAAGCTAATAAGCAAGAAGACGTTCTTTTTTTTTTTTTTTAAGTTTATTTAGTTTTGAGAGACAGACAGCATAAGCAAGAAAGGGACAAAGAGAGAGAGGGGAACACAGAATCCAAAGCAGGCTCCAGGCTCTGAGCTGTCAGCACAGAGCCCAAGGTGAGGCTCGAACCCACAAACAATGAGAGGGACTGTGAGATCATGGCCTGAGCTGTTAGTTGGACACTCAACTGACTGAGCCACCAAGACACCCCCAATAAGATGACACTCTAATTTTTTTAACGTTTATTTATTATTGAAAGACATAGAATGAGAGAGAGAAAGAGAGGGAGAGAGAGAGAGAGCATGAACATGGTAGGGGCAGAGAGGGGGGGAGACACAGAATCCGAATCAGGCTCCAGGCTGTCAGCACAGAGCCCGACGCAGGGCTCAAACTCACAAACCATGAGATCATGACCTGAGCCGAAGTTGGATGCTTAACCCCAGGTGCCCCCAAGACGATATTCTAATTAGAGGTCAACTCTTCCCTTAGGATTTGTAGAGTGGGCTCAACTTCTCAAGGCCCTTCACCTGTGTAAATGCTCCCTTTGACTTGAGAGTAAGGCAGGAAGAATTAGACCAAGTCCACCCCTCTCTCTTTCTAAGGTGTGCTCTTGCTTTCCACCCTTCCAATTTCCATAATCTACTATATTAAAACTGCACATCTGTTTTATTCACCCTGTAGAGTGTCTGGTCTGTGGTTGGTATTGATACATACTTGCTCATTAAATCAGCAAATGAATGAATGAACGAATGAATGAATGTCAAACTCAATTCATCCTTTAAGGGGGTTCAGATGTCACATCACCATGTAATCACCCCTTGAACATGACACAGGAGGAAACAGGAGGAACATCCAGAGCTTTGGAGGCAGGCCAACTTGGTTTCACACCCCAGTTCATCCACTAACTAGTGTGTGTTTTACTTCCCTTAGCCCATTTCTTCTTCGTCATTATCACTATAATCCTAACCGCCATTGTCACAATAACGAACGCTCCTGAGTGCTTACCATGTGCCTGTGAAGCATATGGATTGCATCACCATCTTATTTATTTGTTTACTTATTTTCATCCTTTGAATCTTCACAAAATTCCATTATGCAAATTCTAATATCTTCAATGGACAGATTAAGCAACTGAGGCACGTAGAAGCTCAGCAGTGGGAGTAGCTACCCCTTCATAAAACTCGCTGCTTGCCAGGCACTGTGCTGAGTGTTTTTAAGGCACTCGACCATAGGAAGACCAACGTGTCCCAGTTTGCCTAGAATCATGCTGGTTTTAGTGCAGAAAGAGCCATGTTCTGGGAAAACCCTCCGTCCCGGGAAAACCAGGGCAGTTGATAATCCTATTCAATCTTCTTAACCAAATACGAGAAAGGTATTATTCCTCCAATGTATAGATGAAGAAATGAGGTGCAGACTGCTTAAGTAACTTTCCCAAGTCTGTAGAGCTAGGAGGTGGTAAAGCCAGGTATTGTGGTTCTCTGAGCCTCAGTTTCCGCATCTCAGAGGATAAGCACTGCATGGTGCTTTCTCTCAGGAAGGAATGGGGAGATGATTCTGCCCTCACTGCAAGGTTGGGATAGTAGATACTTTCTAACGTGTGATAAGATCATTGTATATTACTTTTCTACCCCTTGTCACTCACAGCTACTACCTTATCTTCCTCTTTCTCTTTACCTGCAAGAGCCCCAAATAATCACATCAGGTAGGCTCCGTCTCACGACTTCCCATATACTGCCCGTCCATCCCAGTCTGGCCTCTGTCTGCATCCTTGTTTAGGGAAGAACTCTAGCCCAAGGCCATCCAATGACCTGTGCATTGTTCTAGCCATTGGTCTCTTCGTCCATTCTCTCTACCTCCCTGGAATGTAAGAAACAGTCCATCTACGTTTTCAAAATTAAAACAAATTGAAATGAATAAATCCTGAGGCATCTGGCACCTCTGACCTCTCCTTCTTGAAATTCTTTTCTGTCTCAGTTCCCATGTCTCAGTCCTCCCTCGCTTCCGAATGCTCCTCCTCAGACTGCACTGCACTTCTGTATCTTCATTCTGAACTATTTCTGTTCCTCAGAGATATTCCCTCTGGCATCTGGGGCTCTCACTAGGTAGCCATCTCATCCATTTCCCACATGTAACTGCTGTGTGTACGCTGGTAAAATTCCAACTCCTTTCTCCTGAGCTTCACACACATTCATCCCACTACATTAGCAAAGGGAGCATAGGTTGTGCTGCAGTAACAAAATATGCTCAACTTTGGGGCTTCACACATGTCATTATTTCCTGGTCATGAGACAGGTCCAACACAAGTTGGTAGAAGTGCCATAGAGTCACGCGGAGGCAGATGCCACATCCAAACACATTGGGCTCTTCTCCTCTGCGGCAGGGGATTAGGGAGCTGGATGGCTGTGCAATGGCTCTTAAATGTTTTGGCCTAAAAACAACACAGGTCACTTGTGCACCCGGTCCAGGAGCCAGAACTGGTCATGTGACCTTATCAACATTGAAGGTGCTGGGGAGGGAGGGAGGCTGAAGGGATTCCATTTTAATATATATATTTTTTTATATCTAGGAGAGAGAGAGAGACAGCATGAGCAGGGGAGGGTCAGAGGAAGAGGGAGACACAGACTCTGAAATAGGCTCCAGGCTCTGAGCTGGCAGTCAGCACAGAGCCCGACGCGGGGCTCGAACCGACGAACTGCGAGATCATGACTTAAACGAAAGTCGGACACTTAACCGACTAAGCCACCCAGGCGCCCCGGGATTCCATTTTAGAAAGACTTTGTCTCTGCTGTTTTTCTGCTAAGTCCCATTCCTGAATAAACCACAGAAGCTGTGTTCCTACTTTGTGGGGGAAACAAGTATGATAATTATTCTCTGAGCTTTTTCCTAGGCCCCCAACATGTGATAACATTCTCCTGACATCAGCTTCAAAGAAACCTCAGCTGATACTGGCATCGATAGCCCTACCTTCAGTAATGTATGGAATAATACTTATTGTTCACCTGACACTTGCCTTTCATTGGACCCTACTCTGGATTCCTAAAGGAACGAACACCTACCTTAGACCCCTTTCCAATATAAACCTTAACCCCAAGCAATGATGAGACTCATCTTTCTCTCCTTTCCTAGTCTTCCAGATACTCCGTCTGCTATTCAATAAACTCCGTTTTCATTTTCTCTGGCTCACGCTTGATTTCTATCCTGTGTGAAGCCAAGGACCTTCTTGGCTGGTCCTATGGGACCTTCCCCTGGTTCTCGGACCCAGCCCGCCTGCGTCAGTGGGAAAAAGGAGACATGTGGTGAGCACTAAATGTCTCTGACACATCAACAATCCCCAGACCCCTCCGTGTAGAGTTTACTAGGGCAGTTCAAGTTCATCAGGTTGCTCACAGAAGTCAATGTCTTTAATGACCAAACTGTTCCGTCTTCTGTTTTCTTACTCTTAGTAAAGGGCCAACATCCACACTGTATCCTGAGCTGTAAGCATGTCTGACGTGTACCTCCTCTCCCCCACTTTTGGCCACTTGTGAGAACTTGCGGACTTCACCTCCATGACTTCTCTTGTCCTTGGCCTCTTTGAATCTGAACCTACCTGTCTGCTCTCAACCTAGTGCTCTAGATCAGCTTCTTAGCATTTCTCTCAATTTTTGTTTTAGCTTCTGAACTGCCTCCTCTCCTCCAGAGCATCCTCTCCAATCTGTCCTCCCTGAGGCTGGCAGAGAAGTTCAGCTGGGAGTGTGGATCCAATCACACAATGTGCTTGCTTAAATACCTTTCCTATCTACAGGCTTCCCAAACTCACCTTCTCTACCACCTAGCTTCTTCCTTGAACATACGCCTTCTGAAAATGTCCCCCTACAGGTATAGAAATTCTGTCTTTTCAGTTGCCTGGCCAAAACTCTTGAAATCATCTTGAGTCCTCTCTTCTTCTCAATTCAACCTTTCTGCCAGCAAGTCTCATTGGCTCTGCCTTCAAGGTATGTCCAGAATCCAGCCACGGCCCACTAGCTTTTTTGCTTTCTCTCTGGTTAGACCCCCAACATATTTCAGCCAGCTTAGTGCAAAAGTCTTCTAATTAGCACCCTACTCCCTCTTTTGCCCCCTTTGGCCTATTTCCTACATCCTAGCAAGAGAGATCCTCCCACAAGTAAGCCAGTCTTAGGACTCTGGTGTACCAAATCCTCCAGCATCTCCACATTTCACGCAGGAAAACAGTCAAAGACTCAGGGATCCTGAGACCCTCTGCGATCTGGCAGAATGTCTTCTTTTAGGACCATCCCCCGGAATCACTCCATCTGCCCACTGGTCTCTCTCCTCTTCCTTGAATGAGCCAGAACCCTCTGCTCCAGGACTTTGCTATTCCCTCAGCTGGAGCCCCATCCACAGAGCCTACTGGATCTCTTCCTTTGAGCCTATGGTCACATGTCATTTTCCACTGCCCCACCCCTACCTCTCTTCTCACCTCCTTCCTGCCTTATTTATTTTTAATTTTTTAATGTTTTATTTATTTTTGAGAGAGATAGGTTGCGAGTGGGAGGACAGAGAGAAAGAGAGGGAGACACAGAATCGGAAGGAGGCTCCAGGCTCTGAGCTGTCAACACAGATCCCAATGCGGGGCTCGAACACATGAACTGTGAGATCATGACATGAGCTGAAGTCGGTCGGTTAACTGACTGAGCCACCCAGGCGCCCCATTCCTGCCTTATTTTTTATACGTTGTGCTTATGACCACCTAACACACTGCATATTATTCTTATTTATCTTGGCTAGTGTCTGTCTCTTCCCAGAAGAAGGTAAGCTATATGCAGGCGGGGACTTTTTTTCCTATCTTGTTTGCTGATAGAGCCCCAGGGCCTGGGAGAGTGCCAGGGATGTAGTATGTGTTTAATGAATGTTTGTAAATTGACCTGAAGATCATGGTGGAACTTCGTAATCCAGCCCCCACTTACTTTTGCAGTCTCTCTGCTTGTCGACCTGTCTTCTTTGGACTAACCCAGTGTTGTGGAAATTACAGTCTACACAAAGCTAAACCTAGTTGCAAACATACCTTAAAACATGGGGAGTATTTTATACTCTTGGCCCATCCACCACACCACGAAATTAGCCAAGGTTTGTAATACATCATATCATACTATAAAATGTAAGATATACTATGGGGCGGTTTAACTTTGTTTCTAAGCTTACTTATTCAATGAATATTTTCAGATGATTTCTATTAATATCCTTTGCAATTACAGTTCCAGTTTGTGGTTTTTACCCTGTGTAGCAATATTGAATCTCTTACAGTTCCCAGAATGCATCAAACTGTTTGTTTTGATTCAGTTTGTTGTTTCCTCACTCTTGAAATACCAAATGCCTCTCCCTCAACTCCTCCCTGCCCTACACACATACATGCGTGCGTGCGTATACACACACACAACATACAATGTACACACAAACACACAACAAAACACACTCACATATATACACAACACACAACCACACAGCACACACCAAACACACCACACACACATATATACACACATACATCACACACAACACATACCACATGCACACACAGCACACACCACATACACACATAGCACACGTATGACACACACAACACATACATACACACAACATATAAGACACACACACCACACAATGCACAACACACATACATACATACACACACATACACACAACACATAGTCCAGGGCAAAGAACGACTCTTTTCCTGCCTTGTTCAAGCAGTCACCTCCTCCATGAAACCCACTTTGATCCCCCACCCTCCTAAACTATTCTTTAGGAATAACTAAACTCCCACATGACTTGCACAGATATTAATCAGAGTATCTGATAAGCTAATTTCGGATATGAAATCAGATGCCTATTTTACTCATCGGTTTTTAGCTTCCCAAAGGCCTGGGCTGTATTATTTCATCCTTGTACGCCCAGCACGCAGCCCTCTACTTCATGCATAGCAGACGGGGCCTCACCAATAGACTTGACCTTTTAGGCTGTCTGAAGCTAGGTCATAAGGAGCCATAAAAGCTTCCGCTTTGTTCTCTTTGAGCTCTTGCTTATGGGACAGTTCCTTTCATCCAACACCTGTGAGAAGCCGCAAACACATAGAGAAGCCACTTGTAGGTATTCTGGTTGACAACCACAACTGAACTCTGTGGCAACGTCAAGTGCTAGCCACGGGAGTGAGCCGTCCCAGATGTCCAGCCCAGGTAGGCCTTCAGATGACCACGGCCCCGGCCACCATCTGACTGCTACCACATGAGAGGCTCTAAGTGAGAACCATCTGGTTGAGCAGAGTCAACCCACAGAATCAAGAAAGATAATAATAAATCATTCCATTAACCCACTCATTTTGGTAGTAAGCTGTTTTGCAGTAATAGAGCACTCGAATGGTCCCCTTATCCCACCTTGCCGTGTGAATTGTATACAAGGCTGGTTCAAACTTCCCCTTTCTGCCCAACCCTGCTGTTCCTAATGAAGGAAATTTGAGCATGGAGCATATCTCTTCCCATTCAAACGTCTTGTATGCCTTTGTATCTGCCTATGAGTAGGAACCCCCTTTAATCCATTTACTCTATGGCTATGAGGCACATCTTGCTAGAGTCCACACAAAAAGACAGCCCCTCCCTTCTCTTTCTCCAAAAGTTTCATTCCATTAGAAGAGCAGGACGTCCTTTTAGAAACCTCATTCTGTAAATATCTTCTGCTCTTCAGCAGTGTTGAAATGTGCTCTGTGAGCCAGCACCTGGTGTGTTTAAGTTGGTGGGGTGCATTATTCTTTGGCTGTAGCCAGCAAAACACAGCGATTTTCTTTCAATAAGCTAATTTTAAGACTCCTCCGTGGCACGTTCTCACTTGGGAAGTCTCCCCAAATGTTCCAAATATTACCTGCCCTGTAGTCAGCAGTGTGCCTGCCTTCCTGCCACAAGCGTGTGAGTTCCCAGGGGCTAGAAATGTGTTGTGAGTTCCTGAACTGTGCTAGTTACATTGCTTTTCCCTGCCGCCCACCCCCCCCCACCCCCCCCATCATGGCATTTGCTTTTCATGGTCACTTGGTTTTCAATGATTTTATGGTTTAATTTCCAGAGCTTTACCTTATTTTCCTAAATCACAAGTAGTTGTGGGCTGGCCACCCAGTAAACACCTACAACAAGCCTGATCTTCAGCGTAGGGAAAGGAGCTGCTGTGGGACTTAGGATCCAAATGATCAGCTCTGGGGCTTTCTAGCTGTGTCTCTGAGCAGCTGGTGTGACCCCTCTGAGTCCCAATCCCATCTTTGGAAAGTAGGCAAAACAGGTGTCCTGCTTCTCCATGTCCTTGGGATATGTCCTTGATATCCTATATCAAGCGAGATACAGGATATGAGAGTTTTGGAGACTTTACCAGAAAACCTCTAAGTTAGCCCTCCGCTGAGATTCTAGGGTAAGGCTTCTACCTCGGGGGGAGGTAGAATCAGAAGTCAGAAGAACCTCAAACTTACTCTTCCTCTCTTTTGCCTGTCTGTGTCTTTACTTTTAGACTAAATTTGGAGCATCTGGAGGGCAGTGATACATTCGATTTATATTGTGCTCACCTCCTCCACAATGCCCATGTCACACCCAAACATTTTGTAAATCCAAGAAGAAGTGGAATAAGACACAGAACAATTGGATATATTGGCACAGAAGCTTTGGGAATAAAAAGGTAACCCCAAGGCAATTGCTCACTTTTTCTGGATTCAATGCACTCCATGATTTGTCAGATGTGTCCACTAAGAACAACCACCACCAGTTGAGGAAATCAGTAGTTAGGGTCAAAACATAAGAGTCCACACATGAATAATCTATAAATGACCAGTTATCAAAGAATGGTTATTAATGTAGCCATTAAAAATGTGTGGCTCTTACTTAACAATAAAACTAACTCTCTGTTGCTTTTGCCCAGTGGTCCTGGTTCTGCCCATTGGAGCCACTGTCAAATTGTCACATTCCCAGATATGAGGTTTCAGACATTTTGAGTCACTGCCTATTTCTCCCCACCACATCTTCCCTTTTGCAGCCTGAACATCCCAGTCCCTTCCTCTATCCTCACGCAGTTGTTTCCAAGCTTGTTGCCATGGTGGATTCCCTGTGTTGGGGGTAGTTATATTTGTTCTGTGAGTCTTAGAGTACATCTTCTTAGCAACTTTCTCCAAGAACAAAACAATTCTGTTGCATGAGTGAATCCAGGAAGAAGTCTTGGAAGCCATAGCTTATAGAGAAACATGGGATGGATATATCTAAGCCCTGGTGATATTTCTAGGTGTTTCTACCTTCCAGAGACACACTACATTTCATCTCTGGTCTGACTCAAAGGCCCATGTGAAAGGTCTACTTAAAGCCAGAACAATCCTAAGCTTCCAGAGTTCCCAAGAGCTCTGCAGAGACAAAGACCTAGAGCTCTTGCTTGGATTGTAGCATTGAATGGAAAACCAGAGGAAGGGAGAGCAGGATTGGAGGAAAGGAAGGAAAGAAAGAAGGAAGGAAAAAAGGAAGGGAAAGAAGGAGGAAGGAGGTAGGAGATGTTATCTTTTCTCAGGCGCCTTCCACATTTTAAAGGATCACAGGATGATTCTGAAGTTGGAAGACCTTCAGTCATTACATTTTTCTTTGTACAGGCTTTTTACTGATTGTCTATAGTTTGCCAAACATTGCCCCAGTCACCAAGGCTGTAAGGATCAAAAATGCATTTCCTGCTCTTTAATCTTGACATAGTACAAAAAATAGACAAGAAAATAACATAATGATAGATGCAACAGTAACACACAACTGTTGGGCACGAAGCGATGATATCCCAAACTGTGCCACTCTTGCCTTGGAGAGGGCTGAATGGTATACCCAGGAAATGAGTTTCTTCTACCCCAGCCCCAATCTTAGTCAGCCATGGACCAACAGTGACGACAAGGCCAGCCTAGTTAGTGGTTGTTAGGAGATGTTGCAGACTTTGTGAGATATGCAGGCACCTCAGGTGCAGGTGATGGATAAGGCCATATGGCCACATCTTGGTTTACCTATGACAGACATAGTTTACACTCACCTTTCCAGCATAATTCTTTTTTTTTAATTTAAATTTTTGAGAGAGAGAGAGACAGAGCATGAGTGGAGGAGGGACAGAAAGAGAGGGAGGGAGACACAGAATCCGAAGCAAGCTCCAGGCTCTGAGCTGTCAGCCCAGATCCCAGTGTGGGCCTCAAACTCATGAACTATGAGATCATGAGCTGAGCCAAAGTCGGATGCTTAACCGACTGAGCCACCTGGGTGCCCCTCCAGCGTAAGTCTTAATAGCATACTCTCAAATACACTCCACTCTAGATGTTGACTTTCAACTACACTCCAATCTAGATGTTGACTCTCAACTACACTCCAATCTAGATGTTGACTCTCAACTACACTCCAATCTAGATGATACATTATATGGTCACCCCAGTGATATCTTAATTCCAGCACCCTTTGAAGGAGGACACTTCTCCAACCTTTCTACAGCCCTAAATCCCATTTTACACTGAACATCTCTCCTAATTCCCTAATGGCTCCTTCCATCATTTTTGCCAATCACATCCCACCATCAAGAATAGAGGTAGATGGAGGAGGGCACTTGTTGGGATGGGTGCTGGGTGTTATACGTAAACCAACTTGACAATAAGCTATTTAAGGAAGAAAATAAATAAATAAAATGTTAAAAAGAAAAAAGAATAGAGGTATAAGAAAAGAATACGCTGATAGTAATTAGAAGACTACACTGTATGTTAACTAACTTGAATTTAAATTTAAAAAATCAAAAAATAAGTAAAAAAAGAAATAAAAAGAAAACGAGAGTATTTGATGTTTGTTTTCTTCAGAGGTTGCATTCATAATTTTTCTCGTGTGGACATTTATCACCTTTTGATACAAGGCTCCTGAGAAGCAGTGTCGGATTTATGTGTTCCGTACTTTGTAGCACCAACCATCCTGCTTCATTTCATCCTTGTCCTCTGAGTCACAAAAGAAGACAGCAAAACATCCCAAGACAAAATGAAATGTAGGATGTCATCGGACAAAACAAACCAGAGAGGAACATTTCAAACAAAACGAAAAAACCCCAGGCTGTTTCCGAAAATGTCATCATTGTAGAAAGGGGACAAAGAGGAACACAAGGTAAATTGGTGAGACAGGTCTGAGACATCCAATTCTCTCGTCAAAGAAAGGTAGGTATGACAGGTATCAACCATGATGAAGATGTTATCCAAGGGGATAAAGAAGAAAAGCAGTAGCAGCTGCTAAGGCAACCATTTCGTGCCCATGTACAACCTGTTTGGAGAATCCCCTTCCTCCAACCCTACTGGCCCTGTTTGTACTGGAAACTATTCTTGATTGGCCCAAGTTGATTGGACCAAGGGTAAACAGTTGACCCCAGAGAAAGCCAGTCACAGCCAGGCTTAGCTGATCTCTCTCTCATCTTCCTCTCAATCACCTGGGGTATGTGGTACACCAACCGAATTGGTTGGCTGCTTGCGCTGTGAGATCACGTGCAGTCACAGTGACTATTTCTGGTCTTTTCTTCCTCCACCGAGAAAGCTAAAAACAAACACTGTGATGACCAAGAGTAATAGAATAACTCGGATTTTTGGTTCTGGTGCCTTATGAAGCTGAGCTGTACCTTAAGGCCTCGTGTGCCAAACGAACCCCTTCCATACTTTGAAAGACTCTCTTTGGCTTTGCTGTTTGTGTGTTTCTGTTTCTTGTAAAGGACATCCTGAACAAAGGAGAACAGGGCAGATTGAAGGAGGTCATCTTTCTGATCACAGGTGAGTCACCGATCAGGTTCCCCTTTGGTTATTTGGGTGCTGGCTGGCAAATTTCACGTGCCATGTAGCGCAGCCTGTGCATGACAGCACCTGAGCACCTCTGCTTGTCTCAGCATCTGTGAAATGGGATAACGGGGGTTGTTGTGAGGGTTCAGTGAGTTAAAATACGCAAAGCCACAGAACAGGGCTTAGTATATCTGCCAGGACGTGTCCCTCTGCCCCCTCCTTGATTGCCAAAAAACACAGAACCCCTGATATACACGGGCAGTTATATGTCTGGGTAGTTTTCCTGGCGATCTGGGGAGTTGGAGCCGGACACGGGCTGAGGGGTGATCGCAGAAACAAAGAGACCAGTGCTCCTGGGGTCTTTCCCCTTCCTCTGGCCCCATGGTGTCCCAGCTTCATTTCACCCCTGGCTTCTTTCTCTCGTTACTTCTCCATTAATAACACACCAGGCTGAAGAGCCTGAAAATACTTCACCAAAGGACAGTTTTCTGCTTTCAGGGGGAATCCCTGGTCCTGGGGAAAAAGCAGGAAAGACCTTCCAGAAAGAATACAAGATGCCAGTTAATTTGAATTTCAGATTAACAGCAAATTACTTTCTTTGAGTATAAATACATCCCCCAAATTTCTTGGGGTATACATAACACTCAAAATACGTTTATTGTTTACCTGTTGGAAATTTAATGAAAATGGAAAATTTACCTGGGCATGCTATACATGTATTTGCTAAATCTGGCAACCCCATCCTTCAGTCCTTCTTTTTTGCTTTTAACATGTGTTTGTATATTGCCTTTTTATTTCTGTCTCCCCAGCCCCTTAAGGGAAGTGACTGTGTGTTACTCCTTTTTGTGCCTTTGGCATTGAAACAGTCCCCAGCATTTAGTAGGTGCTCAGTAACATGTTTTCTGCTCAAAGATTCCAGAAGGATCATTTCTGCTCTCTCACACTGCACCTCAGGTGCCCCCTCTCAGCGCATATCAATCACTTCCCAAGTGCAAGGGCTTCATTTCATGTCTTAAGCACCCACATGGTGCTTTTATGCTGAGAGTGCTCTGCCCCTCCCATCCATGGCCTCATGTCATCCCCCGTCTCAGCAAGGTCTTGAAATCGTGAAAGGTCAGAGCCCTCCAATCTGCACTGATTTGGGTCACCATTTCCTTGAGACTTCCTTCGTCTCTTCTTTGATTAAAGCTGTGTTTGCCTCACCTCCCGCTTTTTTAGCAATTACACTAATTAAGCTAATTTTTCTTTGTTCTCTCTCTTTGCAATTTGCATAAATGGCAAATTTATATATAGTGTCCCTAATTCTCCTGTAACTGCTTTGTAATTAACAGGATGCTCAGGCTAAATATAAATAAGTGCAGAAGGAAAAACAGCCTTCTGCTAAAGTCCTGATAAAGGCTGGGAGAAAAAGAAAAGCAGAGGAAAACAATCCTGAGCCCTGTTCTAAGCTCATTATGCCTGATTGGGTCACAGTTGGAGGAGACTAGCTAAAGGTCAGCCGCTGCCAGAGTGTCTGGGTGCCCCGCCTCCCAGAGCAATTTCAGGACAGATTTGGGGCCATTTGCTTGCAATAATACCACCGCACAATATTTCTTTTCTTTTTTTTTTTTTTTTTTTTTTACAAATAGTTTATTGTCAAATTAGTTTCTACATAACACTCAGTGCTCATCCCCAAAGTGCCCTCCTCCATGCCCATCCCCCCCTCCCCCCCACATCCATCAGTCCTCAGTTTTTGTCAGCATTCAAGAGTCTCTCATGGTTTGCCTCTCTCCCTTTCCCCCACCATTTCCGCCCTTCTTCTCCCCCTTGGTCCTCCGTCAAGTTCCTCCTAATCCTCCTATACGTGCAAACATATGGTATTTGTCCTTCTCTGCCTGACTTATTTCGCTCAGCATAACACCCTCAAGGTCCATCCATGTTGCTACACATGGCCAGATTTCATTGTTTCTCATTGCCATGTAGTATTCCATGGTATAGATAAACCACATCTTCTTGATCCATTCATCTGTTGATGGACACTTAGGCTCTTTCCATGTTTTAGCTATTGTGGAGAGTGCTGCTATGAACATTGGGGTACATGTGCTCCTATGCCTCAGCATTTCTGTATCCCTTGGGTAAATTCCTAGCAGTGCTATTGCTGGGTCATAAGGGAGTTCTATTGTTAGTTTCCTGAGGAACCTCCACACTGTTTTCCAGAGGGGCTGTACCAGTTTACATTCCCACCAACAGTGCAGGAGGGTGCCCGTTTCTCCACATCCTCGCCAGCATCTAGAGTTCTCTGATTTGCTCATTTTAGCCACTCTGACTGGCGTGAGGTGGTATCTCAGTGTGGTTTTGATTTGTATTTCCCTGATGAGGAGGGATGCTGAGCATCGTTTCATGTGTCTGTTGGCCATCTGGATGTCCTCTTTGGAGAAGTGTCTGTTCATGTCTTCTGCCCATTTCTTCACTGGGTTGTTTGTTTTTCGGGCGTGGAGTTTGGTGAGTTCCTTATAGATTCTATCCTTTCCCATTCCGTTGGTTGCCTATTAATTTTCTGGGTTGTTTCCTTGGCTGCACCGCACAATATTTCAAAGGGGCGGAGCAACACAGTATGAAGGAGACAGGGGTGTGGCGGTCAGTGGTGCTGGTCTACTTCCAAACTGCAGGGT
The DNA here is from genome assembly GCF_003009895.1 of Hyaena hyaena. Classification (NCBI taxonomy): domain Eukaryota; kingdom Metazoa; phylum Chordata; class Mammalia; order Carnivora; family Hyaenidae; genus Hyaena; species Hyaena hyaena. Next base: position 2,292,525 of record NW_024080801.1, read on the forward strand.
CACACTGAATTAAGGAACTCCAACACCGGATACCTGGGTTCCAAATGCTTTCCAGTCACCAGAGCTGGAACACTCAGGAAGCCCAACACCCGTCACTTTCCAGAGGTGAAAATATCCCAGTGATGGAGACATGCTTAAGAGTTAGGATTAAATATTAATTATTAAATAAATACTGAAGACTTCCTTCCACAAATGTCCATTAGTACACTGCGACAGGGCTTATACCAGTGTCCGACGTGAATTCATTTGGTCTAGTGATTAAAGAGGTAGTTCTTGGATCCTGGTCTTCATTCTACCTCAAGCTGGTGTCCTTGGGTGAAACCTCTTCCTGTGTTAAGTCCAAGTTTCCTTTAGTTCAGAGTGGGATACCATAGACTCGTGGGGTCCTTGGTGAGATTAGAGAGCAGCATTAGAGCACTTAGCACAGTGCCTGACACCTGTAAGCTCTACTACAATTTGATGTTCAGTCTGTTAGGTCACACAACTCAGTCAGCATTGGTTTCAAGTGAACTTCGCTGGTTTAAGAGGTTTGTGGGCTCAAGACCTGGAACCTTGGGTGACCCAACCAAGGAACTATGGGAAGACCTGTCTAAGAAGAGAATAGTCTTTTCTCTAAGTCTTGGAATTGCGATCACAGTTATTGTAACAATAATGTCAATGCTTCATGTGCGTGTATTTCCAGAAAAGTCTATGGAGAGTCCACTCCATGATGAGAATTGCCCCAAACACTGGGCACACAGAGATGAATGAACCTTGGTCTTCAGAGTGGGGAGATAGGTGGTTAAATAGTCCATTCCAAAAGGGTGAGGAAGAGCAAAGCTGGTCTCAAGGACCCAGGAGAGGTGGTGTCTCTTTTTGTGGACCAGATGCTTCCAAAAGCAGCCATGTTCACACCATGTGTTTCTACCATGAAACGGTGGAAAAATGGTTTAGAACCTCTCTTTCCCCATTTTTAATGGATGTCTTTCAAAGTTTATTTTTTATATTGCTACATTGTCCATTATGTATTAGAATATGCATATAATTTCTAAGTAGGTAATACATACACACAAGAATGCCTGCTCAATAGGTGTTTACTAAGAGTAGAGTGAAACCAGAGAATGAAGGTCAGAGAAAGAAAACTGAAGTGAGGAGAAACTTGGAAGCTGTAGCCCCATAAAGGCAGAGGCTGTTTTTTTCTTGTTCCTTACCACGTCCACAGTATATAGAATATATGGCCTAGAGGGGACACTCAGTATCTGCGGGATGGGTAGATGAGGTAAGAGGGGAGGAGGACAGAGGAGACTCCCCCTAAACTGTCTGTGGGCCATGATCTGAATGTGTGTGCCCCCCTACCCTAAATTTATATGCTGAGGCACTAACCCCCAAGGTCATGATATTTGGAGGTGTGGCCTTTGAGAGGTAATTATATTGAGATGAGGTCATGAAGGTAGGGCCCCTATGCTGAGAATAGTGTCCTGATAAGAGGAAGAGACACCAGAGCTCACTCTGTCTCTTACACACACACTGAGGAAGGCCACGGAGGGACACAATGAGAACGTGGCCATCTGCAACCTGTGAACAGAGTCCTTACCAGAACCTGGCGGTGCTGGTACCCCGATCTCCAGGGTTCCGGCTTCCAGATATGGGAAAAATAAATGTCTGTATGTAAACCACCCAATCTGTGGTATTTTCTTATGGCAAAAAGTTAACTCGAGTTAACTAAGATGCCAGGGTCACCTGACCTCCAATTGGCCATGACTTGTATGATTTCTTAAATCAGAGAAGGAGGAACAGCTCCCAGGAGGAAGGTGAGGGGCTAAAGAGCACAGGCTGAAGATAGAACAGAAGCCTGCCAAAAATCAGGAGTCAGGCAATGGAGGTCCCTGGGTCAGGCTGCGGAGCTTGGAAGTGACATACACACCTTCGGGTTGGTCACTGTCCAGCAGAGGTGGAGGGCATAGGACATTTGCACTAACAAATGGCCTTCAGATCTCGAATCTCACTGGAACTGGTTTCATTTCCCTCAAGATGCATGACTGAAGGCTGGTCTGAGACAGCCAGTCGCTATCTGGGATGCAGGAAGGTGGCTATGCTGGGGGACCACCAGACCACCCCTAGATATGATGATTCCTTAGAAGACTCCCTCACTCACAGGACTCAGTGCATAGTCCACTCACATTTATGATTCATTACAGTGAAGGGATACAAAACCGAATCAGCGCAGGGATAAGGTGCAGGAGCCAATGCAGGGGAATCCAAGTGCAAGCTCTCAGGAGCCCATCCCAGTGGAACCACCCAGAACAAGCATGATTCCTCTTGCAATGACTCATACAACATGTGTGACATATTGTCTACAGGGAAGCTTCCTGGAGATTTAGTGCTCAATTTTTCATTGGGGGCGGGTTGCATAGACATCTTCTACCTGGTATCAAAATTCCAGACTCCCTGAAGGAAAGCAAGTGTTCAGCATAAGCCACATTGTTTGTGCAAACAGTTTGAGTCCTGTGGGTCACCCTTGTCAGTTAGGGTATCGTGGAAACCTCTTGAAATCCAAGTTCCTGGACACCAGCCAAGGGCCAACTTTGCAAGAAGACCAAAAGACAGTAGTGATACCAGGTTCAAGCGTGCTGTGTTAACTCTTCTTTGCAGAGTGGCCTTTGATGTTATTAAAAGATATAGCCAGTTTAAGGAGATACGAAGGAGAATATAAAAATGGAGTGACAGGAGCCACTCTGACATGAGTTAGAATTCCAACCCGGGTTTTCTAAACATTGTAATAATGTTTTTTATTGTTTTATTCCTTATTGAATAATATGTTTTATTATGCTTTATTCCTTAGTGAAATGGGATAACAGGACTTCACAGTGCACTAATGAGAGTTAAATGGGATGATGTACGGAAAGTGCTGGTTTGTTCTGGCCTCTGTGCCCAGTAAGGTGTTTCACATAGGAAAGGCTTCCATGATAAAGGTTTATTGATTGACTCAGACAACTTCAAGCAGATGGTCGGTCAGCAGGACGTCTTTCAAAAAACTAGAGTTGAGGCTGGCATTAGTGGGTAGAAATTGTTCTCCATGGGCGGATGTTTCCAAAGATGTTTCCGAGAATCTCAGAGACACTTTCTTGCTTTTTCCTGTCTGGTAGGATTCAAAGATCCCTTGTTCCAACATTACATCACTGGACAAGTATTAAGTTACAGATATATTACAAAATCCAGAAGGGTTTTTTTTCATTTTGGTTGGGAGGAATGTTTTCAAAAATTTGGGGGTGGGGTGGGGAAATTTTTTTACTAGTTTTATGAGAAATATTTTAATGGTGTGAGGAGAGAAATGCCTTTTGTACCAAATGTAGCTTATTATTGGGCTTCTCAAAAGAAGGTCTTGTTAGCGTTCCCAGGAGCTGATAAGTGCTACGTTAGCATGACGTGAGGAAAGAATACAGATTTTGTCTGAATTCCAGACCTACTTCCAATCCTGGTCATCCTTTGTATGTAACCTTAGACAGGCCAGCTAAACTCTCTGAGTCTTAGTTCCTTCTTTTATAAATGAGAGCAGAAATACTTCCTGCTGGGTTTTGTTAAGGAGGTGAGATGGATGTTATCTCTCACTGGAGGTAAAAGTTTGGTTACTTAGAATTCCAATTAAGCAGCAATTTTCCCCAAAGACCAACTAATTCCAAGAGACTCCCAAGGAAACACATTTTGATATTTGGTTCAAAATCATGATCATTGGCTTCTCCCCGTTAAAAGATGAAGTACTCACCCTGTATTAGACAATTTTGCTGAGTAACAAGCAGCCCCCAAATTCCAGCTACTTACAGCAGACATTCATTTCTATATCGCATCACACACTGGAAGCTGTGGTTTGACTGTGATTGCTTGGTTCTGTTCCACATGTCTTCTTATTGGGGGGTCTGGGATAGAGAAGCAGCCCCTCTGAGGGACATGTCCATCCCTGAGACCAAGGATAAGAGCAGGAAGGTCAAGTCCAAATAAGCAATTATGTGGGAAGCTCCTGCTCAGAAGTGATACAGCCTCTTCTCTAGCCCATTGGCCAAAGCCCAAATCAATGGAGCAGGGGAGCATACTCCCATGTGGGAGGGAAAAGTGAACATTCTTGAATATCCATGTGACATGTTGCATATCTACTATTCACACTCTTTGAAAATATCATCTTATGCTGCTCTCTCCTGATGTTCATAAACTCTGAGTGAATAAAATTTGATCATTTTTGTCATCTGAATTCGGGGTGGGCTCTGGGGCCTTGATTGCTGGGTACTGTCTGGTACAGTAGCATTTCCCAAAGGGTTCAGTGGGATGTTATTAGTGTCTTCTAAGCTTATTATCTGCCAGATCCCCACTATCCCTTTTCATCTGATCCTCTCTTAATTGGAACACACTCTGGGACACAGTAATGAAGAGCACATGAGTTGAGCACCTGTGAGGCACAGAAATCCCTCATGAAATAGGTCGAGAGCCAAGTGGCTGGGGTCAGGGTGGATTCACGGGGGCCAGACATGAACATAAGGAATCCCTCCTGAGCTCCGGAGCATGGCTCAGAGTGCCTCAGAGACAGTGGCCACAGGAAAGTCAGGTGGAAAAGGACAAAGCCTGGGTGGTGGAGAGGCCACAGCCAATATCAGCTCTGTGCCTGGCTCAGAGTCTGGCCAACACACGTTTGTTGAATGACTGAATAATGAATGGAGTCTGGGACCAGTGGCAAAAACTAGGGAGGGCAGGTTTGTCTGAGGGAAACAGCGACTGTGGGTGGGGAACAGGAAGGGCAGAGGTGAGATGAGGGTGCCTGGACCCAGGCCCTCAGCCTCCCCGCCCGCCCCAGCTGTGGTTTCACCAGACTTACACAGGTGTGACCGGACGGCACCTTGCCTTAGGCACCTGGCCTGCGTCACTTTCCTTATGTCCTGGACTTCTGTGTCCCCAGGATGGAAACTCTGGGCTCCCAGGATGTACCACTTCCCAGGCGCTTGCTCCAGGCTTCTCACATCCCACAGCTGGAGCAACCGATTGCCCTTAGAGGCTCTCTTCATAACACAAGTGCGTTGGCTTCCTGTCACCTTGAACACAAGTTGGGCTGCTCTGCTTCTCCCACCCCCTCTGTCCCTAGCCTGTGTCTGTGCTCACATTTACAAACAAGCCACTTCCTCATTAGCCTGAGGATCTGTTTTCAAGGAAAGCCAGGCTCAGACATGGCACAACCAGTGACCGAGCCCACTGCCCAGGGCAAGTGGGGGCAGGCTTTACACAGACAGAGGCGGGAAAGCACAGCGGTCAAGAGCACGGGCTGTGGCCTGGACCTTCCCAGTTTACATCTCTACAGAGTTACTGTGAGCGTTGAACATGTTAATAGATGTAAAGCACCTAGGTGAGGGTGCACACAGAGTGCTTCGTGAGCATTTAGCTGGGTCCAACTCAGGTAAGGGGCCAAACACAGGTGAGCCAGTAAGGTGGAGATTTAGTATCTCTATCTTATCCACGTGGAGGCTGAGCTCGGAGGCGAAGCAGCTATCCCACATAAGTGGTCAGCGGGTCGGGCGGCTGATCCCGGAACCCCATGCCCATATGACACCAACATGTATGCTTCTAGACTCCCTGCCTAACCTTCTGTGGGTCTCCTGGTCCCTGGGGGGCCTGACCTCAGGGCACCTGTCCTTTGCCGCTGTTCTAGGACATGGGTGATGTGCTTTGTGAATTTCCACATGGCCCATCCAAGGAAGAGCACAGCCCCGCCAACCTGCCCACCAGGGGGCAGTGTGGAGGCCAAGACGCAGAACCTTGGCCATGGCTTTCTGCTTTGGCTTTTGCCTAATCTACTCCCTGATTGGTGGGGACTCTTCCTATTAACTCTTGCTGTTGCTCTCCAAGTTGTGGCTTCTGCTGTGCAACGCACTAGAACATGACAGCCAGCCTTCTGGGCCACCTGGGGCCGAGTCCTCTTGGCTCGGCCAATTCCTGGCTGTAAGCCTATCAGCCTCTGGGCCTGGGTTGGTTAACTCACCTATGACTTGTAGAGAGGGTCCCTTGTGAGTCTAGAGGTGGCCCGTGTCCAGTTGCTAGTATTGGCACCCGCGAGGACATAATGGACTGTCAGCATGTGGGCGCCATGCCCTCCCCCACCCGGTACCCAAATTCCCCCGGATATCCCAGTGACCAATGACTTCAGCTCGTGATGCTCCCACACGCACCGGACACCAGTTTCTCTCTTCTCGCCCGGCTGGCCAACTACAGCCGTGGTTGTCTTAGACACTGGTTGGAACCGGTCCTGGGGTCTCCCCTCAGACATCCCAGAAGCCCACGGCTACCTCTTCTTTGGCAAGAGCCCTTTGTCCAGCAAAAACACTTCTTTCAGTTCAATATGACAATACCAACAGAGTGCCAGTCAGTGCCCATGAGGCCAGCATGATGGCAAATGGCCCGAGCTTCATCAAATGGAGAGAAACACCCGTGGGTGGGCAAACGTCCCTTGGCCCGAGGGTGGTGGGAGTGGAGACCTTCATAGCTGGAGGAAGGAGGTCAGAGCGGGGCCCAGGTCAGAACACGGATGCGACAGCTTGGTCCCGGCAGGAAGGACAGGCCACACAGGCTGCACGTGTGGAGCAGGGAAATGAGGCTCCCTTTCACAGAGGTGTGGGCAGGGCGCAGTCGCCTGGGGCTGGATGGGGGCGCAGGGTGTGTGGGGGGGAGGAAGTTAGCAGATCGCAGGCAGAGAGCGCCTTAGAGAGAGGACCACCCCGCAAGAGATGGGACTTTGGATGCAGGGACATGGTCCACAGGCAGGAGCGTCTCAGCAGAGGGGAAGCCGCGCTGGCAGCTCTCTCGCGCCCCCTGCTGTCCTGTATGTGTCCTGCCGCTGCTTCAAGGCTTCGGCCCACCTGCAGCGCCGTGCCCACAGCGCAGGACACTTCCCACCCCAAGGCAAACTCCCATCAGTAGGCAGGGAAACCCGCTGCTGGTTTGCCTTGGACGCTCAGTGGGTCAACTTCAAGTTCGTTCTGCACGGTTCTTCAGAAGGTCCCTGAGGGGTCGGGGGAGGGTTCATTTGTTCACACGCCATCTCTGTGACCTTTCTCCCTTCTGTCCCCACGGCTCCCACGTGCTTCCTGAGACCAATGTTGTCTCTCCCCAAACCCGATATACTGTCCCTGAGGGCCAAAGACTTGCCAAAATGCAGGGGGAAAGACCTCTCTTGTGGATCCAAAGAATGTACATCATTGGGGTGCTTACATATTTAATCAACTGTCCTGGCTGTCTGCATGGAGGAAGTCCATTCTTCAATCAAGGGGCACCACCTGGGTGCCCACTAGGGGGGACTATTCTAAGTACTGAAAACAGGAAGGTGACTATGACCTGCTCACTGGCCCAGACAGCACGAAGAGAGAACAGCGCCTTGGGCGCAGCGACAGAGACAGGCACTGTTCTCATGAGAGCAAAGGGACCAACGGACGCTTGCAGACAACATGCCCCTGGCGGCTTCGTAAGGGACGGACTGCCAGAGTGTGAGGAAGTCTGCACAGAAGGGACAACATGGCGGAGGTTTGGAGCCAAGAATCAAGGTTATGGTTTGCACACGTGCATAGGTGTATGTGTGCGCACGTGTGTGTGTGAACATGCGTGTGTGAGCACATGTATGCATGTGTGGCATAGCAACAAATAGTTCCTTGTGGACTGAAGATTGTGTATGAGTAGTGAGGAGACGGGTCAGTGACAGAGGGTCCTCTTTCTAGCGCTTGTTATGTTTGGACTTTATCCAGGTTGTCATGGGAGATATGACATAAGGGACAGATATTTCATTGTATTATTTTTATTGTAGAAAATTTCAATTATTTGAAACATAGGTAGCGCGTTGCTATGACAAATAAGCAGGCAGACATCCCCCAGAATGGACAGAGGTTAACATTTGTTCTGTTCGCCTTAGGGCTTTAAAAAAATGTGAAAGCATCAGAGGTAGAGGTGAGGTCCTGCTCTTACGGCTTCTGATCCCCGCCCCTCCCCACGGGGACATGCTAGCATCAAACAGTGGTCGGGAATGAAATTTCCTGTGCCTGCGTCAAACATTGGGCGTGTTTTCACGTACATTGCCTTGTATGTTTTTTGCAATTGTAAATATTAAATGGTAATATTCTGTATGTTGCATTTTGCCACAAATGTGAAAATGATTTGGGGCAGCTGGGTGGCTCAGTCAGTTAAGCGTCTGGTTTCGGCTCAGGTCATGATCTTGCAGTTCACGAGTTCAAGCCCCGTGTCAGTCTCTGTGCTGACAGCTCAGAGCCTGGAGCCTGCTTCAGATTCTGTGTCTCCCTCCCTCTCTCTCTCTCTGCCTCTCCCCTGCTTGTACTTTGTCTCTGTCTCTGTCTCTCTCTCAAATAAATAAACGTAAAAAATTTTTAAATGTGAAATGATTGTATTTATCGATATTTTCTAGAATAAGCTATGGAGGGTGGGGTTTTTTTTTTTTGGTATTCTTGAAAAAATCTTGTGTAATCCACATATCACAATACATTCCTATTATTTTTACAAGTTTTAAATTTTGTTTTAATTCATCTTAAATTTGGTTTTGTGTAATGATGTGAGGTTGAGATCTAATTTTATTATTTTCCATATTGAGTGATTACTCTGTACCATTAATTGAACAGCCCTTTCTTGTCCACTGATTTGTAATTCTAATTTATTTCTAAAGTCGTAATATACGGGGGCACCTGGCTGGCTCAGCTGATGAAGCATGCAGCTCTTGGTCTCAGGGCTGAGTTCAAGCCCCATGTTGGTTGTAGAGATTATTTAAAAATAAGTCAAAAATTAGAAAAAAAACGATATTGCACACTATGGGTGACTTTCTTCCTGGGATCTCCTTTCCTTCACTGATCTATATGGAAGATTGTTTGCAAAGTAGCTACAAGTTAACGTAAAGGAGGCCAGAATGGAGAACAGTAGGGACAGCTGGTGTGTTAGCCAAAGGTATTTGTCACATGGTTTTGCTCTAATCCCTTAAGGTGGTGAATTTGATCAATAGATTTTTCTAATAGTGAACTCTTTTTTTCATTGTTTTTTTTTTTGTGTGTGTGTGTGTGTGTTTAAATACCTTGCTGGAATCAATTTGCGAACACTGGGCTTTTTGCCTTTTTGTTCAAAAGTGGTATTGCCAGCAACGTCTCCTTTTCACCGCTATTCTCATCTCTTTGCTATTGAGTTTACCAGATAAGTTTTTATCTTGCCTGATGATTCAGGTCTTGCAGGTACCGGCCAGAAACGTCTCAGATTCAGCTGGATGTTCTAGATCTGAATAGGCCACACCTGGCACGGGGTCCCTGGGAAAAGGACACACACGGCCCCGGCGGCAGCCCCGGCGACAGACCTTCTCTCCGTGGTGGTGGTCTCGTAGCAGGTGACCCAGCAGTCCACTGGCTATTCTCAGATCACCCAAGTGATGGCTCAGGTGCAGAGGGCGGGGATGGGGGTGGGGGGAGCGACCGTGTGGATGGATTTAGGAACCACAGGCTAAAATCAGAACCAACATGCCCATTTATGCATCAACCCCACACAGGAAAGTTCAAATTTATAGCTTCCTACAGGCATTGATGGTCCCTCCTCATCTCCTAGGTCACAGTCATGTGGCTTTTGTTTCCTTCCTTAACCACACGTTATGCTGCCCAGAAGGGAACTGACATTTTACCTTTATCAGGTGTCCAGGGTTAACCCACAGTCAAAAGTGTCCATCCAGAAATAGCAGGTTTTGCTTTTCCTTTTATTCTGAGCTAGCTGCCCCCTTTCTAGTCTCTAGAAGAGCTTGTAGATGATAGAAACTGTCCATTTCTAGAAGGTTTAGTAAAACTTGAAATTATCCCACGCTGTTGTGTTTTCTGTAGGGGGCAGGTTTTTTATTATAAAATTAATTTACAGAAAGGTCCCTTCAGGCTTTTTATTTATGCTCGAGTACATTTTGGTAATTTTTAATTAAAAATATTAATTTTAATCTGGTTATCAAAATTATTGCGATGATACTATTCACAGCATCGTTTATTGCTAAAATTTCTCCTGAAACTGCAGTACTGTTTCTTTTGTCCTTCTTACTATTGTTATTTGTGTCTTTTCCTTTTTCTTGAGTGGTCTTGTCAGACAGCTATTTTGTGAATCATTTCAGTGAACGAGCTACCTTTTAAAAACAGAAATGTCTTTACAGTGTCTTTATTTTCTGTTTAACTGAAGTTTGATTTTATTTTGATTTTACCTTTTCAAGTTCCCTTCAGTATATTCTATGGTTCTTTGTCCAGCTTTTGAATTAAATATGTATCTTCCGAAAATTTAATTTTTCTAATACAAACTACGACAATATATTTCCCTCTAAGTATTCTTAAATCGCATTACTCAAGTTTTAATGGACATGGCTTTATTGTCATTCACTTCTAGATTTCCATTAGGATTTCTGTTTTGACTCATGAATTATTAATTGTGCTTTTTTCAATCTCTAAACATATGCTTTGTTTCTTCGCACACTTTCCCTTTCTTGGCACCCTGCTCTCCGTACAGCAATAAGCAGAAGTTTCCCAGAAAAAAAAATAATGCTGGAGGTAATAAACACATTAGGTTTATCTCATAGAAAAAAATTGTGTAGAAATAACTTTCCTAGATGAAGTACAGTACAGCCGCAGAGAATAATGTTTACTTTCCACCTATTTTTTTTTATGGGCATGTTATCATTCAACCAACATTTAGTGAAAACACAGGAGAGGATTGTTTGAGATGGAGGAGACAATCTGGGAAGGGGAGAGACTAACAGTGAAGGACTCTGTGCTGGGCCAGCAGCAAGCAGGTGGGGCCAGCAGACAGGGACACCGGCCCGGGCAGGTGAGGGCCTTCCTCAGAGGGCACACAGAACTGTGCCTTGTGGAAGAAGCAGGGGATGGCTAGGTGGTGGCGAATGCTTCTCCAGGCCTGGGAACAGCCTGGGCAAACGCATGCGGAGTCGCCAAGGAGGTGGACTTATACACGACGTGCGGATGGCTGAACGTGGAGTCCTTTTCCAGCAGCGCCTAGAAATGAGGTCAGAAACGCAATAGGATCCTGAGTAGGGTAGGCTTCTGAAGGGATGGTTTGAAGTTGAACTTCACCTCCGTCCCCAGCCCTCTAGCCTCTCTAGGGACTCATGCTGCTTCCTTGGCTCCTAGTCTTCACCTTCCTCTGAGGGAAAACAAGAGCTGGCCAGTCTCAAGGCGTCGGAAAAAGCATTCAACTCACAGCTCCACAGGTGGAGAACAGAAATGGTAGCGTGACACTGACTGAGCTCTTCCCGCACCCGGACCTGGGCTGGGTGCCCTCTGTGAGTGACCCCATTCAGTTCCACAGCTGCACCCAGTCCTGCCCCTGGGCCTGTCATCACCGACCAGAAAGGGCAGTTTGGGGGTGGTGAGCTCCCGCCCACACGGAAAGCAACGGAGGAGGATTCGGTCCCTTAAGTGTCCGACAGAAGAGCCCAGGTTCTCCCTCCTTGTTTCTCTGGAAAATGAGAATGTCAGGTTTTCTTTTTTTTTTTTTTTTTAATGTTTTATTTATTTCTAGGAGAGAGAGAGAGCGAGACAGCGTGAGCACGGGAGAGTCAGAGAGAGAGGGAGATACAGACTCTGAAACAGACTCCAGGCTCTGAGCTGGCAGTCAGCACAGAGCCCGACGCGGGGCTCGAACCCACGAACCGCGAGATCATGACCCAAGCGAAAGTCAGACGCTTAACCGACTAAGCCACCCAGGCGCCCCGAGAATGTCAGGTTTTCTTGTGGGACTCCCCAAAGTAATCAGGCGGACTTAGCGGCCACCTGAAAGCTTACCCACAGCTTTGTGTCACAGGCGACCACAGCGATGGCTAACTCAGGAAACACTTCTATCATTTCGGACACTTTCAGCTGAGGTAACGGAGTAACCCACTAAATGTGACTTACCCAGTAGGGTTTTCTTTTCCTCTCCAGTAACAAAGGGTCCAGAAGGAGATGGTTCTAGCACTGACTCAGCATCTTGAGATGCCTTGACAAGGACCTAAGTGCTCCGCTTCTCTGAGCTAACCTTCTCAGTGCGTAACTCATACCACCACTCATGATCCCAAGGTGGCAATGCCAGAAGTAAATGGGAGGTAAGAGGGAGGTAAGCACTTTCTTTTTTTGTTCGTTTTAAATCTATTTTTAACGTGTTGTGGGGGTGGGCATTTTCTAGGAGTCTCCCCTAAACACCACACACTTCTCTTTATGCCTCATTAGCCCAAAGTGGTCCCTGTGCCACCACTCACTGCAAGGATCTGGCGCTTCCATCCCCTGTCGGGAGAGCTGAGCCTTGCTGGGACAGAGAAGGGCAAGGGCCTTGGGCATTGGTTGGGTGGCCCACAGTGCCTGCTAGTATTACGTTACTGCTGGTCTCTGCTTGCATTTATTGTCTGCTGATTTACACGCACCATCCCTAATTCGGAAGAGAAACAATGACTTATTACATACATAAAATTGATTTGGTGGAAACACTTTCAAAACCAGGAGTTAATTGCTTATTCAATCTATACAGGAAATATTTGCTGAGAACCTGCTTCGTGCCAAGTTAGGTACTAGAGACAGAGATAAAAATCGTTTGTCATTTAGATCATCACCATCGTCATCATCATTATCATCATCATCCAGTGATTCCTTTGTGTTAGAAAAATGTTAATAATCCCTGAGACTGTTGTCAGAGATCTTTACCTCCAGGGTATACAGATCTATACTTACCCTAAGGCAACTTGAAGTGTGGTTGCCTTCCCCTCCTGCCCCAGGCATGGAGTAACCTGGAAGGCCTGAAGTGTGAGGCAGTCCATGCAGAACTCACCCCCAGGGAATTAGTGAGCCCGCAGCAGGCCTGATGCTATGAGGCTGTAATTCCAGGAGACCCTGGCTTTGCTGGCGGACTTCACAGTAAGCCTGAAACTCCCTGATTGCAGCATCCCGGATTTTCTATGGAAGGACCTACTTAACCAAAGACCCTTTCCCATCTTCACAGGGGTCCCCTTCCCAGACCTCGCAGGAGGCAGAGTCCCACATCCAGCTATCAGGTGCTGGGTGGGAAGAAAGCAGAGGAGCAGGCTGGCCACCCCCCCCCCCCAAGGCCTGGGAAGGGGATGGCCATGCACGGGTCATGTCTTTTCATCGGAGACAGATGCCGGATGTGCAAGGCTCAGAGGGGAGAGTGAAAATCGCAACAGCAATAACAGCGAGGACTGTGGTGCAGGTGTGCTCATTACGAGCCAGACGCTCAATCGTGTCATCCTCACGTCAGCGCTGTAAGGCAACCGAGGTGCAGAAAGGTTAAAAAAAAATTGCTTGAAAGCAACAGAAATGGGTTTCAAACCAAGACTGACCTGCTCCCCAAGTTTTTGCCATCACACCAGAGTGATTTGAGGGTTTCTGTTATCTTGGAATGGGCTATTCATGTAGGCCTGATAGAAGAGGAGCAGGGCAGGAAGACTGCAGCCAGAGTGTAATTTATTGGAGAGATGATGATGAGCTCCTTGAGAGTGGACGCTGTGCTCCTCGAGGCTTTGTTTCCCGAATGCCTAGCATATACCGGGAATACTTCCTTAGCAGGCGGATGCATGGAAAGAGGTATGTGACAGTGAGTGGATGGAGAGCCTAATTATGGAGTCTGGACTCCAACCTCTAGTCTGTGGTGGGGTGGTGGTGGCATCAGGAATGTTTCTAGAGCAGAGGAAGCGACAGGGGAATAGCACAGTTTTAAGATCGATTGGGGAGAAATGTGCAAAATCTTCACTCCCAAGTCCTTTAAGGTGGACTGTATCTGCTTGCTTCCTCCATGGGGAGTCCTGGGCCATCCCAGCCAGCCGTGCTCAGGCTGGGTGTGCAGGCCTGTCAGCCCATCGGGGTGGGGAAATCTGGCACAGATAATAAGCAAAGAAGGGAGCTGAGGGGCCAAACTCCTCACCCTTTGGCCTCCTTCCTGCCTGTCCATCTCTGGGCGAGGCCACCCAGTGTATGTTGGTGGCATTGTTCTGAGATATTCTCTTAGTTTCCCCTCCCAGTTACTACCCTGGGCTGGCTCCCTTCACTATAAATGACTCCCTTCCGATCTCATTCTTGCCTGTCTGCTTACCCACTTGGGCTTGGCCCTTTAAGCTTCTGATTCTTTTTTTAAATGTTTTAATTTATTTTTGAGAGAGAGAGAGAGAGAGCACAAACAGGGGAGGGGCAGAAAGAAAGGGAGACACAGAATCTGAAGCAGCCTCTGGGCTCTGAGCTGTCACCACAGAGCCCAACACAGAGCTCAAACTCATGAAATGTGAGATCATGACCTGAGCAGAAGTCAGACACTCAACCAACCGAGCCACCCAAGTGCCCGTAAACTTCTGATTCTTAAACTACATCAGCACCTTTTTCTGAGGTGCTCAGTTTAGTGTATGTTTGAAGTATGTCCCAGAGTTGTGCGATGTATATTTTATCCTTTGCTCCAGGCTGGCTGTCAAAATCCCACCCTCCAGCTCAGCTGGGTGATCAGCTGGGAAAATGGGGGTAGAAATACACTTCTCCAGGAGACCCAGTGTCCCGGGAAGATGGTGACTATGCAGAAGCATGGTGATCACAGGGCCAGGAAGAAAGGATTAGATGGAGACACACCTGACTTGCCATTAACCAAAATATGAAGTCCATGAAAAAGTATGGCAGGAGGCAGGAGGCAGGAGATGTGGGTGGGTGTCTGTGTGTGTGTGTGTGTGTGTGTGTGTGTGTGTTTCTGTTTGTGGTTGGGTGTCCTAGGCAACTGTGTCAAATCCATAGAACATGTCTTTCAAGGCTAAGCTTGGATTAGTAACTTTGGAATATTGCACTACTTAAAGATGCAAAATGGAATTGACTGCTGGCAGTTCCTTGGAGAAAGTTGTCAAGAACATCTCCAGCAAGAGCTGTTGTTGTTTCGGGTTGTTTGCCAAGGATAGGGGAGAAGGGGACACAGCACGTGGGCCATGCATTTCCCATCTCATAAAGAGTCATGGGGTCAGAGACGCTTAAAGACTAGGTGGACCCACAAGTGTCCAGTTCACACTGTCACTCTGGGAAGGAGGTCCTTTGAAAGCTCTGATGAGTGGTCATCACACTGCCTCCCAAACATCATTGGGCAGCGAGGCCCAACTCTTCTTACAAAGCAATGCTTTCAGCCAGACAGAGTGACCTGTCCGGAAGTTCTCCCTGCATTGGGCCCAAATCTGCCCTCATTTCCTCACCCTGGTGTTGGCCGTAGTTTTGTTATCCTGAGATGCACTGGCTGAGAGTTCTCTTTCTTTCTCATGGAACCATAATGCCTCTCTAGTCCCTCTTTTGCTCTGTGTTGTCAGCTCTTTTGTGGATGTGCATCCCTTACCACTTCCCTCCAGCCTTTCTCCCACTGAATCATCTAGACTGCTTCTGTACCAGGGACTCAGGTATCCAGCGCACGCATGAGCACCTCCAGGATTTGGAGAATACTCACCCTATCCAACCAGCTGAGTCCAGGGTTGAGTGGCTCTGATGGTCAGAAGCTTAACATTCTTCCCTAGTGATTCCCTCTGTTGTTCTTACTTCTCTCCTTTGGGGCCATCCAGACAGTCTTAGGAATTTCACACTTACTTCAGGGAGCACTGGAGATGGTGAAGAGGACTCGGGGTGAAGAGATCGGAGACGGACACAACTGATGGAGCTGTTCCCCGTATGCCCTGTTTTCCAGATGGACTTGTGGCCCCTTGGAGGTTGAAGCAAATGGTTGGGATCCTACTCTCTCCCCACATCACCACCCCTGGCTCTTCATGTATTACCCCCCAGTTTTTCCTGATGATGATTCCCTCTGACTCCAATTTTGAGCCAGAGGAAGGTTCACTGCCTCTTCCTGTTCAACACGGGCTGTGTGGGCAGGGGTGACAAGAGAAGATGTCACCAAGTAAAATTAGGTAATAAAAACTAGGTGACATAGTTGTGTTGAAAATGTATCTCTCATGCAAAACGCAAGATGTGACAGCTTTCCTCCACAGAGCTGCCTGAGGACTGAGTTTGTCATTGCTAAGAAAGGAGATGATTTTTTATATTTTGCTGGACTTTTTAATGTCGTGGTGCTTTTAAGTGGATATAGATTTTTTATTTGTTTACTTCCGTATTGCTACCTTTGAAATCCTTGAAGACGGATGCCCTCAATCTGAATTTATTCAGATTGTTGTTTGTAATGAAAATAAAACTTAGTTTATTTCTCCAAATGTATTCTATTTTTCCTGCTCTCTTGCTTTCTTGAAAGTTTGCAGAAGTATTTGTCGCTGGCCTTCACAAAAAGGTCCTGAATTAGGATTCACTCGTGGAACAAATGCCTATATATATGTGTATGTATTTACATACTTGGCAGCAGGCTTTAATTTATAATTTAGTTCCATTCCTCCAGTTGATGGTAAGGGAACATAGCTTTTTGAGAATGCCCAAGTGTACTTAATTCTTGAACACAATTTACACACTAAAATAAGTCACCAGTTTCTGTGGGTTTCTGCATTTTAATTTTTTTGTTATTATTTTTTTAATGTTTTTTTATTTACTTCTGAGAGAGGGAGACAGTGTGAGCAGGGGAGGGTCAGAGACAGAGAGAGAGAGCGACATAGAATCTGAAACAGTCTCCAGGCTCTGAGCTAGCTGTCAGCACAGAGCCCGATGCCAGGCTCAAACCCACGAATTGTGAGATCATGACATGAGCCAAAATCAGATAGACTGAGCTACCCAGGCGCCCCTGTTTATGCATTTTTATTTCAAATAGCCTTGTGTGTGCAGCACTTTGGTGAGGAGGGTGGATCAGAGAGAATATGGGCTTGTTAGCAGGAACAGAGTCTGAGAAACTATGAACATTTTCACTTACTGAATTGGTAAAATTATTGGCCATATTTTGCTTGCAGAAAAGGAGGGAGAAAACACTAATATTTCTTGGGCTATCTGATTTCTCAAACACACGCCATGATGGGAACTGATCTGCTTATGAGGTCAAAGCTAGAGGGAGGCTGTCCTGTTAACTCTGCCCCCCCCCCCCCAGGAGGCCCCATGAATGTAAAGGTCCATTTCAAGGGGGAGCTGGAAGCAATTCTTCTGCAGCTTTGGCTCAGCTGGCCAGTTTCAGGTCCAGGTTGCAGGGATAAAAACACTCAGGAAAGGAAAATCCAGGGGAGATGTGTAGTCACATCCTAGGAGTCCATGGCTAAGCCATATTGATGCTCATGACCCTCTGCTCCAGCCCCCCATCACCCCAAAGTACCTGAGACTGCAGGAAGAATTTCAGTGGCCCAGGGCCATCCAGGGCCAGCTGTCCAGGACTTGGCTAGAGGCGGGGCCTTTGTTCACAAGTCAAAATACAAGGTAGGTAAGCAGATGGGATGGGATGTGGGAAGAAGGTTTCAGGCAACACAGAGAGATGGCAGCTGCTTTAGGCAAAGAACATTTGAGAAAAGAAAAAAGATGCTTAAAGGAGAAATTTAGAAGTTTTGGATGCTGGTACATGTGACTTATTCTTCTATGTGACCTTAATGACCCTAAGTAGCCTTCAGAAATAAACAAAAACAGTAATGAAAACAACTTGCTACCTTTCTCTTCCAGGTTTAAAGTGTTGATTTGTGAGGTGGTTTCAGGTGTGCATATATGTGTGTTTGTCGGGTTGCCTTTTTGATGATTATGTGATGAGAAAAGATGTAAGTGTGGATTGGGGCACCCCAAGAAGTTTAGCTAAGTCCAGGTTTCACAACAGACAGAACTCAGAGACCTTTAAAACGGCCCAGGATGAAGGTGGACAGTGGAAGAGCTCTTCTGTGATTTTCTCACCCTTTGTGCCCAATCCAGAAGGTTCTATTCCTGAAGACCTGCTTGGATGAAAATGTCAGGTTGACGAAATAATGTTCCTCACAGGAAGGAATGACAGTTGATACTAAATCAAGAAAACACAAGGGGCATTTTGCACATCCTAAGTGGATGCTAAGGTGGCATTGTACAGTCAATAAAAGGAGAGTTAACCATTTCTGATTTCTAAGTAATTTCTGAAGATTTCTCTTGTCTGCAGTTTCAAAAGGATGATTGGAAATCCTTTAAAACATGCAGGTTGAACAAGCACAGCTTGTGAAGCAATTAAAATGCACTTTTATTTTATTCTCCTACCACTTCTTTAAAGTCTATACAATGAGGCAATCTTCTCCAGCCCCTGGGTGAGAATGAGGCCAATCCAAGACTTTCTGGTAACTCTCAAGTAACTGGCAGTTCCGCTGTTTTCTTACGCTTCAAAAATTGGATTAGGAGGAACTTAACGGAGGACCAAGGGGGAGAAGAAGGGGGGAAATAGTGGAGGAGAGGGAGAGAGGCAAACCATGAAAGACTCTTGAATACTGAGAACAAACTGAGGACTGATGGGTGTGAGGGAGGGGAGATGGGCATGGGGGAGGCCACTTGTGGGGATGAGCACTGGGTATTATAATGGAAACCAACTTGACAATAAACTATTTGTAAAAAAAAAAAATTGTCTTGATTCAACGATGGAGTGCCCAATCAAAGATATTATCCAAAAACGCAAACAAGATTTGGTACTTAGTCTTGTTCCTTCCTCTAGCTTAGATGTGTTCAGGCTGGAAGCCTGAGGAGAGAGAGAGGTGGGGGCTTTGGGACTGACTTCTCTATTCCTTGCTCTTGCGCTTCAACAATTTCTCAGATCCTAGCTTCTCAGAAGCTTCTGACTCTTCCAGAGTTGGCGAGGGGGAGGAAGGAGAGGTGAACGATAGGTAGAGTCTTCTCTGGATGGTGTCATCACCAGCTGCCCTAGCATTCCAGAACCTGGAGGAAGCATGGGCACTTTTAGACTCTTCAAAAACCTATCACTGAGACCCTCCCCTGAGGCTCCCCCCATCTAGGTAGAAGCAGTTCTATTTGGGCAGATGCTTCATCCCTTCCTCAGACCCCAGGGACCCAGATTCTTGTTAATGGCATCTGCCCTGACTCCTGGGAAGCCCTTTCAATTGGGATATACCTGCCATAGTTTTCTCTCACCCCAAAGAGTCCCACACTGGTTCATGGCAAACATTCCCATAACCCTTGCTCTAAGAAACACTGGGTCCCCACAAAACAGAATTCCCCAGTTTCTATCCCCCAGATAAGTAAATCAGCTCTCCTCTGCCCTCTACATTTCATGATTAGGAATCAGACCTCAATTGTAGGGAACACATTTCAAATATCTTGGGATAATTCCATTGAAGAGTCTCATCAAACTGGAGCTGGCACCTGAAAATATGGTGGTATCCCTAACGAAATTTCTTTGATAATTTTCCTCCTTCTTCCCCCTAACCCTCTTTAATTCTTCAGTGGGAAAGAGGATCCTTTAGCCCTGGGACAGGTCTTCTGACATTTCCTTTGTAAATTCCAAACATGGGAATCTGGCTTTAAATTTCTCATCTGTTATCTCTTGGTTCTTATCAGAATCTTCAGTTTTAACATCCTGTTCCAAATTTGTTTCAAGATAATTCATATGCCAAGAAGAATTTTTATTTTTTCTCCCTTTGGTCTCCCATCCAAATGTTCCACGCCTTTACGATTTTATGACTCAGTCTCTAAGACATATTCTGTAAGTCACAAGATGAGGAATGACTCATGCCTGGTCTGTACTATCTGAGAAGCCCATAAAATACACGATAGCTATACTAAAGTAAGTCTGGATATTCTAGAATTCCAGGTAGAGAGAATTCAGAATAGAGAAAGGATTTTGTGTGCTAAGAATTAAAGGAAGAGACTTCACGTTATTTGAGGGGATTGGTTACCAGGTAAAAAGTACTTGAAAATTAAGGTGAACTTTGGACTTATTTATTAGGAGCTGCCATGAGCTTCATATCAAGTCCTCAAACTAACCCTGCTTATCCCCAACTAGCATTCATTCTTCAGATTCTGATTTAGATGTTACTATAGAAAAGCTTTTCTGACCTCAGAGTGTATTAAATGTTCTTGCTTTATTGGCCCAGAGCAAATGGTATCTGGCTATGTATGGCACTCTCTCGTAAGTGTCTATTTACTTCTCCACTTATTAGGTAGCTAAATGAAACATCAAGTCAGCAATAGTAAATATTTGATACATATTTCCACCTATGTATCAGTAAGAATACTTTAAGTTATGCTGTAGTAACAAACATTCCCCAAATCCACACAGCTTATCAGAGCAGAGGCTGAGTGCTTAGTCATGCAAAGTTCTAGAGACTCCCATGGGTGGCTTTCCTTCATGCATGGATCTCATGGTTGCCCTCTAAGGAGGGTTTTGATAGTGGAGACAAAAATAACTGGCAGGTCGGCATCAGCACTTCCGTGCCTCACCTGGGAGTGACACAAGTCACCTCTCTCATGGTCACATGAAGTGCTCAAGACAGGCTTGGTGGGCACCACTCGAGCTGCCCACCCTGGTCCCAAAAACTTGTTTGCATCCTTCCACATGGAGATGCTAGTGCACTGAGGGCCTGGGCTGATCTGGTTTGACAGCAGTTCAGGGTCGGAGGGTGGGATGCTGAGAAGTCAGTGGCAGGACACTGAAGTTGGTTTGGTTTGGCAGCAAACCTCGAGTGCCAGGATGAGCAGTTGGGGACTTTCTTTTTTAAACAATATAAGCTATTTCTTGGATGGTTGCTCTGTGCCAGACTATATTATTTCTGTGCTTTGCCACTAATCTGCCAGGTGAGGAGAGCAGCAGCCATGTGGTGGAGTGGGGATTTGAGCTTAGGTCTGCAAAGCTCACACCCCTCTCACAAGGGGCAAGAGTGGAAGGCACAGACCTGGGTGGGAGGGAAACCCCAGGCAGGCTGTGAGAGGGAGAAAGTTAGGAGGCTATTGACATGGTGAGGAGAAGTTATGGATGGGTGAACCAGGACAGGGAAGTGGGATCCCAGTCTCCAGAGACACATCAAGGCACTTACTCTTTCCATCATCTATCAAATATACCCTACTGCATCCTTGATATATGGGAAATAAAGTCAGATTATCAATATCTGATTTCTTTCTTTTGTTTACCTCTTCAGCAGCCCACTTTTTTTAAAGATTTATTTTATTTTAAGAGAAAGAGAGGGTGAGAGCAGGGGAGAGGGACAGAGGGAGAGAGAGAGAAAGAGAGAGAGAGAAAGGAAGAGAATCTTAAGCAGGCTCCATGCTCAGCATGGGACCTGACCAGGGGCTTGACCCCTTGATCCTGCGATCATGACCTGAGCCTAAATCAAAAGTTATACACTCAACTGACTGAGCCGCCCAGGTGCCTCCATCACCCCACTTCTGCTGGCAAGGATCTGAACATGGGAAGAGTGGAGGAGATGGGGTGTGAGCTGTCACAGGGAGTGAGGGAACAGAGCAGGCGTGGGATCTCTGTGACTAAAGGCTTCTTAGGATACTGTCTGGGTAACATGCATGTCAGTCAGTGACCTAAAAAGAGTCTCCTTCCTAATCTCAGCCCCAGCCCACCTGGGGATAATGCTCTCCCGTCCTTTCCAAAGTCAGTGAATTTCATGTTTTACAAGTGAACCATACGGAAGTCAAATTTCTTTTAATAGATTTAATGCTGGCAACTCTATTGAGAGCCTGTAGGAGCCAGGTGGGAGCTGGGTGACAGGAGGCCTTCCAGATGGAAACAAGACCAAGTCCCTGTCCTCTGGGAATTCAGCATCGGAAGGGAAACAGACAATGTTCAGGTGAGTGACCCAAACACATTGTGTGACAAGGCCACTTGGGAAGGTAGGTGTCTAGAGGAACTGGACACAGGGTGGGTGCTGCTGAGAAAAGGGTAGAAAACAAGATTCCCTTTGTTGAGGGGCTTGCAGTTGGAGGAGAGTTTGGGATTAAGAATCAAGGACTTTTGTGCATGAGAGGTTCTGGGCTCGTATCTGAGCACTTCCTGAATTAACCAATGGCACAAAAGAAAGATCTCAGAGCATCTCCACCACTAAAGCACATCCCCGTGTCCCCATGACCAGGGTACTGGTGTGGCAAAGGGCAGGGGGTCTGGGCTTTAAGACACCCAGTCTTAGCTCCTACTCTGCTGCCAGTCTGTTTTCTGACCTTGGACAAGCACTTTTTCCACTCTGAGTCTCAGCCTTCTCTTGAGCCTCTGGCAACTTGCCAAGTAGTCAAAACAGGACTTATTCTCATCTTCAAAAAACAAAATTGAGTGTCAGGGAAGTGACGAAGGAAATGCTCTGATTTGAGCATTGCAGTTGCGCTGGGAGGTGGATTATCTCACCACTCTCATTTCAGAGAGAAGACAACGCGCTAGAAAGACTACGTTATTTCTCCAAACTTGTGCATCTGGTCTAGGTGAAAGCAGGTGTTCCCAGCCATGCTGCTCGGCCTCCAGACCTTCCACTTCTGCTGACACGTTGGTGGTATAAAACTTGGGTGTTATTTCCAGAACATGTGAAACATCATCTTTACCAGAGTGAAAACTTTTCAGACTTTAGAAAAATCTGTGAGACATTCTGCCTCTGTACAGCTCTGAGGCCATTGCAATACTATGAAAAAGGCCAATGATCTTTGTGTCCCCATGCCTTTGAGGAATGAAGATTTTTTTCCTTTCTGAAGCAAATTAAATATTCCATCAGTGAAGCATAATTAATAAACCCATGAAACTGAAGCCCTGGCTCTCATTAAAATAAAAGCCACTCATTTACCTTGTCATCATTTGGGGAAAGTTTCCATGACCTACTGGATCCCAAATCACCCCAAAGCCTACAATCAAAGCCATCTCATGCTATTAGACTCCCAAACTCTTTCTTCTTCAAATATGATTAAGTTCATAAACTCTGGAGTAGAATGGCTTTGATCTACTATTCCAATATAAAAAAAGCTCATTAACTTAGGTGTCACTAATTCACTAAAGGTGGAAATCCGGGCTTGAGGCAAGCTGAAGTTGACTTTCTCGTTTGTGTTTTTCTAAAAGTCAAATGTTTGCAGTTACATGAACTCATTTTGCCTCCAACATTAAGTTCTGTTGGCACCGATTCCTCATTTCCCTTTAAATTAGTCCCCCTTGTCTCTACCTTTAGTGCTTCCTTGAGAGCTCAGCCCATCATTTTGGTCCAATTGCTCCAGTCTCCAATTTTTGAATGCCCAAATCAGGTCTACATAGTGCAGCCCAATGATGTGTCAAAAGTCCAAATCTGCTGTCACTCACCTGTGAGAACGTATACATGCTCCGTTGCTTATGAGATGAAGTCCACTCTATTTACAAGTTCACAAGATGCCTTCCATTCTGCATGTGCCTCTTTTCTCCAGCCTCATTCATCTTTACTGTTACCCTTACTCTGAACTCTATCTGGGGACATTCACCACCACACTTTCCCCAATATGATCTGCACCCTGTGGATCTTCCCATGATAGCCCTTCTTACTGGAACAGTCCCCGCCTCCCCCAACACACACCTCCTGCTAATTCTGGCTGACTCTTACTCATATGCAGATCTAAACTCAGACTACACCTTGAGATCCTCTAGGAAGACTTGCCTGACCCCTCAATCCTGAACAGAAAGAGTTCCTTTGTGTTCTCATGGTTCCCTGCTCTACCTCCATTGTTGACTCATCACCATGAACTCTCATCTCTCATTACCTATTAATTAATTGGTCTTTATTCCTTATGAGACCAGAGGCTCCTACAAGATTGGAATCATCAGAAGGTGTCATTAGGAAAATACCAGGTACATAGTAGATTCTCAATCTGTATTGTTTGACTGAATAAATGAATAACTGTAAGTACCTTGATGGAACTGCAGATGAACACTGCAAATAAGGAAAACACACCTTAGAGGTCTTAGTGATTATCCCAACCAAATGGATTTCTTCCTGCCATACTTGATCCATCTCTGTGTTTTCAGCAGTACTACTATAGCACCTTGGTCATACTAGGTATTCAACAAGTGTTTTTGTATGAAAACTAATATGGGACATGCTGTGTCTGGCTATGAGCATGTGGCTTTCTAGGAGATGGTATCAAGTGTGGCCAGGGGGCCTAGGAGAGAGAGGACTCAGCAAGTTCCAATGACTGAAAAGTGAGTCCCACTGTCTCCATTTTTGTCCTCTTCTCTTGGGTCACCTCGTGAAGGATTGGGAGGAAGTCAAAACAGCTGGGTGATTCCATTAACAACCAATAATCTGGGAATGCTGCTGAATGCTTTTGAAACCGAAGTAGCAATAACTCCCCACGGGTCCATTAACCTGCAGCCGAAATTAGATTATGTAGAAATAACATTAAATAAAGAGCCACAGTCCTCAGTTAATTGAAAGGCAAACTTGTGAGTTATAAGATCATTCTCTTTGAAAGGCAGAATATTTCATTGCCCCGAGACCCTTGGGACCACTGTTGAGTGTCCAGCTTGAGGTTCATTTTAGGGAAAACACATTTCCTGTAGGGGCACTTTAGAAATCTATTTGTTGTAGAAAACAGTTTGAAATGGGAAAAATTAAAAGCTTTGGAACTAGACCAAAATAAGATGGGTTTAAAACTCGGATCTGCCACATCCTAGTTCTGTGACCTTAGGAAAGTTATTTAATTTCTCTGAGTTCCAACCATCTTGGCCATTAATGGGAGAGTGGGGTTGGTAATGACACGTGTCTCCTCATATTCTTGTGAGGACGGCAGACACATAAATAGATCATTGAAATAGAAGGAAGAGGGGATGTTGAGAGAGAGTGTTATGAGAGCATCCAGGAGGACTAGTTCACTCACCCAAGAAGTGAAGAATGGCTTCTCAAAAAGATGCCACCAGAAGCAAACCATGAAGGATGAGTAGGTGCAGGTGGATAAAAGGCAGGTCACTAGTATGTTCCCTGGAAGCCACCTGGACTCTGATCATGGAAAATTCAAGAAGACAGAGGTCAGTTTACTGATACAACTCCAGTCCTCCTTTCCTTCTTTCTAAGCTTCCATATTTCTTTCTTTCTGTCATTCCTGCCAAAATTCCCATAGTCCTTCTCATCTTGGCTTCAGTGAAGCCTGAGGGGAACTGTCCGTGGCCATTTTCTCA
Organism: Hyaena hyaena; assembly: GCF_003009895.1. Lineage (NCBI taxonomy): Eukaryota > Metazoa > Chordata > Mammalia > Carnivora > Hyaenidae > Hyaena > Hyaena hyaena. The sequence goes on from NW_024080801.1 coordinate 2,317,536, forward strand.
GGCTCAAGGGGAACTGTTCTGTCTCTTCCTGGTGGTAGCAGTTCCTGCTGAGAATAGGACATTATCTCCCTTTCCCTCTGCCTCAGGCAGATGGCGGGGAGTGCTGTGTTTCCACAAAGGAGCACATTGTCCCTGCTCCTGAGTCTCTCAGAGGGCCTTGTCATGGAAGTCATCCAGGAGAATTTGGAACTCTATGGCTGCCTTTTCAAAACACAGAAACTTCATAGCCCTCAAAATCACAAAGTTGAGATATCTTACATGAAGGACCCCATATCTGAGTGGGTCTGCAGCACTAAGGACCAAGGTCCTGGAGGTCAAGTGACTTGTGAGAATCTCCCCCCACTGTACACTGTGGAGGTAGAAGGTGTGATTATCATGATCTCTGTTTTATGGATGAGGAAATTAAAGCTCAGAAGGGCTCAGTAATTTTCCCAAAATTACACAGCAGGTATTAGCTAGATGTAGATTACATGCCTGGTCTTCTGAATCCAAATCCAGTGTCCTTTCATTATGGTGTACTTATTGCCTCTGTCTATTTACAGATCTCTGGATTTTGACCCAGTATAGATAAATAACCCAGAGGTTTGATTATGTTTTTACTTTCTGATTTCAGCTTTGCTTATACTCCAAGTAAGAGCCAACTTCTTCCATACAAACCTTCAGTCCTTGTACATCTTCGCATCAGATGGGGACACCAGTGTCAATTCGTGGTCCAAGCAAAATCCTGGTAATCATCACAAACTTCCTACTCCTCCAACCCACCAGCCCTCTGACTGGCTGCCACCTCCAATGAACTCCAGGTTCTACAGCTTTGGCTTAACAAACACGTCTTGCTTCGGTCCCTCCTCTCCTCTGCCCCCACCCCCAACTCCAGTGTCCTACCCGAGTCTCTTTCTCACCCAGTAGGGCACAGTGACCTTCCAACTGGTTGCCTTTCTGAGGAGTTTCCCCTAATTCCAAAGCCTATATATTGGCAAGGTGATCTTCTGACACCACAATAGATACTTTTAAGGAGCACCCATTCACTAAAAGAAGTAACTTTTGATGGTGGAACATCTCCAAGCCAAGCAAAATACCACGTACCATAGTCTTTACATTTGACATCTCCTACCCCTAAAATAACTCTGTCAAAGAAGTCCTGTTATTCCAATTTTATAGCCAAAAAGAGCAGAGCTGGACAGGAGGCTCAGGCTACATGGCTCTGTTCTGTTTACAACACCACACTGACTGACGGGTGGATCCCATCTCCTCAGTGTCTGGTGAGTCCGAGCCACCTGCAGCGGATTCTACATCCCATGCCTCCGCACAGGCCCTCCTGCGACCTAAAGTGCCTTTCTCTTTCCAACTGTCCTTCCAAACCCCACTCAGCCAGCAGCCAGGGTTAGAACTCAGGATGTTCTCCTTCCAGCCTCATCTCTTCTCCACCACAGAGCCCTGCCTCCCGCCTGTGAACTCTTGTCACTTCTAGACTAAGACGCTGACACTGGCTTGGATGCGGATGGGTAAACACCACTCGGGATCGCTTCAATAGGTGGCTCACGTAAAGAGCTAGGTCTCTGTAAGCTACCAATGGAAATTATTTCCAAGTTTTCATGGTTTTGAATGTCAAGGAAACAGGACTTGGTTTCCTAGTCAGACTAAGAGCTGCTCTCCCATGCCATGCCGATGACAGGGCTTGAGAAAAACAAGGGTTCTCCCACCGAGCCACAGGCCAGAGGGTCCTCTCCTGAGAGAGAAGGTGCTCTTTCAAGGGAGGCATTGCCTGGCTGGAGTGTGCTGCTTCTTTTTTTTTTTTTTTTAATGTTTTATTTATTTCTAGGAGAGAGAGAGAGACAGTGTGAGCAGGGGAGGGTCAGAGAGGGAGGGAGTCACAGACTGAAACAGGCTCCAGGCTCTGAGCTGGCAGTCAGCACAGAGCCCGATGCAGGGCTCGAACCCATGAACCGTGAGATCATGACCTAAGCGAAAGTCGGAAGCTTAACCGACTAAGCCACCCAGGCGCCCCATGGAGTGTGCTGCTTCTTGATGAGCAGAACTATCAGAATTAATCTGTTAAGTGTTCTCGTGTGGTGAGGAGTCTTCTTCATCAGCAAACCCAGTGAAAGACAAGGCATATGTGATATGTGTGCCCCATATTGTCAGGCTTTCAGATACCGAGTATTAGGACAAAAAAAAGACAGAGGGTTTGTCCCTATAAAATTAGTAAAGATGAAGAGGCTGGCCGAGGCCTCCTCCATGAATTTGGAACCCAACACACTTGTGCTGTGTGAGAGGCCAGGACCCCGCTGGAGGAAGCCTAGCTCTAACTTCCCAGGTGAGCTGATGTGTGAGACTGATGGAGTCAGGACAGCTGGTCCAGGTCAGGTCGGCTGCAGCACCACTAGGAGACCTCTGGCGTCCCTTCGCCTCTCTGGGGCTCCCATTTCCATTCTGTAAAACAAAAGGATCAGACCACTCCCTATCTTCTTGATTATCAATTTTTTTTAATGTGTTCACACACTGCTCTCTAATTTAATGTTTTTCTTTTAAGTTAACTTAAATCAATCCGATTTTTAAAGCTTAGCCATTTTCTAAGGAATGATATCCATAAAATCATGGGTTTGGTTTGCTAATTGCATGTTTTCACACTGTATCAGTTAGAAGGTCCTTGGTTGAAAGCAGTTGAAAATAATTTCAGCCATCATGAGCAAAGACGGGTTGTGTGGGAGGGGTGTTGGGGCCTCAGATAACTTTCCGGAGGCTGGAAGGTCAGGCTTGGAGGCAGTCACTATCAAGGCTGCTCGAGCTGACCAGGCAGCAGAATTAGGGCATTGTAACTATTCTTGCTTCTTCAAAAAGCACCTTGCTGTGCCTCAGCCACTGCATGAATATGACCACCAACTTTCCCCAGCCAGAACTGTGTTATGTGCCCATAATTCAAAATCCTAGGGAGAGGATATTGAAACCCAAATTAGTGGCCAAGCCCAAGTCACACTTATATCCTGCATACTATGGGGGCAGGGTGGGAGAATGAAAGTCTGATCCTTGGAAAGTCCATCTAGGGATTCCTCAGGACAACACAACATGAGAGATTCCCCAGTAAGAAGAGCAAAGTACAGGTTGAATGGTGGGTAGTGAAAAAACAAAACATCAAAAAACAAGTATCTATTACACTCATGAAAATAAACACATTCCGCTAAAGATAGGAAGTTCACCCACATACATAGCATTATAAACTCATGTGCCACCTGATCCATACAGCACCTCTAGGAAGCCCTGAGCCAGTCTGTCTCTGAGGACCCTCAGCTATGGCCTCCATTGCATATAAGTGAACGCTATCAAATTAGCAAGGATAGACTCATCGTGTACTTTCCATGAAACATGGCCCCTTGGCTGTTTTTGTTTTGTGTTTGTTTGGTATCTATTCTTTATCCACAGCTGCAGAACCTGTATGGAGCCATTTGTTTACTGTATTCAGTTGACCTTCCACCTCCACCTTCTTTTTGATGACTCTAACGCACCATCACTGTTTTGCATCTCACTAGACTAAGTAGTAGGGGGTTGGAATATGAGCCTTTTTATTGTTCTTGAGATTCTGCCATCTTGTGATCCCGGCGTAGCTTCTTGAAACTCACAGGGCCTTGCCAGAGAGCACATGCTCCCAGGGGTCAAGGTATAATCTCATGCTAGGCTGTCTCTGGGGCTCCAGGGACAACATATTCTGCACAGAGTCTTAGAAACACTTAACTAAATCAAAGTTTAGTCGACTCTTCCTAAACCTGTGTTCTTATTAAACTACCCTACATCTCAGCAAATAGATGTAACTCTGGAAGAAATCTCAGCAACAATATTGATAAGGCCGAGAAAGACCAATGATTACCCAAAGTAACTTCCAAAGAAATGGTCCACTGGGCCTAGAATATCCTACAAACTCTTTTGAAGCCCGTGATAGAAGTTCTAGTTCAAGTAGTAGGTTACTTTTTTGCTAACAGAACCCCTTTCCCCTGCCAGGAAAGAATATTTCCCGGTTAACTGATACTTTATATAGAAAAATGAAATAGAATTCTATCTATAGATAAAATTACCAAATTAATGCATCTTAATGCATAGTCTTCCCAAGCGTATACACATATATCCAGCCAAAGAAAAAGCAGATGATGTCCAGTATTTGAATGTTTCATTACAGAAATAAATATTAGATACCAAGGTTGAAATCCAAAGTATGGTAGGAAAGAAAAAGGTTTATAGCTGGTCTTTTAGCCATCCTTTTTACCAGGGAGAGATGAATAAAGAAAACCTAAAAAGAAGAAATAAAAACAAGGTCAAACCTTGTCAACATGTTACTGGTGGAAGGATAACAGAATTCTTATCAATGGAATCTTTCCAGTAGGATACACTCCGTCACCCTAGGTTACTTATGGCGAACAAAATTTGTAGATAAAATTTATAGATTTCTGGACCATAGTCTGAAGAAGATGTCAGTGTCAGGAATGTAATAGAACATAAGATGGAGATACTTCATCCTGCAAAAGTTTCTTCCTAGAGAAAGTGATGGTACACCTGCATCACTTAGAGACTCCAGATGTTAAGTCAGCAGTAGCCTGATGGGCTGAGGAACAACCCACAAGGCGGTGGTGGTGGTGATCCCGGACTTCCCATTTGGTCTGCATGTCACACTCACCCACATCATTTGAATTTTTAGTAAAGTTTGATAAGCTCTCTGATTTTTAAAAAAAATTTTTTTTAATGTTTTATTTATTTTTGAGAGAGAGATAGAGACAGCATGAGCCAGGGAGGGTCAGAGAGAGAGGGAGACACAGAATCCGAAGACAGGCTCCAGGCTCTGAGCTGTCAGCTCAGAGCACGACGTGGGGCTCCAACCCACAAACCATGAGATCATGACCTGAGTTAAAGTCGGACGCTCAACTGACTGAGCCACCCAGATGCCCCATTAAGTTCTCTGATTTTGAAGAGTCTGACTTGATAATGTGACCCTTGGTGTCATCTTAATAGCACGAATGGTAGAAAGCAAAAAAATAAATTGGCACAAAAACTCTTGCTTTCCCTGTATGGCCCCGTCTCCCTTCCCCACCAGACATTCTGCCTGTGGGCTCGGACATGTGGGTTCTCTTGGCCAACAGGGCGTTAGCCAATGTGACATAAGAAGGGCTTGAAAAGCACTGGGCACCAGCAATTATGTTCTCTTGCTGCTGGTCGGAACTCTGTGCCATGTGGAACCTGGGCCAGCTGGCTGGAGGGTAAGAGACCATGTGGATGAGAGACAAGCTACCTTTGCAGAGGCCCCAGAAAAATCAGTCTTGGCAGCAGGTGGGACCCGTCAGCTGACTGGAGATCTGTGAGTGAGTCTAGCTGAGCCCACACTAATTACTGACCTATAGAATCATGAGATGAATAAATATTTGTGGGGTTTTTTTTTATACATCTGCCTTTTGGGGTGTTTTATTGCACAGCAAACACTAATCAACACAGTTTATTCAAAATCCATTGTGATCAGACCCAAGCCTTCTTCTCACACCTCTTCACCCCTACCTATCATTCTCCCTTTCCTAGTTTGAGAGCAGGGCTCACCAACTGGTGGCTCAGGGGCAATCCAAATGTATTCCAGGCACAACCAATGTTCTGCTAAGATTCCCTAGAAAGGCCAGACTTACAGCTTCTCTACAGCGTACCTCTGATGTTTAAGGGTCCTTGCCATATTAACCGCTAGATACTTTCAATATTCGCCCCTGTCCTGTGAACACAAAGTGGCAATGAGAAGATTTTTCCATGGAAATCTGAATTCCCAGCAATCTAAAAAATGTGTTTTTTTTTTTTAAGAAATAAAAATATGGGAATATTGGGCCAGGACTCGGCAAGAGGGAGCTAGATTTGAGAAGTGACTGAGTTCACCAATGTTCTTACCACTCGGGTGAATTACACACGTCCTGTTTCTCTTAATTGCACATTACTTGATTGGCTTCAAAAGAATTTGACTGGCTGATTCCCAGCTTTAAGGTGTGACTGCATATGGTCATCTTTTCCTCACATTTGGTCTTCTTGCCTAGAGTGTTCATCTCCTTAGATGCTTCGTGAACCTTTGCATATTCTTCAAATCCAACCCGATGCCTCTTGTTCTCTGAAGCCTTCCATGTGACTCTGAATAAGGCTGGTCCTCCTTCCTCTGTTCCTGGGAGGACTTTGCACATAACATCTACTAGCAGCCTTCTCATCATGTCTGTCATCATCATTGTTTACAAAGTTTCCTGTACCGGGGCACCTGGGTGGCTCAGTCGGTTAAGCATCCGACTTTGGCTAAGGTCATGACCTCGCAGTTCATGGGTTCAATCCCTGCAATGGGCTCTGTGCTGACAGCTTGGAGCCTGAAACCTGCTTTGGATTCTGTCTCCCTGTCTCTCTGCCTCTCCTCCACTCATGCTCCCTGTCTCTCTCTCTACTCTTAAAAAGAAGCATTAAAAAAATTTTTTTAAAGTCGCCTGTACAATTAGAATGTGGCCTCCTTAAACACCAAACTGACCTCTCCCCGTCTTTATCCCTTAGATTTTGCATATGGCAAGGCCCCTCAACCCCGTGAAGAAGGAGAGTCAGTCAACTAGACATTCTGGCTGAACTTCGGAGAATATATTTGATGCAATTTGTGTTTTGTGTAAAATCAAACTTAGGATCCTATTTTTGTAACAGTCTCTGAAGATTGCTTTATAATCACTAACATTCTGTTCTGCTTTTAAGGAGCCTCTTTGGCTTTAGGGCTAGCAGCTTATAAAGGATGTAAAAAGCTGTGTGAAATTTAAGAAAATCTGATCCAAATAGGTTTGAAGAGGCGTAGTGGAAAGAGCCAAAATGATATGGACAGCAGAGTGGTCAGCAGAAGCTCCTAGTTTCCTGATCAAAGAGCGTCCACATCAACCAGTGAGATTACCTATATCAGTCTATACTTCGGTATCGCCTATACGTTGGCAGCAATCCCCAAATCTAAGTGGCTTAACAGCAAACGTTCATTGCTTTACTTACACAACATGAACACCTTGGCTGAGCAGAGAGTGGTCTCTTTATTGTGAGGCCAGAAGAGACTCCATCTCAACACACGCTTTCACTGTTAACTCAGGCAGAACGCGGAGAACCTGCAGTCCACACTGGCAGTTAAAACCACCATCTGGGAGCGACACACATCATTTCTACTCCTATCTCATTGGCCAGAGCAGGTCAGATGGCCAGGCCTCACTTCGACAGGGCAAGGAGGAGCAAGTCTCCCTGTGTCAGGAAAGAGGCCATGGAAAGATTTGCGAAGAAGCAAGTGACTGCCACAGGTAGTGATTTCACAGAAGGACCTTCAATTTTCAAAATCTAAGGTCATCATCTACCTGACAGTGACCTTCACCACTGAACTTGAAATAGAATTTAACATCAGCCCATGGGATTCAGGTGCTTCTCCACAGCTGTTTCATAAAGGAAGTTTCCTTTGTTTTAAACGGCCATAAATAAGACAGCCAATGAAAGGAAGAAGCAGGAGTTGACCTCAAGGTTATACCCACTCTCCAAGGTGCATCAACAGGCCACAGCAGTAGAGTGTGGAATCCGTTATGTTTTGTGGAATGTTGGGTTGTATGGAGGCATAGATAGGGCACATGGAACTTGGCAGAGGGCAGCTGAGAAGTGGGAGTGGAGTCAAGGAGGAAGTGTGCCCGACTGGGATCTTGAAGGGTCCATGGGCATCTGCCCAATGGACAAGGGCAGGGAAGATAAGGGGTGGGAGGCACATGATGAGTTTTTTAGGTACAGCAGCGTGGCTGTCTTGGAAATGAATGATTTGCACATTATATACACACATGTGACCTTGAATAAATGCTGTCCCCTCTCTGACATCAGTCCCCCTTCATAAAATGAAGAGGCCAGAATCAAAATCCCATTTTTAAAACTAGGACTCAACATTCTGGTTGTGGAATTCACCTACTTAGTAAATTAGTGAGAGTCGCTAAGAATATTTAGAATAAGAAATGCCATAAAATCAACTTGCCCTATCCGAAATACAGTCATATTCTAAGGATATAGGGATTCATTTTTTCTCAAAGCCTGGCATTGTCCAAAGACCGGACAAATCAGTTAGAAAAACAGCTAACTTAAAATTAAATTAAATTAAATTAAGTTAAATTAAATTGAAAACTGTGGATCCTTTTGCAAAATCTCGGATTGTGTTAATCATTTGTTTGCTCACAAGTATTTCCGCTATTTTCTCATTCCCGACATAGTAAAAAAGTATATGTAGAAGAATAGCTTTATTGCTTCAGGTTGAAAGTTTTCCTAAGGAAAATCAAAATGTTTGACATCATAAAGACTGACATACCTGGTTGCAAAACATTCCTTTCATTTTTTTCTGTGTGTGTGTGTGTGTGTGTGTGTGTGTGTGTGAGAGAGAGAGAGAGAGAGAGAAAGAGAGAGAGAGAGAACCTAACAAATTCAAAAGAAAAGTGACAGTATAAGAAAAATATTGCAATATATATGAATGATTAATAATCGGAACACACAAAGAACTCTTTATAATCATTAAGAATCTTCATTGAAAAAATAGGCAAAGAAAATAGAACGACAAATAACACACGACATATGAAAAGCTAATAAATGTATGAAAAGCTCTTATTCCCACAAAATATTGAGGGGATGCAGATTGAAATAAAAAGGTATAATTTATATTTATATCAAATTAGTAGGAAAAAATGTAGCTAATAATATCTAATGTTGGTTAAGTTGTTTGAAAAATGGATATTCCCATTCGGAGGCAGAAGATTCAAACTTGTTGGGAACATGGGCTATGAGGCCAGACCACCTGGGACCCCATCCAACGGTGTAACTTTAGGCAAGTGACTTACCTTCTGTGCACCCTACTTTGCTTTGTTGTAAGTGTTTTCATTATACCGTTATATGAATTAAATGTAATACTCAAGGGGCACCTGGGTGGCTCAGTCAGTTGAATGTCTGACTTTGGCTCAGGTCATGATCTTGTGGTTTGTGAGTTCGAGCCCCATTTGGGGCTCTCTGCTGTTAACCTGTCTGCACACAGCCTGCTTCAGATTCTCTGTCCCCCTCTCTCTGCCCCTTCCCCAGTTGAGCTTTCCTAAAAACTAAGTATTTTATAAAATAAAAAATAAATAAATGTAATAATCCATGGAAGATATTGAGAGCACTCCTGGTAGATAGTAGGTGCGCAGTGATAATTAGCTTTTATTTTTCCAGTCTCAGTGAGAGTAGCAAAATTAGAAATGCATGTGCAGTTTCATTTATAGGCATTAGCCTTACAGAAATAACACCTATGAGCGTACATTTCTTTTTCCAAGAATATCCATTTCCACATTTTAATGTTAAGACTTTGAGAACAACTTAGGTGTTAGTTAAGAGGAGAGGAATCACATGAATTGGGACTGCCTCTCCTCTACAGAATTTTATGCAACCGTTTACAAAGAATGAGCTCGATCCCTATTTGCTGAGATGGAAAGATCACTACATATATATTATTATGTAAAAAACAAACTAAGTCTGTGAACAAGCTGAAGAGTACAGTTTCTGGAAATCATTTAAAAGCAGAATATTTATAAATACCTTGACAATTTTCAGGAAACAATCACACCGGACCTTGATAGTAGTTCTCTTTGGGTCAGGGAGTGGCTTGAAAGATAATAAAGGCTGACTTTTAATTTTTATTTTAGTAGTATTTATATTTTTTATAACAGCTACATATTTCTTTAGGCACCTTGAAAATAATATTTTAAAATTAAATGCTGGGGGCGCCTGGGTGGCTTAGTCGGTTAAGCGTCCGACTTTTGCTTAGGTCATGATCTTGCGGTTCGTGGGTTCGAGCCCCGCGTCGGGCTCTGTGCTGACTGCCGGCTCAGAGCCTAGAGCCTGTTTCAGAGTCTGTCACTCCCTCTCTCTCTGACCCTCCCCTGCTCACGCTCTCTCTCTCTCTCTCTCTCCTAGAAATAAATGAAAAAAAAAATTAAAATTAAATGCTGGATCGAGCTATATATGCACCAGCTAGACAAGCTTCTGGCTCAGATATTTGGGCTCTCTAATTTTATCCTCCAGGCAATGGGGAGCCGTGGCTGATTCTTTTTATTTTTAATTTTTAAAATGTTTTTATTTATTTTTGAGAGAGAGAGAGACAGCATGAGCAGGGGAGGGTCAGAGAGAGAGGGAGACACAGAATCTGAAGACAGGCTCCGGGCCCTGAGCTAGCTGTCAGTACAGAGCTCGAAAGCGTGGCTGATTCTTGATGAGGACGTTGGCCTGGTCGCAGCTACTAGAATCTTATCCTGTTCTGTTACTTTCCTCATCTACTCTTCCCAGTGCTACATGCTCCCTTCTTTCCTTACCAGCAGTTTGTGGTTTTCCTTGAATTTTCCCTGCTGTTGAGCTTCCAGAAAGCTCATTACAGCCAACGGGCTTTATTTCTGCTTCCCAACACGGTGAGAGACAGTGGGAAATTCTGGCCAAGAATCAGGAAATTCTGTGGCTCTGGTGTGGCACTGGCCTCGGGATCGGTCCTCTCGGAGGGCCTCTCCAGTTTGCACACTAACCATCTGGGGAGGTCAAAGCAGGGACCCTCTGAGACCCCACCCCATCACACTCACTGAAGAGCCCAAGGCAATTATGGTGCTTTGGAGCTCGGCTAATCACAGAAGAAGACCTTATAATTTGGCGTCTCCATGCCCTCAGCCGTCCCATCACCCTACCTGGAATGCAGCTCCCCTCTCCTCTTACCTAGCTCATTCCTTCATCAACGCATCCATTTATCAGTCACTCAACAAAGCTGAGCACCTATGAAGTGCTAGGCACCACCCTAGGCATCGAGAACACAATAGTGAATAAGACAGCTATGGCTTCCAAGGAGCTTGCAGTATAGTGGAGGGGACAGACATTACTCAAATAGCCACTGAATAAAACAAGTATTTATGAGGTCTGTTTAGTACAGGGAAGGAATGTAAATGGTGCTATGAGGGAGAAGTAAAGTCCTCTAGACTGGGGATCAGGAATCATCTCTCAGAAGAGGTGCCATTGGAGGGAATGCTTTCCAGGCAAAGGAGGGAAAGAGCTTGCCTTGTCTGAAGAAGAGGAAGATGGTGTTTGTGGTTGGAGCACAACAACAGAGAGACGATGAGCCTGGGGAGGTGGGGTGGTAGGTTAGGGTAGTTAACCTAACACTGCTGCACTAACCGGAGCTTGAGGCTACTCTAGGCATCATGGATAGTGATGGCAAAAAAGAAGAAAATGTACTCAGAGCATGCTCCCTGGATTTGTAAAGCCTGTATGGACGTGACATTTAACCACAGCAAGTGCTGAAACAGTGCTTCATGCAGACTGTTGCTCTAAAAATATTAAATGAAGAGCTTCAGATGTGAGTTGCTTCTATCAGTCATTTACACCTTAGTATGAAGTTGACTTGTCATTCCCTGCCTCTCAGGGATGTTGGCAGCTTAAGTTTTTCTCCCTGTGGAATTAAAAGCCTGTTCAGGATCAAGTATCAGGAACCAGGAGAGAGCAGAAGAGGAGAAGGGGGAGTCTGGAGGATAGGCTCGCGGAGAGTCAGCTTCTGGAAAAAGACAGGTCTCGCCCCTGGGTCAATGCCTCAGGCGGAGAGGTTCTTTGCCTGCGCTTTGTACTTATTCTCTGATCCTCCGGGAGGCCAAGGATCTTGGGGAGACAGATTCCTCACACCACTACTCCATCCCGGGCCTGCCAGGGGCAGCTGATTTCGTTGTTGGTGTGCCCAGACACACAACCCTATGTGGAGGGAAGTGTGAACAAACAGACCCGAGGCTGTTTCATTGCCTGCACTGCCTCTCCCACTGGAACAACTGTGGCTCCTGCCTCCCTTCCGCCCCCTCCCCGCAGCCTGCTTGAGTGCTGAGAACCCAGAAGAGCTCACCGTTCTGGATGGGAGTCCTAGCTTCCCGGATGGCGGGCTCTGTCTCTGACACTCTGTCTCGGTGCCTTCATCTGCGAAAACGGGCCAATTCCCTGTCACCTCTGCACTGTGCAGCCAGCCGACATGAGTGTATCAGTTCAGATCATGAAGTCAGTGGACGCATTACCACGCTGGTGACAGAAGGGGCACTGCGGCGACAGAAATACCCAAGACAAAGCTTGTGGAAAACATCCAATGAAATGATGTGGAATAGTGACGGAGCTGTGGGGTGTTATTTCAGAAGACGCTGTGTCCATGTTCTGGACCTACACCTTCCTGGTCCACGGGGTTGGCTTAGTTTCCTGGAAAGCCCTGTGGTTTGGGGATGGAGCACATGCCTGTTTCCCTCCAGCCCCAGGATACCGTGGCAGACATCACTCATCGGGCCCAGATACCGTCTCAGTGTTCTCCTCAACTCAGGGCACCCGAGGAACGCTGACAGACGCTGAAGGCTGCGTGGGAAGAAAAAGCACAGCTCTTGGGTCCGGCCAGTGTGGTTTGCATCCTGGTGCCCGTGTAACAAGCAAGCTCAACGTTCTCCTTAAACCTCAGTGCCCGTGCGTCTGCCTAGAGAATGCGTTTTCCTACTTCACAAGTTTCCTGTTATAACTTAATTACATTATTCTAGAAGCTATTACATAACACATGGTAGGTACTTAATAAAGACTCATTTTCTACTCCTTCGCTTCTAGTCCTAAGCAGACCTTTTCTGTGATCCTCACTTTTACCATCTGTAAAATGGTATTCTTAGCGCCATTCTCACTAGGTTGTTTTGGGGACTCAGAGTGCTCATCATATTGAGGCAGAAGATGACGAATCAGACTGTGAGGACAGACTGCTGTCTTCACAATGCTCCTGTCTCCAGAGCTAGGCAGCTTGGCTTCCAGCTGAGGGTCCCATCCTGCCTAGTTTCCTTCTGTTCTCTGGCCAGTTTGGGGAATCAGTCAGGCAAGTTGGGGAAGGGTCATTATCCTCAAGCTAACCAAAGTGCTAGATCTTGGTTCAAAGTGTGTGTGTGCATCGAGGGCTGAGGGAAGAGGAGGCCAGGGCCCAGGTGCTCCTCAGGACTTCTGGGAGTCTGTCCGTCAGTATACCGGGAATAAATGTCCCCATTGCGTGTCCCTTTGGGAGGGAAGACAGCAGAAGAGGCCAGTAGTGTCCCACCTGTTCCCCACTCCAGTGACGACTTCCTGCCCAGTGGAGCCCAGTGGATCCCGCCAGGGCCTGGCCAAGGTGGGTGAGGAGACACTCCTAGGGCTAATATTTAAGGAGGCCCTCACTCTTGGGGTGCCTGGGGGGCTCAGTTGGCTAAGCGTCTGACTTCAGCTCAGGTCATGATCTCACAGTCTATGGGTTCAAGCCCCGTGTCGGCCTCTGTCCTGACAGCTCAGAGCCTGGAGCCTGCTTCAGGCTCTGTGTCTGTCTGACCGTGCCCCACCCCCCAACTCTCTCTTTCTGTCTCTCTCTCTCTCAAAATAAAATAAAGACATAAAAAAATTTAAGGAGGCCCTCACACTTGGGGCTGTGCAAGGCCAATTGTGCCATGAGAGTGAGGGCCCCCTTCAACGGAGCATGCTAGCTCCTTGCCCCATGGAACTCTGGGAAGGGATTTAGTAAGAGTATCATCTGCCAGATGGGAACACCTGGGGCATGAAAGCCACCATGGCGTCAGGCCTTCTGTGTTCAAACTCCAACACAACCACTTGAATGTGGAACTTTGCATAACTTAGCTGCAATGTTTTCCTCCCCTGTAAATTAGAGATGGTAAGTAATAGTGCTGCCTTCATGGTGGCCGGTGAGGACTCAGGGGCTGCATTAATGGTAAGCAAGGGCTCATTAATAAGAATAAACACACGATGTTTATGAGGCTGTGCCATATGGAGAGGAACAGTGATCCTGGGAGAAATGGCAGTGACAGGGATCAAGTTCCTACCGGGTGCAGGACTTTGAATATGTTTCCCCACTTTAAGTCTCAAAACTATTTTCTATAGCACTGTGACCCCCTACGTTACATGTTAGAAAACTCAAACCACAGAGCATGAGGGACTTTTGCCCTAGGATACTTAGCTGGTATGAAGAGCTTACAGTATTTGGACCCATGTCCCTGAAATCCCAAATTCTTTGCTCTTTCCTTCCACCCTGAGGCCATCTCTAACTTGAAACACATGGACCAGATGCGTGATGCCTTTAGCCACCAGTTCATTAGATCACCCACATGGCTTCTTAAACATGTACCTGCCCCAGCACTGCTCTCTGATTAGAGTCAGCTGGGAATCTGTATATTTAACAAGAAGACCAGGGGCTGGCATGAGATGCCGGGTTGGGTACCATGGGAGCTGGGCGACCTCGAAGGTCCCTTCCACCTCCAATTTTCTAAGTAGAGCCTCAGGAGAAAGCGAGAATAAAAGTGGTTATCAAATTGCAAGAATAAAATGGCTTGCTAAGAAAAGGCTGGCACTTTCTAAGGGACATATAATTAAAGCCCAATAGATTAAAATTCCTTTAAGAAATGAGCAATACAAAGATTAAGGCACATCTGATACGGCTTCTTGAAGGGCTGCTCAAAGATTTATAGGGAGAGGATAAATCAGCCCCGGCGAGAGAGAAGAGAATGTGCCTTATCGCTCACATCTCACAGCGGAAGGAAAGCATGCAGAGAAGGAGGGCTGGGGATCGTCAAGCAAGGCACCAGGAGGATCTCTGCAAATATATTCCCCACAAAGGAAAAGGAAATCCCCTTGAAGTAGCGGGGAAGTCTAGGTTGTCAATCAGGAGTTGAGTGACTTGGCCTGTCAAATTCCTTTCCTGGGTGTTTCGTTCTTTTTTTTTTTTTTTTTCTCATACAGAAAATGAGCAAAGGAACTTGGAGCAATTAGGAGGTAATGAAGTTGTCAGAATAAGCTATTGACCAAAGAGCAGACAAGGGAATAGATAAAAAATTTAAACGTTTCTAATTTAGCCGATCTGGAAGCAGGGCATCCTTTGTACATATGGGAATTAGCCTCAGTGCCTAATGAATGAGTTCTTCTGGGCAGAGTGGGGAGCATCTCAGAAGACAAAGGAAGGAAGGAACCGGAATCAAAGTCCAAAATGGTGATAGTGATAGTAATAGAAACAGTAATTAATCCCTTACATTTTTATACGGCTTTACAAGGCACTTGAACATATATAACCTCCTTCAATTTGCATGGAAATCTAAAAGGAAGAAACACCCACAGACATAAGTGTGGAAACTCAAGGTCAGAGAACGTAACACCTTGTCTAAGGCCACACAACTTCGCCTTAGTCGCGTCGTGCCGAGACTTGAACTCTGGTCCCTCCAGCCTAAAGCCAGTGTTCTTTCCATCACAGATGAATCCGGGGGTGCCTGGGGGTAATTGGAGTGTAGAAATTGATAGGCTAGTTAAACTCGAGCTACAGTGGCCAAATCCTGATTTCTTTCTTTCTGCTTCCGTCCTTGCTTTCCTGTTCCCTGGCCCATTCTTCCCTCTTCATTGTTCAAGAGTTTTAACTAAGGAAGTGCTCTCTCTAAGAAGAACCTGGCCTTCTTCTGTTTATTCTGGCTAGTGCTGCTCATTAGGGACAAGAGACCAAGAGACAAACCGTGTGCTCAGTACAGGTGCTGTGTTTGCCCCCAGGCTCATTTGGTCTCAGAGTCGCTCTGCGAGGTGTGTATGACGGTGTCCTCTCTTACAGGTGGACACCCTAGGACCCCGGAGATCTAGACGACTGGCCCCAAGACAGCTGGCAGCTGGTACGGCCCCAGTGTTCTCTCCAATATCCACATCCATGTTCTTTTCCCTACTGTTTCTATTTGTCAGACCATCCTGGCTAGACGACCACAGGCCACTAAGATTATGGTTCAGCCTTGAAAGGAAAGGTGCAGAGGTAGGAAAGGGGTTCCAGCTGCAGGTCTGAGAAGAGCCTTCTCATCATTGGGTCCTTGTTTTCTCGGGCTCTTGGCCTGTCCTATAATGTGGGTCTCCACAAATCTCTGCTCAATTTTCTCATCTGCTGGATCCACATCCCCCTCCACCGATCTCATCCGTGTTGTGACAAACTGACTCCCCACCACCTCCCCATTCATATGCTGAAGGTCTAATCCAAATGTCTTAATATTTGGAGATGCGGTCTTTGGGAGGGAATTAGCTTTAGATGAGGTCATGAGGGTGGAGCCCCCAGGATGGGATTAGTGCCCTTGTCAGAAGGGACAGGGGAGCTCCCTCCCTCTCTCTCCCTCTGGCTCTCCTTGTGGCACATAGAGAAGAGGTCATGTGCAGACACAGCAAGATGGTGGCAGCCTGCAAGTTGGGAAGGGAGCTTGCATGGAGAGATATTAGGTAAAACAACTGAACTGATACTATACACACCTACTGGAATGGCTCAAAAAAATAGTGTCAAGTGTTATGAAGATGCATCACACCTGGAAATTTTATACCTCAGGGAATTTATACATGTGGAAATGTTAGACCTACAGAAACGGTGCATGTGGGATGCAAACTAGCACAGCCACTCTGGAAAACAGTGTGGCAGTTTCGTATAAAGCGAAATGTATACTTTCCATATGACCCCGCAATCCTACTCCTATATATTTACCCCAGGAAAATAAAGACTTAAGTTCACACAAACACTGTATACAAGTATTTACAGCAGTTTATTCAGAATTACCCAAATCTAGAAATAACTCAAATACTCTTCAATGGGAGAATGAATAAACAAGGTGTGGTGCACCCAGACAGTGGACTAATACTCAGCATTAAAATGGAGCCAGCTCCCTAGGCCAGTGACATGCGCGGGGCTCAGAGGAGACCACACACGTGAGAACACCTTGCGAGCACCGCAGCATGTACGTGTGTGGTCTCTTAGTTTCAGTTTGATGAGCATTGCGAACTAGACAAAGATGTGACATAGAGTCTGAGAGTGGGGAAGGCGGTCCCCCAGGGGAAGGAGGGCATTATTCCTTGAAGCAGCAGATAAACCACAAATGCCCACTCCAGAGAGCTCCTGGGAACTGGGGGAAGAGAAGGTTGGAGGGTGAGTGGGGTCCCACCTTGACAGAGGCACCCCACCCTGAGTGCCAGGAGTCAGTAGTGGCGGGTTTCTCCTTCTGCAAGTCACTCTGACAGCAGGGGAGATGGACTTTGTGTGGGTGGGAGTAAAGAGGAGGTGGGAGCTGAGGCTTTTGTAATCATCTTCATGAATCACGCCTGGGAAAGCCTGGACTAAGGCACATTCAGGAGTTGGGAAGCACAGAAGGTATTAAAAATACTTAGGTGTACCTAGAGGAGAAAGCAGGAAACAACCTCCTTGACCTCCACCGCAGCAACTTCTTACTTGACACATCCCCAAAAGCAAGGGAATCAAGAGCAAAAATAAACTGTTGGGACCTCATAAAGATTAAAAGCTTCTGCACAGCCAAGGAAACCACCCAGAAAATTAATAGGCAACCAACGGAATGGGAAAAGATAGTTGCAAATGACATATCAGATAAAGGGTTAATATCCAGAATCTATAAGGAACTCACCAAACTACACGCCCGAAAAACAAACAACCCAGTGAAGAAATGGGCAGAAGACATGAACAGACACTTCTCCAAAGAGGACATCCAGATGGCCAACAGACACATGAAACGATGCTCAGCATCCCTCCTCATCAGGGAAATACAAATCAAAACCACACTGAGATACCACCTCACGCCAGTCAGAGTGGCTAAAATGAGCCAATCAGAGAACTCTAGATGCTGGCGAGGATGTGGAGAAACGGGCACCCTCCTACACTGTTGGTGGGAATGTAAACTGGTACAGCCCCTCTGGAAAACAGTGTGGAGGTTCCTCAGGAAACTAACAATAGAACTCCCTTATGACCCAGCAATAGCACTGCTAGGAATTTACCCAAGGGATACAGAAATGCTGAGGCATAGGAGCACATGGACCCCAATGTTCATAGCAGCACTCTCCACAATAGCTAAAACATGGAAAGAGCCTAAGTGTCCATCAACAGATGAATGGATCAAGAAGATGTGGTTTATCTATACCATGGAATACTACATGGCAATGAGAAACAATGAAATCTGGCCATGTGTAGCAACATGGATGGACCTTGAGGGTGTTATGCTGAGCGAAATAAGTCAGGCAGAGAAGGACAAATATCATATGTGTGCACGTATAGGAGGATTAGGAGGAACTTGACGGAGGACCAAGGGGGAGAAGAAGGGGGGAAATGGTGGGGGAAAGGGAGAGAGGCAAACCATGAGAGACTCTTGAATGCTGACAAAAACTGAGGACTGATGGATGTGGGGGGGAGGGGGGGATGGGCATGGAGGAGGGCACTTTAGGATGAGCACTGAGTGTTATGTAGAAACTAATTTGACAATAAACTATTTGTAAAAAAAAAAAAAAAAATACTTAGGTGTAGGGGCACCTGTGTGGCTCAGCAGGTTAAATGTCTGACTTCAGCACAGAGCCTGTTTGGGATTCTCTTTCTCTCCCTCTCTCTTCCCTTCCCCCACTTGTGGGCATGTGCTCTCTCTCTCTCTCTCAAAATAAATAAATAACTTAAAAAAAATAAATAAAATACTTAGGTGTAGCATACTATGGATGTGGAGACCAGTTGGTTGTGGTGGAAGAGATTGTGGGTCCATGTTTGCAGGTCATAGTTACTCATGAGACCTGAGGGAAGTGCTGTGCTTCTCCCGCGCTGGGTCTGCTGAGCTGCCAATGGGAGACGCTGAGGGACATGGTCTACCTCCCACTTCTCACCCTTGGCCCTGTTCCATTTTGTTTACACACTTACTGACACGTTCCTGTATATTTGTTTGTGTATTTGTTTATTGATTCCCAACCTGTCAGACTCATGTCTGAATTAAAAATCATGAGAACAAGACACACGTTGGCTTGGCTTTGTTTAGGGCCACAGGCTCAGAATAGTACCTGCCACACAGAAGACACCTGACACTTATCACAAACATCTGCTCTTGTTTATTACAAGAAAAAGACCTCAGTAAAGTATCATTAATATTGAAAGCAAAGCAGAAGGGGCTAGATATACTTTTACTGCCATAGAAACCAGATGTCCAAGAACCACAGAGTTCTAGAACCGCGTCTTCACGGAAGCCTAAGGCTTGTGAGGTTTTCAAATGCCGCTCTTTTCACTCCTCCATCTCTGACAGGAATCAGAGGAAGCCCAGCTCTTGTGAGTCCCACAGACTTCATGCCCCTTCATAAAGTTCCCTCCGAGGTATCCACTCTCCCCCCAGCTCACCGTGCACGAGGCCTTTGGATACCTGTGGCCCAGCTCAGTGTGGATGGCAACCCTCAGGCCCAGGAGATGCTGAGATGCCGCCTTGTTTGAGGACAGTAGAGGAAAGCCTGTAGGAAGCAGAGTAGGCACACAGATGAGCACCTCGAAGGACCCAGGAGGGCAGGAAGAGGAGCTGGAGCATCTGAGTGGCCCACGCCCCCTGCTCCCTGCACATGAGTGGGAGATTCACCGGGACCACCCACTCTGAGATGCAGCAGGACTTATTCCAGCAACGGGATGCCAGGCAGTTACTGAAAGATGGGGAAGAATATGAGATGCCTCCTAAGAGATTTCTCTTGCAGGTGGTGTTCTGCTGAGTCACTGTTCAGTCCTAAAGCTCTGCCTTCAGGTGCTCCTTGAACTCCACTCCTCCCGTGATTTCGTCCTATGCCTTAACTCAGCCACTCGTGCCCACGGCATCCGCTGGAACTTCACTCGCCCACCATCTTCCTGCGTGTATTCCAGCCTCTGATCGCCTTCCGGCTCCTCCCTAAACACCCAATGACAGCGGCTTTTCAGAAGGAACTCTATTCCATGTGAACACAGTTCGCACCTCGCTGGTTTCCTCCTGCCTCTTCTTTCTCAGCTGAAATTCCATGCTGATCACTGTAATCTAAATGCATGCATTTTAGATTTCTTTGTGTCTCACTTGCTTCACCGTAGGCACTTGGAGAAAGCATAACGGGTAATGCAGTTATACCCTTATCCCCCTCATTGACACCCAGTGGGGTCTGCTTGGAGACCAACCCACAGCTGCACTGACTGGTCTCATTTAGATCCATGGCCGTGGACCTCAGGTGGCCCGTTAGGGATGCCAGGAAACTTCCCCAGGACTTGCATTCACCCCTCCTAGCCAATCGCCTCACATCTTCTCTCTGACCCAAGCCCATAGCACCTCCCTGTCCTGTCCTCACTCTCAGTGGATAGCGTGCTCCCCATTCACTGGGAGTAGTGAGATTAGAAAGAACTTCCCCAGACACCCCTCCCCCACACCCGTCACTTCAGCCCCATCTGCCCACACATGAACTCCTGCTCCCCTACTCTGCCTCCCCCAGGGCCAGTCTTGGTTCCTCTGCCCCCCACAGTTTTTAAATGACATTTCTACATAGAGAGAAGGGGGCCCTATACCCTGTTTCTCAGGATCCTGATTCGGTGGCTTCCATGTAAGTCTGGCCACGAGATGGCACCCAGTGGCAGGAGGCTGGAATGTAGTAGGAGGGAGTTGCAGGTAGATCTATGTCCTCCCCTCTGCCTGGGTGGGGACCTTCTAGTGTCTGCGTGTCCTCTGTCCTCCAGCTGCTGCAACCCAGGCCCTGCGTGGCTCTCACATCACTACTCCCCAGACCCGGCCATTTCTGCTCTGGGTCCCTCCATCTGGGGGCTTCCTGCTGTGGCTCAAGCAGGGGTCCCCTCAGCATCACCTGCTTGTGTTTTCCCCTCTTCTGTCATCTGTGCAACTAATTCTCTGCAGCTACTCCTGGTGTTGTAAGTGTGCAATGCAGTCTCTGTTCAAACTGGGAATGAGTGAGTTCTTGTGACCCGAGAGAGGTTTGTCTTCTAGCCTCAGGAACAAGCGTCTCCCTGAGGTATCTGAGTAAGTAGACCATCATCTGAAGCTGTTCTCAAAAATCATTCTGCTTTCTGAAGAGATGACCAGTTATGGTATCAATCAATACCCCCATTCTTCTACATCACCGGTGGAGGCATCCATTTCTGTCATTCTCCCAGCAATGACATATATGCTTTGAACCAATGACAAATGACTAGGGCTATTTCTCCCACAACTAGAACACACAGATCTGAGAAGCAAGGGATAGGATTGGGAGTGGGTTTCTCACTTTTGTAGTATATGGCCTGCCTCCAAGGTCTTTGTGTCCTGTCCCCTCAACCACTGATCCAAAGGTCTTGATTCCCATTGATCCCCAGGGAGCGATGTCTTCCAGAGGACATAACTCTCTTCTCATTAAACTGGAAGTTGAGATTGCCAAATAACTGTTTGAAGTTCCTCTTGTCACAAAGCCAACAAGCTGAGAAGGGCGTCCCTATACTGGATGGGTGGTAGACCCTGAGTGGGTATTTGTTACAAAATGGTGGCAGGAAGAACTCTGGCTTGTACCCAGGGGATTCACTGGGATGCCTCTATGAGCTTCCATACCCAGTAGTAAAAGTCACTAGCAATCAAGAAAGGAAGGCTTGCTAAAGATTCAGACCTTCAGAGATAAAAATTTGGATCCACTGTTCTCAGAAAAGAGTCAGCTGAAGTGTTCATTGAAGGCAAGGGACACACGGAATGGGTGAGTTGAAGAAGGAAATTATAAATGTCAACAGCATCATAGCAACATTATAAATGTCAGTACCAGCCTTGTGCTCAATTACAGACACGTGAACCCAAGTAGCTATGCAGATCTTCGCTAGGTATATAATAAGCTGTGCTTACTTTTCCCTTCCCCTTTCCTTACTATTTTGTATGAAGACAGTGGTTGATGCGTAACTTTACAGTTTAGTTCTTAAGTCCCCAGACCAGGAGGAGCCATGCCCACCCACACCTGGTGGCCATGCCCACACCTGGGATTAGACAACTAACAGAACTTTGTGTCCCCTCCCCCCCCCCATCCTTATTAGGGAGAAGAAAAGAGTGTCTTCTTGTTAAATCAAATGTTATGCTTCTGTCTAACATGAGGGGAAAATGTTACCTATCATGTGATAGTGAAAAACAGTAGCAATGTGAAAGTGGGTGCTGATCACGGATGGATTGTTTTGGTCTGAACTGTGTCCTCGGAGGTGGTGAACGTGACTTTGGTGGGTCTCTCGTCAATCATACCTCCACCGTGCATGGCCCCCTCCCTTTTAACCAGCAGAAGGCGGTGGGTGTGATATGGTACAAAGTCTAGCATTTCTGTTTTCACCTCTTGGGATCCAGCTGCCGTGAACGAAGAGTGTCTGTGGCAAGACCGCGGGCAAGTCCAAGTTAGCCATCCAGGGAGGTCTCGTGGAGGAAAACAGAGACCCAGAGACACGGAGAACCGAGGCCGCCAGGCAGACAGCACTAGCTGGGCTCGCAGCCGGCGTCCAGCACCGGTCTGCCAGCCAGCTCCTGTCCCAGCTTCGACGTGCTGGCTCAGCAGCAGGTGGTGCCGGGCGGGCTCTGCCCAAACTGGAGAAAAATGAGCAAGTACAAGTTTGGAGGCAAGTTTGAAACCGCAGAGTTTGGGGATGGTCTGCTGCACAGCAAGAGATCGCTGGAATCCCCTGGACACGGTTTAAAAGAGGATTTACCCCTGCAGGTGATACCGTTCAAGTGGAGTCTGGCTAATGGTAGCCTTTGGCAGGAGATTTGAGGGGCAGGAGGAAGGGAAAAGCCCAGGGCAGGTCTCTGGCACAGGATGCTTCTCTTCTGTGGTTCTAGCTCTTTCCAGAAGGATCTTCTGCACTTCCAGTGTTGCCTGGGGAGCCCAGGCCCCGCTTGCCCCCCTTTGTCCCTCCGGCCTGGGGCTGGGAATGACCTCCTGCTGTGGCTGATCATGGATCCTGTGTTCCCAGCTCTCCCACCAGCTGGGTGATTAATGCCCATGTTAAATCTCTTTGTGGAAAACAACTTATTTCTATTTTCTTGCTTAGATTCTGATGGGTATTTTATGGATTAGAATGAACCCACCTTCTGTGTTCTCTTCTACATGCTCATTCTTTCATTCTGCTCTCGAGGCCTCATGGAGTCAAACACATCTTATTCCTGATCACTGGCCCCTCTCACTGCTCTGACACATCTCTGGCACGCTTTCCTGCACTCTTCACTTTGCCTCAGGGCCTTTGCACTTCTCGCCACCCACTCAATGTTCTTCCTCCACACATGTGGGGCCCGTCCTCCTCCCTCCTCCAATTGCCTGTTCAGAAATCACCTTCTCACTGAGGCCCCCTCAGTTCCTACATTAAAAAAAAAATCACCCCCAGGTTGCCTGGCTCTCCTAGTCCCCCTTATTCTGTTTTGTTGTTGTTGTTGTTGTTGTTGTTTTTTCCTGTAGAGCTTATGGTCTTTGAACATACTAGGTAAGTTTGTAATTTTTCATGTTTACTTTTCATTGTCTTCCTTCATATCAGCTACCATGAAGGCAGAAAGTCACCTGTCTCTAGTCACTGTTTTATACCAAGAACCTTGAACAGGACAGGCAGGTAGTAGGTGTTGAGTAAACTGTTTGCTGAATCTTATGCAGAATCTGAATGTCCAAGGCACAAAAAGCTGAACCTCTCTGGCACAAGCAGAGGAAAGGGGCTGTGACCCCAGGTGTTGCTCACCCCCTCCCTGCCCTCTGATGTTCTCTTTAGCATTTAAAGAACACAGCCTAAACAGACAGATAGACTTTGGGGACCCTGACAGCCTCAGATTGCTTTTCTTACTTAACCTAGGGCAGGCTCTGCAACTTGTTACTGGTCTGTTACAAAGTTTGTTTTACAAATACTTGCAAGTACTTCTCCCCAGTTGTGACAGGCTCCATCCCCAGAGAAGTTTGGTGGACAAACAGAAACAGAGAAACAAGCGTTTCCTTTCTTCTTATTTCTCAGAGCCTTTTTTTTTTAATATTTTTATTTATTTCTAGGAGAGAGAGAGAGAGAGAGAGACAGCGTGAGCAGGGGAGGGTCAGAGAGAGAAGGAGATACAGACTCTGAAACAGGCTCCAGGCTCTGAGCTGGCTGTCAGCACAGAGCCCGACACTTAACCGACCAAGCCTCCCTGGCGCCCCTCTCAGAGCCTTTTAATGTGCTCATGGTTGCTGTGAATTTCCAGGAAAGGCTTAGAATGTTTCCAAACTTACTTGACTACAGAACTCTTTTTCTATGGAACTTGTGTTAAGACGGACTTTGGGAAATGCGGAGCCACTACTGGCTGACATCAGCCTCCAACTTGTTCCTAAGATCATTTTAATTACCATAAATATTTCACTCATAACTCTCATCTCAATTGCTAATACAGTTCGTCACTGCATTAATAGCAAAGCTTCATTCACAGGATCTTAATTATTAACCATTGATTACAAAATGATTAAGTGTAGGTAAACCTTGGCCCACGTTAATTACATTTCCGTCCCGAGAAGAGGTCAAGAAGGTAGACGTGTGGGCTGAGTGCTCCGATGGCATTCCATCAGCAGCCTGGACCTGTTCCTGGGTCTGTCGCAGGAGTGTGACTTGGGACAAGTAAGAGAATTCCCAAGGCTCGGTCTTTCTTTCTTTCTTTCTTTCTTTCTTTCTTTCTTTCTTTCTTTCTTTCTTTTATTTATTTCTGAGAGAGAGAGAGAGACAGCATGAACAGGGGAGGGTTAGAGAGAGAGGGAGACACAGAATCTGAAACAGGCCCCAGGCTCTGAGTTGGCTGTCAGCACAGAGCCTGACGCAGGGCTCGAACCCACGAACCGTGAGATCATGACCTGAGCTGAAGTCAGATGCTTAACCGACTGAGCCACCCAGGCACCTACGGTTTCTTTTTTGTTAGCAGAGCTACTTCGATCCAATCTGAGTGTTTAAGCTAATAAGGTCCCTTAGGTATATGGCAGTGATGGAAGGGACCGCATCTTTCCCAATCCTCACCCTGAGTAGCTCTGCTGCCTTTATCTGGGTGATATCAGCTGATATGTAATGTTTAGTATCTACCAGGCTTTGTCCCAACAGTCCCTGCCTTCACAGCCACAAAAATCAGTCATGAATGCTCCAAAGAAATCAGTGATGAGGTAGAGAATGACTGGGGAGGCTTTAACCTATGAAATTTCTAGCTTCCACATCCTCTATATAACAATGCCTGTACACACACACGCACACCACGTATGTGTGCTTGTGTGTGTGTGTGTGTGTGTGTGTATGTGTGTGGGAGCGTGTCTGTGTGTGTCAGGACTGAAAAACCCTCTGTTGCAAGAACTTAAAATGAGTCCAAGAGACCAGGCCAGCAAGCTGAAGGAGCAGAGAGAAAGGAAAGGTTATTTTTTCTGAAGGAAAGTTGTCAAGTCAAGCAGCTCACAGGGTATCCTCTCCTCAGCCAGAGTATTTCCATCTATAATGAGAAACAGGTTCCCAAAGGTTGAGAGTGAGTCAATAGCCCAGAGGTAGAATGTCAGTTGAATCAGAGTTCAGAATGGAAGAGAGGCAAGAATGTTTCCTTCTCCCAGCACTGCCTAGAGTCCCTGAAAAATCAGATACTAGTTTAATGTCCTCACACTTGGTCTCATCCAGGTACGACCACCAGTGGCCGAGCCCATGAGTCAGTGGAGGAGAAACTGAACACTTGAATTGAGGCAGAGCAACCTGAAGTATTTCGGAGTCTGGAAGCTTCCCTGAATCCTGTAGGTGACCAATCAAATACATCTAGAGACAAGAATCCAACACTGTATACTGCATGTATCTGGAGATTATGGACAATGCTTCCAGAAATGTTAACTCTAAGGGTGTCGATGAAATGCCCTCAAGTAGAGACTTATCCAAGTTCCCTTTTCAAAATCCTGATGAGGTTCTGGCCAAGGAAGAAGGTGACCAAGGATGGAAGTAAGGAGGTCTGTCTTTCCTAAACACCAGGACTTGAGGAGAGATTCTGAGTTGAAATTCTTACAATATGCCACAAATCAAAGCCAAGGAAATCAGTCTCAGTATAACAGGCAAGCTCAGGGTCATGAACCTGAACCCCATGCCAAATGGGGATGGGAAAGATAATACAAACAAATCGAGGAGGGTCCTTTAGACAAGACCTGGACCTCCCACTAATTTCCCTCATGACCTTTGGCAAGTCCTTTCCACAGGCTGGGCTTCAGTTTGCCCTTTGTAGAGAGTTGGTCAGAGATCAAATATGGCTGATGCTTAGCATGGATTCTTCCATTGGTCCTCTTGTTCCAAAGCCAGTTGTTGTTCAGTGAAAGCGGTCTTTCTCACTGAGCCCAGGTGGCAACCTTCCCCAAAACTGTGCTCCAAGGAGCCGTGGCTGAAATATACTGGGCATCGCTGAATCAATAATATCAAAAATTCCTTCCAGTACAAATATGTTTTGAATTCTATGAAAAATAGGCTTCTTTATGTGGAAACACTTTGGTCATTGCATTTCCTCCTCACTGTATCAGTGTCAGCTCCGTAGGCTTCCTTCCAGCTTTGAATCGCTACCCTGAATGTCCCCACCATGTGCCATACATCCCAAGATATTTGCGCCTGAAGGTCACCTGTAACCTGAAGTCCTCGATGCCGAGAGCAATCTTCCTGATGAAGAATACATTATGAAGGCAAAGTTATAAGTGCTGACAGGCATCTTAATGACTAAATCTCGGCCGCTTTTACAACCAAACATGTTTTTAATTGAACCTCCTTAGAGACCACCTCCTCCGTGGCATCTTGAGGAATGTTCTTGCCTGGCATCCTTGTGTGAAGGGCACTTCACAACTTTCAGTGCTAATTATCCTCCGGGGGACAGAAGAGAGAGACCCCGGTCAGCAGCTGGTTCTGTAATCTAGGTCAACTCTCTGGAGTTGGTCTTTTGTTATTTGAATTTCCTTAAGCTTGTTATCAGAAGGAACCTATAAACTCTTGATTAACTGGGCTCTCACTGAACAGGACACTCAATTTCCAGTAAACTTCTCAAAGCCCTCCTCACAGAGGGCAAGAGGTGAATGATAGCAGAACAAGTTGATATGAAGGAGCTCAGAGCAATAAAAGATGCCTAAGGAAAAGGCATTTATGACTTTATGGCATTTGTTGTACTATCATGTAGGTTTTTGGTTTCAGTTATTGAAAACATCAGCCATCACTTTTCCCCATGCTTCTGTGGGTCAGGAGTTCAGGCTAGGCTCAGAGATGATGGCTCATCTCTGCTCCTCATGGTGTTGGCTCAGCAGCTTGACTGGGGCTGGGGCATCCCAGATGGCCTTTCTCCCATGTCTGGGGTCCTAGTCTGGCTACTGATTGGAAGCCTTGCTTCATCTCTACCAGGCATCTCTTTCTTTCTAGATGGTCTCTTATAAATCAGGAATCTAGAGCAAGCTCTTTTACATGGTGGCTGGCTTCTCATTTCAAAGCTTGCATTTGGATGCTCCCTGAAGCATCGGTCTAAGAAGAACCACCAAGAAGTTATGGGCACCAATAATAGTAGTAAGGGAAAAGAGTCTTCCGTTCTTCCTCCTACCAGTGGAATCTGATGACTTCTACCTCTCAAGCTTCTTCTGGTTCAGAGATTCAGAGTAAGTAGGGTGCTCAGAATGGGAAAGCAGTGGGTAACCTTCATCAATTTGCTTTCTTGGTGGATTGTGAGAACAGAAGTCTCAGTGTGTCTCAGCGTGAGCTCTCCAAAGTTCTTAGTACATACCGTCATGGAGCGTAACCCATATGTCAGTTGGATGCCCATCCTTCAAGTCCACTGCCCACATTGACTATCTCACATTTTATATCATTACCCACCTGGCTGCAGACTTCAGCTGTTCAATTTCCCCCAAAGAACCCACCTGTACCAAAGCATTAATGAGTGATGTGGATTAACTGACAATTATGGAATAGAGAACATTTACACAGCACCACTTCAGCAAAATTCAGGAAAAAAAAAAAAAACACCACCATATATCTTCCGTTAGACATTCATCTTTCCCAAATTCCACTCTCCTCGACATGATCCCTGGGGGCTCTTCCCCTTTCCTGCCTTCTCCTGCTACACCCAGGCTCCTGGGGTCCGGTCATGTCCCTGCCACTTGTTACCAGGTCATTCAATTTTATCTTGCCTATCATCCAAACAGTGCAGCTCTTTTCTCTTAAATCCTTTGTCTTCCACAGTAAAAATTTTCTTTTTTCTGCTTTGAGAGCTCAGGTTGTGAAAACCACAGAAAAGTGGAGACTCTTCTAATCCAGTCCTACCCATCCGTTCCACTTGGTGCCATCATCACGACCAAAACCACGACATGACGTGACTCTTGAAGTCCATTCAGTGGCCTAGGTCTATTCCTGAACAATTTTGGAAGGCCCTACACTATGTCAGACTCAGTGGTAGTGGCTCATACAAGGGCGAATGGCACATGTCTACATGGATCTCACATTCTGGTGCATGAAAACAGATGGTTTAAAAGCACACATAAGCACAAAGATGCATAAATGGACTTCAATGGTAGGAAAGAACTAGAACACTGTGACAGGAAGTAGGAGAAACTTTCTTAGATAAGGGGATGAGGAAGGGCAGCGGCGAATGGGCTGTTTAGGCTGAGATCCAAAGGATCCAAAGGATGGAAAGAAGGCTGTCTTCTTTTGCCAAACTCTTGCCCACATCTTGCCATATTCTTGCTCTCAATGGAACAAGCCCAAGGGATGGTCAGTAAAAACACATCAGCCTGAAAGCCTTTAATCTGGGTAAGACCTTGGCATGTTCTAGGGAGAGTGGAGAAGAGGGAGGGTGGGCCAGGTGTGCCTCCAGGGTTCAGCTAAGGCAATGGAGCTGCTGCCAATGTCACAGAAAGAAGCATTGGTTGCAAGGTTCAGGCCTTAAACACATGTGGGAGGCACTGGGAAGTGGCTGCCTTGAAGGAGGGAACTGAAGGACCAAGGAAACAGTCACTGAAGCTACAGGCAAGGTGGACACGTCAGAGCTCGTGGGGAAGCCTAAGTCACAAGCACACCAGGCCTCTGATGTGGAACTCCAAAGGGGGAGCTGGGGATAGGTACCTGGGACCTGCCATCTCTGGGGAGCCGCTGAATTGGTTTAACTGCTGTCCCCCGTGGAGTTGCCTGAGCGCCTGGGTAGAGGTCAGCAGCTGGGAAGATGAGCTGGTTGTAGAAGGGATGCAGGCAGGGAGCTGCTGGCCTGTTCAGTTGCAGCAGCAATTGTGTGTCTGTTCATTGCCAGGTACGACCACGACCACCTCCTGGGAGTAATAACTGCTTTCCCATCACCCTCAGCTTCTCGCCGTGCAGCTCAAACCAGATCCACAGAGCAAAGGGGGATCAGGGAAACACAGCTTCTGCTGCTCCAGGCAAGGGTTTTGATTTCCTTCTCATGGGAAGGAAATTGACCTTTAGGACTCTAAAGCCTCTCCTGGAAAGTATCAATCCTTCCCTGTGTGCACCTGACCTCCCTGTTGTTTCTCTGCTGCCTCGTTCTTTCTCTACTTGATTCTTACCAGCAAGGTTCCCAAGCCCCAAATCCCTCAAGTGTTCCTTTCCAGGGAGACAATCAATATGTCATACATTCTCCTCTTGGGCATTTAAGTTCCGTTCTGCAGTCACAGAGGCCAGTGTACGTGTGCCATCCCCCCTACCTCCCCGCCCCCGACCTCCCAGTCAGAGGCTCAGAGGCCAAGGGGTTTGAGAAGACAGACTTGGGTCAGGACACCAGTGTACTACTGTCTAGGTGGCAAGCAGGGGCGAGTTACCTGGCTGAGCCACCATCCATATACCTATAAAAGGTTCTAATAATTCCTACCTGGTAGAATTGTTGAGGGGATTCCGTTTGAAAGTTCATTCTATGTAGATGGCATATATGCAAAACGCTTTATTCATAGTAAGTGCTCAGTTTATATTAATTCACCTTATTTCCCCTCTGCTGTGCTGCAGGGACTAACGTTAACACAACCTGGGGCTTAGCCATGGCCCCATTGACATCACTTATTCCTATTTCTCTTTATCATACACCCCTTATATTGTAGCCATTACATTATCTAAGCAGGATGAGCCAACGCTTTCATTTCTCACTCTTGCCCAGTGCAGCAACGCAATTGGCTTCTGTAGCCTCAAACAGTCATGATAATTGTGGTACCTAACTCAGGTTCCTTATACGGATTGAAGAGATAATGTATGAAAAGGGCTTTGAGCAAAGCTTAGCCCATGGGAAGAACTCGGTGAATGTTAGCTATTGTTATTACTACAACCGTTATTACCAAGTGCATTCTTGTCTAAAGGTACTGGGTCAAGTTCCCAAGGTGTAGGTGGGGAGGACACAGCACAATGCTGCCCTCGAAAGTGTCCCTCTTCTCACACCAGGAGTCAAATCATGAGATAAGGCCAAATACCTTAGTTGTTTTCTCTAGGAGAACTCTAAGCCCACCAGGGCACCCCAGAGAGGTCATGAAGGGGACTTCATTGTGTTTCTCTGTGATCTGAATCTCTGGATCCACTTTCGTAGGGCAGATTGGCAATGTCAAGCTCCATTAAAGAGTCTTCCCAGAAGTCCTCTCTGTCCTCATGGAAACAATCCAGAAATGTTAGCCAAAGAGACAGACCCATCACTGTCCCTTTCCAGAATTCTCTGAGATATTGATAATTACCTTTCCAAATGCAAATGCATTCTTTCAACAATGGCAATAACGATGTCCAATATTTATTGAGCACTTACTATATGGCTGACACTATGTTCAGTGCATTAGATTTATTGTGTCTTTTATCTTCACACTGGCCAATGAGGTAGAAGCTGCTCTATCAGTTTAATAGGGGATGAGACTGGGATGTGTATGTATACATTTTTCAAACCCTGGCTACTTGGCCGTCTGCAATAATCCAGAACACTGTGCTACCTACATACTATGTACACATAGAAACGATGGATAAATTATAATAATTTGAAAAGCAAAAACATGTGCACAGAGCTTCGTTTTGAAGAAAATTACCACTTGCCAGAAACAAAGAGAGAATTGAAAGCCAGAGTGGTTAAGTGTAAAATCTCATACCACGGAAGCCCTGGTCGGTAGGGAATAGTATTGAACCTAGAAAAATGCCCATGTGTTTGTAGGCCAGGGTTCCAATCTCATCTAGGCACAGGAAGTAAGTCCTGGAGTCCAGAGATGAAACATATGAAGGAAGCATAAGGAGACACATTGCATGGAATGACAAACCACCCTTTAACTGCTAAGGATTGTAGAAATAGAAGACAGAGGGATTGGGGTAAAGGCAATGTTTAAAGATATAACTGTGAACTTTCCAGAATGGATAAGACATAAGTTCCCAGAACATAAGTCCTGAACACCAAGGGTTAGATAACCTTCTCCAGGTCTTCAGATCGACTCAATCTTCATGAAAAGCCTTTCATTTTAACTAGCACCCCTATGCTGCAAGCAAATCTTTGGTATTCTCCCTGGGGGCTTACATCGTGACTAATTCATGGTACCCTTAGTTCTGTAACAAATCTCAAATTCTGTCTGGTCCAAAACAATGACCTTCACAAAGCTGTCAATTCAGGATTTCCTAAAATGTGTTTCCAAAAAAACCCATTTTTACCATAATATTTCTTTTGGGATTGGTGAAGGGTAGGGGTGAGGAGGATTCTCTATAAAACATTATATATGCTATATCTTTTTAGAGAGACATAGCAAATATCAACATATTAAACTTTCTGATAAGTCTGGAATCGAGACATCTATCTGATTCCAGAACTCTTTTCTCCTAAAATAACAAGAACTATTGACCTTTAGAAGACTGTTTGTTTCAACCCTGTTAAATATTGAAAACAAGTAATTATTCAACTTTGTTTGAATAATTCCCTTATTAAGGAATTCATTACCAGCCAAGGCAGATCCTCTCTAAAACAGCTGTTATTGACAGAAAATTCTTTTTTATACTGAAAGGAAATGTTTCACCCTCTACCCATTAGTACTAATTCTGCCCCTTAAGGTGACAAAGAAAACGTCTTGACCTGGCTAATTTACACTGCAGGAACAAAGGGCTCCAAGATTTCAGTGGTTTACAACAAACACTGTTTTCTTGCTCGTGTGCCTATCAGTTCCAGTTGAGCTGAATCTCTGCTCTTTGTTTTTCTTCGTTTTTGGGCTGAAGGAGCACGCTCTACCTTTGTTCTGGGGCCAAGGAGAGAGTGTGATGGAATGGCCACACATGGTTCTTACAACTCAGTTGTGGCCATCACTCCTTTCTCTCACATTTCATTGATTGGTACAAGTCTCATGGCTCAGCTGATTATCAGAGAAGCTGAGAAACTATGATATTTCTATGGAGAGGATAGCCAATAATCAGGAATAAAATCAATATGATTAAATCAATACCATAGAGTCAAATCTGTCTGTCAAAAATATTTGAAGATACGTACCAATTCCAAAATGTATGGAGGGGTTCCCAACACCAGCAAGCAATTCTTGGGACACCGTCTGTGTGTCCTATAACTCAAGTCAGTTCTGACACTCTAACTGTGTGGATGGCAGCAGATTCCACAAGTTAAAAGCTCAGTGCTGGGGCACCCAGGTGGTTCAATCGGTTAAGTGTCCAACTCTTGACTGCAGCTCAGGTCATGTTCTCATGGTTACTGAGATCGAGCACTACATGGGGCTCTGCACTGACAGCACAGCACCTGCTTGGGATTCTCTCTCTCTCTCTCTCTCTCTCTCAATAAATAAGTAAATATTTTTTTAAAAACCCAAAGCTCAATCCTACAAGACTGCCCACCCCCACCAACTTCAGGCACTCTTTGCAAGTCCAGATTGTTACTTGTACTTCTGACCAACTGGCTGTAAATCATAGGTTCCCAAGACCCCTCCTTGAGTAGATTAATTTCCTAGAGCAGCTCACAGAACTCCAAGAAACATTTTACTTACTAGATTACCGGTTTATTATAAAAGGACATAACCAGGGAACAGCCAGGTGGAAGAGATACATGGGGCAAGGCTGGGAAAGGGCGTGAAGCTCCCATCTCTCTCAGAGCCCAGCATTCACTCCAAATGTCCATGTGTTTATCAACTCAGAAGTGCTCAGCTCCCTGTCCTCTTGGGTTTTTATGGAGGCTTCATTACAAAGGAGCGATTGATTACATCATTGGCCATTGGCAACTGAGCTCCATCTCTAGCTGCCCTCCCTGGAGGGTGGGGTTAGGGAAGGGACTGAAAGTTCCAATCCTCATCTATCTGGGTTGATTCCCCTGGCAAAGAGTACCCATCTTTAAATTACCTGAGGGCTTTCCAAAAGTCACCTCCTTAACATAACAAAAGGCAACTTTATCTCACAGGAAATTCAAGAGCTGTGAGCCAGAAGTGGGGAGGGATGCCACATATATACTTCTTATTATACATCACAGTATCTCAGCTGCCATGGGCTTCACAGCCTGGTCTTCCCCGGTTTCTCCAACTTCTAATTCACTTTCTGTTCTTCCATGACATGGTTCTGAGTCTCTTGAGTCCCTTCCCTGAGTATGTTCCACTTAATAAGAAAATCATTATAATAATAACTAGAATTAATAATAATTAAAATGTATAATTAATAACAACAACTGGTGAATAGAAGTCGGCTCCACTATTTACCAGCATCATCTCATAATACTCCCTGGGGACAGATATTTTACTCATGTACAAATGTGCAGGTGAGGAAACTGAGGCTCAGAAAATTTAATTAACTTAACCAAATTCACACAGCTGGTACCTTGCAGAGCTGTCTGATGATAAAGCTCAGCTTTTAGCCCCTAACATGCATGTTGCCTTCCTGCGTGTTTCTGTCCCCTGGATGTGTATGAGAAGCTGAGGATGGGCTGGCTCCTTTCTAGTCTGAAGAACATATTCTGTGAGGCAAAATGTCCAAAAGTGAGATAGAAATTCTATGATTCAACATTGAAACAAGAACAAGAATATGTTGGCACATCTTCCAGAATCCCTGTGTCCTCCAAGCACCTGGAGGTCTATTTGTGCAGTTAATGTACATCAAAACCATCTGTGCACACTGGGTGCGATGATCAACAGAGTAATGCAGGGACGTGATCTGGATCACAGATGGAAAAAATATTTTACTTTATATGTCATCTCTGATTTTTTTTTTTTTAAAGAAATGACCACATTGGGGATATGTTGAAAAAGATCCTGAGGGATCCATAAGAAAGAAAGAGCAGCATAATCTATAAGTCTTTTAAAAGAAAGTAAGAAGGGGGCACCTGGGTGGCTCACTCAGTTAAGAATCTGACTCTTGATTCGGCTCAGGTCATGATCTCACAGTTCATGAGTTCAAGCCCCCCATCGGGCTCTGCACTGACAGTGAGGAGCCTGCTTGGGATTCTCTCCCTCTCCTCTCTCTCTGTCCCTCCCATGCTGGTGCGTGCACATGCTCTCTCTCTCAAAATAAATAAATGAGGCAAACAGACAAAAAGTAAGAAGGAAGCTGTGCTATGCATCCCAAGCACCTGCCACCCCAATCCTAGAGAATATCACCCATATGATCCAGAGAACAGAGTTTCTTAGAAAAATACTGAACTAGTGTTTAATTTTCTAAAAAGGAAGGAGAAGAAGAGTATTATTTTAGCACCTACCACTGGGCATATACTCAGTTTCACTCACTCCTCATGACACCATGCAAATGGGTACTAGGGTCCTCATTCACTCCAAATGCCCATGTGTTTATCACAGTCAAGAAGATGAAGGCTCAGAGATGTCAACTAACTCCTCCTGAGATCCATAGCTAGTAAATATTTGGCAGAAACAGGATCCAGCTTTAGGTCTGATGGACTCTTGATGCTACCCCATGACATGCTACCTTCTAAAATGCTCAGAGTTCCATAAACTATCTCACTAGTTCAACAAGTTGTTATCCCAAAACATGGCCCAATTCCAGTCTATCCGACACATTTCCGTTCCTGTCTTTCCTTCTTCTCACTGGGTGAAGACTCACTCATCTCCGAACACAAATGGCTTCCAGACAAGATACTTGATGTTGGACCAGATCGTGCTTCCTAAAGGTGCAGGTTTGCATCACAACTTTACATAAATGCTCTTGGCACTGACAGCAGGAGGCAGCCAGGAGTGTGGCTCTGCCATGTGACAAATATAGAGCTGCAGTCCTGAAAACTCCAACAAGAGACTAACCCTCAAGGGAGATGCCATGCAATAAATAATTTTTGCCATAACACATCCCTTTCCTTTGCATAAATTTAACACCCGCTCTCTGTACAATATGTGATCTTCCTGCTAACTCCCCATAGACAGAAATAGCTCTGGTAAGATGTGATAAAGACAAGTGACAGAAAGGAAGGGAGACACGACACACTGGAGAACCTGGCTTTACTGCCAGCTCTTCTACAATGGATATTACCATTTGCATTCTCCATGACAGATCATACACAGAGGATGACCGCAATGGGGCAGTAGTTTTGGACTGTAAGATGCTGGTTCCCTGTTTCCTCTGCCAAATGATACTTGGCTGCCAGGCTCTGCCTTTCTTCTTTTTCCCACAGTGATGGCCACATCCCACTTCCCTTAATCCAAACATGCAGGTCAGGCACCAGTCTCAAGAGCCAATATTGCCTCCAGTGGAATGGTTCTAAGAAAGTTTAGCAAAATTCATATATTGAGCTGGTATATCTCTGGATGTTTGTCTCAGTTCAGATTGTTTTGGAACTTTAAAGGGGCCATGCGAACATATGTGAGGCCCTTTTTTTCTGGAGATCAGACCACTAACTACCTTATATGTTTCAAAGCTTATTAAACATTTCCCCCATGCCTTATCTCACATGAAGAGGACTGTCCAGGCCCTAGGAAATCTTGAATTGTTGGGGAGTAGCCTATGTTCCCTTTGGTCTAGATAGCCTATATAATCTTGGTGTTCCCATCTCTAGGGAGGAAGCAGACTGAAAAAAAAAAATCCTGTGTTCCTGTAGAAAGACGCACCCTGATTAGTTAAGGGCATCTGCTTAGCATTCCCTAATTTCCAGAATTCTGGTAATGGCACACTTCCCCTCGCATTGCCCT
This sequence comes from Hyaena hyaena, assembly GCF_003009895.1. NCBI lineage: Eukaryota > Metazoa > Chordata > Mammalia > Carnivora > Hyaenidae > Hyaena > Hyaena hyaena. The sequence continues at coordinate 2,353,440 of NW_024080801.1, forward strand.
TCTCCCTGCCATGTCATTTTGTTGGGAATGCCGATTACAGTTTAACTCATCTTTCTCTGCCTCCAAACGTCAGTGTGACCACATGATCTATAGATTCCATCCCTGAAAATCAGACATGAAGCACTCCAAGGGCCAGGCACATTGCTAAAGTAAGAGCAATCAAATTGCAGGTATGGAATTGGCCAGTTTTTTTCCATTCCAAGTGACTAAATTGCCTACCCAAACTTGTTTAGGCAGAAAATACAATATGGGGGTCTACATAAATTAAGAGCCAAGAGGTATTTCAGAACCAGTTAAATCAAGTACTTCAAAGGATGTCATGAAATATAGGTCTCTCTCCATTAGCGCTTTGCTTTCTTTCCTCGCTATGTCCAGCATTTCTCTGTTTTGGCTTCACTGTCCGGCACTCTCTCCTGATGTGATGGTAAAGGTACCCACTAGCAGTTCCATGCTTAACCTCTGTCACATTGGCAATCTGAAGGAGGTAGAGCACCTCTCTCCCAATGGATGCAACCCAGGACTGACTCTTATTTGCTTAGCTTCTATCAATGGGTCAATTCCTAACCCCAGTCAAATAGCTTAAGCTATCTTTAGGTAGACTTGCATCATATGCACCTGGAAGAGATGGACTAATACCAAGGCTCCTTTCTGATGAGCTGTTGACTTAGACTTTGGTATATCAAGAAGGAGATAAGGCTACCAGAAGACACACCAAAATATAAAAACGATGAATTTGGGGAGATTGTAACCAAGACACAACTCAGCCCCAGCTCACTTTTCTCATCTCTCCACAGAAAGGCACCAGCTGTCCAATATGGGATAAGTGAGAGCTTCTGTCCAATGTTGCACCTGGCTGGCATGGTGCATGCCTCTCTATGGGGATCAAATGCACTTGGGGTTCAAACATTTTGCAGAAGTTTACTCCTGAGCACTGAGCTTGATATCACATTGCCTCCTACCACAATGCTGGCCAAAAAACTCTTCTGGCTACTACTTTCTTTGTCTCATTGACCCAAGAACAGCCATAAATGTTGAGAGGAAACACTACCAAGTAAGTCCCTGCCATATTCCTGTGACCCGTGTCCTCATTCTCAGCACTCAGTTCCTATCAAGGTCTAGCTTATATGCTCCAGTCATGGTTTTCGATGCGGGACTTGTATATCAGTCCCCGTACAACTTCATTTCCTTGGAAGTTGAAGCTGTGTCCTTGAATGCCCCAGCTAGTACTGGACAGGGGACTGTGTGCTGGCATTGCTGCAGGATGGTCTAGTCTGCCACGTTGGTGAAAGTCATCGAGTCCCAAACTCAGTTACCAAGCTGCCTGCTTGACATCACCACTAATGTCACCTCTAGCTCAACACCCCCCCAAATCATTGTGCCAGATCTCTTGTCCCCAAACCGCTCTTCCACCAATGTTCTTGGTTTCGGTAGATGACATCACTACCTTTCCAGTTACCCAATCCAGAAATGCAGAGATCATCCCTGACTCTCCCTGGCTTTTTGCTTTGCTTGATCCCCCTATAGAATCAACCCACCCCCATTCTATTCATCCTACTCCCTTTAACTTGTTGGGACCATCACTCATTCCCCACTTCTAGAAGTTGGCCTAAGCCCCCAGCATCTTTTACCCTGACCACAGGCCTCTGTTTCCATTCTAGCCCCGCTCCAGTCTGTTTTCAGATCACAGCCAGCGTCTTCACTGAAGGCACAAGTTGGAGCATGTGGTTCCACACATCGCGCTCTCCAGTCATTCCTTTTGCCCCAGCTCCTGCTCCTCCCGTAGATCCTAGATTAAATGCAACTTCCTCATGTCAATTTTCCTCAACCACTTTCACAGCATCCTGTTTCTAGTCTTCACAGTGTTGATCAGAATGACAATGCCACAGTTATTTGTGTTACTCTGTATTTAATACCTGCCCTCTTAGGTGACTTAAATTCCATAGAATGTGAACTTCCTATCTGGTTTTCTTCCCCAATCTCCCCAGCACCTAGTTTCTTACATAGTTAATGCTCACTAAATAGTCAATGAATAAACTTATGAATAAATATCACAGCACATTCAAGCAGTGTTCAAGCAAAACCTCAATAGTCTTCATTCTGGAAAGCTGCAAAGAGAAATCTCCATTTCGAAGATTGGACTAGATAATTCTCTCTCTCTTTTTTTTAAGTTTATTTATTTATTTTTGAGAGAGAGAGAAAGTGGGGGATGGGCAGAGAGAGAGAGATGAAGACAGAGAGAATCCCAAGCAGGCTCTGCACTGTCAGGGAAGAGCCCAATATGGGGCTCAAACTCCTGAACTGTGAGATCATGACCTGAGCCAAAGTTGGACACTTAACTGACTAAGCCACCCAGGCACCCCTGAACTAGATAATTTTTAAAGATCCTTTCAATTAACCATTAAAAAATTAATGTTTATTTATTTTTGAGAGAGAGAGAGAAAGAGAGACAGACAGACAGACAGAATGCAAGTGGGGGAGGGGCGGAGAGAGAGGGAGACACAGAATCCGAAGCAAGCTCTAGGCTCTGAGCTGTCAGCACAGAGCCTGATGTGAGGCTGGAACCCATGAGTTGTGAGATCATGACCTGAGCTGAAGTCTGATGGTCAACCAATAAGCCACCCAAGCACCTCCCAAGTAACCATTTTTTATTCCTTCTCAGAGTCTCATTGTCCTAATGCCAAACCCTAGTCATCTTTGTTCAATGTCACAGCAGAAACATGGAAAATACAAGAGATAATCAGCATTTACTAAATTAACCCATCATGGGAGGTACCATTAGTTGTTAAAGTGTGTCTTTAAGTCATCTTATTTCCATCCTCTTTTCAAGCCCTTTCTTCCAAATATGGGAAAGGGGACAAAATTCTATTGGCCCAATTTTCATAGCCTTCCGGCCCAATAAATTAGGGGATGGTTTTAGCCCTTAAAAAAGGATTCACCAGAGAGGTTCCTTGAAACAGCAAGCTCTCTAAAGGCATTTAAAATTGGATTTGATTTACAAAAATTTGATTTGCACATAACTATTCAGGAGCTTATCGATTGTTTAAAGTGAGGTACACGGGGACATAACTACCTTTAATCTTTTATAACAAAGGCAGCAATTAAAATTGCTTTTGCTAAGCAATTTTTGGAATGGAGGGTTCGATATATTTGCTGGCTTCCCACTACCAAAAAGACTCTCTCTCTCCCCATACACCCTTCTCCACCTAATTAAATGAAGTAACCATGTTGGATTCTCTGTAGAATGCAAAGTCTGACAGAATCATAGTCCCATCTTATGGATACTGAAAAAGCCATGCTAGGGGCTTAATTTCATTTCCATCCCTCTTTGTTAATACAGCCCTTCCTATTCTCACTTCTTGGAAGCGTTGTTAGGGAGGGATCGATTTGTTGGTTATTAAAAAATGGTCAATTATTGTGGTATTAGCTGGCCCTGTATTCCCCAATCACAGTGTCATTTTCAACCCATGAAAAAGTTTGCCCTTTGTGTGTGTCTGTTTGTTTGCTTTATTTGGCGTGTGGTGTGGAGTGCCTAATAAGGAATCTTGACGGCAGTTTGCTCCATCTCCAGATTGAATTTCTTTATAGATCAGCCTCAGTAATTCATTTCCCAACTGGTTCTGATCAATACAGCTTGACTTGCTTAAGGTTAAAGAAACTAACAAAACCGCACTACTGATTGGGTGTCTCGGCTCACCTTCTTCGTGAAGGCTCTCTTTGATGGTGACCTGTCCGACTGATCCACAGCCTCTTAGTGGAGTCAGGGCCTGAGCTCTTGCCAGGCCCCAAAGCTGCCATTGTCTTGTTTTCTTTGATTCTGGGAAGGCAGAGAGGCTTCCACAAAAACAGCATAGCGGAACAGGGAGAGAAGTGCGGGCACATCTGTCGTGCTGAGGACTTGCTGTTGAGCCTCAGTGAGTGGCTGGGCCATTCTGAGATTCCACTTCAGCATCTAGATCTGTTGATGTCTGCGGTCTTGCTGAGCTCTGAAGTGCTAAGGACTCTGTGTGGAGACAGAAAGCCCTGCCGTAACCCCGAGCATCTGTCTCACTTTGTAGCAGCATGCTCTGAAATGACCACCATTTGGAAGCCACTGTGTTTGGACCATGAAAAAAAGCACTTGTCCTCTCCAAAAGGATTCCAAGCCTGGCCCTCATATCTCCTAGCTGTGTGACCTTGTCAAGTCACATGATCATTCCCGGGCTGTTTCCATTCCTGTAAACTGGGCACACATGCTCCTGCCTCTCATCTATTCAGGGGATGCTGTTAGGGCCAAAGAAGGTCACAGATGTGAGAAGCGCTTTGGAAAGTGAAGCGGAATGCGTAACAGAGACTGAGGATCCGGTGGCCATTGCCTTGCTGGAGAGCAGAGGCTTCTGCCTCACCCTAGAGCTTCATAAATCTGGCTTCCTTTTGTTCCCCACTCTCCTAGCTACCCCAATGCAGTTGTAGTTCATGCTGGGCCAGAAATCATGTCTTGTTTACAACTTATTTGAGCACAGAGACTCATTACGGTTGTCAATGACCCCATCCTCAGGGAGTGATGCAAGAGAGTCAGCCAAGCCAGCTCATCCAGCCTGTCCACCCCACCGGGTGGAAACCCTAATGCCTCCAGGTCCACCAGCCAATCAGCCAACCAATGCTCTGCCAATGAACTGACACATAGGGCTCATGAAATGCACCAAGTACAGGATCAACAGTGAGGATGAGGTGGCCCCAACCCTTTTCAGATCAACAGTGGCATTTATAAACCACTTAGTGAGAGGTCCTAACATAAGGCATATTTATGCCTTTTCCCTAAGATCCTCCTGATTTTATTTTATTTTTTCTCAAATGGAATATCTGTAGATCCTAGGGCCTGGAACTGTAGTTAATTTCAGCTATCATTTATTTTAAATATCTATAATGTCCTGAATCCTTACTCAGAGCCAAGTTTTGTACTAATCACATTACACAGATGACTTAATTTATTCTTTGCGACATCTCTGTGTAGTGGATTTTCACTTGGTAACATGTTTTGAGTGAATGAATGAATGAGTGAGTGATTAAAATTAAATAATGAATGCACATTGAGTGCTTTCAACATGCTAGGCATTGGTAGTCATTGGAGATTCAGAAATGAGCTCTCGTTATTGAGCTTCTAGTCTAAGTATTGTGACCCTCTTTGTAAATAAATGAACTAACACAGAGAAGATGAATTAACTTGCCCAAGGTCACACAGCAAGGTAGTGTCAGGTCAAAGCTTCAAAAGTAAGGCTGACACTGGCCCACAGCGGAATAACTAGTACAACCTTACCTTCCTACACCAAACAATAATACAAACTGTACAAATATATGAAGCCAGTGTTTTGGGGCATTGGACATCAAGCAGAATGGAACTGCGATCCTTCATTAAAGAGAATCACACAAGAGAAGCCTCAGGTTTGACCGGGCTCTCTGCTTTGGAAATTCTAAAACTGAAAAGTATAATAATACTTAAATAAAATTTATTTACTGACTTAATATATTAGTGATGGTAAAAGAAAGGATAAGTAAACTCAAGATAGATCAATAGAAGTGATACAGTCTGAAGAATACAAGGGGGAAAGCTTGAGAAAAGGGACAGAGCATTAATGCCATGTGAAATAACATTAGTGTCTAGCATATGTATAGTTGAGGTCCCCAAATGACAGGATAGAGAGAGTACAATGGAGAAAATGTTTAAAAGAATAATCACCCAGAGCACCTGCGTGGCTCAGTTGGTTAAGCCTCTGACTTAGGCTCAGGTCATGGTCTTGTGGTTCGTAAGTTTTGGCCCCACGTCAGGCTCCATGCTGACAGGTTGGAGCCTGGAGCCTGCTTCAGATCCTTTGTACCCCTCTCTCTCTGCCCCACCCCTACTTGTGCTCTCCCCCTCTCTCTCAAAAATAAATAAACCTTAAGAAACAAAGACTAGCGACACATATGTGCCAAATTTGATGAAAATATCAACTCCTATAGATCCCAAAAGTTCAGCAAACCTGAAGCAAGATAAATTCAAAGAAACCCTGGAATGGAAGGGTGAGCACAATAGATCTTCAGGATGTTAGAGAGATAATAAATTCCATAACTCATAGAAAATGGAAAATTTTCTTGAAAAGCATAATTTAATGAAAGTTACATAGGATTTTTAGAAATTGAAAATATTATTCTGATATTTATATGGAAATGCAAAAGACCTAGAAAAACAAAATAATCTTAAAAAGGAAAACTTGGAGGACTTATGCTATCCAATTGCTAGATTTACTATAAAGCTACAGCAGTCAATACAGTGTAGTATTGGCTTACGGATAGACAAATAAATCAATAGAAAAGAATTAGAGAATCTAGAGATAGACGTACACATTTGGACATTTGGTTCAATTGATTTAAAAAAAGCATGCTAGCAATTTAACAAAAAAGGAAATTTTATTCAATATATGAGGAGGAAAAAGGGATTCCAATATTTGCCTAATCAAACACAAAAAATAATTTAAGAGAGATTGTGGACATACATATAAAAGCCACTTACTATTAACCTTCTTTAAGAAAAAGGAGATTATACTCAAACTTTAACATGGTGAAGATGTCTTAGAAAAGACACAAAAATAGAAAAAAATTGATAAAGTGAACTTTATAAAAATTAGAGATTCCTAGTCATTAAAAAAAAAAGCCTATAAAGAAAATGAAAAGGCAAGCCACAGACTGGAGGGAAATTATTCACAGTGCATATATCTGACAAAAGACCCATATCTGTTATATAAAAAAATCTCTTTAAGTCAATAATTTTTTAAGTAGCCATAAAAATAGACAAAAGACTTGAACAGACACTTCACAAAAGAGGATGTATTAATGTGTAATGAGCTTATAGAAAGAGCTCAGCATCCTCAGTCTTGGGGAAATGCAAATTAAACCCACAATGAAATACCCCTCAGATCCACAAGAATGGTTGAAATTTCAATAGTAACACCAAATATTGGCTAGGTGTAAAGCCTCCAGAATCCTCACATGCTGCAGGTGGGAATGGATGATACAAATGCTTTGGAGAACTGACAGTTTCTTACAGTTATACACCTATTCTAGGACCCAGAAAATTTGTTCATAGGTATTTTATCCAAGATGAATGAAAATATATGTCCAGGAAAAGATTTGTCTAAATGTTTGTAATAGCTTAGTTTAATATCTCCAATCTGGAAACAGCCTGATCAATAGGAGAATGTATAAGGATATGATATGATATGATATATTATATTACTTCAGTGAAATACTAATTAGCAATAAATGCTGTGGTCATCCACAGCCACATGAACAAATTCTAAGAACATTATACCAAGTGAAAGTAACCACATTGAATACATTCTGTATGATTCATTTACATAAACTCCAGGGCAGGCAAAGCTAATCCACGGTGACTGAAAGCAGAACACTGGTTGTCTTGAGAGGCAGTGGGGATCGAATGGGAAGAGAGAGATATCTGAGGTGGTAAAAAAGTGTTCTTTATTGGTGCTGCTGGTTTTTGTTACATGGGAAAATACATTTGTCAAGAGCCATCATACCGCATCTGTAAAATTCTGTTTATTTCCCTATATGTGAATATCACTATATTTATATATGTGAATATCTTCACATATATTTTATATGTGAATATCTTCACATATTATTTTATATGTGAAGATCTTCACATATATTTTATACGTGAAGATCTTCACATATATTTTATACGTGAAGATCTTCACATATATTTTATATGTGAAGATCTTCACATATATTTTATATGTGAATATCACTAAATATAGTGCATATCACTATATTTAAGATAATCTAGTCTGTCGGACTCCATTGACCACATCTTTTTCTGTTGTGCTATAATGAATAGCAGGCAAAAAGTTGGCCACTGGGAATTTTACCGCCCCGAAGGGAGTCAGCACATTGTGGAGTAAAGGGAATGGATTCCTCTATCAGATAAGCAACAGCAAGCATGTTGTTTATAAACTGGGAAGGTGACAGGACTATTTGTATTTATTTTAAAAAAATATTATTATAAACAGTTAAAGCAGTGCCTCACCCTACAGACTTTGGAAAAGGTGGCCATTTCTATTATCTGTTGCTGCATAAGAAAGTTCTGCTGAACTAAGTGGCCTAAAACAACACATGTTATTTTCTCCTATTTTTTGTGGGTCAGGGAGTTGGGAAGGGCTCAGCTGGGTGGTTCTAGCTCAGGGTGTCTCACAAGATTGCACTTACATCCTCAGTGGTGTTACATTGTCATCTGAAGGCTGGAGGGTCTTCTTCCAAATTCATCCCATAGTTGTTGGTTGGCCTCAGTTCCTCACCCACTGTTGGCAGGAAGCCTCGTTCCTTGCCCAGTGGGCCTCTTCAGACTGCTGGGAGTCCACACACTAGTCCGGGAGAAAGAACACAAGACCAAAATGGAAGTCACCATGTCTGCTAGACCCCAAACTCAGTAGTGACCTGCCATCACTTCTGCAGTGTTCCATTGGTCACCCAGACCCAACGTGGAACAAGTGGGAGGGGCTTTGCCAGGGAAGCCCTGGGAGACGGGACTGGAGCCCATCTTGGAGGCTGGCTGCCACAGTCACGTTTTATCCCAGCTCAGTAGATGTGTGATTTAGAATAAGTCAGTAATTCTGTCCCAGTTTCTTAATCTATGAAATGGGAAGGAATAATTATCTTTACCTCAAGGGATTAAACTGGCAATGTTTGAAGCTTCTTAAGAGAGAATATGGAATGTAGTAAATTTTCACGAATATTATCTTAAAACAGAAGTAAATTAGGGGAGCCTGGGTGGCTCTGTCGTTTAAGTGTCCGACTTCGGCTCAGGTCATGATCGCCCAGTTCATGAGTTTGAGCCAGTGTGGGGCTCAAAGCCTGGAGCCTGCTTCAGATTCTGTGTCTCCCTCTGTCTTTGTTCCTCCCCTGCTTGCACTCTGCCTGTTTCCCCCTCTCCCAAAAATAAATAAAGACATAAAAAATTATTTACAAAAATACAACTAAATTAGTATAGGGCATGTCTAGTAGCCCTCTCTTGGCCAGGTAGCCTGCTTAACATTTTCCCACTGATAACATGTCCAGATCAGCTTCTAAGGAAGCTTCCTCTAATGTGGACCCTTGAAACTGGTAAGTTCTCTATCAACTCATACTCAGTGGCTCCTTCCCATCTCTGCTTTATTTACCCTATGTGTTTGGTATCTTTTACCTTCTCTTCTCCTGTTAAACTATGAGTTCTCTTGAAGGAATCCTGTGCTTTAATCTTATTTGAATTTCCCAAAGCCACTGTTTGAACACTGTATTGATTTTCACAGAGCCAGTGCTCAAACAGTGTTTGCTGGCTACAGATATTTTTACAAAGCAGAATTTCTAGAAGGGAAAAGCAAGTGGCAGAGATACATCAATCGATTATTGTACCCAAAATGGTATAGGATAAGTTACCCTCAAACTCTAAGCTGTACAACAACCACTTAGTCTTTTGCTCCTAAGTCCACAGGTCGATGGAGAATTGGTTGATCTTCACTGGGGTGGATTGGGCATCTCTGCTTCAAGCTGCAAGTCAACTGGGTTTAACTTCTTGCTGCAAGTTGGGCTGAGGTCAATGGCATCTTGGTTTATGTTGGGGATCTAGGCTCAGGAGCATTGTCTACTCGGGCAACATGCTAGAAGCATGTGAGGGCATTTCCTTGTATTTTTTTGCTTCATGACTATCTGATTGCTTTTTTTTTTTTTTTTTTTTTTTGTGCTTCATGAATGTGACTATTTCATCGACCAAAGCAGATCACATGGCTGAGCCCAAAGTCAAGAGTTGTAGAGTATCTACTCTGCTTCCACTGGGAAGAACTTTAAAGTTACATGGAAAAGGGCATGAGAAAAAGGATGAAAGTTGGGGCTAATTAATCTGCCATATGGAATATAAACTTGCCAGAACTATCTAAGAACTGAGTGTTGCTGGAGATAGTTGACTTTCTGAGAATCTCTAGTATTGTTCTTTTACATCTAGAACTGAGAAACACTTGAGAAATGAATTAAACTGGTACAAATGAGGGTCTCACTACATGACAGTGATATGATCCCCAGCATAAATTTTCGAGATACAACTCTACTTTCCTCCCCTTACTCCTTGTGAGCCCTTCTATGGAAGCTCCTTCAGCTTCTCTGAGCCTCTTAGTCTTCAGATGTAAAGTAGAGATTAAAACAATAAAAACCTACCTAGAGGCACCTGGGTGGACTCAGTTGGTTAAGTGTCCAACTATTGATTTTGGCTCAGGTCATGATCTCATGGTTTGTGAGATCGAACCCCATGTTGGGCTCTGTGCTGACAGTGTAGAGCCTGCTTGGGAATCTTTCTCTCTTTCTTTCTCTCTCTATCTCTCTCATCCCTCCTCTCTTTCTCTTTGCCTCTTCCCTGCTCTCTCTCCTTCAAAATAAATAAATAAACATTAAATAAAAACCTACCCAGGTTGCTGTGAAAATTAACATAGATTAACATATATGAAATTACTTGCCTTTACTATGTGCTTGATGTTTGATTCCCTATGTGTCCAGCTGGAGTGGCAGGGAGGGTAGAAGGAACTTTGATTCTGTAGCCAGCTCCTGAGACCTGGCCTTAGCCAGGGAAGGACTTGGCTTTCCAGACTGGAAAAAAGATAATGACAGGCATTCCTCACCACATCTCCCTCTTGTTGCTCGAAGACAGACGAGCAATCAAGTGTCACTTATTTTGAGTCCTGAAACGCTAAGTTATTGCCATAGAAACATAATAATCATGAGTAATTAAGTAGAAGTGTTTTCTGAAATGTTTTTGAATTAAAGTTCTACATTTCTTTGTAGAAACGTAGTCAGTTTGTGTAAGCATAAGTCAAACGCTGTAGCACACATCTTCTTTTCTTCCAAATCAAGTCAGTGAGTTATTTGTGGTAATTTTATCAAAAAGAAGTGAATGGAATCCTTTCCAACCTCATTCTGAATGTGTAATTTCCAGCCGTTTCCTTATGAAGTGGCATCTAGCCTACTGAAGCAATCTGGAGCTTAAACTTGTTTTGTTTTTGCATTCAGTAAAGGTCTGTGAGCAGGTCAACAGCTGTTGAGAAGGATCTTCTGTCAGCACTAGAATATATCCAGGCTCCCTTCCCAGGAGAATTCCCGGGAGGAATCCTCTAAGGTTTACCAGAGACCCATTGGCTCTTCTCTGGTCCGTCCCTCTTCTTCACACTCTACAACCAGTCTACTAGCAAAGCAAGATCCATCCTACACCCCCAAATACATTTCAGATCCATCTGCACAGTGAAATGGGCTGCAACCAGATGCTTTCAAATGTCTCGCTGTGTCTGCTCCTATTCACCATCCCAGATCATTTTCACTTGGTGGCCACAGTGGTCCTTGGAAAACCTAGAATCACATCCCTTCTCCCTCTGGAAAAAAGCCTTCCTATGCCTTCTTATTGCAATTAGGATAAGGGCCCTAATTTGTTGGTAGGTCATCAAGGGGTCACATGGACCTTGACCTGGCCTACATTTCAAATCCTTCCCTAGTTACTTAACCTCACCATACTGAACTTTCTTCCAGTTCTTTAGTATTCTAGTTCTTTCCTTTTCAGGATGTTTGCATGGGTTGTTCCCTTCATCAGGAACACAACCAACTTTACTCTTCCCATGTTTGGTTCCTTCCCATCTTTCATCTCAGCTTAAAGTTCAGCTCCACAAAGTGGTCTCCTTGATTCCCAGTTGCTGTCCTACTGTTCTCTGCTACCGTATCAATCACCTATTTCAGAGCACTCATCCCAATTTCTTATTATAAATGAATCTGAGCTTTGACTTGTTTAATGTCTGACTCATCCACTGGATGTAAGCCCCGTAGGATAGGAGTGATATCTGTGCTTTGTTCACCAGGTATAATGTTACATTGCTCTGTGTCTGACCCTGGAAAGTGCTCAATAATTGCTTCTTAAGTAGATGAATGAATCAATGGATTATTGAATCAATAAAGAAGGTGAAATCATCAATATTTATCAAGAAACCTAAAATATCTCTGATGCCCCATGACTGTCACTACAACAGTGCCCATGGAAGCCAGAGAGTGTCTCCTAGAGGAAAAAGTACCAGCTTAAGGTCAAGAAAGCCTGGAACCTTGTCCAATTTCTCACGTGATTCTCTATCAATTTTGGAGTCTGTCTGAGGCACATCTTGTCTGTAGTTAAAATGAGGGTTTACAACCAAATGTTTAGACATAAGGGCCATGCCCACTAGGGACAGGCATTTTATCTTATTTCAGAGTAGTTACTTTCATCTAATTTAAAAATGTTCTTAACTCCAAAAATTTTAACATTGTATTAGGTTAAGTCTAGAGCCCCATGTACCTCTGATAATCCGTGTCTCTGCAAAAGGAAGATCAGTATACTGGTCAAGATCAAATATGGCTGCAGAAGCCCAGAATATCAGTGTCTTCAACAAGATGGAGATCCACTTATGTCTCTCTCTCTTTTAGGTTTGGAGATGAGCATTTCAAGTTAGGAAACCACTCCAAGCTCCCAAAGACTCAACCTCCTATCTTGTTTCTCTACCATCCCTTGGGAATGGCTCTTGTCTGAGTGGAAATTCCACCACATGGATGAGTGGATATTATATCCACCCAGACTGAGGTAGGGGAGAGGTAAGTAAGGGAAATGCCTCCTATTTTTAAGGACAACGACATCTCACTGAAAGAGAGGCTAAGAGATGCAGGTTTTACTCTGCATGGCCATGTGTTTAGCTAAAAATCTGAGATTTTAATACTCTGGAAGACCAGGGCCATAAAGAGTCTTTGCCAAAATTAGAGATTCTACATGAGTCTTAAGTAAAGGGATTTAGCAGAGATACCCACTATCACAACAGATACGCTGTGCCAAAAGGAATTAGACATGCACGCTGTCCTCTATCAGTAACCACAGAATTTACGGAACCTGGAACATCTCACAGAATCTCAGGTTGCCAGAGAACTTCAGTTGTATAATCAAGTCCTTTATGTCTGCATAATTCCTATTGCATCTATCATAGTTTCTTCCTGAATGAAATTTATTTATACATACGATGAATAGTTACTGAATACCTATATTGAGCCCCTATTTGTAGGTACTGCATCAAACTCTCTATGCAGAGAGTGCACTGTGTGGAGGGGAAGAGAAAACACACCTCCCCACCATGGTCTCAATCAGGTCTCATGGGACGGTAAGAACAGAAGGAAGTGGGCCCTACTCAACTTTCTTAGGAATCTTAAAGTTCAAGAAGGATCTTTTGGAGGAGGGCTCAGACAGAGATTTGAAGGATGAGCAACGGGCATAGTGCCTGGATGGAGAAAGGTAGGGAGGCACACATATCATCTCTGAGGGATGATTAGGAAGGAAAGAGGGAAGGGGGAAGGGAAAAGAGGCATGTGAGAGAGGAGGAAGTTCAGAAGAGATGGGAATTCAGAAGTCATTGTGCCGAGGAGAATAACTAGAGGTTTTCAGATTGCTGATCTGAAACTGATCTTAGGCTAAAAATATATACTCTATAGAGTATTTTTATACTGAAAGGTGGTGGTAATGCTTTCTGAAACAGGCAGGCTACGTTTCTCTTCCCTTGCACCCTTTTCATGTGCACCCCATGATGCCAGGGCTCTCACCCATTCTGTGCATATTTGCACGTCCATCTCGTCTCAAGATGGTGAGCACCAGAGGGTAGAGGTCGAGTCTGTTTATCTCTGTGGACTAAGACTCCAGAGTGGCTGACACAATAGCCGGCCCTATAATTGCTTGGCAAATGAGAGTATGAGCAGATGTTAGCCTGATGAAGAGAGGCAGGCCTTCTACTCAGAGGAAATGGCATCCAGAACGATGGGAGCAAGGAGCAGGAGGCGTTCATCCCTGGAGGGGCTGGTGTGGACACTGCACGGGAGGGAGAGGGCCATTGGTGAAAAGATCAACGCTCCCATACCACCTCTTCAGGACAGCTTCTCCAAGCCCCATCACCAGTTGCATGCTGACAGTGGCTCAAGCCTTTCCATTAGGGACCCTATCACCAATTGTAACCACGCCCTGGAGCAGTAGTAGCATACAGTGGTTAAGAATTCAGGCTCACTTCCGGTGCACAAATCCTGACCCTGCCACTTCCTAGCTGAGTGATCTTGGGCAGGTCATTTAAACTCTGTGAGGCAGACTTCTGATCTGGAAAGTGAAAATAGAAATGCCTATGTCATAGGCTTGTGGGAAGGCTTAAATATTTGTAAAAAACAAATTTTTTACAGTGTTAAGAATAGTGCCTTTATCATCAGTGATTTTTTTATTCATTTTTCAAAAATTTAAATCCAAGTTAGTTAACATATAGTGCAATAATGTGTTCAGGAGTAGAACCCAGTGATTCATCTCTTACATATAACACCCAGTGCTCATCCCAACAGTGCCCTCCTTAATGCCCATCACGATTTAGCCCATCCCCCACCGATCTCGCCTCCAGCCCTCCAGCAACACTCAGTTTGTTCTCTGTATTTAAGAGTCTCCTATGATTTGTCTCTTTCTCTGTTTTTATCTTATTTTTCCTTCCTGTCACCTATGTTCATCTGTTTTGTTTCTTAAGTTCCACATGAGTGAAATCATATATTTTTCTTTCTCTGACTGACTTATTTCACTTAGCATCATACATTCTAGTTCCATCCACATTGTTGCAAATGGCAACAATTTCATTCTTTTGATCTCCAAGTAATATTCCATTGTATATATAAACCACATCTTCTTTATCCAGTCGTCAGTCGATGGACATTTGGGCTATTTGCCTATTGTTGATAGTGCTGCTATAAACATTGGGGTGCATACACCCCTTCAAATCAGCATTTTTATATCCTTTAGATAAATACCTAGTAGTGCCATTGCCAGGTTGTAGAGTAGTTCTATTTTTAATTTTTTGAGGAACCTCCATACTGTTTTCCAGAATGGTTGCTCCAGTTGGCATGACCATCAGCAGTGCAAAAGGGCTCCCCTTTCTCCTCATCCTCGCCCACATTGCTGTTTCCTGAGTTGTTCATTTTAGTCATTCTGACAGGTGTGTGGTGGTATCTTATTGTGGTTTTGATTTGTATTTCCCTGATATTGAGTGATGTTGAGCATCTTTTCATGTGTCTGTTAGCCATCTGGATGTCTTCTTTGGAAAAGTGTCGTTCATGTCCTTTGCCCATTTCTTCACTGGATGATTTGCTTTTTGGGTGTCGGGTTTGATAAGCTCTTCATAGTTTTTGGATACTAACCCTTTATCTGCGATGTCATCTGCAAATGTCTTCTCCCATTCCGTTGGTTGCCTTTTAGTTTTGTTGATTGTTTCTTTTCACTGTGCAGAAGCTTTTTATCTTGATGGCATCCCAATAGTTCACTTTTGCAATCATTAGGGATTAAGTAATATTAACTATTGTTAAGAGGCAGATGAGGAGGAGGAGGAGAGATAGTTCATGGATTGCTGGCCAGACAGATGACTGTGTGAGTGGCTGATTATGGTGTGTCTAGCCCTCCTACATTGCAAGTGAGGGGCAGGGACACATCTTACTGTGGAGAGGCAGTTTAGAAGAGTGTCTGGGATAAAGAAGGTGCTCCACAAACACACCAGAAGGGCACCAGCTGAGGATGCAGTTGGGCAGGTGGTGGGTGAGGCAGAGCACGCAGGGCCTTGGAAGCCATGCTAAGTTGAACTTTTCCCTCAGGGCCAGTCTAGGGTCCTTCAGGGAAATAAAATGATCTGATTTTCAGCATCACAGAGGCTGGACTAGAGGCCCATACAGCAGTCACCCCATCTGAGTGTATGATCCAGGCAGCTGTTGATGAAGGGCCAGCACAGAAGCACCAAAGGGTTCCCTTCTGGGATGTCATGCAATCCCATTCTTATTGGGAAAGCAGAGCTAAGAGCACAGTTCTGACAGGGATTTGGGGGATGGGATATATAAATTGTGTGAAGACTGACTCCCAAATTATTGGTTTGGTAGATGGTGTTTCTGCCCCTCCCTATCATGATCACTCCCTTCCCCCTGCCACCTTCACTTTCCAAACACATGTAAATTTCACTGGTCAATATTTAGAGAACTATGGACTTGTCTTCTACCCATTCACTTGTAAGAATGGAGGGACCTTTCAAGGTCAATTAGTCCTATGGAGAGACTTTTCAGAAATGGAAAAGATCCTACATCCTAACACTCCATACACACACAGACACGAAGGATCAGAAAGGTAAGGTGAATTGCTCAATGTCACACAGCTTGTAGGCTTTAGAGCTGGGCTGATTTGTGCCCCACTGTTGATTCCACAATGACCACTGTTTTCTCTGGCTTTGGTGCCCTGAAAGCTACCCAATGTGCCATGGGATGTGGCAAACTGAAAACGCAAATGTGCCAAAAGAAAAACTCGGCAGCAGTAACATCTATGAGGTGTAACACATAAACTGTGTGCCAAGAACTGGGTCACTTTCCTCACTCACATTAATTTATTTCACCCTCATTATTATTCCCATTTTATGAATTAATAAATCTTAGTCTCAGAGAAGTAAAACCATTGCTTGGAAGTGATACAATTAGGATTCAAATACATTAAAACATTAATCAAGGTGCATTAAGTGGTTATTATGTGAACTTTTATTCTGTGGCAGACACTCTACTAGACACTGGACCCATCTGACGCCAGACCCAGCTGCCTGGCTACAAAGTCCTTGCTCCTCATCACCACTCACCCATGCAGAGCCGTTGACAAACACCATGTATTGAACTCCCAGGCCAATTTCTCTTTATCATTCTAGTACTTCTGTATTGATATCTTTTCATTATTTTCAACTATATTTAATATGATTTATTTTTATGTCTTGTTCCACAGCGTGTCAAATTTCAAGTCCATTTAATCCAATAGACACTTAATTGAATCATCACTATGCAAAAGCAATATGCTAGAGTAGAGGGTGGGGAAATGTAAAGATTAATAAAACAGGATCCTTGCCCAAAAGGAGTTGACAGTTTTATGCTAGGTAGTGGAAGGATTAACTAGAAGCGCTGGGCTGGGAAGGTAAAGGGAAGAGAAAATGGCATCTCATAAAGGCCCGTATTATGCCAGATGATGTTTACTGGTGCTCTCCATACATTACACACATAGTTCTCAAAAACGCTGCTTCTGGTGAGGAAGAAAAGAGAGCCAAGGGCTCAGAGTGATTGACTAACCTACCTGACTAGTGACAGGCATAGTAGATTCCCCACAGTCTGCCTGCCCTTCCCCAAACCAGGACCCTATTCACTACATGCCCATTATCAGAAAGCAACCAGGGGCACCTGGGTGGCTCAGTCAGTTGAGTGTCCGATTTCAGCTCAGATCATGATCTCACAGTTTGTGGGATTGAGCCCTGCATTGGATTTTGTGCTGACAGCTCAGAGCTTTGGATTCTGTGTCTCCTTCTTTCTCTGCCCCTCCCCCACTCACACACCATCTCACTCTATCTCTGAAAAATAAATAAATGTAAAAACAATTTTTTTATAAAAAAGGAAGCAACCTGATGGGGACAGAGGAGGCAGCCAGCATTATGACTGAGAAGGTCTCAATTTTAACCCTTAACTGGTCTTAGACCTTAACTCTACTTTCTTAACCCTTAATTGTTCTCTCACTCCTATGTTCGAAACCTGGCCATACAATATTGAAATCGAAAGGACACTTAAAATTCCATGGATTCTGGGAAGGAAGGTAGATATTTACCTCATGGCCAGTGGAAAAGGCAACTCCAGCTAACTGAGAACAGATCTCTAATTTCTAAGATGAGAAGTCTGGAGCCCAGAAGGTCATCATCTTCATGTGTATTTGGAGATGACGGAAGTAAGCCCAGGTATGCGGGTTGCTTCCCATCCACACAGCTGTGGGTGCAGTGTGAGCTGAGCATGTAGGAGTAACTTTGGTTTGAGGCAGGTGGCTGAAAGGGCGATGGGACCAGAGGTGCTCAAATGTGGACAAAACTGGGGAGAAAACAGTTTAGATGGAGCTGCCCTTCTAGAACCATATGTGGGACACAGAGTGGAGATAAACCCAGGGCCTGGAGGGATGACTGAAGGAGGAAGCTCAAAAGACAGATAGAAAGACCCCAGGCACTGGAGATAGACCAAGAGGGAGGATCCAAGTCCTTGAAAACAGGTGAGAACAATGAGACAAAATCAAGGGAGCAGATGGGGTTCAAACTGAGGAATGAGAACTTGATGCACAAGGCAGGTCGATCCCGGAGCCAAGAGGGAAATGACGCCACACAGGTTATCTCAGGATACATTAAGCATGTGATCTGCACAACTGCATTATGGGGTAGGCATTCTAGCCCCTCAGTTAGAGATGAGGAGACTGAGGCTTAGAGATAAAGATAACACATCACAGAGCTGCCACTGGAACCCTGATCTTTGGCTGACAGTAAAAGTTCTCTGCACTATCCTTTGTGGTTCTCAGTCAGGGGTAATTTTGCACACCCAGAGCTATTCTGCAATGATTGGTGAGATGTTTTGTTGTCACATTTGGGGGTTTCTACTGGCATCTAGCAGGAAGGAGCTGGGGATGCTGCTAAACATCCTGTAGTGCACAAGACAGCTCACCTCAGACAGAGAACTATCCAGCTCCAAATGGAAACCATGCTGTGCTTGAGAAGCCTTGTTCTGCACTGCCCATCTCAGAAACAAAGTGTTTTGGAACAAGCATTTTGTATTTGGAACCATGTGTTCATTCATTTGTCCCACATTTATTGAATTCCTTTGGTCAACATCTATCTCCCCATTTCTTCTACCCTCCAGAAATTACTATTCAACCCTCTGCTTTGAGTTCTATATTGGAGATGCTACATATAAGAGAGATAATGTGGGATTTATCCTTCTTTGTCTGGCTTATTTCACCCAATACAATGTTCTTTAGGTTCATCCGAGTTGTTGGACGTGTCAGGGTTTTATTTTTTAAGGATAAATAATATTTCATTGTATGTCAAATATATTTTTTATATGTTTACATGGCTGTTGCCAAAAAGACAAAAGAGAAGTGTTGGTAAGGATGTGGAGAAAAGGAAGGAACCCTTGTGCACTACTCGTGGGAATGTAAATTGGGGTAGCCATATGGGAAACAGTATAGGGATTCCTCAAAAAGTGAAAAGAAGTATATGACCCAGAAATCTCATGATCTCACTTCTGGGCATATAACCAAAGGAAATGAAATCCAGGTACTGTTTCAGACTCTGCAGATACAGACTTGAATTGAATGGTCAAAGTCCCTTCTGTCTTGAAATTTACATTCTAGTGAGACTCCGGACATTAAAGACATCTGCCAGCAAGTAGACAGCACGCAAAGCTAGGAACTAAATGGGTTCATCTAATGAGACAGAACACACGGAGAGGAACAACTGAGTCCTTGGCTTTCAATGTCAGAGATTGGAAAAAGGAACAGGATTGAGGAAAGGGCTGGAGAGGGAGTGGTCGTGAGGAGGAAGAGAACCAGAAGAGTGTGAGTTTCCTGGAAACCTGAAGAAGAAAGTGCTTGAACAAAAAGGAGAGGGAACTCTGCTGACTCAGAGGCACAACTGCGAATTCTGGCCACACACTGCCCTCCTGCGAGATGGGCCACGAGGCTTCTGAGAATCTCGGGTTATCGTCCAGATGCTCACTATTTTCTCCTAAAAATAGGACCCCTGAATGTTATAGTAAGAACAAAATCAGTGAATGAATATGGAGTCCCTTTGTAAGTTGCTTTATGAATGAAAGAGAATATCATTACAGCCTCCAGAAATCTTGTGTGTCCAGATTTTGGTCTCACGTGTTTTTTTGAAAGCATAACGGAGTAAGGCTGCTGGCAGCCACGGAAGGATCTTTTCTGATGTGGCACATCTTGGAAAGTGCGTTAGAAAGACCCTGATAAAAATTGGGACGGGGATTTTTTTCAAGTTTACTCAGAATGCTTTGGCTAAATATATAGTTTTAAATTTATTCTAAACAGATTCACTGAATGAACTATTGCCCTGCCATTGGAGAAGAGCCCATGTGGTATATGACAGTACTCCACAGTCACACAGGGGGAGAGCTTGAGGGTGTTTCTCCAAAGGATATTTAGGGGCTTTTGGGAAAGGGAAAATAGGGACATGAACACTGTTAGTGGGCAGCCAAAAATATTCACCAAGGTGAGGACTCATTCTTTAAATCTAGGAGGAAACTTACTTAAATAGGGTTCCTCTGTTCTTAAAAATAACAAATGTTTGCATCGCGCTTACCACGCACCAAGCATTGTTCTAAGCACTTTACATGTATTGATGCATTTAATACCTTATGAAGCAGCTCCTTTGGAGAATCTCATTGTACAAATGGGAAAAATGAGGTTGGGAAACTCCCGGAATTCACCTCCTCTGTTAAGAAGTCGGGCTGGCATGAATGAATGTAGTCTGTGCTTGTAATCACTATTTTGTGTCCCTCCTCTCTCTCTTCTACATCCCTTCTCCTGGGGGAGATGAGCCGAGAGCAGGACAGAGGGGTGAAGGGGCTTAGCCAAGCTTGGCCACTGGTTAGCGAGAGAGTAAGGGTAGGTTTTCAGTTTGTCTGTCTTGGCAGCCAAAATGATCAAGCACACAACTTCTTAAAATACAGATTGCCAGGACTGTTGGGAAGTATATAAAGACATCCGTGGATGGTGGGAGAGGGGAGAAATGGAGGTAGGGGCAGCACCGGCCTCACAACCGCGGGAAGTGCAAAATCCTCTAGCCCCGCAAGGCTCACTTCTGCCTTCACAATTCCTCACCCATGGGCTTCTGAGGGTGAAACTATGTGGGCTGGCCATTCCTTGGAGACATTGTCAGCATGGCTTTGCTGTTTTCCAAAGGCTGAGCACCATTGAGAAGTGAATGTCTCTGCCTCCACCCATGCTGTGCATTAAGATTCCGTGAGTACAGCATCTGGGGCAATGCTGAGAAAATCAGCCACCCAGCCAGACAGCCGGATAAGTGTGTTTCCCTCTGGAATCCACACAGGCTACAAAAGAATTAACGAGGACGAATTAAGGGTTGTCAGAGCTTGGGGAAGTCAAGCTATTTTCTACCCAGGAGCAATCTGTTAAGATCATAGAAATCTGTACAAATAGCTGGAAAGCACATCTCAGGGAACAATTTTGGGCCAGTGAGCAATACAGAATGATTGTCTGGCTGAGCCTTGTCCATCTCTATTACCTCCCATCCTATTTTTGGTGGGTCTCTGTAGAACCATCTAGTCAGCATCTCAGCAGGGCCCTACCTTGGGTCTGCCCTGGGGGAGTTAATACTCTTTCCTTTCTCTGATTCCTACCCCTCCCACCCCGCCCAGGGAAACTCCAACATGAGTTCTGTCACGAGTAAGGCATTTCATTTCTGAGTACTCTGGTTCGTAACGACAAAGAAGGAAATGCATGTCTATGCTAAGGCTAATGGGAAAGTATAGGCAAAAATGGAATAGTTTCTGTATCTTTGACCTTTAGTGCATGTTTTGCTGATTGATCTTGGAACTTTTATTTTTCACTCAGCCGAGAGAGAGATATTTCTTTTATACATCTGTTATGTTTCACTATTGAACAAAGAATATTAGCGGACTCCCTTGCCTCATAAAAAATTTTATTGTTGAGCATTTGCCAAAATATTCATATGGGTGTGTGGAAGGGTGAGTGGATGATAGATGAATGCGTAATGGCGTAGTAGTGTACGTATGTTGAACTCAAGGTTTAAAAAGCATTGAAGGCTTATTCTGAAGCAGAGAAAACTTACTAGAAGTTCACTAGAGTGATTTAAAAAATGATTATTTATTTATTTTGAGAGAGATAGAGACAGCACAAGCAGGGGAGGGGCAGAGAAAATGCCAATGTGGCGCTCAATTTCATGAACTTTGAGATCACGACCTGAGCCAAAACCAAGACTCAGACACTTAACCAACTGAGCCACCCAGGTGCCTCAAGAGTGATTTTTAAGGTATATTGAGTGTCAACTATGTGGGCAGCTCTCAAAATGCACAGGGGGGCTAAAGTTTTCCACATTGGCTGACTTCCCAACCCTACTACACTCTCCCATCTCCGCCAGCCCAGTAAATGACAAGTGCCTGACCATCTGTGGTTAGACATTGCCTTCCATTGGATACGGTGCCTTGTCTAACACTTACTTATTCATTCAACAAATATTGATTGAGCATATATCATGTGTCAGGTCATGTGAGTAGAGCAGTGAAGAGAAAGATAAATAAACAAATAACAGGTATAAAGACAGATAAGGCCTGGTAAGTCAAGCACGTGAGTCATACCTATTCATTCAGTAAATAGTTATTGGCATTGACTACCTAGGAGATGCAGAAGGCAGCAAGAGCTCATCTGGGTCTCAAGACGCTCAGTGTCAGGGAAGAGAGAGGACCAGGGGCTGTGCCACTCAAGTAAGGGCACATTGAAAGGAGTGCTCACGTCTATGGAGGGAAAGAAAATGGCATACAAAGTTAAGAAGGTCTTTGAGATGCAGGGGACACTTAAGCGGAGTCTTGAATTTGTTCTCTGAGCATACAAGGATGGGGACTATATTCCATGCTGAAGGACATTCTAGTCTGGAGGCTTCCACCTCAAAGTGTGGCCTACAGACCAAGTGCAGCAGCATCACCTAGGAGCTTAGTAGAAATTAGGAATCTCGGGCTGGCCCAGGGCTTCTGGATCAGAATCTTCATTTCAACAAGATGCCCAGGAAATCCTTATGCAAATTTAACTGTGAGAAGTACTTTTCCGAACCAGTGGCTTTTCCAACTTTATTGCAGATTAAAATCACCTAGGGGCACTTAAAAAATCCTGTTGCCCGGGCCATGCTGTCTACCAATTAGACCGGAATCTCCAACATCAGACATCGTTCATTGTAAAACTCCCAGGGTGAAAGCCCTGCCTGACAAAATTTCTTTTCACCCCTGACCGGCAGGCTTTGTCGTTAGTAAATATTCAACTGCCACACAAAGGGAATAATTTGTGAAATAAGAATTTTTAACCCTAACCTTACAGATATGGTTAGTTTGGTCATAATCCCCCCTCCGTGCCCCCCAAAAGCTTTATCAGAACAAAGAGAACCTACAACTGGTAAGTGGGAGAGGATGTGAAATGGATTTCCCTGCTGGTGACAAGCTGGCAGACCCGGCGTCCCACAGATGGTTGGCTGTGGCAGACACAGTGGCGCATATCTGACACATATGTGTTGGGCTCAGTGTTCCTTCCTGAGCCAGAGCAGACGGATTTGGGGAGAGAGGACAGCGGGTCTTCAGAGAGAAGGAGAGCACGCTGTCCCAAGTTCTCATCGACAACAGGCTCTGTTCTTGAAGAACAGCCAAAATGCTTATTTCTCACCAAAATTGAGTCATACTGAAAAAAAGTAAGATGTGGAGCCAAGATGCAAACTTTTCTCAAAGAACTTTCTTTATCCAGACCTCCAGTCTGGTGCCATGTGCATGAATGTTTCCTTTGAGCCTTTCCTCCCTGCACACCCACCCCCAGCCTTCAATCTCTGTGGGAGGGGGACCAGAAGATACCCTGAACTGGAGTTTCTGAGCCTTCAGTGTGACCCCTGGAACTGGCAGTAATTGCTGCTATGCTTTGAAAAAGCGATACAAACCTCTGAATTTCATCCCTTCGAGCATTGTAAAAAAATAACTCTTCTCACCAGTTTGCACCCTCTGCTCATACTCCTGTACCCCCAAGCCCACCCCAGTAATCAAGGTTGAAGATCACAGATGCTCAGGCTCTTCCAAGGATGCTATCACAGATGTAATCAAGGGAAATGTCATAGGACAGGAATTCCAGATTCTTCATGGGTTTTGTCACAAATCAACTCCTCCATCCCCATCTTTCTCCTGTTCCTCGTTCTTTGTTCTCATTCTGCTTCAGCGGGTCTTCCCCTGTCATGGACCCACCCATGTCTCTGTCCCACGGGGTCACAAAGCTAGGTCTCTAGTCTGGGCTGATGCTCCTGATTCAGGCTACCTGACGGCTTCAGATTCAAATTGTCCTCAGCTAAACATTGTGGTGCTCCTGTTGCATACGTACCCATGTGTACACACTCACATACACACATACATGTACACACATTCACACTCAACTGAACTTGAACTTCCTTCATTGTACCTCAGCTCAGAAGAAGTCACCAGTATTCATTATCCAGTTATTTCCCCTCAAAGCCTGGCCTTCAAATGTGGCTTTCTTTCCCTTTCCCCCATAGCATATTGACTGCCAGCACCTATTGAAGCTGCCGAAGTGTATCTCCACTTCTGTGCGTTCTCTGGACCGTAAACCTAATCCAGACCTCTGCTTCTGTCACCCAGAGCACTGTCTAGCCACCAGCCCAGTCTCAAGACTTCCCAACACAGCCTTTTCACAGCCGCAAACCGATGGATCTGGAATACAAATCTGATCCTGTCACCCTTTTCTTCAAGGCATTTCAATGGCTTCCCATTGAGCTCGGGACAAAGCCCATGCTTCTTAACCTCCCTTCAAGGAAGACCCTTCAGGAACCATCCCCATGTGTCCCAGGGCTCCCACTGGCTCCCCCTTACACTCAACACAGCCAACTTTTTTCAGGTTCTCAAACACTCCCTGCTCTTTCTCGCCTCTGTGGCTGTGGGCACGCCTGAATCTTCCTTTCTCTCAACACCTCTCTTCCCAGGCATTTTCCCATCTTTCAGGCTGATGGCGTAGTTGAGTTTCCTGAAGAGATTCCATCCCACAGAGACTGAGTTGGGTGTCCCTCCTTGTTGCTCTCATTCTTCCTGTGTCTCCCTTGATGTAGAATTTACCAGGCACCCATGCTGTGCCACCCAGAGTCTGGACCAGGCAGTTCTCTCCCCAAGAAGAGGAGCCTTGTCTGTCTGCCCAGCATTCTATCCTCAGCACCACAGCAGATATTCACCAACTGTCCAGAATGACCACTGGCTCCTGATGTTCTCTTGATCCCACATGAGGGAGAATGTCCAATCAACCTTTCTCCTTGCTCAAATCCCACCTCCATCCAATCTAATCCCTATCACTAGGGCCTCCCCAAATGGCTTCCTGTCTTTCAACACAGAAGGCATCTCGTGATCTCTATGCCTCTTTCTAAAATGAAGAACTGATCATTTCTCTTCCTTGGTCAAATTTTTCCTGTAGATACCATTGTCCTCAGGGTAAAAATCTAATCACTTCAACATAGCACAGAAATTATGGTTACCTCCTCAGCTTTACTGTTCACCATTTCCTACCCACCTCATACCTCATTGACAGGTTACCTTAAACTCTTCAAAGATTCCCAAATACTCCAATGCCTCCTTATGCTTTTGTAAATATAGCTCTTTCTTCCTTAAACGACTCCTGCCTTTTCTTCCTTCTCTGTCCAGTCTTGGAAACACTTCATGTATTTGGTAAATAAATATTTACCAACAATCTACTGTATGTCAAGTCTTATCCCAGGCACCAGGGACACAGTGTTGAACAAGACAAACATGGGTATTTCCTCCTCAGAGTTTAAGATCTGCTGGGGAGAAAGACGTGCTCATGCTTCCCTTCCTAACTGATGCCCCTCCTGACAACCTTCCCCTCCCTGACTTCTTTATGCCCCATCTGCCTGTCCACATACACACACCTTGTACCTTTTTGTTTACAGAGCAGTCAGACTATACAGGAAAGGGACCATGTCTGATTAATCTTATGCCTCCAGCACTGAGCCCAGTGCCTAGGACATAGAAGGTATTCAGTTAAGTGTTTGTGGGTTGAATGAATAAGAAATTAATGGTTTCTTAGTTTTTACCAGTAATTGCGGCTTTTAGGAAATGGAGCACAAAACAGGTACATGTGATAGTGGAGACAGACCAAAACATGATGCAGAACAGTGATATTCCATGGAGGGATGAGATAAGTTGGACATTTCAGTGGAAATAGCTCCATAGCCAAAGGACAGCAGAATGGTACTCATCAGTGAGTGATGGCTTACTATGGGAGACTTGAGGTTCCCCATTACCAAAATAGGGATTTTCCTACTGGACTCTCAATTTGCCGACCCCATCTCTCACATATTTGTATTTGGGGTTTGTCTGCTGCTGGCGCAGTTCGCATCTAAGTCTCCATGGTGGATGAGTGGTAGAGATTGGATTCAAACAAGTTCTAGACTGACCCCAAGCCTCTGCTCTTAACCATTCCTCCGTTGTCCCTTAGCTACCCTCAAAGCATATGACTCCAAAGCTCTCCTCTTCCCCTGGAGAATATTTTGCTTTCTTGTGGCTGTAAGCTTGGTCCTAGGATTGAATGCATGTCTTAGCTGAATCTGTTCCAGGAATGTGCTGGTGTTTGGTTAATAGAGGCTTGATGCCTTCTTGGACTCCATTTACCTTAGTTACACAGAAGCTGAAGCCGATGATGCAATGGGAATTTATCATCCTAACCTCCCTTCCCATAGGTGGGTCTGCAGATGACCAGAGGAGAGATCAAGAGGAGTATGGGGAAGCTGGTCTGCAGTGGTGTTGTGAATGGGTACAGGGAACGTGACAGGTGCACCAATTAACCCATGCAAGCTGCAAGCTGCAAATAACAGTGTCTGGAAAACTGACAGTTTCTTAATTGATTTCCATATAGCAGGAATGTGAGGAATAAATATTAAAGGAGATGATGTTTCAGAGAAGCTTTCTCCCTAGGAGTCACTGACCACAGAAATGGCACGGTCAGCCCAACATTCATGAGAGGTGGTCCCCTACCCAGGTGGCTGGGTTTTGATCCAAGATTCTGCTTTCTCCTTGGTGCCTTCCCTTGTCTCATCTCCTTGGGAAACAGTAGGACACTTCATAGGATAACCTTAGAGATTGAGAGAGTGATTGATTGATATGATTTATCCCATTAATTTTCTCGGCAGTTTTTCCAGGAAGCCTAAAATATTATCATTAGAGGCACACCTTGAATGAGGAGACAGCATTGTAAAATGGAAAGATCGTGCTGTCAGTACATATACTCTGCAATATTACATTTAATGAATGCATAATATTCCATTGAATGCTTCTATTATTGTACATTAAGACTATTTCCATTTTCACTATTTTAATACTGCACTAATTTAACACTTTTATATATACACGTCTGTGTCAAAATCTATTATTATTTACTAGTAGAATGCTCTAGAATGTTCCACTAGGTCAAAAGTCCAGAAGCTGGTGGAAAGGTACATTGGCAAAATTTTTGAAAAGTAATTTTCCAAACTCTATGATTTAAAAAGTTTAAAAATATTTTGCATATAAGTTGTTATGAAACCATATCTCCTCTGTCTCTTAGCTGTGCCACCAGGTTTTTGAGAATTCATTCAGCACACTGGATTATCCTTATTGTCCCCATTAAATGGGATGCTGCAAGTGTGAGTCCATCAATACAGTCTGATGCTGTCTTTCAGAATTTTTCTCCAGCCATCAAACATCTGATCTATCGCTCTCAACTTTGGGTCAAAAGTAAATAGGTCTTCTGAGCCTCTGGCTGGTTATAATTGGAGCACACTGCATGAAGCCTCTGTCTATACACTAACACTCATGAACACAGATGTTCATCCAGTGCAAGTCTATGTCAGTGCATCATGGGTCATGGACCACTCATAAGGATGTCCTTGAAGATGGTTGGGATCATCCCCCTCAAGCCATTTCAGCAACAGTGTCAGTGATGGAGAATTATCTGACATAGGGCAATGATGTTGACCCTTGGGGATGGCCACCTCTTCTATGTGCCCCCCCTCCCCCCAAATAACTGTAGACTACTATGTCACAGAATGTTTCTGGACAGACAGTGATGTCCACTCAGAGAATATATTTAAACTTAAGGCATGAATAACAAGAAGGATCAGTCAAATGAATCTCAACAAAAGAGCAGCTTCGAGGACTTAGTCTCCCGGGCACAGGGCTGAGGGACCGAGAGGACAATTTGACAGAGAACTGCAAGCAGGCCTTGAAGCTGTGGCAGGTGGAGCTGAGAGAGATACCAGCTGGCCGGAGCTGACAAGGAAGGAGAGTGGAAGCAGCAAGCAGTGGGTGGATGCTGTTTTTATGACATTTTCTTCAAGTGGTTTTGCTTTCTGTTCTAAGATTTTGTTCTTCAATCCAACTCAGTTTGCCTTCCCATTACTGATGATGTGATATGTCATATATTTGTTTATTCCCTTTTAGTTTATGCCCAAAGAATTCTTACCTACTTCGAACATGGGGGAGTATTTGTGTATATATGCCTGCATTCTTTAAGCACTTGCAATGCCACCCGGGGTTGGGGTGGGAGAAGATTTGCATGCCAATTAGGGAGTATTTCAGGAGACCTAGGCTGCCCCTGGCACCTCTCTGTGTGACAGAGAGATATGGAAACGTCATTGGGACTTTGCCAAATTTGGTCCAAAGATGCCTCTTGTTATTAAAGAACAAGAACTTAGGAGTCAGGAGACAGGGGTTCGAATCCTAGTTGGGCAGCTGTGGGATGTTGGCCAACTTCCTTTACCTCCATGGGTCTCCATGTCCTCATCTGTAAAACAAAGGTTTTTTAAACAAGTCCAACAAACCCACTCTTAAGCCCATCCTGGCCAATGAAAACAAGCCCTCTGTTCTGGCAGAAACTGGAGTCATCAACCTGAAACCCTGCTCCCCCTCCTGCCCCACCCCTATTCGATCCCAATGAGACCCCACTAGAGCTCTTCCTGGTTCTGAGCTCTGCACTTTTTACCCTGTCCTAGATGAATGCTCTTCCTCTCCCAGGTTTTCCCATCTTGATTTTCCCAAGGAGATGGACCAATTCTTTGGAGCTCGCGTGCGGGCACCCCTCCAGCAGAATGCAACAGGACAGAGGTGGCTTGAGGAAAAGTGCAGGCATGTGAGTCAGGGTTTTCATATACCTCCTGCATTCTTGCAGTTTCTTTGCCTCTTGTTCACCTTAATATTTATTGGAGGTTTCAGGAACATTCCTTGTGGCTCAGCCAAGCTCTGAGTACAGGACTGGTGTTTTATCCAAGAGTAAACTAGAGCACTGAAGACAGAACAGTCCCTTAGGACTGGCATTGGAACACTTCCTCCGGATCTTTGAGTTTCTACTTGAGGCATCTTTCTGACCCTTTTCCAACCCCAAGCACCTCCTCAAGGGAACTCAAGAGAAGTCAGTGATCTGATGAGTGACATGGGGAGATGTCACTGAGCCTCCTGGCAGCCTCAGGAGACACACATCTTCTGCTTATCCATGTGATAAATTCGGAGAAGTAGCAGGCACATCCGCCCCTGCAGCGGGGAGGCCTGAAGACTCAGCTGGCTGCCTTTGGTGTGGTGGAGGAGGGCGGGTGGGAGGCTCAAATCTGTGGTGGTGCACGGAAGCTACAGCCTCCAGACCAGCCAGTTCAGTTAGAGAGCTGATATTTTATTTCCATTTCTCTGACTCCTTTGTGTCATTTCTCCATTTATTCCAACTCTGAGGGTACATAGCTGTTATTTATTGCCCACTGTAAAAATCCCACATATTAAAGGGGTTGCCTGGACCCTTCAGAGATGGGCATTGCACTTGTTCAGAGCCCAGAATGGCGCAGACATTACTTCCAGCACAGCCAAGGTGCTTCAGGAAGCTCTCGTCCTGAGGGAATTTCACCTGGGGTTTACAGCCTTTCTACTATTGCTGCATCAATGTCTGCTAATGGACACCATACCCAGACCATGAGTCAGCCTCGGCTTTGGTCTTTGCCAGCCAATTTTGACTGGAGCCAGTGCTACCAAGGCAAGCATCAGCTTACAGGAAGAAAAGAGTCTTAGGACTGAGGAACAGAACAGACAGAGTTTCAATTTAGGGACTTTTTAGTTGTGAGTGGGAGGAATAATTTTCAGCTTCTTTTACTGTGTTTCTCAGTGAGGACTGTAAGCTAGGACTTAAAATTGAAAAACGACTATGTTCCATGTGGGCTCAGAGACACCGATGTATGAAGGTTAGACTTTAAAATGGGTGTGCCAGGCATGCGTGGATCAGCCACTCGTGCTGAGGACCTGGTTTTCCCCAATGTTGATACATTAGATCAGGCCACGACCTTAGATTTCAGGGACCTTGGTTGCTGCTTTATCTACTCCAAGGTGGTGGGTGTCATCAGGAACAAAGAAAGTAGCAGGGCCCCACATGACATGACAAGATCATGTCAATTTCTCATGTTGAATTAGAAAATAATGTAATAAGTTTGGGGTGGGGGGTTGCCTGGGTGGCTTAGTCCATTAAGCATCAGACTCGTGGTTTCAGATCAGGTCACGATCTCATGATTCATAAGTTTGAGCTCCACATAGGGCTCTGTCCTGACAATGTGGAGCCTAATTGGGATTCTCTCTCACCACCCCTCCTCAATAAATAGAAAATAATGTAATAAGTCTTACAAATGGGACGGACAAGAAAGATATGTAAAAATTCCATGTCTAAAGATCCCTTTCTAAGTTACGTTTTACCTCAACAATTGTAAAACGATTAAACTGGTTGAAAATGTGCTGCAGATATATTATCAAAGCAAGAAAGAAAAGTGAATGGGGTCAAGGTGACAGAGCCCAGGGAGAAGGCTGGTTTCCTTTAGCAGGGCTGAGATCTGGGTCCAGTCCAGACATCCAAGAAGGTAAGTGAGATCTCAGAGGACGTGTTGGGCAGGCATGAAAAGGAAGCAAAGATATACCTACACCCAACCATCCTTGGCGATGGAGCCAACAGGAAAGAAGTGTTTTAGCTGCGGCTGGATCATAACAAAATGGTGGGAGCCAAATAAGTCTAATGTAGCAAGAAAGAGACAAGAACTGAGAGAGCAGATTAGGATGAAGTCTCCAGGCTCAGGAAACATGTAGAAGCTCAATTTCAGAGCCACAGGTGGACACCATAATTGGAAAAACCGGACACCCCCTTCTTGAACACAAGGACCGCCAGGACAAATGGTCAGGCACATCTAGACAGATATGAAAGGGGTCACCTGAGAAAGTTGGTGGTATTATGTAAGCTCCAGGGGAAGCAATGTAGAAACATGTGCTCTGAGCAGACACACTCCAATAATTTATGGAATTGGGACCCAAGGAAAACAGGGGAATAGGGGAGTAATAAGAGATGAAGTCAAGGCTTGAACTAGAGATTGGCCCCATGGAGGAATCATCCCCAGAGGGGAATGTACAGCTGAGAGGAACATAGGTAGTCAAGATTTGCTTTAATGATGGATGTTTCTAGAAGGTTCAGGTCTTCTTGATATCATCCCTTTTGCTGTGCTATACTCACATGATACAATCTAGGCGGTGTTAAAGAAACGCATTCCCTTGTCAGTAAGAGAGCAAATGAAAAAAGAAAGAAGGAACTGAGCCAAGGGGAAAAAGGAAAGGAGACTATTTAAGAAACAAGTTAAAATGTTATGTTAAAGAGTCAGCTAAGTGATTTTGAAATGAGTTTCGAAACAAAAGGGAAGGGGACCATTGGGGGCCTGTGCTGTGACTGCAAGGAAATGTATGACAGAGGGACCTATTTAGTTGCTACCGAAGTTGTACTAATTACCCAGGGCTGAATAACTGCAAAACCAGGGAAAGAAAAGCCCTGGGGGTAAGGCCAAGGCAACGTGCTCAGAACTCAGGAGGCCTGCGGGGTCGGAACTTCAGAGGCCTCGACTGCATCTTCGTCTTGGGAATCTTTCAAGGATGCTTCTCCAGCTGCAACAAAGGCCAGTGTCACAGACAAAAATGATCCCGTAGCCGGAGGACAGGGCAGCGTCCACTAAAGCTTGGGCATGTGGCAGCGGACAGAGGTCACACTCTTCTTGGCGAGGGGAGCCAGGATCAACCCAACAGCAACAGGGGGAGTGGACTTCAAGAGGGTCTGAATGCAGCCCGAGGAAGAGGAGAGTCTTGGAGGGGGGTCATCTGCAAAAAATAAAAATAATAAAAGTACAACATAAGGTCACTGCTGCAATGTCTCAACTTTACAAGGAGATGAAAAAAGAGCTCCATGGCATCTCCTGAGAGAGAAAGCCATGTGTATAAGGGGATACAGTTAACGAGGCATCAAAATTCACCTCCTGATGTTGTGAGAGCGCTTCACTGACAGCAGAGAAATCTGGACAACTGCCTTTGACTAGCTGGTGTTCAGAAACCAAGCATTTCTCTCCCTGCCCTGAGGTGTCCCTGAGACTCTCCTCATCTTTGATGACAGTGACATTGGTCTGGATTAGGAACCGGGTCCTGGGAAGGTCATTTTGCAGCAGCTAACTAGTACAGGGGATGGAGGTTTCTAGAGTGGTTTTCTGGACAATGGTCGAGAAAGCCTGGCACTGATATTATTATTTTGTTAACTCTTTAGACTCCTTAAATGGGAAGACATATTTAGGAGGATCCTTGGGTTTGAATTAGTTTGACAGTCTTCAAGAGACTGTAATCGGTCTATGAAAGGCCTTGCAGAGCAAGTCCAGGCAGGCTGGCCTCAGGATTCCAATGTCCAAGTCACCTTCCTTAGAGGATCCTTACATGAGCACTGAATGTGAGACCTCTGGGTGTTTCCATTGGGCAACACACTGGGTGTAAGTGGCAATAAACTGTGATTATGTAGCCTAGAATTGAGGGAACCACATTTTGGGTCTTTTTTTTGGCAAAAGTTGAACAGTCAAGGGCAGTCCCAGGAGGAAGAAGAAAACGGGGCAAGTCTGTGGAGGGGGCTTACGAAGGTGAGGGCAGTGGATTCCAATCTCTCCTCTGAATGTGAGCTGCACCCCTGGCTGAGCACCCTAATAAATGAGAAGGGCATAAAGCCACCAGGAGTGTCAAGGGAGAGGCTTTTCCCCATCAACTCAAGCTTCCACTCCCAGCTCCTCCATGTGGTTGCCCAGGAGAGGAAGGGACACTTACCTGAAATGCTTAAGTTCCATTCAAAGAGAGATGAATGAGGGGCGCCTGGGTGGCTCAATTGGCTAAGTGTCCAACTTCGGCTCAGGTCATGATCTCTCGGGTCATGGGTTTGAGCCCTGTGTGGGGCTCTGTGCTGACAGCTCAGAGCTTGGAGCCTGCTTCAGATTCTGTGTCTCCTTCTCTCTCTGACACTCCCCTGCTCACACTGTTTCTCTCTCTCTCTCAAAAATAAATAAAACATTAAAAAAATTAAAAAAAAACAAAGAGAGATGGAGGAGGCAGTTTTGCTCATATGGAAGATGCCCATCCTCCAACCCCTGCATTGTTGTAATAAAACTCATATAATTTTGTAGTTTTCCAATTTGCAAACTATCACAAGTGGACAAGGTACGAGGGGTTACTGCCTCCTTGGACTCTTGGTCAGTATCGGGACAGCGTCCAAAGTTATAGAGGATGACAGGGAGAGTTAACTCCAGAGATGCTTATTGACCCACTTGCTTCCAAACCAGAGACTGCTTTTCTTTTCCTGGAACTTCAGAAGCCCTATGTTTTGATAGGCTGAAGACATTTCTCTGACACAGCATAATGTGTGATAATTTATCTTTGTGTCTGATATAAGGCTGCATGTTTTTTGGGCACCAACCTAAAGATCCTTACACAAATCCTCTGAGGAGATTCTATTTTTATTCCCATTTTACAGATAAGGAAACAGGCTCAGGAAGGTGGAATGATTTGTTCAGGACTACAATAACAGCAGGTGGTTGGGCTGGGGTTCAACCCTAGCTTAGTCTGATATAGAGTGCAGACCATTACCTCATCTCCTTTAAGTCTTGCCTGAAATGTGAGTTCTAATCCTGAGAAGAGGGAAGGATAAGTTCTCAAACCAGCTCCCACAGGACTTTTCAACCACCACCGGATGTATGCTGATGGCAGAAATTAAAAACAATGGAGAGGCTCTGTGTTGTTAAGAGCCTGGATAAGTAGGAGCTCAGATACACAAGAATAGAAATTTAGACACGATCTCTACAAAGCTCAATCCATTGATGTGTAGGAATCCGTTCTAGGAAAATAATGATACCAGGGCACAAAGATATTTGTACAAAACCATTCTCCAAAGCATCATTTGTAACAGTATGAAAAGAATTTTTAAAACATAGGTATCCATCTCTAGGAGATGCATTACACGTATTAGTAAATCCTCTGATGCATTGGGCTGTAGCCATTGACTATGGTAATATAGACCTGTATGTATTGACTCAGAAATAAGTTAACTGAAATATGTTACCATGAAAATGGCAAGTTACACAAGAGTATGCATAATAGAAACATACTTCTCTGAAACAGAAATTATTTTTTTAAGTGTGGGCGAGTCTGTACAGGAAAAAGCTGAAATGATATTGCAATCAAATCTCTGCAGCGAGACAGTCTAGTCAGCAGTCAGGAGTGAGGCTCCTGTCTGAAACCTTGGAGAGGTCCCCTAGGCCTCTGCGTCCTCATCTGGAAAGTGGAGATTACGATTATTATTTTACGACTTTGGCTTGAAGATGAAATGAGATGGTGAATGTCAAGTCTCAGCATAGAGCGTGCCATAGGCTGGGCACTCAGTCAATGGTGGCAATCTTGATATTGATGTGGGAGCCTTTCTGGTTATCCCATGTGGTGTAAGTAACTAAATCCAAATGTAGTGGCTTTCATAAGAACCATTTTATGATGTCTCACAAATTCAGTGGTCCCAAATTCGGGCAGGGCTGGGCTGTTTCTTTCTTCTCCATGGCATCGCCTGGGGTCACTCTCGGTGCTCGGCTGGCTGGTGGATGCGGTGCTTTGGAGCATCCAGAAGAGATTCCCTCATATGTTTGGTCTTGGTGTGTGGCTGGGCTCGGCCACGACTCTTAGTTGAAGCATCAATACACGGCCTTTCCAGCATGATGCTCTCAGGGTAATTGGACTTTTCCCATGGGCACTGGCTTCCCCCAGAAGCAAGCTGCTCGGTCTTTCCCCATCTATCCACAAAACTCACACACCTTCACTCTCATGGACTCTACTGGGAGAAGCTCAGATAAGCCCTTTCTGATTCAAGGGGAGGGGACACAGACCCTCCTGGGTCAGAAGAGGAGCGTCAAAGTTTCATTGTAGACAAACAAATGAGATGCGAGATATTGCTACTGCCATCTTTGGAAAATGTATCTGCCACAGAGCCTACACTCGTATATCTCAGTATTTCGCAGAGATACAATATGTGCATCTATAATCTAACACATATCTCTATATACAGAGCTATAGGCACTTCTATAAACTAAACACTTGAGCACACAAATAGACATGTACAAAGACATGGGTAAATTGCGCATCAGAATTGCTCCGGCTGAGAAGCAGGCCTGTTGCCTGTGAAGTCTGGAATATTTGTGCGGGGAAGTGCTGGGAAGGAAAAGGAGATGTTCACTTGTTGTATATATAGCAAGGGTTTTGCCCTTTACAATAAGATGATGTATTTCATTTTGCTTTCTCTGTTGCTATGGTATCTGTCACTTTATTTATAACTGTGTCTGTTCAAGATGCATCTGTGTACTTGAGAGCTTTTCTGCTCTGAGAAGGAATGGTAACAAGCACAGGAGGCTCTCCGGGCGAGGGGTGGGAGACATAGAGGTCAGGTGTCCTGCTCATTCTTTTACTAGCCTGCCTGAAATGCCTCTCCGGCCCCTCAACAGCCCGCAGACTGAGCAATCTAACCTGCATCCTACACTTCCCACCTGCTCGTGTCCCTCAGCCCCAGAGGTCTGCCCCGGGCTCTCTGGAACCTTGCTGGTCCTGTGAACCTGGGAAGGTTATTCAGGGTGTCTCAGCCCCCTCCTACCTGCCCCTCCCCTTTGTAGAACAAGAAGGCCACAGCAGACTTGATGAATGGCTCATTCCCAACCCGTCATTGTCCATGGCTCTTTCAGTGTCTGGAGGGCCCTGAGGCTGGTCCACCTGATAACTTTCAGGTTCCTGGCTTCCTCTGCTGGCGAGACTCTCCTCTGCTCCTCCTCATATTTAAGTGTCCCCTCCCCTGAGGAGCCTTCGGTGGCCCTCCCATCTACAGCAGATACACTTGGTGCTCATGTGCCTGCATCCCTCAGATCAGACACCTCCAGCAATTTTAGCACATTGGCTTCCAGAGTGCGCTTTCATTCCCAACAGCCGACATCCGCGTCTCTCCATTGGCTAGCTGCCCTCAGTCTCCCAGGAGCTGCTTTACCGGAATGCAAGGGCAGCTGAAAGCGCCTGGGCATTTACGTTCCCTGGGCACAGCCCTTAAAGTGAGAAGGATGCCCGAGTACAAATACTTCAGTTTTTCTCTTGCTAATCTGGGAAGCAATGGCCTTACACTGTCTTCGGAGCTTCCCTGGTGAAAGAGCCACCATCCTCTCCTTGGGACTTTGCTTGAATTCACTCACTTGCTTGGTTTCGTTTTCATCTCTGCACACTGCTGCCTTCCTCACTCCACCACCAGGGTGCCCTGGGAATGCTTCTTAATACCAGTGCTCCCCTCGGGGTCAGCATTTGGGACACCCACACTGAACCACTTCTGAAATGAGATCCCCCTGTAAGATCGCCTAACTCTGTGTCCTGTTTCCCCACCCCACCCCCCAGGATGGCACTGATCCCACCTCATAAACACCTACTGTTTTCAAATCTCTCTCAGAATGGCTTCTGGGCGGCTCAGTGGGTTAAGTGTCTGACTTCACCTCACGTCATGATCTCGTTCATGAGTTCAAGCCCCACGTCTGGCTCTGTGCTGACAGCTCAGAGTCTGGACCCTGCTTCAGATTCTGTGTCTCCCTCTCTCTCTGCCTCTCCCCTGCTCTCTCTCTCTCTCTCTCTCTCTCTCTCAAAAATAAACAAACATTATAAATCTCTCTCAGAAGTGTGTTCCAAAAAGACAGAGACTGTTTCTGTCATATGCACTACAGTGTCCTAATGCAGTTTCTGGAACAGGAAATGTGTTTAACAATATTTTAAGATGAAAGAACCATTGTATGATATCTCTTTATACAAATGCCCACATTGACACTTTCCCTTTTGTTCTTGGTGCTACCTAAGATACCTTCACTACCATGCCTCCATCCAAATTTTTTCACTTACTGTAACCAGTAAATAAGTGCTTGAAAAATGTACAATCTCCCTACTTATCAAATTCAAATAACATTAGACCAAATATATAAAGAGCTCTCACAATTCAAAAATAAAAAGACAAATAATCCAATTAAAACTCAGTAAGGCATAGGGGCACCTGGGTGGCTCAGTTGGTTAAGCATCTGACTTCTGCTCAGGTCATGATCTTGTGGTTGGTGGGTTTGAGCCCCATGTCGGGCTCTGGGCTGAGAGCTAGGAGCCTGGAGCCTGCTTTGGATTCTGTGTTGTCTTCTCTCTCTGCCCCTCCCCATTCACGTGCTCTTTTCCTCTCAAAATAAATAAACGTTAAAAAATGAGTAAGGGACAAAAATAGACATTTCTCCAAAGACATACAAATGGCAAATAAGTGCATGAAAGGAGGCTTAATATCATTAGTCATGAGGACTATGCAAATCAAAACCACAGGGAGATACCACTTCACACCCACTAGGATGGCTAGAATCAAAAAGTCAAATAGTAACATATTGCCAAAGATGTAGAGAAATTGGAACCCTCACATGCTGCTGGGGAGAAAGTAAAATGGTGCAGCCACTTTGAAAAGGAGCCTGGAAGTTCCTCAAAGAGTGAAACAGAGTTACCGTCTTACCCAATAGTTTTACTCCTAGGTGTAAGAGACAGGACCATCTATGTCCACACAAACACTTGTACGCAGATATTCACAGCAATATTATTCACACGAGCCAAAAGGTAGAAGCAACACAAATGCCCATCAGCTGATGAACATAATCCAAACATATCCAAACCACAGAATATTATTTGATCATAAAAAGGAATGAAAGACTAAAAATGCTACATCATAATGGACCCTGAAAACATGCTAAATGAAAGGAGCCATTGGTAAGGACCCATATTATGTAATTCCATTTATTTGAAATGTCTGTAATAGGTAGATCTATACAGACTGAGTAGATTAGTGGTTTGCTAAGGTTGGAGGTAGGAAGGGGAAGGAAAATGACACTTAAAAAGTACAGAGTTTCTATCTTGGGTGACGGAATGTCCTTAAATTGATTTTGGTGATGGTTGTACAACTCTGTGAATATACAAAAGACCATGCCGTTGTATACACTTTAAATGGTTGAGCTGTAGAGTATTTCAATTGTATCTCAATAAGAGCAGTTACCAAACAAATTGACAGGAAACCAATAGATCATTTTAACTTGCTAGCTTAGTTAAACTATAATAGCCCTCGTGAGTGAGATAGTGACGAACTTAGTACTGTCATGGCTTGAGGATGACATTGTCACATGTTATAACACATTCATAAGGCATGCTGATACTCTATCAAATCTAGAACATTCATACCCCTTGGACCTCTTGTTCTACTTCCTGGAAATACGATTTGAGGACTTACCCTGAAATTTAAAAATCAGTGTCACACATGAAGATGTTCATCCTGAGGCTATTTGTTATAATCAATATAATTTAAAAGAACCAGCCTGTCTGAGATGCCTAGGTGGCTCCATCGGTTGAGAATCCAGCTTCGGCTCAGGTCATGATCTTGCGGCTCATGGGTTCCAGCCCCACATCAGGCTCTGTGCTGACAGCTCAGAGCCTGGAGCCTGCTTTGGATTCTGTGTCTCCCTCTCTCTCTGCCCCTCCCCTGCTCACACACTCTCTCTCAAAAATGAATAAATGCAAAAAAATCTTTTAATTAAAAAAAAGAAGATCTCTAACAGTGAAGGAAGAGTTCAGTCCAGGGGTGTGTAGAGGCGATGCTGGGGTGTGGAAGGGCCCGGCGCTGTGATGACAGCAAGACCATGCACATAGGAAGACTGTTGGGAGGTGGGCTTAGAGAATGTTCTACTCCACACCTCCAAATTTTCTGGGATGTTGATTTATTCATTTTACATTGGTCCCAACTTCCATCTGATTCTCACCTGTAATAATCTCCCATGCCACACAGCTCTCTCACTTTTCTGAATTCCTAGGTGATTTATGGTTTACACAAAAGAACAGCTACCAACAGCTAGCATTTGCTGAATGCATTAGGGGAGATGAACACTTCACGTGCAGTATTTTACTTACTCTTCTCGAGACCCTGATAAGTATAAAGGTACTCTTCTACCCCATTTCTGGATGAAGCAATTAAAGATGAGAAGGAAAGCAACCTATGCAAAGTTATCTGCTCGTTGGTGGAAGGGCTATGATACAACCATGCCCTCTCGGGACCTCTCCCCTTTGGCAGTCCACCAGGTGACTCCAGCATTTCTACAGGGGAGACAGCCAGAGACATTCTTGGGGGCCCATCCATATTCCCTTAATACTCATCTTTCCCAGAGGGGTTCCTTGTCTCCAGCATCCGGAACTCTGCCTGAGAGCGTCCTCTGGTCCATGAGCATGGACCCCCTATGCAGACGGCAGGAGACAGGATCAAAGAGAAGACTCCCAGGAGCAGCATTCACCCATGACAATGGAGTCCGTGCATATATGCCCCAGCTTGCCCTCTTGAGGGACATTTCTGAGGCAGGTTCCACCCTGTAGATTCAGGTTCCATTGCTCACTTAGGTACCATGTATTGGCTCCCTTCATTTCCCAGTCTCCTCCCTCTGTAAATACTTCCTTGGATTAGTTCCCAAGCGAGATACTTGCATTATATCCCACATCAGGGGAACTTGACCTTAGACAAGGCCATGAAGGATTTGAATCTGGTAGAAAGTTGGGTCTAAAAACCTTGTCCTGATGTGACTCTTACTTAACATTTTTTGATCATTGGGATGGGGTAGCTAATGGAGATTGAAGGGTGATGGGTGGCAGGCCAGCCATAGTGCCCCTGCGTGCCATATATATGTCTTGTAGATTTTTCCTTGATCCCTTGCAAGCCAGCCTCAGCTCCCACACAAAAGCACCTGAAGGATACGCTCAGGGCATTCCTTCGTACCCTGTGCCCCTCACACCAGTTTAGCACTAACCACCCAGGACTTCCAGAAGTTTCAGATTCCATGTGCTGACTTGATTCTGATGGACTACCTTTAGGAAGAGAAAAGGCTGCAAGTGGAGGCAGCAAACCCACGGGCCTCAAGGAGGCCTGTCCAGCGGGAGTATGGGTGTGCTCTCCCCGCAAGCCTGGGGGTGTCCCACATCTGCCACTCTCTGATTTTGGTCTTGCGTAAGTCACTCAGCCTCTCTGCGCCTCCACATCCCGGATCGCACAGTGGAAATGTGCCAGCGCAGATGGCCCATGGTGAGTCTGAGGGCTGAGGCGAGGCCGGTGTGAGTTCAGTGCTCAGGATTCCTTGCTGTGGATAAAGTGTGAATTGCTCTGCTGCTGCTGGTTGCTGGAGCCCCTGCAATTGTGCCTACTCTTCCCTGGGCTGGGGGTCAGGGTGGGGTCTGAGCCTGAGCTCCAGGCACACCAGGCAGGCTTGGCCATGTAAGTAACCGCGCACACCTGCCTGACCATGGCAGTGATCTGCTGGCCCATCAGTGCCCAATGGCCTGGTACACCTGACCGTCACCTCCAAGCTCTGACCCTACCTACTGGCTTCTCTTCCAGAGGGACAGCAAAGCAGCAAATCCACCCACAGCTCAGGGTCCTTCAGGGTTTCTTGTGCCTCACAGCCTCCAGTCAGGCTCTAACACATGGTGCAGGTGACAGAAGACACAAGGTGCCGTGTACCAGCGTCAGGAAAGAGCCCCCAAAACTGCCCTCCAGAAATGGGCACTCCCTAGTCAGAGGGCCCCAGCTCTGGGACAAGACGGCATTGAACGGGTTCTTGGAGAAGACTGGGATCTGAACGTGCCCCATCACTCACTCACTGTGCCACCTTGCATGCCTCACATCTTCTCCCTCCTTCATCTGTAAAATGGGCACAGGAAGGGATGGTTTGGTATCTTTCTGAGGATTCTATGAATCTTGTTTATGGCCCTGGCACAACACCTGGCACATGGCAGGAGCGTGGGGATCCTTGTCCTTCCTTATCAGGGAGCCCAAGTTCTGCCATCAGGTCAAGTACAAGGACTCCCAGTAGGCTGAGGACGGGGATGTGGAGTCCAGTAGGATCAGCAGCACAAAGCAAACTCTGGGGTCCGACTTCTGCGGTGCTCGTCCTCCTCCACCCCCATGTGTCCCTTCTTCCTCAGGAGGTGAGACACTGCGGTCCCAGAGGGCCTGTGGCCCTGACCTTGAGCACAGCAGAGGGCAGGCATTTGTCCGGGGCCCAGCTGCTTGCCGTCCCGGGAGAGGCAGTGCCGAGGAGGAAAGGGCAGGGGGGCCCTGAGGACTGGTGGGAGGGGGCACAGGGACCCAGGGACAGAATCCTGCAGAGCCCGGGACAGCCAGACTCAGGAAGGTCCCCAAACAGGGAGCTCCCAGACAGCCCCCCAGGCCCCAGTGCCCACCATCCACGGGGACAAGGACTCTTGTAGCCACAGCCCAAAAAGCAGCATTGCATGTGGTTACACCCCAGAGGCATGTGAAGGAGGGAAAGGGAAACAAGCAGCCTGATTTCTCGAGGGGCTGTCTACACCCGGTACCTCCCTGTCCCCGGGGCTGCCTACACTTTCTATCTCATTCCTTGCTCAACAGTATCCCCGTGTCCCCTGCTGTGTTTGTGACCAGCTGATGGGAAATCCCCTTCATTTATCCACATGCTCAGGATGGTGGATTGGGAAGCAAATACTCCAGAGACTTCTCCGATCAGTAGGCAAGGGTGAGAGATCATCCCAGGATTCCAGGAACTGGCTTCTTCTGCACTCTGCCTAATGTGAGAGGAAAGACCAGACAGGAAGCTGTTTCCTAGGTTGTTTTGCCCGTTTCAAATAACAGGGTCACTGCTAGCTGGCCGGTGGCCCTTGATCTTCCAATGTAGACAGGTCTTTTAATGGAATGACAGCACAGGTTTGAGTTCAAGGGACCTGAGTTTAATTTCCACTTCTGCTAAGTAATCAATAGCTGTGCGACCCTGGGAAGGTAGTTGACCTCTCTGAAGATCAGATGCTTCTTCTATAAAACTTCAATCGTTACAATAACTAAGTCACTTGGATGGTGGGAGAATCAAGGTAACTAACGTAAGTGAAAATCATTTTGGAATTTTAGAGCCATTCTGGTGTTCCGCTTGTGGTTTTCCTCTTGCGCTGAGGAAAATCCCCTGATTATTCGTAATTCTTCTGGTTTCCAACCTCCAGTCTGGAATGATGACAGCAATAAATACTTCATGAATGAATGTTTTCATAAATTAATCAGCCAACCCATAAAACTGAAGACATGAACCTGGGAGAGGACTATAAAGCTCCTTTTGGGTTGTGGGGCTGTTACATGACTGAGGAGCTACAGCCTCAGACAAACATGGAGCCAGGAAAGACATTCCAATCCTAAGATAAGCTCAATGGAGAGAAATCTTCCAAAACACAGGCAAAGATGGTAGATGGGAAACGGGGTGGGGAGAGAGCAAAGGGGTGGGAAGAAGGAGGAAAAGAGGTGCAAAAGAAACCCCAGTTAATCAAAGCCAAGGTCCTGCACTCAGACGTGCTAGATGTGGGTCCCAGGGATGGCTTAGGCCACACGACCTGATTGAAGGGACCCAATATAGAATTGATTGCCTGCATTTTTAATGGTGGCCCAAGCTCTGCTCCCATCAAATGGCCTCTTGTAGTGGGATATCGGGGGAAGGAGTTGATGTCTCAAGTCCTCTTCGGAATAAGATAGAGTGGAAAATATCAGAGCAAAAGTATCGAGCAACAAAGGAAAAAGCATCTCTGAATCTGGAAGATTGGAATTTGTCTTCAGAGTCAGGGTGGGCTGTAGCTGGTGTCACGGTCTCCCTTCTTTATTGGATGACAGTGAACCCACTCAGGCAAGAGCCAGGGCCTTCTGTTGGCCAGAGATGTCAGCACTCACCTGGCCTGGTGCAGAAAACACGAGGAGAGGCAGGGCTTAGTCCTCACAGGGCTTCCAACCCAACATGGTACTAAACACAGCACACACAGAACAAGCCAGAGTGGACACCAAAAATGCCATAGGAGTCATGGTTCCTAGAAACACCATTTTGCTTACGCTTTGCTTTTGTGTCCACGTGTGGAATTGCCACCTGCTCTGCCCCCCTCCCCGTCAGAGGACATGTCCCACTCATTCTCAGTGTGCAGACATTAGGCCTCCCTCCTCGGTGCTCCAATGGCATCCCATGTGTCCCCCCAGACTGCTCACCCACTACAGCTGCTGTTTCCACCCCCAGAATGGGGGAGGAATGTGGACAGAGACCAGAGCACTCGCTATTGCTAAATGACACTGGATGGAGGAATGGACAGATGAGGGCTGATAGGTACCAGCCACAGACCCCTCAGAATGCTAGGGAGTCTGTCCAAGTCTCACTTTCTTCACATAGAAAATATGAAAGTGGACAGAGTCGATGAGGTTTATGGCATCCATGATATTTTTTTAAACCCTTGCCCACTGGCCACAAAGACTTTCTACATGATTTGTTTTTACTGGGGCTTATATTCCCCCAAATTTTATAGTAATTTTCTAAACATAAAATTACATGATAATACTGAAGATGGTGCTATAAACTATCTATGCTCCCTCCCTCGCTCTGCATTCTCCTCTTGAGAACCATTGGTTACTCACTACTTTACTAGGAAGACTATGCCCTCAGTTCTCAGGGGTGATTTCCATCAACATACTCACCCAAAGCAAGTTGATTAAGG
Source organism: Hyaena hyaena (assembly GCF_003009895.1). Taxonomy (NCBI): domain Eukaryota; kingdom Metazoa; phylum Chordata; class Mammalia; order Carnivora; family Hyaenidae; genus Hyaena; species Hyaena hyaena. The sequence goes on from NW_024080801.1 coordinate 2,397,117, forward strand.
TGTCCTTGGGTGTGAGGTGTTGAGGTATTCTCTGAGTTGAGTGTCTCAGCTCTTGAGGATCTTACCAGCCAATGAAAAGGAAGAGACAAGTAAGTGTCGATGGAATGGGCTCCACGGCTGTGACTGTGATTTGCTGACATTGACTGACAGCCTGAGTAGAGTTGGGCACCATGTGTGGGCTCAGTGTGTGGCACCTCACTGCAGCCATGGGAGAGTGTGCAGATCCAGTCCCCTCCCTTCCCTTGTTTGACTGGTATGCACCGAGATAGGGAAGCATCAGGCCATCTGTGTAGGGCCATGGCAGATAGCAGACGGGCCTGGGATCGAACCTGCATCATCTGTCCTCAGCCTATGTCCTTAACCCCTGGATCGTATTCGATCGCGTGGTGGGGAAGCCCAGGGCAGTCCAACAGCATGTACAATGGCCTCAAGACAGAGAGCAGAGCCCACCTGAGGAAGTTCACTGAGGCAGGACATCAGGAAGGCCTGAGGCTGGACAGGCAGCTCTTTTCTGCTCCTCCACCCAGGGTTGGGGAGCCTCAGACCCTGAGCAGAGAGAGGTAGAGCTTCCCTGGGGAGGGCACAACCAGACAGGCTCGGAACCATTGAAACGAACTACTTGAAAACGCTCCTTCCTTTTTACCCGCCTCCTGGTCCCAAGACTACTCTCAGCCCAGCAATTTTCTTCTCTTTAGTTTTTGAGGGGTTTTCAGTCCATTTTCAATAACCAGACCTGACAGGCATAGGGATGGAGCCACCGCTTGTTTCCATAAGCATTTGACGAGCACATAATGAGAATCGATTATCAGATAAATATGCTGCAATTAACCTGGAACCACAATGCCATCTGTGTTTTTTTAACGCCCAAATGTGGTTGAAGCCCATGGCAGGAGCTCTCCTGGTGATGCTCAAGGAGAGGCAGGAGTGGACCCAAGGGGGTTCCCCGGCAAAGACAAGGCCACATGGTCGGGTCACGGGCTGCAGACCCCCGACCTCCCCCGGTGACACTGTTGGTGGGGCTTTAAAGTCAACTCTGGCTGGGAAGCTGAGAAGAAACTGTCACTTGGTCAGGTGTGGGGCTCCTCAGGAGAGAAAGGTGGGCAGTGACACATCTGTTCCTTTTTAAAGTCACTTTGTTAATTGGGTCTCGAAGGGCATATGTCCGATTTGATGGAAAACACAGTGAGCTGTTCATCATAGGCTCTTGATAAATATTTGCAGGATTGAACTGCATAGAGATTCTTTTTTTATTGTTTATTTATTTATTTTGAGACAGAGAATGAGCACGAGTGGAGGAGGGGCAGAGAGAGAGGAGAGAGAATCCCAAGCAGGCTCCAAGCTGTTAGCACAGAGCCTGAGGCAGGGCTTGAACTCATGAGCTGTGAGATCATGACCTGAATCAAAGTAAGAGTCAGCTGCTTAACTGACTGAAGCACCCAGGTGCCCCCTTGATAGAGGATTCCCCCAAGTCCAGACAGACCTCTGGAAAGTCATGGGCAAGATGCCAAGAGGGTTTTTCCATGCACAGCACACAGAGATGGGCAGTGGAGAGGAGCCACAGGTCGGCAGAACAGATGCAAATTTGGAGAAATATAGTTTTGTTAGGTTTGAGCTTGATCAGTTGAGCATGAAATTGAATTAGAACATTCTTTTTTAAAAAGTTTTTTAATGTTTATTTTTGAGCGAGAAACAGAGTATGAGCAGGGGAGGGGCAGAGAGAGAGGGAGATGTAGAATCCAAAGCAGGCTCCAGGCTCTGAGCTGCCAGTACAGAGCCCGATGTGGAGCTCAACGCATGAACTGCGAGATCATGACCTGAGCCGAAGTCAGATGCCCAACCGACCAAGCCACACAGGCGCCCCTGAATTAGAACATTCTTTAGCATCCCTGGGAAAATTGTGAAGGTGATGGAGTTTGTCCTTTGAGGAGCCCCCTCATCTCCTTCACTCCCCTCCCCAATTCCCTCTTTCTGATCCCCAGTGTGATTCCTGGCAAGTCAGTTAGCACTGGTCAAATATGCCCGCCTCCGTGAGGAATAGCATTTGGCTGCATGTAAAAAAAACCCGGTTTCGGCGACTTGACCAAACGGGCATCTGGAAAGGGGTTCATTCCACCAGAAAGCAGGGAGGTAAAACAAAAACAACAGATGCCACAGACACATGAGGAGCTCATATTTGTGAGACTGTGGAGGAATGACAACTTTCGTAGTCACTGGTGGTGGCATCAATTACGGAAGCCACTCAGAAAGCAGTTGGATATTATCTGGTGACAATGAGGCTGAGCGTGTTCTGCTGTCCTGCCCCAAGGCCAGTGCACACAGGTGCTCAGCCCTGGGATACTCCAATAGCATCGCCTATAACAGCGAGCGAGAAGAAAGGAAAGAGCCTACCGATACATCCAGAGAGAAATGGGTGGATTGTGATGCATTTGTAGGATACTTGCTCGGCATCAAAATTAGCGAACACATTTTTTAACGTAACGTTGAATGAGGGAAGCAAATTACACAAATATTCATCTGTATGAAACCACCAAAGCAAACGCAAAAGCTTCAATGTATGCAAAACAATAATATATATTGCTTACAGAGCTGTGTATATATAGTCAAAATAAAAAACCATGGTTTGATAAGATGTGCACAAGTTTTAAATCTTGTTTATCTTGGGCAAGAAGGAGAATGAGTGAGGGGCTTCCATATTATATGTTATTTCTTTTACTTTTTAATAATCTTTGAAGCATATATGGGGATGGAAGGGTGAGTTTATCATTCCTGGGACTTTTTAGTACATTTCATAATCTAACCAATTAAAGAAGATACAAACATTTACACATGCAACTATCAGAGCCTGGGCAACAGGAGAGGCTGGTGAAGCCAGGACCGCCCTTGGCCAAGGTAGGATGTCCTAGCTTCCTCCAGGGACCCAGCTCTGGCCTCTTCTCTTGGCTCATGAGGTCTTTTTTGGGGGAGGGGGGTCTCATCTTTTATTTTTTTAATGTTTTTTATTTATTTCTGATAAATTTAAATTATTTAATTTAATTATTATTAAATAATTTAAATTATTTCTGATTATTTAAATATTTTTTATTTATTTCCTCACCCGTATCGGATGCCTGATACCCATCTTGAATTTAACATGAGTTCAAAGGAACACTGATTTCTTCCACAAACTCTTTCTCCCCCAGTCTTTTCTGTTTCAGGGAAAGGCACCAACGTCCATTCAACAAAGGAGACCAAAAACTTAGAAGATGCCCTCAAGTTCTGTCTGCCCCTCAGACTCCATTCAAGCCACTGGCAAGTCCTGAAGTCCCTACCTCCAAGTCAGTCATTCCTTGGACGACTGAGATACCCTCTAGGGGGTCTCCCTGTTTTCGCTCCATCCCCCACTGCACCTTCCCCAGAACATCAGTGGATTAAGTGGAATGGTTCCACTGATTTCAGCTCTCCAGTGGCTTCTCACTGAGGGGACTAAACAGCCCCCCCCCCCACACACACACACACTGGCTTTCTGGGCGTGTGACCCATGCAGTAGTGCTCAGAAGATTCTGAAGATGGTTTAGTGCTCTGCTGTCTCTGGCTTGGAATCCTTAGGAATTTTTTTATTATTTTTTTAATGTTTTATTTATTTCTGAGAGAGAGAAAGACAGCGTGAGCAAGGGAGGGTCAGAGAGAAACAGGGAGACACAGAATCTGAAATAGGCTCCAGGCTCTGAGCTGTCAGCACAGAACCTGACGCAGGGCTCGAACCCATGATCTAAGCCCCAGATCATGACCTGAGCTGAAGCCGGACGCTTAACCAACTGAGCCATTCAGGTGCCCCTAAGAATTCTTGACTAAGAGCTCCCACATTTTCATTTTGATTCAGGTGCCATGAATTAGGTAGTGAGTCCGTCTACACAACACCAGCTCCCTAGTCTTTCTGTGATCTTATCTCCTCTCACTCTCCTTGCTTCATCTGCTCCAGCAACACTGGTCTCCTTGCTGTTCTTCAAACCCACCAGGCTTATTCCCGTTATCAGGATTATTCGCATCTCACCCGTGCTGTCCCTGCAGCCTGAAATGCTATTCCTCAAGGAGCAGCCATAGCTCCCTCTTTCCCATCATACAAGTGTTAGCTCCAAGGCCAACTCCTCAGGAAGCCTTCCTGGAATGAAGTCACCCCAGTCAACTAAGCCCCTTCTTTTTATTTATTTATTTTTAATGTTTATTGTATTTTTGAGAGAGACAGGACATGAGTGGGGGAGGGGCAGAGAGAGGGAGACACAGAAGCCGAAGCAGACTCCAGGCTCTGAGCTGCCACCACAGAGCCTGATGTGGGGCTCGAACCCACGAGCCATGAGCTCATGACCTGAGCTGAAGTCAGACACTTAACCAACTGAGCCACTCAGGCACCCTAATGAAGCCCCTTCTGACAGCCAGTTACCTTCTATCTCACTACCCTGCTCTACATTCTGCATAGTAATTATCTCTACCTGAAATTGCTATATTTTTTTATACTCATTATCTGTTTTCTCCTACTGTAATATAAGCCCCATTCAGAACAAGGACTTAGCAGTTTAACCAGCACTGAGTCAGACTTATGATTAAGATAGGGAGGGAAGGGAAGGTTAAAGAAGGGACCAGCCCTAACACAGGGTGCTCTAACTCCAGAATCCTGACTCTTGACCTTGTATCAATTAATATCACCTGAAGAAGCCTGCATGCTGCAAGCAGTCTGATCCCTGCCGCTCAAGAAACAGTATCAGAGCAATACGTTCTGCATTTTGTAAGTCTTCACCAGCACGTAAATAAAAATTCTGCCCCTTCTCTGTCCCCAGATGATGACCTCACTGAGCATCACACTGTCTACAATCTACCTGACCTCACAATTCTACGTGTAGTGCCACAGTTCATTCCTTATGCATCCATGTGCAGGGACGAACAGCATTTCCTGTGGATACCGTGGCCCGTATGGGTCCCATCAAAAGTCATCAAACCACTGGAGGAACCCCATCATCTGACTTTCTTCCCGTAGAGTATGTGTTCTGATTCCTCACACAAAATTGGCAGACAAAAAGGAAAACTGATGCATTCCCATTGCTATTCAGTAAGTCCTCAGAGCACAGCCAAAATGTAGAACATAGAGTACAAGGAATGTTACTTTGTAAGTGAATTAATGACCACCCACTATATCCAAGCATCATGTAGGGGAAGCACACATTAATGGGACATTAGAAAGTCAGAATAACATGCTGCAGGAATGCAAAGAGAGGACTGATTCATTCTGCCCAGGAGGAGACATGCCAGTGGGTGCAAGGAAGGTCTGGTTTGTGCTGTGTGGAAGGGCAGGTGTCACTGGCAGAGCAACAGAGAGGGTTCATTGAAATTATCCGTGTCTTTAATTGTTGTTTAACGAGGAGAAAGAGGTCGAACAAGCAGTTTAAAATCCTGGTTTGAGCCCCGGCTCCCGCACTAGTTGGCAAAGTGGCCCCAGACATATTATTGCCCTCTGAGATCGTTTTCTCATGTGAAAAATGGGTTTACCCTCATTAGAATTGACACAATATAAATCCATGAGATGCTCTGGGTGATGGCATTCTGTGTGCTCTGAAGGTCTGTTTGTGTGTTAGATTTACTATTTAACTATGGTGTTATGTGTTATTTCTTATCATTATTTTTACACTAATAAAACCATTTTCCCAAGTAAGGCATAGAGTAATAGGGGATTGCGTGGGACAAAGTTTCTTAACTCAAGAGTGTTTCAAACTTCAGGTTACCAACTATTCATAGGGCCTGAAAACAAGTTAGTGCTTATTTATTTGTTTAGTATAAGATAGTACAGTTCCTGATGAAGTACATACAGTGTATGTAAAATCGTGATGTAAAATTTATTGTTGCCGAGGGGGGTCATAATCAAAAGAGTTTTAACAACTCTACAATCAGAGGACTGTCAGAGAGATGTCAGAGACCAGTGTATCAGTTATTTGATTCTGAAAAAGACCTCAAGGAGATGATTGGGTCCCTCCACCCTCACTGATTGGTTAGAAACCTGGAAGTCCCATGGCTGTGTGGGGGCAAAGGCAGGTCAGAAAAGTCGGTCCTTGGTGCTGAACCAGGAAGGGAGGGGCTCAGAAACGAAGGGTCCTGTCTTCTAGGAGTTAGAATATTTAACACCGATTTATTGACCTCTGCTTTGTGCCTAATGCCACCCCTGGCCTCAAGCTGAGGCTTACACTTCAATGGAAGAGAGAAAAATATGAACACAACAAGTATACTGAAAAATGGATGAAATCGTTGCTGGTTGGAAGAAATTCAATGCAGGAAGTTAACAAAGGAAGAGACAAAGTGGAGAGGGAAGGGGTCTATGTGGAGGTGGTCAGGGAAGCCCATGAGAATAGGTTGAAATCTGAAGAGTGGAGGTTTCTGAGCTCATCTTGGTCTTTTCCTTCATGATCACAAGACGGCTGCCTCCATGGTAAGCATTGTGCTCTCCTTTAAAAAGGGCATGGGTGGAGGGTGCCTAGGTGGCTCAGTCAGTTAAACGTCTGACTTCTGCTCAGGTCATAATCTCACAATTCATGGGTTCAAGCCCTGCGTCGGGCTCTGTGCTGACAGCTAGCTCAGAGGCTGGAGCCTGCTTACGTTCTGTGTCTCCCTCTCTCTCTGACCCTTTCCTGCTCATGCTCGCTCTCTCTCTCTCAGAAATAAATAAAACATTTTAAAAAGGGGGGCATAGAAGGAACATGCTTACCTACCTTTCATTAGAAACAATTATTACCAGGGGAAAGATTTCTAATTCATTTTTATAGATCAAAACCTGTGACCTGGTGATGCCTAGCTGCAATGGATGCTGGGAAAAGGGAGTATCTCACTAGACCTGATCCTGCTGGTACTGGGCTTTGATAATCAAGGAAGAAAGGGAAAGTGTACATTGGGTAGGTGGTTACAAGTGACTGTTACACATCTAATTCTATTATATATTCTGTGCATTTGGTCCTATAATTCCTTCTGTTCAGCACACCCTCCTTCATCTAGTGAAAGAGAAAGAAGCATATGACATTCCTGTTTCCCGCTCCAATGCCAGCCATAGGCAACCTCCAGGCATCGTGTTTCATGCAAAAAGTAAGGTATATACTTACTTATATAAGCCACTGTGACCAGCTCTCTCTTACCTGAAGCCAAACAAAATCTCAACCAACACCAGGCAGTGTGAAGAATGACCAGCTTTTGCCACTGTCCATGGCACCTATCTCTTGGTTCCCTTATACGGTGTACCTTCACTACAGATGCTGAAGACCATGGGGAGAGGGAGGTTACATCTCCCTGGGATTCATTCCTACTCTGACACGTGGTAAGTAAAGCTTCCAATGTGAAGCCAGAGTCACCTCATGGTCTCCATTACTGATGCCAATGTGCCTGCTGCCCTGACCCCTGCCTGCTGTGCACCTGCTGTTGACCTCTGACCTTTAGCAAATGCCCCATCTAATGTGGGACTGCTCTCACAGCTTTTGATCTCAGCCCACTAAGTCCAGAACCCCTCACAGACTCAGGTGAATCCCATGTCTCATTTTTAACTTTGCTTCCCTTCTCTACCTTGGCCAACCCACCTGTAATTTCTAGCTGTATTTCAGGAAAGGTTGTGGAATGACAAAATAATGTCTGCTCACATTTTACCTACACCCTGCAAGATGGTGGACTTTATTTTTCTAATAAGAAGTGCATTTTTGATTCATTATTTATTATACATTATTATCCCCAGGTTTTGTTGGTATGATTGTTTCACAAATTGCAGGCTCCCTCTTGAAATTAATGCTGATTATAACTTTCCCCAGGTGCATTATCTTACATTTATCTATATTAAATCTCATCTCATTTGCTTCCAAAAATTCATTCTTCTCTGTTCTTTTAGCCTCTCCAATACTCATTGTGGTTTAGAATTTGGTAGCGTCTGAAATGTAATCAACTTGTCTTTGTTTCTAAATCATAAATGAGCTAGAATAAATCCTTCTAACATGTACAGGAAAAAAGCTAGTATTTATTGTCCATTGACTAACTGCCTTCGCTGGGACTCCTTAAGACTAGGATTTGGTGGGGCGCCTGGGTGGCTTGGTCAGTTAAGCATCCGACTTTCGCTTAGGTCATGATCTCGCGATTCGTGGGTTCGAGCCCCACGTCGGGCTCTGTGCTGACTGCCAGCTCAGAGCCTGGAGCCTGTTTCAGTCTGTGACTCCCTCTCTCTGACCCTACCCTGCTCATGCTGTCTCTCTCTCTCTCTCCTAGAAATAAATAAAACATTTAAAAAAAAAAGACTAGGATTTGGTGCATAGAGTATATGTGGAAGGAGACTCTGGGAAGCACAGTGATGGAACGTGAAGGGGGACAGGATGGCGAAAAGGCGATAAAGAGGGTGCAGTTGAAGGGTTACCACTGCTGGCTTTGGGCGCTCAGCCTGCTGAGAACCTTCTGAGAGACAACATAGCGCACCTTACTAACTCCCACCCGCTAATACTTGATGGTTGCTTCTGGGGGACATGAATTCCCTGGCATTTACAGTCAGATTGAGCCTAGAAAGCTCTTGTAGCCTGAGAAAGCTCTCATGCAGAGAGGAAGATGTTAAAGGAAGAAGGTTTTGTGGGTTTGGGATTTGTCCATAGAGCTTTGTATGCCTCTGAGTCATCCACAGAGAACACCAGCTGGACACCTGCTCCAGCCCCTCTTCTGCACAACTCAGATCCACTCTTTCCACACAGGAAGTCTACTCTGTTTTGCCATTGACTCTACATGTGATATATCCCTGCGTATTGGTCATCTTCCTCCTTCACCAGTCATTTGAGATTGTCCTCTGCCTTGGCCAGTACTTCTGCTGGTGCAAGTTGTTTTCCCAATGGGTTAAGTCAGAGCTTCATCACTGAGGTATCTGAGCCCCTGGCTACAATGCCTCTGTCATACCATGGCTGATGAATTGCCATTCTCTGTTACCAATGGGCATGGAAGCACCAAGAAGCAGCTCGGTGAGCCTGCTGAGTTCCATACTTATTCCTTTCTGCTCCCATTAAGGATAAAGATTATGTGGGGGGTGTGTGTGTGTGTGTGTGTGTGTACATATCTACATGTGTGTGTATAATGGAATACTATTTGGCAATGAAAAAGAATGAAATCTTGCATTCGCAACAATATGGTTACAACTAGGGTGCATTATGTTAAGTGAAGTAAGTCAGTCAGAGAAAGAAAGATATCATATGATTTCACTCATATGTGGAATTTGAGAAACTCAACAGGTAAACAGACGGGAAGGGAAGAAAAAATAAGATAAAAACAGAGAGGGAGGCAGACCATAAGAGACTCTTAAATACAGAGAATGAACTGAGGGTTGCTGGAGGGGAGATGGGTGGGGGGATGGGCTAAATAGGTGACAGGCATTAAGGGGGGCACTTGTTGAAGTGAGCACTGGGTGCTATATGTTTATGACAAATCACTAGGTTCTACTCCTGAAGCCAAGACTACACTGTATGTTAACTAACTTGAATTTAAATAAAATAAGCAGTAGCCCTAACACCTCATGTTATTTGTCCCTGCAAGTGTAGTAACATTTTTTTTGGCCTCTGGTCTATCAGTGTGTGAACCCCCACATAACCAGGCAGCAACCATAATCTTTGGCTTAGTAGAATCCTTCCTATGTTGCTTGGCAGATACGTCCTTCTCCTGGAATCTAAGGCGACTAGTCCAGCAGAGCCAAGAGTTGGAGAGGTTTAGGAAGAAAAAAAAAATCATTCAGGATATTTCCTGGAGGTGACAGGTATGGGGTCAACAGGACCAGTGTGTTTCATATCCGCTTGCTTCTTCTCTAGACTCTCTTGTCTCCCATCTTGGCCTCTGACCAAGCAGTTAAGCCATTCGCTACAGTACATATCCTTTCAGAAGACCCCTTCTATCTCCACTCCAAGTGAATGATCAGGTCTGCTCAAAATCCTGTGCACTGAGATGTTTTCCTACCTCTGTCTTTCATGGACACCCCTAGGTGGGATTGGAGAAAGGTCAGCACACTAACAAACTGACATGAAGCATTCAAAAACCAGGACTGGGATTTTCCTTCTTCATCACTGTCATAAGGAGCCTTATAAGAGGCCATAGGCATCGTGGTAGGAGAGGCTTGGTGCAGCAGAGCAGTACATGACAGGGGTCTGGGCCATCTATTCATATTATTCACCCATGCCTTCCAGATCTGCCTGGGCTTGATCTAGCATGGACCATTAAAAAATTTTTAATGTTTATTTAGTTTTGAGAGAGAGAGACAGAGCATGAGCAGAGAAGGGGCAGAGAGAGAGACACACACACACAGACTCTAAAGCAGGCTGTCAGCACAGAGCCTGACACAAGGCTCGAACTCACAAACTGCTAGATCATGACCTGAGCTGAAGTCAGATGCTTAACTGACTGAGCCACCCAGGCACTCCAAACATGGACCATTTTTATCTCATTATGAATTATTATTGTGTTTGGCTAACTTCATAACCTGGCAGCTCTAACAACTAGATACTGTTGGGTATTGCATCACCTGATGTCCCGTGATCAACTGCATAGTTACCTGACATCCTGTGATCAGGCACTCAGTCTTTATTAAGATCCAGGCACATGGAAGGACCTGCTTTTGGAACAACATATAATTCTCCATGATTCTTTATGATAGAAGTATGTCTTTGCTCTGGGAACCTAGAGGTCTTCTCTGTGGTTCTCTGTTGAGATTGCCAGGCATGCCACACAGCACCCTTATCTACCTGGATAGACCTGGCACCATAGGACATGCCTGGTCCTATGGCTCCATACCAGAGCAGTTTTTACTGAAGCCTGAACCTGTTGCAGAGGACTCTCTTTTGGCCACAGTCAAAACCTGCAGGATTCCTGGTCTTCCATAAACTGTTGGAGCCATTTTCCCAAGTGTGGTATGTGCTGCCTTCCAAATCCAAATACTGTGTCCATCTCTTATGTTAGGGAGCTCAAGGTGTATCAACTTACCCTATACCTCGAAGGACACATCCTGACATGCCCCAGTTGAGTAGACAAATATCACACAATTTCACCAATGCAGCAGTCACCAACACCTTCATGGGGTTTATCTCCCTCCCTCTGGTGTGGGAAAAGTATGTGTTTTGGCAAACATGTAGCAGTCTCTGATGCGTCCATGCATCAATACACATGTGTGTATTTATAACTGTATAGATTGATCAAATGGTGCATCTCAAGGTTTACCAAAGGGAAGTATGAGTAGGAAAGAGAAGAACAATGATTGCCCTTCTCTTCTGTCCCAGCACATTTCAATTCAATTTCCCCAGAGTTTCAATAACACCTAAGTGTTCAGTATTGTGGATTCAACAGTATAAAAACTTCTGTGAAATCCAGAAATTATGCAGGCGTGCACAGTTCAAGTAAACAGACTTCAGCACCATTGATAGGGTGAGTGGAATCAACAGTACCCTGATCATTTGCATATTCTGTTTCAGCATAACAGTAAAAACAATTCAAAGCAATCAAAAACAATGAAAAATTAAGGAGGACATATGTTTCGCAAGGGGTCTTAGAGGACTTTTCAAGCAAGGCAGAAAGCCCAAAAACTGTAAGGAATGAAAGAATACCTATAGACCCCAGAGGAGTTAAGACTTCTGTATGACAAGAGAGTATGAAACAAAGTCAAAAGATATATGATAGAATGGGGGAAGTATTTGCCACTCTCAGAGAAAGATTAATATAGAAAGAGCTTTTACTAATTAATAAGAAAAATGCCAACAACACAAAAAAAGATGGGTCAGGGCAGGAATAGTTAATCCACAGCAGAGATTTTCCAAAAGGGCAGTAGATATAACAGTTCCCAGGTAAAAATCGATCCGTTTCAATAAAAGGCCCCTTCTTCTGCATATTGGAGAACACTTTCATGCTGAATGGAATAAAAATAAAGTGTTTAAGCCTTTTGGAGTGGGGATAAGAGACTTGCAAATGAGAGGTCCTTCTGACTTGAGCCCTGTAAAGCAAAATAATGTTCCCAAGTGAAGGTACCTGGGACACTTAAAGCACCAAGAAATCTGGAAACACAGGGAGGTAGAGCCTCATTTACACACTTCATTCACAATGAGACTATATCAAGTCTGGTGAAGGGAGAAGAGTCAGGTCTGTATTTGAGCCCATCACTGCCATTTACTAGCTAAACGACGTTGGCAAGAATTATGGGTTTAATTGAATCCCCCCAAAAAGATACACAGAAGTTCTAAATGTCAGTGTTTCTGTATAACCTTGTTTAGATATAGGGTCTTTGCAGATGTGATCGGATGACGTGATGAGGTCATACAGAAGTAGGGTGGGCCCTTAATCCAATATGACATGTGTCTGTAGGAGAGACAGAGAAGAGAGCAGAGACACACAGGAAAAAGATGACCCTGTGACAATGCAGGCAGAGATCAGAGTGATGCATCTACAAGCCAAGGAATGCTGAGGGTCAGCGGCAAAAATTAGAAGCAAGAAAAGGCACGTCTTCTCCCTCACAGATTTCAGTGGGACTATGTCCCAATAACACCTTGATTTAGGACTGCTAGCCTTCAGAACTGTGAGCCAATACAGTTTTTGGTAATCTCCCCAATTTGTACTTTGTTACAGCAGCCACAGGAAACAAATGCAGCCAGTGTTTAAGAAAATTGCTCATGACATTTATTAAAATGCTAAGGCTGTTCTATATTTAGGACTATCTCAGTAGCTATAGAGACCACTGAAATGGGGTTTTCTCTGACTATAAGAGAAAAGTAGGGATTTTATAGCCAAGAAGTAGGGGAAGCCAGGGGTCAGTAGATGGAAAAATCACTGCGAGAATAGGGTAATTCGTGCTAACCAGCTGATAGGATTCTTGCTGAAGGCAGGCTAGGGTGATCAGACACTACTTGGGGGAGTGGGAGGGATCAGATGCTGAGGGGGATCAGACATGGAGAATAGGGGATTCTGCCTAAACTGTCCAAGTAGAATTCTTGCTAAAACCAGACTCTTGAGAGCATGTCCAAGGATGGAACCTAGCCAAGCTCAGAGATGCCTGTCCAAAGTGTGGTCCAGGAGAGATTCTTTGTCACAGGTCACCTGAATGATGATGTTTCCTCATCAGTAGTAGACAGGGAACACCACTTCCTTTCTTGGAGTGCTGTGAAGCTAAGTGTGACACTGGGTATAAAGTGCCTTCCATGTCACAGCCTCTCCAGAGGTCTGTGCTCCCTTCAAATGTTCATGTGTCCAAAACAGGCAACAGTGCCAACTTTGTAGTTTCTCCCTACTAATGTGTCTATCAAATACATTTCAGAAATAAAAAGTGTTAGAACAATGATTCCCAAATTGAATCGTAGAACCTCCGTCCATTCACCTATTTTAAAATGGGCAGCCTGGGGCACCCGGTGGCTCAGTTGGTTGAGTACTTGACTCTTGATTTCAGCTCAGGTCATGATCTCACAGTTTGTGAGATCGATCCCCACATCAGGCTCTGCACTAACCTGCACAGAGCCCGCTTAGAATTCTCTCTCTCCCTTTCTCTCTGTCCCTCGCTTGCTTGCACAAATTCTCTCTCCCTCAAGTAAGTAAATAAACAAACATTAAAAAATAAAAATAAAAACAAATGAAATAGGGAAAGTGTTTTAGTCTTGAGGCCCAGAAACCCTGCGTTGTATTGCAAGAGGCCCAGGAGATCTGAAGCACAGTCAAGTGTGGGGACTGCTGTGTGAGAGGCGGCAATGGCAGTGGCACAGAGCACACAGTGAGAAGCAGTGGGTTGCAGTGGGAGTGGTCTTAGAACTGTGGTTGACACGTCAGGACCCAAGCCCCTGCTCTTCTATGTCATTGGATGAGGTGTCATTGGATGAGACACATGTATGAGTTTTCAATGGCTGCTATAACAAATTACCCCATATTTGGTACTTTGAAACAACACATATTGATTCTTTGTAGATCTGGAGGTCGGAAGCCTGAAATCAGCTTTACTGGGCTGAAATCTAAGTATCCAGAGGCTCAGGAAGCACCTGTTCCCTTGCTTTTCCAGCTTCTAGAGCTGTTTTCCTTGCATTCATCTTGCCACTTCTTCTGTTGTCAGATTTCCCTCCAACTCTCTCTTATAAGGACCCTGTGATTACATTTAGGGCCCTCCTGGAAAATCCAGGATGACCTCCCTTCCCCACCCCCCGGTTAAATCCTTAAATTCATCACATTTTCAAAGTCCTTTTTTCCAAATTAGGTAATATTCACAGGTTCCAGGGATTAGGCCTGGGTATCTTTGGAGTCGATCACTTAACTTCTCTGGGCTTATTTCCTTAAAATGAGAATGATGATGCTTACCTAATAGGGTTGCTGATAGGATTACGTAAATTAAATTATTCATTTGAAAGCTTCTAGCACCAGCTCTGGACAATAGGAACTGAGTAATAAACACTAGCAGGATTGTAGCATCTTCTGGTATGGGAGGCAGGCCTGGCTATGGGGATATATGTCCTTGTAAATCCTCCTATATTGATGTTCCTTTAGTGGCTGGCCTGTCTTCACCTGCTTCAGCTGGGGAAAGATGCCCTGGAGGTCAACAGCCTTCAATTTCCAACACATACGTAACATGACTCTGCAACATACTAGATTCTTCTTTCCTTGAGTCTTATGTGAAATGGATCTTACCAAACAGAAATTGCTTTACTTTTAATGCTCTTTCAACCTTTAGGGAAAATTAGTGTTATCCCCCCCCCCATCTTCAAAACCTTTTGATAAGAATCTGCCCACAGATACCCACAACTTCAAATAACTCTTCAGCACCAGACCCTCTTCTTTCAACAGAATTTCTCTCTCTCTTTCTCTCTCTGTCCTCTCTCTTTCATTGGAATAAATCTTCACTCCCTTTACTTATGCTTGATTCACTCAAGTAGGTACACTTTAATACTGCATTCTTTAATCAGAGTGGTGTTGTGGATGTGTTTTAATTAGATCCTTGTTTAGAAATTTAGTCCTCACATAAAATAAACTTGTTTCCCTTTCAACTGGGATTGTAACAAATGCTGTCTATGTATCAAGGTTGACAGGTCAACTGAGAGAATCATTCCACCAAGTCTATAAAAATATGAGGTATGAGAACTTTTCAAAAAGAATTCTTCAAAACTCAAGTCAGCCTGATGATCTGGCTCAAGTGGTTGGATAATCCAGAGAGGGTACAGGGAGAGATACCCCTGGAAAAGGACCAGCTGAAAGTCCAGCTAGCCTGCATTCAACCCTCGTTCCTCTGTCTTCCAACCAACTGGGCAAGCTTGAGCAAGTTGGCCTTTTCTTGGTCTCCGTTTCCATATCAATAAATGTAGGAAATTCATTTTTCCACGGTGTTGTTGTGGAAATTAAACTAAATAATATACATATAATGCAGAGCTTGTCTGTATGAACAGACATATAGTCATTTCACTATTTATCCATATCTCTATATAAACAGGTACAGAAATGGGTATGCTATAGCTACTGATATGACATAGTTACAGATGTGATATAAACAGAGACATAGATAGAGAGGTGGCTCTGGCCATACATGTTTGTTGTATTCCACCTTAGGAATAGGTAAAGCATCACAGGACATATTAATGTACTCATCCATCCCTCATTTGCTCATTCATTCTATAAAGATTCACTGTGACCTAGACTGATGCTCAGGGATGTAAAGATTTTGGCTTTCCCTTTCTTGCAAACACTGCTACTCACCCAGTGTGACAGATGCTGTCAATGCCAAATCCAGTGACTTAACACAACACGAAGGTATTATCTTATAGTTTTGGAGGCTAGCAATCTGACATGGGTCTCGTTGGGCTACAGTCAAGATGTTGGCAGACCTGTGTTCCCCTCCAGAAGCTCTAGGGGAGAATCTGTTTCCTCATCTTTTCAGCTTTAGAAACTACCCTATTTCCTGGCTCATGGTTCCTTTTCTCCATCTTCATGGCTATCAATGTTGTGTGACACTAGGGATGCCTTTAAATGTAGTCACATCTTTCTCTGAGTCCCCTGTCTGTCCTTCTCTTCTCCTAAGGGCTCCAGAGGTTACACTGAGCCCATATGCATAATTGAAGAGAATAGAAAGCCAGCTAATGAGTAAGCAGTATGACCTTGAGCACAAGGTGTCATCTCTCCAAGCCTCCATTTCATCATACATTGAGTGGGAATGGGTTTGAGAAGAATGTCTACCTCACAGGGATGGGAGACTTAAGTGACAAGCGATCACATTGTATTAAAGCTGCCATTGGCACAAGGAATGGGGGAATAGGAGCCCTGGGTTGGATCCTGTGTCTGCCACTCCTGGGCTGGGACATTTGGAAGAAAGCCTTTCCCCCAGAGCAGCGGGGGCCTTGAGAGTGAACCCTGAGTGTGGGACTCGGAGTCTCCACATGGTTGGTAGGACTGCAGGCTCACCCACCCACCATCTCCTTCCCACCTGCTCGCCACCCCCCCACCCTTCTCCCCACCGGAAGTGTACAGAAGCTCTTCCCAGGGAGGGCAACCGTCATGTCCTTCTTTGCCCAGGATGTTCCCTGTTTCAGCACTGGCAGGTCTCAATTCCTAGGAAAGCACTAGTCCCCAAACTCCTCGGATACAGGGGCACAGGCTTCCAACAGTGGAGGGTGAAACCCAGACTATTGTAAGGAGCTCACTGGGATCAACCTTGGACTAGGGTCAGCCAAGGTCATGCCACTTAGAAGGGACTTCCTGAGATGTCCCCTGTGCACTGCAAAGAGCCAGAAGTTGTAGTCGGCCAGACCCCAGCCCAGGTGGGTGTGTCGTTGTGTGAGCTCTGGAGTCAGCAAACTCCTATGTAGGTTGGGAATGGTGACTTGACCCCACCTGCCTTTCCTGGAGGCTGACACATGAGGACCAAGTGCATGGGGAGATGCTCTGCAAACAGCAAGTGGCTACAGAAATAAGACTGACTTATGTTTTTAACAAGACAACTCAATAAATACATTTAGGTGAGAGCTAGGTGTGAGGGCCCAGATTTGCTCTTTGCTTGTTTTTACTGCATGGACTTTACTTTGGAAAACATGGGTTAAGCTGCATAAGATCAACCAGGATGCTTGGAAGCCTGGTGAGAGAACTCAACTCCTGAGAGAAGATGGATCTAAACCTAAATGAGAGACAAAGTCCAGTTAATGAAAAGGCCGTGTGTTGTTTGCTTGGGTGATTGATGTGGTTTCTCTAAGAACTCGGGGCAGATACGCCCGGAAATAGGACACGTGCATTTCCGTGACACAGATGGAAGTGCCCTCTTTGTTTATGTAACCCATATGCAGCGTAAAACTCAAATCAACTCCAACATTCAAAGACTCACAGATGCGATCTTAGAATCACAGAGTTAAATCTGAACAGACCTTGAAGCACCCAGGTGGCTCAGTCCATTAAACACCCAGCTCTTGATCTGGACTCAGGCCATGATCTGGTGGTTCCTGGGTTCCAGCCCTGAGTGAGGCTCTATGCTGACAATGTGGAGCCTACTTAGGATTCTTTCTCTGGCCCTCTCTCTGCCTTTCTCCCCACTCATGCTCTCTCTCTCTCTTTCTCTCTCTCAAAATAAATAAATAAACATTAAAAAAAAATCTGAACAGGCCTTTGGAGACCCTCCAGGACAGGTGTATGCTGCCCTTTCCCCCTCCTATGCCACTCACAGCAAATTGCCAGCCTACAAAATCTAGATGGAACCTCAGAATCCTTCTCAATACACCAAAGTATTCATTTTCCATGTGACCAAACAAACAGCTAGGTCATATGACTTAATCAAACATTTCTCTCCTACATAAGCTATGTGAAATAAAGGATCAAAGAGGAAAAAAACCTTAAATGAGCATAATACATATTTAATTGTAGCATACAGTTTGTCTAATTAAAACAATTTTGTGGGAAAAGAGAATTAACTTCCCATCACTCCAAAATCTTCCCTGATCTTCATAAACATACAAATTTACACTTATTTTACCTAGTTGTAAGCCTCTCCTTCTCCTTCTCCTCCTCCTCCTTCTCCTTCTTCTTCTTCTTCTTCTTCTTCCTCTTCTTCTTCTTTTTAAGTTTATTTATTTATTTTGAGAAAGAGAGCAAGGGAGGGATGGAGAGGCCGGAAGACAGAGAGAATCCCAAGTAGGCTCTGCACTGCCAGCACAGAGCCTGATGCCGGCCTCAAACCCATTAACCGTGGGACTGTGTCCTGAGCAGAGATCACGAGTCAGACGTGTAACTGACAGAGCCACCTGGGCAGCCTATGGGCTCTTTTCTTCTGAGCCCTCTCTGCTTCACCCGTAGATCACGGAGTTCTCCCTGTTTCCTCCTGTGGCCTTCCCACTGCGTCCATCTGTATCCCAATGTCCTCTTCTAAGGACCTCAGTCATACTGGGTTAGACCCAGCCTGGTGACCTCATCTGAATAGAATTACTTCCTTAAAGACTCTGTCTCCCACTACAGTCACATTCTGCGACACTGGAGGTTAGGGTCTTAACATATGAATTTGGAGAGAATCGTAACTTAGCCCAAAGAAGCTTCTTTTTCATTTGGGCTCCTACTTGGGGAAGTTGTCAAACCTGGAGCAGATGTTACTGTCTCCTGACTGTCAGCCTCTTGTCCTCTGCCCATTGTTACCTCGCGATGTGACCTGGAGTTCATATCCTCGTGATGTGGGAACGTGCTGGCAAAGATCCTTCTCCTTTCCCACCCCCATTAAGCCATCCCCATCCACAGTGTCCAAGGTGACCCAGACAAGCAAGAATGCAGCTGCATTTTCCTGTGAAAATATAATAGCTCTCTCAGTGAGGGGCCACACTGTACCGGGCCCTTGTGTCATTAGCTTACTTCTTGCTGTATTAGCCATGTGTTTCTGATGCTTTGACATCTGGAGCCTTGCTCACCGTGGAAAGACTGACCCTCTCAGGGCCAGCCTGTCCTTAGAGACAGTAAATGACTCCTGGGTGAACATATCTTTTACGTGCACACCGACCAATCCAAAGCCTGCCCTGCCTCGCATCTGTCTCTATCAGGCTCTCACTCTCTGGCTGCTATCTATGTGTCCTGATTGCCCAGGGCTCAGGTACCAGACAACGGCTACTTGCTTAGATCCCAGAGCCCTCTGGCATTAGCCAACTAGCCAATCTTCAGCCTGCTTACCCTCCACTTCACCTGTTCCTTCCCACAGAAACGATGATGAGGGTTCTTGCTCCATTTCCCCATCTCCCTCTGCTTCCTGATCATCCCTGTGTGACCCTACATCGCATGACATCTTCTCTCTTCTTGGGGACCGTGAGTAAGGCTGTGGTAGTCCTCCCCGGTTCTGTCCACCTCGCCATGCTTGAATCACAATAAAACTTCCATGTTAAAAGACCTGCGTCTTGCTATCCGGGTATTTTATTCCTGAACGAACACGAGCCTCATGTTGTGCCTCAGCTGTCTTTCTAGAAAGATGGAGCTCAGGCATTACTCAGAGGAAAGAAGACACAGTTTCCTTGCTGGTCTACAAAGTGCCAGGCTTTGTACTCAGAACTTCATTTTTTAAATTTTCATTTGAAGTAATTTATAAGTCAAAGAGAATAGCTTTATAAATCCACTTGCATACTGGCTTCCTCCAGAAAAATGAAGCAATGTGAAACTCATGCTTCTTTATATCCCTGATGGCATTTAATCCTGTTTACTTGATAGGTGTTCAATGGTAAACTAGAGGCTGCTTTTACTTAGTGTTCTCTCAATTGCTGATGAAGCCATGCATTTTATTTTATTTATTTATTTATTTATTTTATTTTTAAATGTTTATTTATTTTTGAGAGAAAGAGAGAGACAGAGAGTGAGCAGTGGAGGGGCAGACAGAGAGGGAGACACAGAATCCAAAGCAGGCTCCAGGCTTTGAGCTGTCAGCACAGAGCCCGATGCGGGGCTTGAACTCATGAACCATGAGATCATGACCTGAGCTGAGGTCGGACACTTAACTGACTGAGCCACCCAAGCACCCCAAGGCCATGCATTTTAAATAAGACTTTTTTTGTTCATTGGTTTTACTGCCAAAGTAATGTATTTGGTGTAAGCTTCTATCCCGTGCTGAGGTGCTGGGACACAGCAGACTTACAGGGACTTAACTAGCTATTAAACTAACCATCAGGTTCTAAGAACTGGCCTCCCAGAAATAGTAGAGGCCCAAATTCCTGGCCCCCTATGGAGGCAGAATCTCATGCCCTCAGACTCCCAGACACCAGGCCCTTTGGTGAGGCAAAGCTGATGTAATCTTATTACTCCCACCTCCCGAGGCTACACCCGGACCAAAGTCCTCTGTAACCACCATGGGACTTCATGCTCAACCAGGAATGTGGGCCCGTCAACCTGGGGCCTTTGAGCAAAGCCCTTGTGAAAAATAATGCTTGATGGTAAAGTGCTTTGAGATTCTTTCAAGAAACCTAGATTCTCAGGACAAGGTGTTATTATTTAGTTGATGGGAAACAAATATCCAAGTAATACCCATAATTATATTGTCAAAACTGCTTAAAATATCTACCCTGCTGGGACTGCAGTGATGCCAGGAGTTTTGTGACTAGTAAATTGGAACATTATCATGAAATTAAAAAAGAAAAGTTATATTACCAAGTAATTCATCAGAATGATTTGATGTTTCAAGGATAACCACCAAGCAATTTCAGGAACATGTAATTATTTTTTCACTTGCTATTTTATGATGCATTACTCAGTAGCTGTGTGGTTGACTGTGCCTTTTGAATGGGAGAATAGCGGATAACAAGTCATTAACAGATCAAAGTCTAGGTGGGAACACAACTTGGGCTTTCTTGATCTTCTTCCGCTTTTGGAATCAAAACACTCAGGTGGTGACAGGCACTTCGTAATCGCTGAGACCTGAGCACACGGAGCATGCCCAGCATGGAACAGGGCTCAATAAACTCTGAAATGCTCCCATTTTCCTCATTGCCTGATGTTGTTACAAGTCTCTGTGGTTTCCACAAGCTACTTCCTTAGCTGCAATCCCACTTTTTCCTCTGGCTTACCGTTAGTTGTCCACGAAATGGTCCAAGGATCACCTCCCCTACAAAGGCCTTTCTGACTTCCCCAGAAAGAGCCAGATGTGTTTTTCCTGGTATTCTGCTGTCCTCTGTCCACACCTCCATTGCACACCTACCATCCTTCATAGAATTGTCTGCTCCCCTACTGTTCCCTTACTGTGTTGTAATCTCCTGGAGGGCAGAAATTGCTTTGCCTGCCTTCTTTTCTGCTTCCAATGAGCCTTATTAACTAAGCCTCTGTGTGAGTTGGGCACCGTGCAAGCCTGAGGAGTACAGTGGTCACCAAGCTAGATGTGGCTCCTGCCCTTACAGAGCTTCTGGTTTTATGAAATGTTATTTTACACCGTAGTCTGAGATTTGGGCATGAATACTGCTTAATGGATGTGTGAAGAAGGACTGATACAAAGACGGAAGAAAGGATGGCTGGGACAAGAGAGGAAGGGGCAGGAGGCCTTAGAAGAATCTGCACAGCGATGTCAATAGAATATGAAATTTCACTTCATATCCTGAAATGACAATGGGAGGAGGTAGTCAAGATTCTGATTTCTCAAGCTGCAGAACAACCAGTGGCTGGGAGTTAGGGGAAAACAAATACTCCACCATTCTATATCAAGGGATAGAGAGAGAAGAGGCTGATAGTATCTTCTTGGAGATGCTGTAAGTGGTAGATGGTTGTGTAGCCCAATGCCTGCACATAGTAGGTTCTGGAAGAAAGGAAAAGATGGAGGAAGAAAAAGAGTCCCAAAATATAATTGTAAAGCCTAGGGGAGATACATCTTAGAGGTAAGTGAGAAGAACAACTTTAGATTTTAGCTCACTTGCCGTTCAATCGATAAGGAAGACAACTCAGGTGGCGAAGGCATTCGTGCAAGCTCAGGCGGTCCTGGTAGAGCTTCTTTCCACTGTCAAAGTGGATGCCTGACCACATTGAAATGAAAATCTTCTCACAACCACAACAATTGACTAAGAGTAGAAATTGCCTCCATTGGAGCCCGGAATGAGGATACCAAACCATTAACCAAGCCCATAACCTAACAACTGTCAGTCAAGACTCCCCGAGTGGCACCCCTTTCCAGTTATATTTATACCACCACTCTGGCTTGCCTTTCACAAATGTCTGGGTTCGGGGCCAGTCAAAGCAGTGATCCTTATTCCACGTTTCAGCTTCTCAACTTCAGCATGCACACAACATGGCTCTTCTGTAGGCTGCGTTGTGTCCCTTCAAAATTCACATGTTGACTTTCTAACCTCAGTGCCTCAGAATGTGACTGTATTTGGAGATAGAATCTTCAAAGAGGTCATGAAACCTAAATTAGATCATGGATTCCATGTGGCTGGTGTCTTTATGAGGAGAAGAGACCAGGGCACAGACACACACAGAGGAAAGACCATGTGAGGATATGGGATGAAGGCAGCCATCTGCCAGCCATGGAGAGAGGCTTGTAGAAAAATCCAAACCTGCCAACATCTGGATCTTAGACTTCTAGCCTCCAGAATGGTGAGAAAATGCATTTCTGAGTTTAAACCATCCAGTTTGTGATTTTTTTTTTTTTTGGGTGGCAAGCTAGAGCGAGGCTCCAACACTATGAAGCATGCTTAGTCATCACACATAAGTGATTCCTGTATTATCTACTTCACTGGAAATCCCTTGCTATTGGGTTTCTGTTAATGACTTCACTTGAAAACACCACCACTTCCTGCCAAGGGCTGTACCAGGAATCAGATATGACCATTTCCCAACAGAAATACAGTTTCTAGAAAATGGAAGGAGGGATTGTACCCTTGTCTGGCCTGTGAGGTCCTACTTATGTTACAATACTTCTTTCTTGTACTCAGTTCCTACTGATGTGTTCATCTTTCCAACTAGACCCATGGGCAACTTTAGTGCAAGATCTCTGCTTTTGTCATCCTGGTGCATGCTACACACACACATATGTGTGCACACACACACATGCTTTTGTCATCCTGGTGCATGCTACACACACATATATGCGTGTGTACACACACACACACACACACACACACAAATTACTGGCCAAACTTAGCAGATCTGAAAATTCAAGTTCAGAGTATTTAAGTCACTTTCCCAAGGTCATCTTGGATCCAAATTAAGTGGATGAATGTCCACAAAACAAATTCCTGAGAATAGTTCATTTTCTAATGGTCATCTTCCTCCTGGAGGGAGAAGAATCAAAGGCAAGGACCTACAAATCCACTTGTAGTCTGGACGCCTGGATAGGAAGCAAGTTTTCTCCTTATAACTTAGTCTATTTATATCTACTCATCTATCACTATAATTTGTTTAGTGCCCATTAGTCTTCCTAAGAATGGGTGTGTTTTGTGTAAACTCCATTTTACAAGACAATTTCTAATGGGTTTAAGAAAGGAGTTAATCTGAGCTCAGACCTTCGTATGTGGTGGCCTCTTCTCTCCCCATCAGGCCTCGCCATGCTCACCATGCCAGCCTCTCCATTTTCTATCTCTGTTGTCATAACGCCTCAGTTCCTTCAGACTGCTATAATAAAAATGCTATAAACCAGTGGGTGGTTGATAAACAGGAAACATGTGTTTCTCACAGTTCTGGAAGCTGGCAAGTCCAAGATGATGGTGGCAGCAGATTCACTGTCTGGTAGCAGCCAGCTGCCTGGTTCGTGGATGGCTGTCTTCTCACCGTGTCTTCACGTGGTGGAAGGGGTGAGAGGTCTCCTTCATAAGGGCACTTCTTCTATTCATGAGAGCTTTACCCTCATAATCTAATCCCCTCTGAAAGGACCCATCTCCAAATATCATCCCATTGGGCATTTGGTCTCAACATATGAATTTTCCAGGGACACAAGCTTTCAACCCATGGTCTATAAGTACCTTAGTCTTCTTGGGCTGGGAAGCTGCAGGCAGACACTTCTTCCAGTGCAGCTGAGAGAGCCCTGGCACACATATCCACCTCTGCTCAAAACCCTCAGTGCTTCTCTGTGGCCTTTCACAGTGGTTTTCCAAACAATGTCTGGGAAAACAAAACCATGCTTTGCACTATTGCTTCCATTTTACTTCAGTAACAATGCATAATTAATCTTGCAATTTTCAACAATGTTGAAGGAGAACATGTCATTTTGATGTCTGTGGGTATGAACAAGGTGGGGGGAAAATGTTCTGTCTGATAAAGTCCACATTCCTTAGAAAATCTGGGAGCCCCATGATCTGGTTCCTGCTTTCCTCCCCTCTGCCTCATCAGTCCTGTTTCCTCCACAAGCCCTAAAGTCTGAGACCCTCCAAGGTATCATGCCTTCTAGGCCATAGTGTGCTGTTTTCTCTATCCGGAATGCTCTTCCTCTTCTCTCTCATTGGCCAATGCTGGCTATTCTTCAAGGCACAAATCTCCTTACTTAAAAGAAGCTTCCTTAATTTCCTTTCCATCATCTTGATTGTGTCCCTGTGATAGTATTTGGATTGGCCTTCACTTTTGTTTTAGTGGCAGGGATTATGGCCTTTCCAAATATGTACCCTCCAGGCCGAGCACAGAACCGGGTAGCTGCTCAATGGATGTTTGGTGTATTAAGAAACAAGAACCAGAGTAAGCATGAGACACATCGGAGCTGGATCATCTACCTCATGTTCCTTCAACCACAGAGTCCCCCTTGCCTTGTAAGTCTTCTAAGGCCTCAGGGAGTCCCTGCCCCCTATTTCATCTTCCAATTCCTATGGGCCCATCAGAGAGAGTCCCCTTCTTGAGACATCTGTCTAATTCACTTATGTCAACTTAAATTACATCCCTCTGTTTTCTACCCTCACCAAGTCTTTGTGCTTGATATTTGTTCACCAAGTATATCAACAGTGTCGGGGGTTTAATCGAGATGTATGGACTATGAAAGGATTTACAGTATCCGCACATGTGTATGTTGGGGCCAGAGCTGGAGTCATCCATCATGCCCGCAAACTTGTCACCAAGGTGAAACGGCCAGATGTCTTATTTTCGCAATTTTGTAATTCTCTTTGAACAACCAAAAAAAAAAAAAAGTTCCATCCAGACAATACGTTTCTCTTCTAATAGGTGTCACCTCCAACTACAACTGTCTACATAACAAAGTGCACTGGGTGCCTCCATAACTCTCCTGGCTCAGATCTAATTCGGACCCAGACAACAGGACTCAGGAAAATGGAAAAAGGGAGATGAAAGCAGAGCTCCCAGTGGAACTGAGAATGACAAAATAGTGACACAGAAAGCACAATTTATCAAATGGAAACAAGATCAATCATAGCCAGACACTGTAGGTGCTCATGGTGCTGGGTCTGGTCTTCAGCTCTTGTCCCAGGGACACCACTTGTGAGGTTCCTTTCAATGTGAAGTGTAGCAAAGTGGATGCAAAGTTGTGGTTTAGGATCAGAGATAACCTTGGGTAAGTAGCTTAAATAATCTGAACTTATATCTTCTGATCTGCTAAGTTTGGCCAATAATGGCATTTATCTTCTAAAACTGCATGGGAATCAAAAGGAAAAATTCAGGGAAATCACTGAACAACATACTTGGCATGTAATAAGCACGTGGTGTGTAATAAACACATCATTATAATACACAAAAATGAAATTTGGAATACACAATAAAACAATTGTTTATAGTAAGAGAAAGATCAACAATGTCATATGATGGTTCTTGGTAATTATCAAACATAATTAGTAAATTTAAAAAAAAACTAAGTTTCTGGGCAAAAGTAGAAAATGCAAGATTCTGTAGACAAACAGATCTGTGTTTGAGTGTCAGACTCTCTACATTTTAGTTTTGCAAACACCTTCCCATCTTTATACTTAATCTTTACAATGGGTTTAATCAGCCATCTTCATGGGTTTGTGTGAGAAATAGAGCAATGATATCCTCGTACTCAATGTTGAGCCTGGCACGCGTTCAGTACAGGGCTGTGGGACGATTAGCACCAATCCCCTTTGGATTATGCTAAAGGTATGGATAGAAGAGTATTGCCCTAGAGGAAGAATCCTGAGTTTGAATCCTGGTACTTTTACTAGTAAGAGATAGATATTTATTCAATCTTTTGGATGCCTGATTTCCTCATGTGAAGAAAAACCAACATAAGTGTTACTGAGCTCCTGGGTCTGGGCACCTGGGGCCTATCCTTCCTGGGTCCTTCTAAAGAGCATCCAGAATGCCTCTCAAGGCTTTTCGCCCAAAGACCAACCAGGAGAAGTAGGACTTCCCACTGTTGAGAGTTGCCCCTGGGTGGTAACACTGTTGCATTTGCAGGTTGTACATGGAGGTTTGCTGAGTAGAACACACCAGCATTGGGGAATCAGAGTGGATGAGAAAGATGCATGACCTGAGCCTAAGGAGGGGAGACACCAACATGCAGGGCACTTAATCCCACATGCCACCACCTGAGCTGCCAGGGCCAGGGCCAGAGGTGACTTTGAGGAGATGGGAGCCAGGGAACAAAGAGGATGGATGCATTATATGTAGCGAATAATCTTGAATTGACTCAAGGGGTTAGGACCCAAATTTTCTCTCCCTGTTCTAAATATTTGGTTCACCTTACCCTGAGTCGATACAGCAACAAAAACCAGGTGTTGGCTGAAAATGTCTTTTAATGAAGTATGTGATGACACATTTCTGAAAACATCTGGATTCTTGATGAAATTTATGTTCAGTTTGCTCTCTCATTCACACACACAGTTACACACACACACACACACACACACACACACACACACACAGATTGAGAGAGAGAGAGAGAGAAAAGGGAATGGAGGGGAGGGAGATATAGATAGAGGAAGTGATAGTAACCTGTGAGTAATATCAAGGAGGCGGTGCTATGGACTAAATGTTTGTGTCCCCTCAAATCCATATATTGAAGCCTTAATTCCCAGAGTGAAGGTATTTGGAGTGGGGTCTTCAGGAGGTGATTGGGTTTAGATGAAGTCATGGGGAGTAGCCCCCACACACAATGGAATTGGTGGTCCTTCAAGGAGAAGGAGAGACCATCCAGCAAGCTCTCTCTCCCTATCATGTGACGACACATCAAGCAGGTTGTCATCCCTAAACCAGGAAGAGGGCATTCACCGAGAAACTTACCACCCTGACACCCTGCTCTCAGACTTCCAGGCTCCAGAAAGAAGCGTTTGTTACTTTAGCCACACGGTCTATGGTGTTCTGTTATAGCAGCCTGCACTGACTAACACGAGGAGGGGGGTCGGGGTGGGAGGGGAGCCCAGTCTGCATGGCCCTGCCCCACTACTCAGAGCTGAATTCCACTGTGAGGCTCTGGCTTGGGTGCAAGTCTCCTCTTGCAGAGATTATGGTATAAGGGTAAGAGACATCTATTATGTTGAACTTCCCTAAATCATCACCCTAAGGTCTTTGAAATTTCTCATTGCAAAGATTTAAGAAATTCTCTGTGTTATAGTAGGTGGGTAATTGATTTCACCTCTGGAGCAGACCATTCTTTTCTTGCAGAAATAGCACCTTTTGGGTGGGGAGAGAGGGGTTGCTGTCCTTCAAATTTACTCCCTCCTCCCTTGCTGCCCACAGTGTGTATATGTAGAGCAAAGACCCTTTCTGAGATGGGGAGTTTTAAGATGTTGAGTTTTAAGCAGCTGACTACCTATGAAAAGGTGCTCATATCATGGGCAGAGTTGAGTGTCTGCAACTCATGTTTCCTAGCAAAGGTTTTCTCCTCTAGGGGTTTTAGAATGAAAATGTTTCATTTGTTCTTGGGTATATAGGATGTCTGTGTGATCGTCTTCTCACAGGAAACCAGGAACTGAGAGCTTAAGGATTTTCCCACCATGTCCAGCTAAGGGGAGAATGTGTGCTAAACCCATATGAGATTGCTGATGTCCCATACCTGGTAAAATAGAGTTGGCAGCTCCAGAATGAAGGTCACCAGCCAGATGTGTTGCCCAGCACTTGGATGACTACCTTCTGGTAAGACTGTCCTGCAGGAAGAAACAGCATGAGGCCAACTCTTGTAAGAAGCTTCCTGGAGGAAGTGGGCTTTCTCTGGAAAGAGCAAATCTGGAAACAGAGAGAGGCATCTGAAGGAAGACCTTAGACCAGGGAAAAGGGGGCCTTTATCCCATGGAGGGACAGAGATGCATTCAGTGACTCACCAGTGTGGTGTGGAAGGGAAGGCCGATGCCTAGTGAGGGAAGCAGGACTGGTTATGAGACCCTTCCAGGACCAGCCTGGGGAAAAGCTCTTCCTGCAGAACATGAGAGCAGTTTTACCCAGCGTGAGCACTTTGGATGGTAATTCCCTTATTGCTCAAGACTGCGGGCAGTTTCCATTAAACATCACAGAACCACCTATCTCGAGGTTGTGGGGTAAAAAAGAAGACGTTCCTTCCTTTTCCCCAAAAGGCATTTGACCCAAGAAAGGCTGTTGCTTCCTGAGCTGCAGTGTCAGGTAGAGACCCCTAAGTGAAAACTCCAGTGACCAAGAGGTTACACCCCAGTGGGAATGGGGAAGAGCCCTGGTAGGAAGACTTGCTGGGCACCCTCAAACATACCCAGGACAGTGCCGAGTTCCTGCCACCACCCTAGGGGGGGCACAGGAGCACCAGGGGTTGGGGTTTCCTCCTTTCTTCCAAAATATTTGATTGTCCAGCTCAGTTCCTTGCCAGATGAATCTCTCCTTAAGAAATTGCCTGGAATGCAAAACGCCACAGCTATCTGATGTGTGGTGTTAGTGTCTTTTACTTGAAAAGGGAATAGTTAATGAAACTTAGATTTTCATAAACTTAAGTCATATTTTCTGCCCTTCACATCTGCCTTTACCCCTTTTAATAGAGAAATTGAATCTGAGATGAGCTTTTAATTAAAAATCTCATAATAATATACAAAATCCAGGAGATAAGGAAATTAAATATTCAATATGGATTTTTCCCCTCCTCTTTTCCTCTGCACATTTCCTGTTATTTGGCATGTACAAAGTTTATTAGAACAATAGGAGACAGTAGAACTTTTATTGTCAGAAAGGGCATTGCTGGAGAGGGTTAACATTGGTGGTCTACAGGTCTGATGGCCTTTTAACTTACTGGTCCAGAAATAAACCAAGGGTGGACACCCCCTTCTACACCTAGAGGTTGGAGAGCACCACCTTACTCTAGGCTAGCTAAATAAATGACAGTCCAGGACAGCAGCTGAACACCCTGAGAGGTAGGGAGGGCGGGGCTGTAGCAAGGGGGTTAAATGGACTAAGGTCCTGAATAAGGGGAAAAGAGAGAGAGATTCTAGGGAGAGAAGATCTCTTGAGAAGTAAGGAATCTCTTCTCAATTGTTTCTGTGTCTGACAAGCTGACACTCTGTGATTGTGGAATGCACAACCCCTTTCTTCCATGATGGGGGTATAAGAGTGTCGTCCCAGGAGAAAGAAAAATTCTTAAATGTCTGACGTTTGTAAATGATGTTTATTACTTTGGTTCTAATGAAATTCTAAAAAGAAAAATGATGGTATTTTGAAGTTCTATAGAAAATTCCAAATAATTTTGAAGTTCTTGGTGAAGAGAAGACTCTTGGACCCTTAGTTGACATCCACTGCTAAACAGTTCTGGGACCAGAAGCTTTCTGGAACACAGACCTCCTGGTAATATTTTCTAGTGTTTTCATAAGCCAACTCCTGGCTGGTGTCAAGTCAGGAGATTTTAAAGCCTACCATGGCAATCACTGGTGTAAAGATTTATCTGGAATGACAAGAGTAGGTTAACTAATGTCTCCGAGGGGGGTGGAAGGGACACAATGGTAAGAAAGCTGACAACACATCAATGCTTGTCATTGTGAATTCACAAGGACACATACTTATTTGTTGTGTGTTTGTTTAAACCCAACCTCATTCTGAAAAGAATCCAAGGATGTCCTTACATATAGCACAGCAAGATAAAAAATAAAAATAAAAATAAATTAGAAAACTGAGGCAAAGAGAAAATAAGCTGAAATAATAAGAGGAAAACAGGATTTAGAAAAGTCATCAAGCAGAAAAGCATGCTGTGAAGCTGTGTGTGATGATTCCAGTCGAGCCACAGACTTGTTTCTTAGCAAGATGAACTGAATTTTCTATAGGTAGAGGCACATAGGCCAGCCCTCAAATTAGCATTTGGACCCATTTCCATGTGGCAGGAACAGCTAGATGGAAACTTCATGTGAGTAGAGCTCTGTTCCTATGGTTGGGGGGACATACATTCTTCCTTAAGAAATATTTTAATGCCTTCATTTTCATTTGATTTGGGAGAGTCCATGAAAAAAATTCTCAAAGCCAGTTTCAAAGCCAGATGGTGCATTCATTTGTTCATTCAATAATGAATTAACAACCTATTACTGCCAAATGCCAAGCTAGGTGCTGAGGACAGAGGCACTGATAGTTCAGGGTTGCTGCCCACATGAAGTTAGGGGAGACCGACAAGCAAAAGGCCAATAGCTTGTCAAGGATGAGTGCTGGTCATAGATGCATCTGTGGGTATATAAAATTGGGGTGCACTCCAATGTAGGAAGGCATGGAAAGGGAAGTCCCCAAGAGGTAGAAACTGATATTCTTTTGGCCTCTTTGGATTTCATTCATTCATTCCTTCACTCAGACCAGGACTTTTAGAGTCACATTTCCCTGAATCTTGTCATCATCTGGCACATCTTCAACCTCATGCCTTTCTAGCTTTCTTTCCGTTATTCCTGCTATACCTGCTTTTCAATCACAAAGAGAGAATTTGGTAGACCTATATTTTCATTCTAAGGGTAATTTCTGTTAAATTATTTGTACATTAAAAAATAATTCTGCATCGATCCTATTTTGATTACCACACTTAACATAAAGGAAAAAATGTCCGATTGGAAAAAGTGCTAGAACGTAAAAGCAGAGAATTACTGTGATCTTAGCTTAGACATTGTTAACTGTGTTACCTGAAACAAGGCAGTCAGCCTGTCTGAGTTTCAACATCTTACCTGTCAAATGGAGGTTAAACAGGTACCTGACTCAGAATGGGAATTAAATGAAATACTACATGTAAAGTGCTTAGTCCCCAGATGGTATTTGACAAATGCCAATTTCTCCTTGGATCGGACATTACCTTGAAGAAATGTTTTTGTGATCAATTCAACTTTTCATTAAACATTCTTTTTCAATATATACCAAGCAGTGTAATGGGAACAAGGAGAAGGACATCACTCTGTCTACTGGAGGCAAGTCCATGACTACTGGCTCACTGGCACCCACCTTCACGGTCACACGGTAGTAGAACCTCCCTCTGAATTCCAACGTGAAAGTTGTTCCAGTGTAAAGGACCCTCACAATTTCCCTGAAACCAGTGTCAGATCCTGTCACTGCCCATTGTAACAGCAAGTCTTCAGAGAGGGCTCCCAATGATTGCTGCCTCCCAATATCTTCCCCCTGTGTTAATCTCCTCCAGAACTGAATTAGGGCTGTCATTATGGTTCACTTTGACCAACAGAATGTGATAGAAGTAATGCCATACAACTTCCAAGGCTGGGTCTTAGGATACCTTTGGTTTTCCCAAGGTTATTCACTTCCTGGAATACCCCCTCTCAGGACCCAGCCACCATGCTTTGGGAAGCCCAAGCCACATGCAGGCCACATGGAAGAGAACCAAGGTCCTTAGTTCTCAGCCCCAGCTGAGCCCCCAGTGACAGCCCACACCAACTACTAGAACATGTGAATGAGCCTTCTTGAATGTGCTAGCCCCAGTGAATTCCCTTCTGAATATAGTACCAGCTCCATCACAAGGAGAGGAACTGACCCACTGAGCTCAGTCAATCTACATAATAGTGAGAAATAATGAAATGGCTGTTGTTTTAAGCCTCTTTGCTTTGGGCTAGTTCATTACACAGAAATAGATCATCAAAACAACTAGTGTTTGTCCCATCCTTTGTCACGTGCTAATATGTCTATGGCCAGTCTAATTTGCCAGGTCTCAACTGTAGAACAGGACAATGCCACAGAGCATACAAGACAATATCCAACTGCCAGTATTTGGGCTGATGGCTTTTCTAGGAATTTGAAAGGCTGATCTGACTAGAGCCTACTGGGATTTGTTATATAAATGTCCCAGTTCACTTGACTCTTGGGTGGGATAATGGTGAGAATATATTCCTCATCATTTCCCAGAGTTTAGCCATGCAGTTGAGCTTCAAGTCCTTTTATGGCAGTTGACTTAAAAAACATACCTTTTAGTGGCTTACTTTTCTGGAAGAACCAAAATTAAGACCTTCATATGGGACAGATTATAAATGGCTGTGTATGGATGTGCAGGTTATTGTAGTCTAAAATGGGTATCAGTAGGGGCACCTAGGTGGCTCAGTCAGTTGAGCATCTGACTTCAGCTCAGGTCATGATCTCATGGATTGTGAGTTTGAGCCCCACATCAGACTCTGTGCTGACCACTCAGAGCCTGGAGTCGGCTTCGGATTCTGTCTCCCTCTCCCTCTGCCCCTCCTCTGTTCATACTCTGTGTCTCTTTCTCCTTCAAAAATAAATAAACATTTAAAAAGTTAAATAAATAAATAAATAAATAATATGGGTATCTGTAAAGCCCCTAACATTCTCCCCACCACATGATACATGTTGAAAGAGAGTAATGTCCATTTATTGAACCCTTGCTATACATACACATTCTAAGCATTGTACATATATGAGCTCATTTAATTCTTTTTTTATTAAGTTTATTCATTTATTATATCTGAAAGAGAGAGAGCAAGCACAAGTAGGGGAGGAACATAGAGAGAGAGGGAGACAGAGAATCCAAAGCAGGCTCCAGGCTGTGAGCTATAGCACAGATTGAGAGACAGAGAGAGACAGAGAGTGAGTGGGTGGGGGGTGAGGGTGGGCAGAGAGAGAGGGAGACAGAATCTGAAGGAGGCCAGGCTCTGAACTGACAGCACAGAGCCTGACGTGGGGCTTAAACCCACTAACTGGGAGATCATGACCTGAGCTGAAGTCATGCTTAACTGAGTGAGCCACCCAGGCACCCTATAATTCTTATAACAACCCTCCAAGATACGTATTATTCACATCATCTCCATTTTGTAGATGAAGAAGATGAGGGTAAGGGAGGCTAAGTGTCTTGCCCCGTGGTTACTCAGCCAGGAAGCAGCAGAGCTGGGATTTGAACCTAGATTATGTGACGTCAGAGTCTACCTTGTAAAGTGCTAGGCCACTTCTTACCAACATATAGCTCTTAGCTATTAATGGAAATGAAGTGACCACAGGCTTTGAATGCATTCAAAATATTAAAATTCAAGAGAAAAAGGACAAGCCCGCTATTAGGCTAAAGACATGTATTACCTAGGAGCTCACTATATAAACTCAGCCCAAACATGATTTTGACTTTCTCTGCATAAACCCAACAATCAAAAATGGAAGTCTGTGGATCCAACTTTGGCTCATTACATAGGAGGGTTTTCCAATAGTCAAAAATATTCAACAATAAAATGGGCTGCTTGAGCAATTTCTTGAACCCTAAGAGCATTCATGTCATTTGTACTGTTTGTAGCGGAGGGGTTTTGTGCTTCCAGTGGTTACACAATAAGATGTTTAAGGCCCCTCCTGACTCCAAGATTCAACAACACAAATTAATTGGTGCTTATGACCCTAGGCTGTTACTCATGTCTGTCAATGAGATATTACAGTCTCTAATGTGGAAATTAACTTACTGTATACTCTCCTTCCATCCTTTCATCTTTCCAGGGTTGTTATAAAGATAAGAAATGATGCATATATAGTGCCGGCCACACAGGAGGCACATGATGGGGCTAATTGGCAGTGGCTGTTATGAGGTAGCCCGGATGCTTGCTCTTCGCATTGACCATGCAGAAGGAGGCAGATGCGTGCTAAACCTTCAGATAAATGGTCCCCTTATTTCCCACAAGAGCCCTCGAGGTAGGTTTCTTATCCTTACGTGCCAGGGCACAGGAGTTGAGAGAGGTGCCCAAGGTCACACAGCCGGTCTATGGTGCCACCACATCTGCCTGATCCCAGAGCACTCTCTGCTACTGCTGTGCAGCCTCTGAATGGAAAGCCAGTTGGTGGCACCAATCAATTCTTATCCATCACAACTCAAGATCTTTTCTGAAACAACCTCTCTCTCCTTTTGGTAAGAACGACAGGAGAGAACTTAATAGAAAGAAAGGGCATTTTGCGGTAAGAAAAGGTTGTCATTTTGTTGCTTTGACTGTTGGCCCCTAAAACATACACATGATTAATAAACTCACCGTAAGCAATCGTTCTCAAATTATTTTTTTCCTGAATCCCACAGAAATTTTGATTGTTTTATAGTAACTGCCGCTGTGACACAAAGTGCCTTTAGCAAACATCAAACATGGCTAATGCCTTCACCAGGTGAAATGGCTGCCCATGGAATAACAGCCCCACCAGGTGGGACTTCCAGTGAGGGACTTGGTCTTGATTGAGGCCTTTGAACATGAGATATAACCTGGCCCAGGGGAGCTTCACTCAGAGCCAAATGAATGTATTGAGATGCAACTTAGTTGGGCAGATTTTTTTTTTCTTTTTTTTGCAAAAGGGGTTTTTACTTTATGATTTTGCTTAATGTTCTTCAAACTGCAGCCATAGGAAATAGGATGGAAGACTCTAGACATAGTATAGAAACACCAGTTCCCAATGCTCGTTGTAGACTAGTCATTTAACTTGTCTGGACCTCCATTTTTAGGGAATAGGAAAAGAATAGGGGAGAAGGGAGGGAGAAAGAAGAGAAAAGGACAGTGTGGGAGTTGGAGGGAGAAGGAAGAGGAAGAGGAGCAGGAAAGAAAGATACAAGGGAAACCCCAGGGAGAGGACATATTCCTCAGGCCATCCTGCATTGGAAGTCTGGATTCTCTGGGGACATGTGAGGTTTA
Organism: Hyaena hyaena; assembly: GCF_003009895.1. NCBI lineage: Eukaryota > Metazoa > Chordata > Mammalia > Carnivora > Hyaenidae > Hyaena > Hyaena hyaena. The sequence goes on from NW_024080801.1 coordinate 2,432,003, forward strand.
GTTTCCCGTGTCTGACAGTGTGGCTAACCCAGGGCTTCAGGGCTACATCTGTTGTAGACACAGGCATGCCAATGAGCCATGTGGCCGTACTGTCACCGAGCCCCAAATCCCCTCCCATCCCTCCAAAGGCAGAGCCATGATTCTGACCTAGAACTGTAGTAGCTGAAAACAGCTGCATGTCACACAAAAGCAGAGCAAGAGAAGTCCCCTGCTGCATCACATCAGTGCTGCCTGGGACAGCTGTGGCCAGTGGAATGTGGGAGGGGGGACCCTGCATCACTTTTTCCAGAACTCCTGAAGTGCCATTCCTTTATCCTGGTCCCAGAGCAAAGTCCAAGTGCAGGAGAGCCACAGCCAGAACAAGGTCACAGCTGCCCCAGGAGAGGTGTGCAGCAGGAGTGAGAAATAAACCTTGTTGTGTGAGTCACTGAGAGATGGGGGTTGTGTGTTTCTACAGAATTCCTGTGCTATCCCAATACCTACTGATTATAGGGAAACTTCAGGAAGGGAAAAATTGCACGCTAGAGTAAGTGGCAGGGCTCAGTGATGCCTCAACCATTCCAGTGATGCCTGCTTCCGAGCTTTCACTCCCATGGAGGTGGTCCCTGCAAGCACGTTCATGTTGTAGATTCCTCTTCTCCTAACTCAGGCTCACCCCATCCCCTCTTAGTTTCTGATCCTAGGTAGAAACCAGGCTGATGTTTCCCCCCAGCGGCTTTGTTCTTAGCTCTGGACCCATAGGGAATGTAGGAAGAACTATGTTTGACTGTAACTCTCTCGAGGAACAAAGAACTTGCCAGAACACCGTGCTAAGACACCTGGCCAAGTTTTACCTGGCTTCCACCAGCACAAAACTATGCCCCTAAAGGTGTCTCCAAGCTGAATCAATGCTGCTAAACCACTGCACATATGTTGTCATTGCCAAACCATGCTCAGTGATTCTCAGCTGCCTTCTATGGTTTCCAGTTCCCCATAGCCCTGCTAGTACCTCCGTGTCTGCCTTTGCACTTCCCATGGACCCCTCTTCTCCCCTCTCTTCTCTCCCTTTAGAAACCTCATCTCCATTGTCTGAGTTGGAGTTGAGCTCAGTTCAGCCTGGAGTTTGGCTCCCCACCTGCCATGGTCTGAGCAGAGTCTGTCTTGTCACCTTCAACAAGGGTCCAGTGTGCTTCTCGTTGACACCAGGGACCCCACTGTCAGGTAGGGATGTATCTTTCCTCTCTGGGAATGCCACACTGGGATGTTTCTATTTCTTTCCTCAAAGTATCTTCTTTCCAGCAAAGGATACCATTGTCCCCTACCTGCCTTTGCATGCAGCCTGCTCTGCTCTGGGAAGGTCCTTCCTCCCATGTTCTGCTCAAGAAACTCTCCCAGCTTCAGAATAGGGCTTTCATCCTGGGGAAGGAATAGCCAAGTGGAGCATTAGCACTTGATACCAGGTGAGTAGGGAAAGCGAAGGAGGTGTGGACGCTCCAGGTAAAAGCAACCGCTGGAGAAAAGGTCTGGAAGCAAGACAAAAAGCATGCAAGCAGGAAAATGTTAAGACCTTTCAATAGGCCAGCGAAGCGGGGAGGCTGTGGAAATGAACATGGCCAGAGCCACAGGAAGGTAAACAGTTAAACGTATGTTTTAGAAAGATCACTGCCTTCATCACAGGATGGCCGGGAGAAGGGATGGTGGAGACAAAAAATCCATCGTATTTACTTTTCACTACCCAGAATTTAGCACAGTGAGTGGCACATGATGCTCCATGCCTACAGCTCTTCTCTAATTTGTTAGCAAGTGTCTAAATGCTAACATTTACCCAAGTGCTACTGTATGGCTCATACTCTGCTAGGTGTTGGATAAACACGCTTCATTTTATCTTCAAAACAAGCTGAAGGGAAAGACACTGTATTTATCCTCATTCTACTGGGGTTGGGGGGTGGCTAATGCTTAGTTTGCTTCCATTACGCATTCAGGGCTGCAGAGTAAGAAAGTGGTCAAGCTGGATCTGACCCTAGGGGTTGCTTCAAAGAACCCGCCTTCCTAACTACTGGGGTGCAGTGTTCCCGAAGCCCCCTGAACATAAGAATCATCCGAGGCACTCCTTAAACTGCCAAGTCACTGCCAGGGAGGGGGTGGGTCTCAGCTGGGCTCGCAAAGTCTGCTGGTTTTTACCAGTCTGTTCATTATCACAGGAGCCCCAAGTGATGTTTCTTCTCAGGGAAGTTTGGAAAACGTGGGGGTAATAATGAATCCTTGTTGAACTGGCCAGAAGGTGACAAAAATGCCTAGTGAGAAGTGACACTGCCTCACTGGAAGCTGATTAGCATGACAAGGAGAGCAGAGCCAGGGGCACTTCAGCCCTGGCTGGGGGTGAGGAGAACGCTGGGGGACCCGAGGTGTCAGGCTCTGTCTCAGATCCCTCCCGCCATGACAAGCAGCAGGCAAGACCAAAAGAGATGGAGAGGAGCCCTCAGTTGCCCCCAGTCAGCACTGCAAACACTCTGAGCTTCAGAGAGGGGAATGCAAGTACATCCGGTCACTGCTCAGCAGTTAGGTACCCTCCTGGGACCCTTCTCTGGGGCCCAAGCCTTGTGAGCTGAGTCAGTCTGCTGAGGATGGGCTCCCAAGTCCTTGCAGGCATAGTCAAGCTCACTGCCTGGGCCTGCATCTCACTGGCCCACGTGACCGTCTCCTCGGAGCAACCCCACCTCCCCTGTGCCATCCCTGGAAACGGCACAGAACCTCTGATGGTCCTGGGGTTTGGCTGGTGACACTCATCCCGCGCCTCCTTGCCTTGCTTTCCTCTTTATCCCTGTCTGGGTGCTAGAAGCTCCCCACTCTTGATGTCACCCAGCCCCCCCACGTCTGGCCACCTTCCTGACCTCTCACCTTGACGACTGGGGTTTTCTCTGTCTGAATCATAACATTTGTACGGATTCTGGCTCAGACACAACCCTCAAGTCTCTCTCCCTCCTTGTTGAGCTCATCTCCCCAGCCCCGCCCACCCCACCGCGCCCATTGATCTGCCAGACCCTCAAAGACTGAGGCTGGGAAGAGACGCCTTTGCCACTAATCCAGGGCCTTTTCTAAAGGCCATGGCCAGATGTGCAAACTATTTTGATGGGGGCAAAAGTGAATTTAACTGTAACATAATTTGCCTAAATCAAAGCTTTTTACATCTTAATGTGAAGACAAATTACCTATGGAGCTTATTAAAATGCAGGTTCCTACCTGAGGAGAGAATGGGCAGGTGGTGGAGATTACAAACCCCTAACACACACTCAGGTGACCTCAGTGCTGCTGGCCCAGGGCCCTCACTGTGAGTAGTTAGGTGGCTGTGATGCCCAGGCCAACTCAGCTGGGGCCAGGTCACCCGGGAGCCCCCCTTGACCTCCCGCTCCAGCTCACCTGAGCAGGCACCCTTCTGGCACCTCCAGTGGCCCACTCTGCTGACCGTTTCCGTGGTAACTACCACCTACCCAGCAAAACCAAGAGCTCTCTGAAGGGAAGAAGGGGATCTTCTAGCTCTCCCTTCCCAGGCCCCGGCGTATTTCATGTTGGCATTTGTTGCTTGAACGAATGGCTATAATACGTCTGATTAAATAAAATGAAGTGTGCCAAAGACCTAGAGCAAAGCTCAGCAAACTCCTACTGTGAAAGGCCAGATAGTCACCATTTTAGGCTCTGTGAGCCATATGGTTTCTGTCACAACCACTCAGCTTTGACGTGGATGATATGTATATGAGTGGGTGTGGCTGGGCTCCAGTCTCACACTTTACAAAATAGTCTATGGGCTGGATTTGGTCCGAGGGACATGGTCATCCACCCCCTGGTCGAAGGAATTCTCTTTTTAATTTGGACAAACATTCAAGTTTGGTTATTTGTGTTTTATGTTTTTTTAATAGCATCAACCAGTTTTTTTTTTTTGTTTTTTTGTTTTTTTTTTGCTGGATGATATCAGGTCTACAAAGATGACCGGGTATAGGATCACTGTGTTGAATCCTCTGTAAAATGAGAACAAGACCCATCTACTTCATGTCCCTTGATTCCCCCTCTGACGTTCCCACCAAAAAAAAAAAAAAAATGCGGTGTCCCTTTGTGCTTAATCAAAAACTAGAAACTTGGCTTTCCCTGCAGACTTGGTCTTGGTTCAATCTTTAAGCTTTTAGCTTTCCTCTTTGCTCAGGAAGCAACCCCAGGCCTAGGCCCCCCCAGGGAAGCCAAATCTCCTTATGGCTCCGTAGCCCAGTCCAGCCCATTCTCTGCGGCCATCAGAAGGAGCTCAGGTAACCCTGCTCAAGAGACGAGCTGTTAGGGCACCTGACACAGGAAGCCATCTGCTGACACCTTTCTCCTCCTCCTCCTCCTCCCAGTCTCCAGAGGAACACATTGCTGCCTGGAAGATTCTGGTTGGATACAAAGGATGGCTGTTATGCAAGGTCTCTCTCTTGGCTTCCCTGGGAGAGTGACAAGTAACATAATAAGCTCGCAGATCACACCTTCTTGTCCAACTGTTCCCACCAGATTGGCTTCTCACTTTGAAAGTTTGCCCAAGCGGGTGGCACAGGACAGAGACACCTCTGGCCGGAGTGCCAACAACTTCCACTGGAATCCTACATTCTCATCTAACACTTGTCACCTCACACATTTCTCAGGGAGCCTTTCACTGACTCTTGCGTTCTCCAGAACCAGGTCGGTGCAAACCTGTGAGGTTTTCACCAGCCCAAGGCGAAATGAGAAAAAGCACCTGTGACACTCTAGGTGTATCTTCTGTTGTTCCACTTCCTGTCCTTCAGAACATTTGTCCAAATCTTTCATTATAGATTTATGTGTACGGCTCCCTACAAGCCTATATTTTCCATGAGAGAAGAAGCATGTTTGTTTCTTTCTCCTCTGCAGGTGCAGCATGAAAGATGGTTTTCAAACTATGGCATAGCAGGTCACTACCAACCAGGGTGGATGATGGCCAGTTCACGGTACCAGTGGGTTCCAGAGGGAGCTCAGCCCTGCCCAAAGCTGAGTGTGGTGCCTGATGCAGGCTAAATTCTCCACCAGCATTTAAAAAAATTTTTTTTAAATTTTTTTATTTATATTTGAGAGACAGAGAGAGAGACAGCGCAAGCAGGGGAGGGTCAGAGAGAGAGGGAGACACAGAATCCGAAGACAGCTCCATGCTCTGAGCTGTCAGCACAGAGCCTGACGCAGGGCTCGAACCCATGAATGACAAGATCATGACCTGAGCCGAAGTCAGACACTTAACCAACTGAGCCACTCAGGCGCCCCTCCACCAGCACTTTTTGGAATGAATACATGAATGTAGCATGTTTTTCATGAAGCTAAGTTTAGTCAATTTAGAGAACTGAGCTTTATTCTAAGAGTATATCCTCACTTTCTGATGTGGGAAATCAGAATACTCTTTCTAAAACAAAACTAGAGTGGTAGTAGATAGTAGAGTTTGTTTGTTTTTCACTTAACATCTTATATAGTAAAAAAAAAAAAAATTTTGAAGGCAAACCTCATCAGACCCAAAATTATTTTGAAACACTGAATGTTTAACAAATCCAGGATTCAGGAAACCTCTGACTTACACTATCTTTGTATTATTATTATTGTTGTTATTATTAAGGTATAATTTACATACCATAAAATTCATCCCTTTAAGTTGTAGAGTACAGTGGGCTTTAGCACATTCATGGAATAGTGCACCCATCACCGTTATCTAATTCGAGAATATTGTCACCACTCTGAAAAGTCTGACACCTATGAGCAGTCAGTCTCCATTTCCCCCTTCCTCCTCCCCCTGCTTTCTGCCTCTATAAAAATGCCTCTTCTAAACATTTTGAATAAGTGGAATCATAAAACGTGGACTTATGGGTCGGACTTCTTTCAATTAGTGTAATGTTTTCAAGACTCGTCTATATTGTACCATTACTGCACCCCTTTCAATGACTGAATATTATCCCTGTGTATGGACATACCACATTTGCTTATCCATTCACTAATTGGGTTGTTACCACTTTTGGGCTATTATGGACAACACTGCTGTGAACATTTATGTACAGATTTTTGTTTGGACACTTGTTTTAATTCTTGTGAGTATACGCCTAAGAATAGAATTGCTGGGTCATATGGTTAAGTCTTTGTTTGACCATACGAAGAGCTGCCAAATTGTTTTACAATTTGCTTTACAACAGTAAAGTGGATGCACCATTTTACTTTCTCACTAGCAACTTCTCTACATACTCAACACTTTTTGTTGTCTGTGTATTTCAGCCATCTGCCTTAGTTCAGGGTGGCTGCTATATCAAAAACACCATAGACTGGGGTCTAAAGCAACAAACATTTATTTCTCTTAGCTCTAGTTGCTGCAAAGTCTGAGATCAAGGTGCTAACAGATTCAGTGTCTGGTGAGAGTTCTCTTCCTGGTTTGTAGAGAGCTGTTTTCTTGATGTACCCTCACATGGGAAAGTGAGGGATCATCTCTTTCAGGTCTCTGTTTACACGGACACTAATCCCACTCATGAGGGCTCCATCCTCATGATTAACCTAATTACCTCCAAAAGCCTTGCCTCGTAATATGATCAAACTGGGGATTGGGCTTCAACCTATCAGTTTAGGGGAAACACCAGCATTCAGTCCATACACTAGAGGGCATGAAGTGAAATTTCGGGCTGATTTGATTTGCATTTCCCTAAAGGCTAATGATGTGAAGCTTCTTTTCATTTTTTAATAAAAAATTTTTTTTAACATTTATTTATCTTTGAAAGAGAAACAGCACAAGCAGAGGAGGGGCAGAGAGGGAGGGAGACAAAGATTCCAAAGCAGGCTCCAGACTCTGAGCTGTCAGCACAGAGCCTGACAGAGCCTGATGTGGGGCTTGAACCCACAAACCAGGGAATCATGACCTGAGCCAAAGCTGGATGCTTAACCTAATGAGCCACCCAGGCGCTTCTCGTATGTTTATTGACCATTTGTATATCTTCTTTGCAGAACTGTCCATTTAATTCCTTTGTCCATTTTAAAGTTTATTTTCTTGTTGTTTTGAGAGAGACCACAGCAAGTGCGAGTGGGGGGAGGGGCAGAGAGAGAAGGATTGAGAATCCCAATCAGGCTCCATGCTCTCAGCACAGAGCCTGATAGGGAGCTTGATCTCATCAAGTGTGAGATCATGACCTGATCCAAAATTAAAAGTAGGATGCTTAAATGACTGAACCACCTGTGTGCCCCTGTCCATTAAAAAAAAACAAAAACAAAAACAAAACAAAACAAAAACTATCTGTCTTGATGTCCTGATGTAAGAGTTGTGAGAGTTGTTTATGTATTCTGAATACTAGACTCTTAGCAGTATATAATTTGCATTTTTCCCCTTCCTGTGGGTTGAATTGTAATTTTCTTGACAGTGTCCTTTTGCATGAGTTTCTAATTTTAATTAAGTCTAATGTTTCTATTTTTTTTCTTTTTTCTACTGTGCCTTTGTCTAAGACACCATTGCCTAATCCAGGATTGCAAAGATTTACACCTTTGTTTTACTCTAAAAGCTTTATAGTTTGAGCTTTTACTATTTGATCTATGATTCATTTTCAGTCTGCGATTCATTTTGAGTTGATTTTTATATATGGTGTGAGGTAGGGGGTCCAAATTCATTCTTTTGTATATGGGTATCCAGTTGTTTCATTGCCATTTGTTTCCTGAAAGACTATTCTTTCTTCCATTGAATTGTTTTGGCTTTCTTGTTACAAATCAGTTAACCATAAATGTATGGGCTTATTTTTGTACTTCCAGTTCTATTACATCGATCTATACATCTATCCTTATGGTAGTACTACGCTCCTTTAATTACTATAGACTTCCAGTGAGTTTTGAAATCAAGAAGTGTAAGTCCTTCATCTTCATTCATTTTCTTTCTTAGATTGTATGGCTATTCTGGAAACTTTGTCTTCCTTTGGGAATTTTAAGATCAGCTCATCAATTTCTGCTGGTCATCAATTTTTCTGAGGCTTTGCCACAGTTATCAATGCCTCTAGACAGAGATGATGATTCAGGTCAAGACCTGGGGGGGGTGCATGACAGAGACTGACCAGAATCCTCAACTTGTTCCAAGATACGCTCTTACTCTAGTAAAACTGCTGAAAGGCCTGAGTGGATGGGGCTCCACTCGGATAATGTGAGGTTCCTCACCTTGAATTCTACTTGTTGTGGAGTCACTGGTCCCTAAGTTCCCAGAAAACCTTCCCTCCATGCTCCCTCTGTCCAAGGAGAAACACCAGTGCTAAGGGATCTCGCCACCATGGGTGCCCAGAGCACACTGTGGCTGCCTGTCATGGCCCTCCTTGCACTATTATCATTGGTCAATCTTATTCTCATTTACTTTAAGCCCCATGAGAGCAAAGGACACATCAAGTGTCCTCTAGGCTGTTTCTGGCCCTGTAACCATCATGGCCTGCAAAGTAGAGACAGTATTCTGGTCAATTGCCCATACTTCTAGCCTATTTCTGACCAGGCTACTCTTATATCACAGCCTAGATCCTCAACTCTGACAACTTCTTCTCCCCATACCCCATAGACAGGTGAGTCTGTGCTCTCCCAGATTGCAGACATCACCTCTCCACTGCACCCTTCAAGCTCCCAGCCTTTGGCTAATGCAAACTTAGGGAAACTAAGTCTACTTCTAGCTTCTCAGTTAGTATGTGGACCAGCCACAGTCCACTCTCCCACCCATTAAAGGGTCATAGGAAATTGCTCTTAGAGGGTAGCCTGGAGCAAAGAGGCAGTTGGAGGGGGGAGAAGGGTAATGGGTGCACCTGGAAGGAGGCCTCAAGAGAGAGCTAAGGACGAGGCACCTGGGTGGCTCAGTCGGTTAAGCATCCGACTTCAGCTCAGGTTATGATCTAACGGTTCGTGGGTTCGAGCCCCGCATCAGGCTCTGTGCTGACAGCTAGCTTAGAGCCTGGAGCCTGTCTTCGGATTCTGTATCTCCCTCTCTCTCTGACCCTCCCCTGCTCATGCTATCTCTATCTCTCTCTCAAAAATAAATAAAACATTAAGAGAGAGAGAGAGAGAGCTAAGAAGAACTTAGTGGGTATGGAATCTGAAAAGGAGTAGAGAGAAGATAAAAGGTGCCTCATAACTCACAGAAGACATTCATTAACCACACAATTTGGACCACGGTCTTCTAGGAAATACGGGAGTGCAGACTCAGTCTTGTCCTCACAGGTTATGCAATGTTAAAACATACAAGAGCATCCACCTTCTTAAAATGTAATACAAGTCATCTCTAAATTCTGGTGTAGTAATTGCTGCAGAGAAAAAGGTCAGATGCTAGTACAGCATATACAACAGGCATTGTTGTCTGGCTGGTAAACTTGCTATTCCCATCCATGCTCTCCCCACTCTTACCACTTGTTCTTACCGTCCTCCACTGTGGAGGCTGGAGAACCAGGTACTTCCCCAGCCTCTCTTGTAGCTAGGAGTGACAATGAGATGGGGTGCTGTCTAACAGAAGACAAAGGGAAGACTGCTGGACACTTCTAAAAAAGCCTTTGCTTTCCTAATGAAGAAGACATCACCATTTGGAATTGCTTCTGCTCCCTTTTCGTTGCCTTAAACATGGTGTGGTGCCTGGAGCTGCATCAGCCACTTTGCAACCATGAGATGACAAGCATGAAAATGAACAGACTGATGATGGAATGGAAAAGTAAGGGAGTCTGGAGCCTCACTGAACAATGAAGCCCTCAATAGCAATCACCTACCTCTAGGGTTTGTCTGACTGCTTTTCAACTGCTAGAGAGAGGGGTCAGGGATGACATCATCTGTGTGTCCCCATTGCCCTGTGCAGCTGCTGGCACATCACAGACATTCAAAGACTATGTGGTCCACTGGCCAGCAATTCCTTGCATTGCATATGGCCCCCAGTACTTAATTTAAACAAGACTGCCTGACTTGCCCAGGCACTGCCCAATGTAACAGGGATTACTGCAGAGCTAGACACACCTTTTTCATTGGCCATGACTGTCTTTCTCTGGCCTGTGGTAATCAGCCTCACTCTTAATGTACAATCGCATCCTCCCCAGGTCCCAGGGTGATGTGCCTCCTTCTAGGAGAATGCAGGACATTTACAGGAAAGGGAGGAGATGATAAATTCATAGAACACGAGTGTTCAAAGACATCCTAAAAACCTCCCCACTCGGGAGTATAAATTGGTGCAACCAACTTTGAAGAGCCATTTGGCGACGACTAATAAAGTACATGCATAAGCCATTTCCAGCCGCCCCCTTAAGGGTATACTCTTCAGAGAAACACTTCAATGTGGGCATAGAAGACATGCACATAGAAGTTCATTGTCACAGGTTCTGTAAAAGCAAACACACCGGAAACTCCCTCACTGTCCTTCCAAAGGGACTGTACTGATGACTTACATTCTTACAGTCCATGCTGCTGAGAGAAGAAAAGCAAGGTGCAGAAAGACAAAAGAGAGCGGCAGCTGCTTTAGCCCAGAGCAGGCTGCATGACAAAATACCAGAGACTGGGTGGCAGACACAGCGCAGAGCTTCCTCACAGTTCTGGGGGCTGGAAGTCTGAGATCGGGGCCAGCGAGTCTTGTAGACATCCTCGTTCTCACTCTATCCTCACATGCCCTTCCTGGGGCTCCAATCCCATCGCAGCAGGGCCCCCCTCATGAGCTAATCACCTCACAAAAGCCCTACCCACCCCCCAAATACCACGGAATTGGGGGCTAGGGCTTCACTACATGAAAGTTTGGAGAGACACAGATAATCAGTCTCTAACAACTGCTAATTCCTTAGGTCACACGCTCACCCACAGCCACCCAGTCAACCGATAACAAAGCCTCTCTACCCCCAGCTCCAGGCCCCCTCCCCCACACTATATTGGTGTTCAACAGCTACACTCATTCCTTCCTGCCACCATCATTTTCATTGTAAGAATGTGTATCATCATTACTCTCTTCTATAATGTCACCCACTACTCTTTCCCGTCCCACCCCATGTGCCTGGGATTCCAGGGACATTTGTACTCTGCACGCTCTCCTCTCTCTTTATCTTGGTCTGTTAGTTGTGCTTGTGAGTCCCTGTGCCTTCTCCCAAGAGCTGCTAACACATGTATTCAGTTAGTCCACAAATATTCATTGAGTGCCTAGATGCCAGATACTATAGCAGCACTGGGGACTGAAAAATAAGATGTGGCTTCAGCTCTAAAGAGTTTGGAGTTTTGTGGTGAATACATGTAAAACCCTTATTACGCTCCAGACACTGTTTTAAGTCCTTTACTGAAATGGGTTCATTTACTTCTCAGAACGTCATCAGCCCCATTTCACAGATAAAAATTACTGAGGCAAAGAAGTTTAGGTCAACTCCCCAAGGTCACACTGCTTGCAGGTGGCAAAGCCAGGATTTCAGGGAGTCTGGCTCCAAAGTCTAGGAATGACAAATATCCCCCAGATGTGTCCACAGACATGCAGGGCTCTGTGCTGAACTGTAATACCCAGATCAGGACGATGTGGGAACCCAGAGGAAGAAGTATTCTTGGAAGGCTGTTCTTGTTCTGAGAGGAAATGACCTTTTAGCTGAGTCATGAAAAGGGTCAGAATTCATCCAGGTGAAATAGAACAGCTCTCCAGACCAAGGGAAAGGAATGTGCAAGACTAAGGTATGTGAGGGAGTAAACACGTTCAGGTGTTGTGAGATATTTGATGAGGCAGGATCAGGACTGAGAGAGGGGACATGCAATCCATCCATTTCAAAATCCTTGAAGTCTCCTTTTTTTTTTTTTTTTTTTTTTTTAAATGAGGCAACATCATATAGTTGAATGACTCTAAATGCTCACATTTTGGAGAGAATGTTGTGTTTAAATCTCAGGCTCCAAAGCTTCTTAGCTTCAGATCTCATGCCATTTCCTTTCCTCACCAGTAACATGGGGATAATGAAGTTCCTGCCTCCTAGAGTTGGGATAAGAATTCAGTGAATTAACAGAGAGCTCATAGAACAAAGTGGTCTTTGTCATTACCACCACTGTCATTCCGTTCATTCATTTGGCACACTTGTCCTGTGCCGGGGTCATGGGATACAGGATGGAGCTCTGGGGGCAAGTCCTGAAGCTCCCGACTCGAGCTCTTCCCACTCAAATGTAAATCCCAGGCTAGGGAGGGGAGGGACGCGCTTCCAGCCTGTCACTCGGAGTAATGCAAACCCGCCCGCATGTCCCTTTTCCGATGACAGCGAGCAAGGCCACTGCTGAAAGACAAGGACTTCTATTAACAAGGAGCACAAAGGAGCCGGGCATATTAACATTTGACTTTGCAGAAGGAGAGACAAGGGCACGGAGTGGGTCTGGGAGGCAGACATGGCTCAGTGGAGAGCGGCTCCGGGGGCCTCCGGCAGCAGGTGACCCAGGAGCCCACAGCAAGGACCCAAAGAGTAACGGTCTCAACACTATCAGCATTGCTATTTTTCACAATCGGGTCTTAACTCACATTTCTAGGATGTTTTTAGTGTCAGTGGCCTCTTACCTTCATTCGTTTGTTCGACCCTCACCAGAACCGTGGAGTACAAGCTGGTCTTATTTTTCCTGTTTTGATTTGTAAACAGGAGGAGGACCAGTTACATGACCTACTACGTGGCAAAGCTAGAATCCTAATTGAGACACCTTCCTTCCGGGTAAAGATCTTTTTACTGTAAGTATGTCCCCGCCCCACAATTCTTCTGCAGACCAGAGCCAGGCTAGTTCCTTTTTTTTTCTTCTTTCTTTCTTTCTTTCTTTCTTTCTTTCTTTCTTTCTTTCTTTCTTTCTCTCTTCTTACAAATAGTTTATTGTCAAGTTGATTTGGTTCCTATTCCACTTACAGACGCTTCACAGTCTGGGCAGCTGTAGCCTGAGCACCCTCTGCTAGGGACACTGTGCAAAGGAAGGAGTCCCACATCCCACCCGTCAGTTCCCAGAATTTGGAATTTAATGTATCAGCAAAATTTGGGGGAATATTTTGAAGACAAACATAGGGTGGCCAATTTTGTGTTTTGTCAATTGAGAACATTAAAAATAAAATAGTTAAAAACTCTTCCATACACGATCGCAGAGAAAGCTTTTGTCAGCATTCCCTCAGAAGCCCCCCGAAGTAGATAGACCTCAACATCAGATAAAGGACGTTCCCTGCAAAACAGACAACTGTGCAGTTGTGAATAACTGCACAGGTTGTGCACTGCACAACTTCAGGCTTGGGAGTGTCATTCGCAAGAACTATCCTGATTTGGTCAGCAATTTTTGTAGGAGACTCTTAAACTGGCAGATAAGAGTCTGATCTAGTGTGTAATCTCTGTAATTCTCAATGTTCCAAGAGCTTATAAACATCATCTGGTCCAGATACTTCCAGGAGTGCTTTGAGGATCAGCTGGACCCACCAAGTCTTCTCAAGGACCACTTAATCTAAGCAGCTCAATATTTTAATTCCTTTCTCGCAAACGTTTGTCAAAGAAAGTGTTTTGCCATGAACACAAGTTGGGAAGTCTTGTGTCCTTTCCACACATCTCATTCTACAGAGTGAAACAAAGTCCCTGAGAGGCCCTGTGACTTGTCAAAGAACGTGTGGTCTATTAAGGGCAAAACTTGTTTGGCAAGTGGCTGCAAAGATGGAGATGAGTCTACACCCTCCCTACACCCATCTCAACTGCACAGGCACTCAGTGCTGAGGGGGTCTGCACACAGTTCTTCATGCTACTTTATGCATCTTTTCAAATTTAAAAAAATCATTTGACCCCCAAACAGACCCCATTTAGATTCAGCCTTCAGTTCAAGTCATAAACGTTTATCTATTCCTTACTCTGTAGCAGGCTCCACGCTGGGTAGTAGAGCCTCTTTCACTTAGGTTTTGCAGGTAATCAGGAATAGATCTGTTCTTCACGATTATCTCTTGAATCCTTGAAAGAATTTCCTGGAAATCCTATATTTCTATAGCATTGAAGGCCTATGTAACAACCTCCCTCTATCTATATAGTGTCTATGACCTTTGTGGCTCCCTCCCATTCTCAAAGAAGGGCACATCTACGTGACTTACTTTGGTCGTTGGGATGTTGGAAAAATTTATTCGGGAAAAGTCTCCTTTTTTCTGCCAGCTGGCTTTCTGGAGCGATGTTAGAAAAATGAAGAGAGCTGGATCATTTTATCTGAAGACATTTCTAGATCAGGGTTGCATTAGACAAGGAATTGCTTGGAACATAATTTATACTGAAGGATTATTTGTTATTTATGTGAAACTCAAACGTATGTGAGTGACCTGTATTTTCTTTCACTAAAACTGGCTGCTCTATCCTAAATCGACAGCCTCCATGAGACGTGTCAGCTGATGGCAGACACAGGAGCAGCGAGCCCAGCCAAGATGAGCCAAGCCTGGATAGGTTAGCAGAACTGCCCAGATGAGCCACAGGCTCATGGGAAACATCAGTGTCTGTTGTTGTAAGCCACAGAGTTGTGGGATGGGGTGGGGTTATTTTGCAGCATTAGCTGACTGATACATCCCGCATAGCACCTTAGAAAAACCAGTCTGTTAATACAATGAGCTGTAACAAAAGGCAGCCATCAAAAAATCCTGTGTGGGCAGAAATAAAACGTGTCCCATAAAGAGCCTCTTGATATTGTGGGCATTCTGAAATCTCTGACAGTCCATTGTAGTTTGTGTTACCGTTGCTAGCACAGTGAGGTGTGTAATCAATGGGAGGTATGTTTATAATGCACATATCTCGTGGGTTCCTATGAATGTGTATGTGTGATCTCCCATATATACAAATCTCCAGATCTTGAGAGATGCTGGCTTTATACATGAGTCATCACTATTGGTCTCGGAGATATGTTTTAGAGAGCTGAACGGTCAGCCATGCCAGTAAGCCATGATAACAAAGGTAGCCTGTGCTTCAGACCTTGATGGCTTCTAAAACCTGGGGCAGAAAGGTCTGATGAAATCAGAGAGGCTCCCAGGTAACTTCAGAGAGAATGAAATCACCATGGCTTGGCCTACATGCTTTCTTCTTGTTTGCCTTTATTCTTAGTATCACAAGAAACATGAGTACATTTTCATTTGAAGGGAAAATTTCCAGTCGTACTAAAATACATAGCAAAGGGCAAGAAAATCCCTTGGACCCTGTGCCTTCCCCAAAGGGACAGATTTAACTAATTGTTGTATGTTCTTGCAATCTTTCCCCTAACCCTCAAACACACGCAATCCGTGTGTGCACACACAGGAGATGACAACATAGTTGTCGGTCTATAAATTGCTGTTTTCTCTTAAAATAAGAATTGGCCATAGTTCCTTTCAGTGCCTGACTCCTTTTGCTTGCTCGGATGCAGGGTTTTTCTCGAACATGCCATGGGTTGTAGAGCCACTTCCCTTCTATTGGGGTTTTAGGTTGTTTCCACTTTCAACGTTAAAAAATTTCTAGTTAATTCCCTAGAATTCACATATTTGTGCCCAAGAATGAACTTCTAATTAGAATGTTTTTGAAAATGCAGAATTCTTAATCCAAGGGAGCATTTTAAAGCTTGATGGTCATCGTCAAATTTCCTTCTAAAAAGTCTTAACCAATTCATCCCCCTTCAACAATGTGTGAAAGTGTGAATCTCCACACATCTTCTCAGCTCAGGATTATCAATCTTTAATCTTTGCCAAACTGAGAGGTGAAAGTGTTAACTTGTTTCCATTTGAATTTTCTTAGTAATTAGAGAAGTATTTTTCTATGTGTTTCCTGGCCATATGTATTTCTTCTATTCTGCCCATTTTTCTATTGCACTTCTTGGTTTTCTAAATGCTTACACAAAAGATCGTTCTATTTTCTGAATGTTCATGAGAATATTTACAATAATCTATTTCAGCAATTGGATTGACTTCAACTTTATTTATTGTATAATTTGTCAAATATAACGTACTTTTTACCTTTTGTTTTTTAAAAGATTTTGTGACAGACAGAGAATGAGTGAGGCAGAGACAAGGATGGAGAGAGAATCTCAGAATTCTCTTCACACTAATGCAGAGCTTAACATGGGGGCTCCATCCCATGGCCCCAAGATCATGAACTGAGCCCAAATCAAGAGTCTCAAGACACCCAAGCACCCCCAGTTTTCATATTTTAATTATAATTTTAAGTTTAGAAAAGTTTTAGATTTACAGAAAAATTGTGAAGATAATACAAAAAGTTCCCATAAACCCTACATTCACTTTCCCTACTACCAATGCATTACATTAGTAACAGTCCATTTGTTACAATTAAATCAATGTTTTTACATTATCATGTAAGGTCCATACTTTATTTACATTTCTTAGTTTCTTTTTGCAACTGTATCAATAGTAATTTTGTGTGTGTGTGTGTATTTATTTAAGTTTTTATTTTAATTCCAGTTATTTAACATACAGTGTTATGTTAGTTTCAGGTGCACAATATAGTGATTCAACACTTCTATATATCACCCGGTGCTCATCACAAGTTCACTCCTTAAACCCTATCACCTATTTTACCCATCCCCTCCTCAACCATCAGCTTGTCTACAGTTAAGAGTCTGTTTTTTTTATTTCTTTTGCTGTCTCTTTTTTTCCCCTTTACTTGTTTGTTTTGTTTCTTAAATTCCACATGACTGAAATCATGTGACATTTGTCTTTATCTGACTGACTTATTTCACTTAGCATAATACTGTCTAGCTCCATCCATGTCATTGCAAATGGCAAGACTTCATTCTTTTTTATGGCTGAATAGTATTTAAATATATATATACCACCTCTTCTTTACCTGTTCATCTGTCAATGGAACTGGGCTGCTTCCATAATTTGGCTACTGTAAATAATGCTGCTATAAACATAGAGTTGCAAATATCCCTTTGAATTAGTGTTCCTGTATTCTTCGGGGAAATACCCAATAGTACAATTGCTGGATCATTCTATTTTTTTAATGTTTATTTATCTATTTTGAGAGAGAGAGAGAGAGAGAATGCATGTACAAGCAGGAGAAGGGGAGAGAGAGTGGGAGAGAGAATCCCAAGCAGGCTCCGTGCAGTCAGTGCAAAGCCCTACACAGGGCCCAACTTCACAAACTGTAAGATCATGACCTGAGCCAAAATCGAGAGTCAGACACTCAACTGACTGAGCCACCCAGGCGCCCCATGGATCATCCTCTTTTTAACTTTTTGAGGTCCCTCCATGCTGTCTTCCCTAGTGGCTGTATGAGTTTGCATTCTCCCCAACAGCTCATGAGTGTTCCATTTTGTCCACTCCTCACCAACACCTGTTGTTTCCTGTGTTTTGATTTTAGCCGTTATAACAGGTGTGAGGTGATATTTCATTGTAGTTTTGATTTGCATCTCCCTGACAACCAGTGATGTTGAGCATCTTCTTATGTGTCCTATGTCTTCTAAGGAGAAATGTCAATTCATGTCGCCTGCCCATTTTTTAACTGGGTTATTTGTGTTTTGAGTGTTGAGTTCTGTAAGTTCTTTGTATATTTAGATACTAACCCTTTATCATATATGTCATTTGCAAATATCTTCTCCCATTCCATAGGTTGTCTTTTAATTTTGTTGATTGTTTCCTTCACTGTAAAGAAGCTTCTTATTTTGATGAAGTTTCAATGGTTTATTTTTGCCCTTTTTGCCCCTTGCCTTAGGAGACATGTCTAGAAAGAGGTTGCTACGGCCAATGTCAAAAAAGTTACTGCCTGTGCTCTTTTCTAGGATTTTTATGATTTGAGGTTTCACATTTAGGTCTTTCATCCATTTTGAATTTATTTTTGTGTGTGGTATAAGGGAGTGGTCCAGTTTCATTCTTTTGCATGTTGCTGTCCAGTTTTCCCCCATACCGTTTGTTGAAGAGACTGTCTTTTTCCCACTGGATAGTCCTTCCTGTTTTGTTAGATTAATTGACCATATAATTGTGGATTTGACCTAATGAACTTTTTCTCTTCCAGGATTCCACCTAGGATCCCACATTACTTTTTTACTCATCATGTCTCCTTAGGCACCTGTTGGCTGTGACAGTTTCTTGGATGTTCCTTGTTTTTAATGGCCATGACACTGTTGATGAATACTGATCAGGTATTTTGTAGAATGCCCTTTACCTGGAATTTGTCTGATATTTTTCCTATGATTAAATTTTGGTTATGGGTTTTTAAAAGATACACTAAAGAGGAAAAGTGCCATTTTTATATCAAGGGTACACGCTATCAACATGACATCACCTTTAATGTTAACCTTGATCTTCTGGCTGAGCTAGTATTTGTCAGGCTTACAACTGTAAAGTCACTCTCTTTTCTCCTTTCCATATTGTACTTTTAAGAAGGATATAATTTAAGGAGTGGGGCACTGTGCTCTACTTCCTTGAGGGCAGAGTATCTACATAAATTATTTGGAATTCGTTTATACTGAAGAATTGCCCATTCTCCCCCACTTATTTATTTATTCAACCATTTATTTATATCAGGATGACCCATGAATATTTAATTTACAATTTGGATTATAATCCAATGGCACTTTAATTTTTTGCTTGATTTGCTCCAGCTTTGGCCATCGGGAGCTCTTTCAGTTGGCTCCTTTGTCCTTTTGGTAGATTCCCCTCCATTGTTGTGAGCTTTTTGGCTATTGCAGATAATGCTGCTATAAACATGAGTATATAAATATCTCTTCAAGTCTCTGATTTCAATATTTTAGGGTATATATCCCCCCCAAAATACTTCATGTCACTAAAAGATTGCATGCTCCAGTCTTAGAATCACCTATTTCCCTAGGGCATCTTGGTTCCTTTAAATGGACAATGGTATTAGCAACCAAGATAAGGGTGGTAGGTATGCTAGTTGGCACTATCCTATTTTTAAAATTTTAATCATTCTAATAGGTGGATAGTAGCATCTGATTATTGATTGGATTTGTAATTCGCTAATAACAGATGATGTTGACAATTTTTCCACGTGTTTATTTGCCTTCTGTGTATCTTCTTTGGTGAAGTGTGTTCAGACTTTTTTCCCCTTTTAAAAATTGCAATAAAATATACATAACATAAATTTTACCATTTTAACCATTTTTAAGTGTACATTCACATTCTTGTGCAGCCATTACCAATATCCATGTCCAAAATATTTTTCATCTTCCAAAAATAAAACTCTTCAGCCATTTAACAATAACTCCCCAACCCTCCTCCCCACAGCCTCTGATAATCATCTATCTACTTTCTGTCCTCGTGAATTTGGCTATTTCAGGAACCACATATAAGTGGGACCATAAAATATCTGTCCCTTTGTGTCTAGCTTATTTCACTCAGCATAAGCTAAGGTTAATAAAGCATATATCTTTAAGGTTAATACATATTGTAATGTGTGTCAGAATTTCTTTCCTCTTTAAGGCTGAATAATATTTCATTGTGTGTATATACTATATATTTTTAAATCCATTCATCTATTAATGGGCATTTGGATTTCTTCCTCTTATTGCCTATTGCAGATAATGCTGCTATAAACATGAGTGCATAAATGTCTCTTCAAGTCTCTGCTTTCAATATTTTGGGGTATATACCCAGAAGTAGAATTGCTAGATCATATGGTAATTCTATATTTAATGTATTAAGGAGCTTCCACATTTTTTTTCATAATGACTGTTCCACTTTATATGTTCATCAACAATGCAAAAGTCCTCCAATGTCTCCACATCCTCTCCAATACTTGTTATTTTCCGTTTGTTGATAGCACCCATTCTAACAAGTGGGCGGTGGTATACCACTATGGCTTGGATTTACACTTACCTAATGATTAATGATGTGGGTCATCCTTTTATGTGCTTGTTGGCCATTTGTACACCTTCATTGGAGAAATGTCTACTCAATTCCTTTTCCCTATTTTAATTTGGGTTATTTGTTCTTTAGATATTGATTTGTTTGCCCATTTATTAAGTAGTTTGCTTTTGTATTGTTGAGTTATAATTTATTTGTATGTTTTGGATATAAATCCTTTATGAAATAGGTGTTTTATAAGTATGTGGCTTGGCCTTTCAAAATCTTAACAGTATCTTCCACACAGAAAGAAGTAAATGCAGATTCCCATACTTTCTTCTACAGGTTTTATTGTTTTCGATTTTCATTTAGTTCTATGATCTATTTCAAGTTTATTTTTATGAAAGATGTAAGGCCTTGTTTTTACGTTGTTATTTTGCATATAAACATCCAATTTTTCCAGCACCATTTTCTGAAAAGGTTATTCTCTCACTATTGAACTTCTCACTCCTTTGCCAAAGATCAGTTAACTATATTTGTGTTGGTCCATTTCTGGCTCTATTCTATTCTGTTGACTAATGAGTCTAATCATTCACTAATACCATGCTCTTTGATTACTGTCACTCTGTAGTTTGTCTTGAAATAGGGTATTGTTAGCCTGCCACCTTTGCTTTTTTTTTCTTCTTCTTCAGTATTTTGTTGACTATTTTTGGTCCTTTGTCTTTCTTTCATTTTTAAGACAATTTTTAATGTTTATTTATTTTTGAGAGAGTGTGTGTGTGTGAGAACAGGAGAGGGACTGAGGGGGAAGAAGACAGAGAATCAGAAGCAGACTCCATGCTCCAAGCTGTCAGCACAGAGCCTGATGTGGGGCTTGAACTCACGAACCATGAAATCATGACTTGAGCCGAAGTTGGATGCTTAACCAACTGAGCCACTCAGGTGTTCCAGTCCTTTGCCTTTCTACATCAACTTTAGAATCACTTCATTGATCATCTACAAAATATCTTACCGACATTTTTATTAGGTTCTGTTCATCTACAGAACAAGTTGTAAAGAATTGACATCTTAACATTGAGCTAACATGTTAACACTGAGTCTTGCATGCAAACATGGAATGTCTCTTCACTTATTTAGATCTTCTGTGATGTCTTTCATCACTGTTTTGTAGGTTTCCACATACAGATTTTGTACATACCCAAGTACTTCATTCTGCAGTTGGGACTATAAATCTTAATTCTTTCAGTTATAAATTCCCATTGGTCAATGTCAGTATGCAGGAAAGTCATTCACTATTTATATTAATCTGTATCCTGCAACGTTGCTGCAATCACTTATTATTTACAGGATTTTTTTTTTGCTAGTTTAAAGATATTCTACATCAGCAAACATGTTATTAGTGAACAAAGTCAGTTTTATTTCTTCCTTCTCAATCTGTATACCTTCTATTTCCCCTTATTCCCCTTTGTTTTGTCTTACTGCACTAGCCAGCATTTCCAGTGTGGTGGTGAATAGGAATGGCAAGAGAGGCTGACTTACCTTGTTCTTGATCTAGAGACAAAGCATCCAGTTTCATGCCATTAAGTACAATGTTAGCTGTAGGTGTCCTGCAGTTGTTTATTCTCAAGTTGAGGAGGTTCCTTTTTATTCCCAGATTGCTGAGAGCTTTTATCATGAATGGGTACCATCAAAAGTTTTTCCTGCATGAATTAACATGGTCGTATGAGTTTACATCTTTAGCCTGTTGGTATGGTGGTTGACATTGATTGTTTTATAGATGTAAAACCAGCATTGTATATCTGAAATAAATGCCCCTTGGTCATGGTATATAATTCTGTTTATACATTATGGGATACCACTTGCTAATATGTTGTTGAAGATTTTTATATCTATGTTCATGAGAGATATTGAGCTATAACTCTCTTGTAATTTTTTTTAACTGATTTTGGTGTCAGGGTAGTTTGGGCCTCATAGAATGAGTTAGGAATGTTCTCTCTGCTTTATTTTTTAACTTCTTAAACATTTATTTATTTTTGAGAGACAGAGTGTGAGTGGGGGAGGGGCAGAGAGAGAAGGAGACACAGAATCCGAAGCAGGCTCCAGGCTCTGAGCTGTCAGCACAGGGCTTGATGTGGGACTCAAACCCACAAACCATGAGATCATTGGGTCAAAGTTGGACACTTAACTGATTGAGCCACCTAGGCTCCATTCTCTGCTTTATTTTCTAAAGGAGATTATGAACAACTAGTATCATTTGTCCTTTAAATGTTTGTAGAATTCATCAGTAAAACCAGTGAAATAAATTAATCTCACAGCACTATTTTTACTACATCAAACAAGTTTTTATAAGTTTGATTTCCAACTTGACTTAGTTCAAAATATTTTTAAATATCTCTTCAGATTAGGGGGGAAATCCATGTGAGGGCATTCTGAGTCAAAGATACAACCCAGCAAGGAGGAGTGAGAGCATGTGCCAAATTCATAGAAGGAAGATGAATTTTGTATGACAGTCACAGAATGCGGGCATGGTACTCAATAACAGAGAAGACAAGAGTTTAGAAATCAGGTCATGAAGACCCTCACATGTCATGCTAAAGGGTTCAGATTTTATCTTGGAAGTGATGGAGGATAAAACATCCTACTGATGAGTTTTGAACCCAGATACTTTAATCAAAATCCTTTGTTGTTATCTAAAAGTTTTCTACCCAACATCTATCTGATCAGTATGGCTTACAAGAGCCAATTTTCACAATACACTTGTGTTGGAAAAATGTAGAATGCTAGTCTCTTCTGCCACTGAAGCCTGAACAAAGGAAATAAGAGGAGTCTGTTCCTCATTTCTCAATTACAGTAGGTTACTCAGCAGTCCACTGTCAGAGTACTCTGGAACTTCTTATATAAGATGCATCGTAATTTTGAATAAATAAATACAATTGCTATTTACTGTCTGTCTCTCCCCCCAAGCGTTTGGATGGGGGTGTAATGGATTCCCTGACCTTTCCTCCCTAACACTTCCAATGACTCAGCAAGATTCCAATTGCCTATATTAAATCCTTTCCTGCTCAGAACACCTAGAATATGCTACAGGGATGGATCCAAGGAACAGGACGTCGGACATGGGTTATATCTGAAGGTAGTAATGGTTTCATCTCTGGTGGAAAATCAAATGTTGAGAGTGCTTGGCAAATATAGGTTGTTTGACAAAGCATTATAAAAAACAAGATGTACTTAGGGGACCATTAGCTGGATTATAAGCAAAAATAAAAGAGAATAGAGAGAGTCCAGAATGCGGGACCTTGGAGGATTGGAAAAGCTGACTGACCCTAGATTCCAGATGGTAGAAAATAAGATTTAGAAAGTCTTGTATCTAAATAAGCAAGCAAATGAACCTTGCAACAATGATAAGATTAAGAATGTGGTCTTCCCACTTAATACCAACAGCCTCATGTACCATGAAGCTGAGTGAGAAAGGCAGGGTAGTGAAGAAGCAAAATAAATGAAGTAGATTTGAAAATAAGTTCAGGAAAGATTTTTGGGTATTGTTATTGGCTCATGGGACTGACCGGAAGCCAAAAGATCAGATGTCTACTAAGGTCTGGGGAGGGTTGTATTAGCAAGGAAACCACAATTTCAGACTAAAAAGATCCCTGATGATTTGAAACTTAAAACAACCTTCAGTTCTCCATCTTTCCATAGCAAACAGCAGTCTCCAAAACTGTACAGCCCCCAAGGACAGCTTCTCCCCAGTACCTATGTTAAAAGCACTCACAGAAGAAAATGAATGAGGATAGATTCCCCTGGAGGTTTAAATCTAAGATCATTGAGGAAAATGGACATGTTGGTTCCTTCACGATGTCTACAGTATAGGATTCTTACTTTGGTATATGGATCAGCAACTATTACGTGCCTCCTTTCCCCTCCTTTTGTGAGTGGGAAATTTGACTATTCCACCATTGTATGTCAGTGGAAAGGGATAATGTGTAATTTTAGTTCATAAGTTCTGAGATCCCTAATATCTCATGTGGTCTTCCATGTCCTTTGTTTCCCAACTGCGGTTGGAGATTAATATCTAGGATAACCTTGAAAATCATGTATTAAAAATAGTATGCCCATTAGCCTGGGTCCCTCACCAACCATAAGGAGAAAATCTTCTGCTGATCCATGTTGCATGGTGATGTCAGAGAAACAAACATTGACTATGTTAGGAAGCCAAGATTATGGAACCAGTTTCCTATAGCATTTAGTTGTTAAGTATCTTGACGAATACATTGAAGATCATCTCAAGCCACACAGTAACTCAAAAAAAAAAAAAAAAAAAGACCCAGAGCTCAGCTCTCTTGACCCTAATCCAGTGAGTTTTCTACTCATGGTACTCATGGAATATGTCTAGGAATATGTCGAAAATGACAGGTCACTCCCCCAGGGCCGCCTTTATTCACTAGAACAGTAACATGGTCCTGTCGTTCCTCAGCCTTCCGATCTTGTCTAGGTTAGTAAGCACGATGGAGGCATCTTCTACTGATGCTGTTTCCCTCCCTCTACTTGTTGAAGGGTTTTATGAAGGATGTAGCCACACAATCACCCTCCTCCTTTATGAGTTCCAACAATGTCCTCCCCTTTTATGACATTTACTGTCCTTGCTTGCCAAGGCGCTTTTATGACTGTGGGAACAATTGCCTCACTCTTGAGAAACTCAGGGATATCCCTCAGTGCTTCATGTAACTTGTTACATTTCTCATGTTTGCTGTGAGAGCCTCTCCCCAGCACCCCCCTCTCGACAGCACTGTGAGGCTGGTGGGCTCTGACATCGGGGTCATCCCCTCCTGGCAAAAATAGTTCATCCTCAGGCCCCGGCCCCCCAGTTGGCCTCTCTGCTCCCTTAAACCCACCACCCATGGTCCCCTCCTGAATTCAAAGGCCTGAGGCTAGAGGTGGAAGGTTCAGGGCTTTCTCTGCACAGGAGGAAAAAAGAAAGGAGCAGAGTGTTTCATAGGTAATCTATCTGCACCTGATGGGGAGGGAGCATTATCTTCTGACACACAGTCTTCAAGATTCAGGAATCTGGCCACCCTGGGAAGATTCTGCCACCCTCCCCCATTACCCCATCTTATTTAGATGACTTTGTCTTTCCTTTGTTCTTCCATAATATCCTATGCTTCTCTCTCTTGAAATATTTATCTGTTTTGAGAATAAAACAGCCATTCATCTCTGAATCATGGACAGCTTCACCAGTGCCTGCCACGTAGTAAGCTATCTATATTCATTATGCCAACATTCATTGAGCACATACTGCATACCAAGACCTGTAGTAGGCTTTCTAACACAAGGGTGACCACAAGACACTTGATCTCAGAGAGGTTGAGTTCATGGGAGAGAGACAAGGATGAAGGTAACAAGGAGGAGAGTGTCAGGAGTGACAAGTGCCATGGAGGAAAAGAGGTGGCTGTGGTCCAAAGTTGAACAGGGACAGAAGGGAAGCAAGGTGGTCAGGGAGCCCCGTTGAGGGAGGATTTGAGAATTGAAACCTGAATGAAGAGGGGCTCCTGGGTGCCTCAGTCGGTTGAGCATCCAACTCTTGATTCGGCTCAGGGCATGATCTCACAGTATGTGGGATCGAGCCCCACATTGGGCTCTGTGCTGATAACATGGAGCCTGCTTGGGATTCTCTCTCTCCCTCTCTCTGTCCCTCCCTTGCTCACTGTCTCTCTCAAAATAAATAAATAAACTTAATAAAGAAAGCTGAATCCTGAATGGAGAGAGACGGACAAGTCTGGGTGAAGAAAAGCCCAGGGGCGGGGGAACAGCCAGGTCCTTAATGGGTAGCAGCGTAGCAGGAACAGTGATGTTGCCAGATGAGAATGCGTGGAAGGTATGAGGCTGGATGGGTAGCCAGGGACCGGGAAGGTGTGGGGACCATGGCTTCATTCTGAGGACAGTGAGAAGCTATGGGAGGGTTCAAGCAGGGCAGCAACACGACTTACTCCATATTTTTAGAAAGATCTTTCCAGACTGCTGGGCAGGGAAGGCTGGCAGTGTCGAATGGGTGCAGGGACATTGGGGAGGTGTTGGCTCCTCCCAGCAGGGGCTGAGGGTTTGGGCAGAGAGGTGTGGCAGTGAGGCTGGGGCGTGCTTCCGAGGTAGAGGTGAGGCGGTCACAGACCCCCCTTGAGATGGGGATAATCCTGTCTTTAAGCACGATATGATATTTTTAAAGCATCTGCTCTGTTCCAAGTGCTTTACATTTGTTATCTCATGCCTGCACTCATAAAACATTTATAGATCGTCCTGTAGGCCGGGCACTGGGAAGCGGAAAGTTTTATCTCCATTTCAATACTTGGGAAGCTCGATGACAAAAGATAAAGGGCTCTAACCAAGGTCTCAGAACTGGGAGCCAGATACAAGTCTAACTCCACTGTCCCTGTCACCTCTACTATGACAAGCCACCGTCTCTCCCACGCTTCTCAGGGAGGCAAGAACTTCAGGGCTTTGTCTCCTTCTTAAAAGCACCGTAACTACGAATAATAAGCATGCCTGACGTTTCTTGAGCTCTTACTACGTACTGGGCACCTTGCCTGGAGAATGACGCACATCATCTCATTTAACTCTTGACAACCTTGGTAGGTGGATGACGGAACAGGCATAGGGAACTAAGCAGCCCACGTTAACACAATGAATAGAGAATGATAGCAAGAATGGCTACATAGTGGAGCCAAGTATTACAACCTGGCTCCGAGGTTTAAAACCAACATGGGTTTCGGTCTCCAGGGATATGCAAAAAATATTTGTATTGCCCTTTACAGTTTATGGAGCTCCCTTAGAAGCCACAGCGCTGCGGGGCGCATGGGTGGCTTAGTCGGTTAAGCGTCCGACTTTCGCTTAGGTCATGATCTCGCGGTTCGTGGGTTCGAGCCCCGCGTCGGGCTCTGTGCTGACTGCCAGCTCAGAGCCTGGAGCCTGTTTCAGTCTGTGACTCCCTCTCTCTCTGACCCTCCCCTATTCACGCTGTCTCTCTCTATCCTAGAAATAAATACAAATATTAAAAAAAAAAAGAAGAAGAAGAAGAAGCCACAGCACTGCCCGTGGGGTTAGGTCCGTGGGCCAGCGGAGGCTTAGGCCACCAAATGACCCAGGGGTGCAAGGAGGCTGTGTGGACACGGCGTCCACCACGTCTACCAGCCGATGTCCCAGAAGGAAAGCATCCGCACAGCCCAGCATTCAGCCATGTGGGTCAGCTTCCAACAAGCACATCAAAGCACCTGCAAATATACCCCAGACAGGCCTTTTGGACTGACACAGGAGCACCACCCCAGAATGTTACCGAAAACATCGCCAATAAAGGTGAGGAGCCACTTCTGCGAGTGACCCAAGACTAAAACTTTTTCTTCTTCTCTGCCTAGAACGGCATCCCCTTCATCTGTCTTATATTGTAATCAGATACAACCTTGATAGAATGAAAGCAGAGGTCACACTGAACAAACTGGCACTTTACGTGCTTGGAAAAAGGCTTCTTTGTAACAGGGAAATTATAGCACTTCTATAGAGGGATTTTTCTTAAAAGGACAGCCTGCTTTGTTCAAATGGTGCTGATTTCAGCGCTCTGAGGAGAGGGCCTTTTCAGAATGTCGACCTGCTGAAATTTGTGGCGTTCCTTTTGTTTGTAGAAAAGTGAATATATTATGGTGGGTGTATTAAAATAGAAATTGTAAGCTCTTTGACTAGGCAATGTTTTGATTACCCCAAAACATCAGACAAAATGTAAAATGGTCCCCACTTTACATTTTGCTTATGCGGGGCCAGATATCATAGGAACAATGGTGTGAAGTGTGGTGTAACAGATCTCTGTGGGTCCTGAGTCTTTCTGTCCATAGCATGTTGATTCTCTTGGGGAGAGAACTGACATTTTTAAGCAATAGGATTCCAGATCACAGTAAGACATGCATTTAATTTGACAATAAACTATTTGTAAAAAATAAAAAAATAAAAAAAAATAAAAGGACAGACATCAACAAAGCAAAATTCTTGAGTTTAGGCGATGTAAAGGAAGAAAGGAAAAGAACTTGGGCCCGTGGTCCTCTACAATCAGCTGGAGCCCAGCCAAACTTCAGGAAATCACATCGCAAAGCAGAATGTGAACACAGGAAATGTGTTTGAGCTAGGAAAAAAAACACAAAAACCCACGTTTTGTGTCAATCGAAATGCCATGCATGTCATGTCTCAACATGTTCTGTTATCAAAAATTAAGCAAAGTGTTTCATTTTCCCGGTGTCAATTTTAACACTTAACAATATTTTTGGCATGGTAATTACTGTTTTCATTTCATTAGGACTTCTGTGAGTGGGAATGTTTTGTCTGCGATCCTAATAATCACTTCTACTTTCTAGGAGCAGATGTACTGCTTCATTAAACCTGATTGTTTATAACTAATAATAAAAGTTTTAACCAAACCTATGAAACCCCCAATTCGTGTTGCAAGTGTTTGCTTACGTGCTATTGCGTGTCACGCATATGAAATCGGCATCACCATTTTTCATGAAGCAGCTATATGTGTGTGGGGGGGAGAGGGAACCTGAGAGCTCTAGTCTCCTCTCCCAGGTAAGAACAAGAGGGAATTGCAGTGTGATATTCTTTAACTTCATTCACAACGTGCGAGGCATTTTCATTTGAATCTGGGGAGGAAGGAGTTGCCTTCCCCCCACCATCACAAGGCAGGGTCATTTCCCAAGGAATAGGGTGTATGTTAATAGGAAAACTATGAATGTTTTGTGTACTCTAGCTCATAGGTAGGAAGGAGTGAACCAGCTCAGAGGTAGGAAGACAAGTTTGATTTTAGACTTGATAAGAGAGACCTAGCTACAGCCAAGGAAAGGGGATCCCCTCAGGCATCCACTTTGCAACAGGGGCTGGATTTGCATGACCCATAACCCCCCTTGCACACCACCCCCCCCGCACCTCCCCCCACCCCCCGCACCCAGGGAGCCACTGATCTGTCCAGGTTCATGCATTACTGCAGCAGAACATAGACTATTCTAACTAGTAGATACTGGCCTCTCAGGGTTTTGTTGAGGATTGGATTAGATGCATGTGAGCCGAGCACCTGGGGCAGACAGTGCCTGATCCCGAGGGTGCTCAGTGAATGGAAGCCCCTCCCACTCCCATCCTGCACTTACACCTAAACCCAGGAAGAAAGGAGGGCTCAAACAGCAGGTCCTTTCCTGCCTCACCTCTCTGAATGTCATGACAACCCAGAGAATGTTAGAGAGCCCAATTGGGCATATGCAAATGAAGCGTGTGACTGCCAGATTTATGGAAAGTTGATAACAGAGCTCCCGGGAAAACAAAGGCAGTCTCTGGAGGGAAAGGTTGGAGAGCATTTTGATGCAAATGAATGTAGGAAGAGGTATTTTTCTCTCCCTGTCAAACCTTCCTGGTCCTGTCCTAGGGATGTTAATCAGATGCGCCCCTTGGTGGGGCTGGGGTAGCAGGTCAGCCTGGTGCTGGCTGCTGCCAGTGGACAGAGCAGCCAGCGGGGCCCTCACCTGGCCACTTGCTCTGACTCAGGAATAGTTCTGCTGCCACAGGGCGAATAGATTCTTTCGGGAACTGACTCATGCTGTGGGTTCCCTGCTGGACACCAAAGGCAGGTGCCAGCTCTTTCCTGCCTCCAGCCAGCTGTGTGCGTGGGAGGGTTCCACTCTCTAGGGCCTCCTTCCCTCCCCTGCACACGGTCGAAGGAACCTAACTGTGCTCGGCGCATTTCAGGCAGCAACAGCAGAATCCACGTTTCAAACAAAATCTTGTGCAGAAATGCATCATCCGGGGCGCCCGAGGGCTCAGGCAGTTAAGCGTCTGACTCTCCATTTCCGCGCAGGTCAGGAGCTCACAGCTGGTGAGTTGGAGCACTGCGTTCACAGAGCAGAGCCTGCTTGGGACTCTCTCTCTCCCCCTCTCTCCCTGCCCCTCTCCTGCTTGCATGCTCTCTCTCTCTCTCAAGATAAATAAATAATTAATTTTAAAAAAGAAAGAAAGAAATGCAAAATAAGGAATGTAAAAGTAGAAACGCTCCGCTTGGAAAAGCAACAAGAGCTGCGAGACAGTCCACACCCGCGCCACCAAGCAGCCCCAGCGCATCCCTCGTGCTCTGCTCTGCGGGCTTGAAAACTTTAGGCGCGGGTCATCTTGCGGGTCCTTTTGAACTCACATTCCGCAGAGACTTCCATCCCGTCTTTAATGCGGCCGTTTCCCCTCCCACAGCGGGGTCCCGAGCTGCTTTTTCTCCCAGCTCCTGCTTTCACAGTTTTGTCTCTGGCTTTTCTCAGACCTAAAGGTGGATTCTTTCTTTGAAGGGACTGGAAAGAAGTTCTTTAACGACTTGAAACCAGCCTCTGTTCCTGAGGCTCCGCCTCGCTTTTTTCCCCCTTTTTTGGAGAAACCAAGGAGATACTGATATAAATTGTTTCGTGTGTGTGTGTGTTAAGTTTATTTATTTTGAGAGAGAGAGGGAGAACAGGGGAGGGGCAGAGAGAGAAAGAGAGAATCCCAAACAGGCTCTGCACTGTCAGTACAGAGCCCGGTGCAGGACTCTAACTAAGAACCTCGAGATCGTGAACTGAGTTGAAGTCCATGTTTAACCCATTAGGCCACCCAGGTGACCCATCTTGTGGTTTTTATAGTACTTGTAGTTTACATGAGTAATTTTAAAGCCTTTCCTCAATTTAAGCACATGGAAAAGGATGAGAGAAGGTGAGGCCATCCCTCCTTCACCTATAAGAGGGTTCCCACATACCACTCAAAGAACGACCCTGGGGTTCAGCGAGGTGCCTTACAGAGGCAGCCCCCGAGCGAGGAGAGTGGCGCCACCCGGCTGCTTCCCCGGGAAGTACACTCAGTATCTCAACATCTGCCCTAGAGCTTTGACCTGGGGTCTGTGAGCATCTGTGCTTCGTCCCCACTAACTTCGGGGGTCTGTTGGCAAGATGTGTCCTTAGGTACAAGGACAGGCCAAGGAGATTATTGTTTGGTGGGGGGATGCTCAAAAAATTGTCCACATAAATTACGGCTCATTGCTTCTTTGCGTTATGCCATTTTGGCTTAGCGACGTTTTCATAGGAATGTTCTGCTTTTAGATAGCAGAGAAACCCTATCTTGGGAAAACAGAGCATCCCTGAGTATCTGGGAAGCAACTGGGAAGATGAATGAAAAAGGAACAATAAAACAATAAAAGAAGGAAGAAAGCTCTGAGGTGGTAGACTTAGAACGGATGGAGTATTTCCCCCAAGAGACTGAATTTACCTGAAGGGGCTGTTCTAGATTGTTTTACTTTTTTTTTTTTTTTTAAGGTTTTATTTTTTATTTATTTCTATTTATTTCTAGGAGAGAGAGAGAGACAGCGTGAGCAGGGGAGGGTCAGAGAGAGAGGGAGTCACAGACTGAAACAGGCTCCAGGCTCTGAGCTGGCAGTCAGCACAGAGCCCGACGCGGGGCTCGAACCCACGAACCGCGAGATCATGACCTAAGCGAAAGTCGGACGCTTAACCGACTAAGCCACCCAGGCGCCCCTGTTCTAGATTGTTTTAGATGAGAAGAAACTGAGTTTACATTCTCCCGCCACCCACTAACCACCCCTGTCTCCAACAGCTGGAGACTCTGGGGCAAGATGAGATCACCTACAGAGAAGAAATTAAGTTAGCATTTGTGCGCTCTGAGCTGTAGTGTGTCAATTCCGATTCCACTACAAGAACAAGATAAAGAGAGGGAATTATAGGAAAGGGATGTGGGTGTTCTTAGCGGGTGTGGTCAGGGCAGGTCTCACTTACTGAGATGGTGACATTTAAGCAATGACCTCAAGGGCAAGATGGAGACAGATACACAAAAGAACCTAGAAGAAAAAGATTTCCCGCCAAGAGAACAATGTGCAAAATGGCCCTGGGGTGGGCCATTTTGACTTGAGCAGAAAGAGACAGTAAGAGATGGACATAGATGGGATTAGAGGTGTAAAGAATTATTTCAGTCCCTGTAACTGCAGTGGAGGGTCATTGAGAGCTTTCAGTAGGGCAGTGATAGGATCCAATTCAGTGTTGAAAAGATCCCTCTGGTAATGTGTGGGTAAGACTGTAGAGGAACGAGAGAGGAGCAGAGGGTGTGTAGGAAGCTATGGGCATTCCCCATGGATGAGACGGTGGTGGCTCTGACTAGGGCAGGGTTGAGAGGGAGAGACAAGGATGGATTTGCAAATAGTTTGGAGGGAGATTCACTCACTGAGATCCACTGATTGCTGGTGGATTGGGTGTGGAGGGGAAGAAGAGGGAGGGATGAAGAATGACCACAAGGGTTTTGGCTTGAACAGCTGTTGTGATTTATTGAAATGAACAGTGGTTGTAGAGATATTAAAAATATGGTTGCAAATTGTTACCTTCCTGCCACCAAGAGGTGAGTTCTGTGTTCTCTCCTCTGGAAAGTCATGGCTGGATGGACCAATGATGTACATAAGAAGTTCAGTAGGAACAAACCTCTGAGGCTAGTAGCCCATGTTCAAGGGGAGGGAATTAGACATGACCTTTTGTAGAGCTTGTGCAGGAAGTCTGTAGCTATGGCCGTGGGAAGAGTTCAGCTACCTTAAGACCACCATGCCGGAGAGGCCATGTGTGGACAGTCCAGTCAACAACCATCCAGTGGAGCCCAGCTTTCCACTATCCCCACAGAGCACCGAGCATGTGAGTGGATCCCCCAGAGCAGTGCACTGGCCAACCAAACACCACATAGTGACCACCATCAAAGCCACATGGAAGATAAGAATCACTCAGCTGAGTCCTAAAGGAACTCCTAAAGGAGCCACAAAATTATAAGGTACAGTTTTCACTATTAAATTGTTTTTGCTATTAAGTTTCACATAGTTTGTGACACAGCAGTAGGTAACTGCAGCGCTGGGGAGGAGGATCTATTTCTGGACTCCCAGGATGGTTGGGGAGAGAGGATCAAGAGTTTCCCAGAAAGCCCGTTAAGGACAGAGTTAGTACTGACAACAAGGTGGTTAGAGAAGATACTGGAGCCCGAGGGAGAGGCTGCCAGAGCCGTAGCATTGTCAGCGGACTGCCAATCTGCTTTGGAGGCATCAACTCGCATCCCCAATGCTTGGGGATCTGGTTCATCCATCCCTTCATTTACCGTAGACACCCAGGGAGGGACTCAACCACTCTGAACCTCACTTCAGAAAATGGAGAGCCCCGTGCCCCCGTGAATCGAGTTTACCAGCACAACACCATTCAACAGAGCCTCTCTCTCTCTACCTTCCATCTCCGGCTAAAGGAACCTTATAAATGAGGCCCAGGATGAGGCTGGAAACTCCCATATCCCAGTATGATCTTAATGAAGTAGAGAAGATGACTATTTATGAGTGTCTGGGATCATACCCAGAAAAGAACAATGTTCTAAAATAAAATGTAATTTCTAAACAATATTTAAAATAGCCAGGACTCGAGTGACTTCCCCAGTCCCCCAAATCCCTGCTTACACAATCAGGAAGCCCAGGTTTGTTTGTTTATTTGTTCTTAACTCAAAACGTCCAGAAAAAAAATCCTTTCTTCCTTTTTACTCCTGAATGGTATCCACACCCCTCCCTACAGTTCCTCAGAACTTTTTTTTTCAGTGGCAATTGACAAATCTGGAAAGATCTACCCCCTACCCCACCCCCAACCCCTCTCCACCAGAGACTTTGTTTGGGAATGAGACGGAATGGGGACCCTTCTGTCCTCCTGTCTGGGTCTTCTTTTCTGTCATGCAGGCAACACAGAAGAGGGGGAAGGAAAACCACACGCCAGGAAGGGCCCTGAATGCAAAACTGCAAACACACACACTGAAATCCAAACCAAGGGCAGTGACCTTTCCAGGTTGGGTCCTCAGCGGAGAGTGAAAATGCAGGGCACTGCTTTAGTGAAATTTGCTGTGGCCTCTGGGGACCCACAGCCTGCCCCTACCATCATCTGCTCTCACGGACCCTCCCTCCCACCCCGCGACAGAATCTGTTGCACACAAAAACAAGAGAGTAAGGCCATAATTGGTATTTTCCAGGGATAAGTAAAACATCTGAAATCTATTACTGGTACTTGGGGGAAAAGGGAGGTTTGGCTGGGGCCTCAAGGAACCGAGGTGTATGCTAATTGCGTGTTTTCAACTCAGTTCTCCGGGTCCTGAACTCAGCCTGCTCCCCGGCAGAAACATCAGATGCTTCTCGGAGGCTGCTCTGAGGCTTTCAGAGGCTCTGAGAGAGTCCTTTGGAGCCCAGGTATGGTGATCGCTGACTTCTGTCCCGGCCCCGTGGTAATGGAGCCACTCAGAGCCTTTCCTCTACAAAAGAGAGATGGGGATGGCAGAAAGCGGGACAAGGTCAGCCCAGTGGGCTAGCGGAAGCCGCAGGAGGCTCTGGCCCATGCTGGGCGAGCCTGATCGGAACCTCAGACAGAGCTGCTCGCAAATGAGCTCAACCCTAGCGTGGTGCCTTTCACCCAACGGCAGCTGACTGTTTGGACTTGTTTTGAACTAAGACAAATATATCTCCCGGTGGCTTGGAATAGAGGAGGAGATGGTACAAAGACTCTGTGACAAAGCACAAAGTTGAAAGCTGTGCCCGCTGATCTGGCCAAAGGGAGGGTGGGGAGGTCCAGGGGAAGAGGAGACCCCAAGCTTTAGAGATGCCGTCAAGGAGCGTGACCTTCCTACACCGCTGTTCACCAGGGCCGGAGCTCAGGGCTGGAAGCCGCCTCGGAGGCAGTCAGAAAGTTCAAGGTTGCTGGCTGCCAGGGAGAGGGGAGTGTAGGTTTCTCCAGCTCCCTGTTCAACTGGAGTTCTTTTAGAAGAGACAGTGCTGCCCTACGCCCCAGGCAAGTACCCGCCCTTGTTTCCCAGGCACAGAAGCAATTTACCTTCCTCCTGCTGCCCTTCAGACAGATGAAGGCCCTGTGTGCAATCTCCCCATGCCCCCTCCCATCATCCTCTTCAGATCAAGACTATCCTATAAGCACCAGGCTTTGAAGGGTGAGCTGTTGTCAGTGGTTTGCATTGCCTTTCAGTGGAAGATGCCCTGGAGTAGATTCCAGAGAGTAGGAAGTATTACTTCCCCTTGGACTCTGCCCTTCAGGCAAGCCGCTCACCTCTTTAAATTTTTAAAATTTATTTATTTAATGTTTATTTTTGAAAGAGAGAGAGAGAACATGCCACACACACACACACACACACACACACGCGCCTGAGCGGGAGGGGGGCAGAGAGAGAGAGACAGAGGATCCAAAGCAGGCTCTGTGTTGACAGCAAAGGGCCTGATATGGGGCTCGAACCCACGAACCATGAGATCATGACCTGAGCTGACGTCAGATGCTTAATGGACTGAGCCCCCCAGGTGCCCCTGTTCCCCATCTTTAAATCTTAGCCACATATCTGTCAAATCAAGAGGTGGACTAGGCCACACTTGGAGGAGTTCAGGACCTCCTCCCTCACTTTGGCATAAGAATTATTTTGAGCTGAAGGCAATCAAGAGCCTGTGGGCTCAAGAGAAACTTTTGCCCCTCCCTTGATTACATAGAAGAATCTAAACTGCAGGGGGGGGTCTTCTATAGAATAAGGGTTATGAGCAGAGATCAATTTTATCTGAATGACCCATCTTTTTTTGCAGGACAAATAACAAATTACCAAACATCTGCCCCGCTTTTTATTGTTCTATGAAGTGCATTCCTTCCCTTTGAAGTCCCAGACCCCTGCCCACTTTTTCTTGGTTCAGGATGACATACACACCTCATTTTGCCACGATTGGAATTTTCACGTCTATGTGTATTGGCTCATACCTATGCCACTGAATTTTATTTTCTCCTGTTAATCTGTCTCATGGCAATTCTATTCTTAGTCCAGAAAAAGGGAGGGGACAGGAATTTTTGCTCCTGACACCCTCTGATGCCCAGGTATCTCCCATACCAAGAGCCACCCCACCTGGGTATCACCATCAGAAACTGGATATTGGGCTGATGGCCCAATGGGCCCGTGTAGCTCCTCAGATGCCAGTAGGGTTGGTGCTGAAGGCAAATCAAACCCATTCCTCTGGAGGGGCTCAGAGCAAATGAGGGCACATGGTAGAGGAGATGGGACGTCATCCCTCAGGACCCAAAGGCTCCAGACGTAGACGGGGCCCAGCCTATAGGAGTTTCCTCTTGTTGCTGGAACAAATGACCACAGACTCAGTGGCTTAAAACAACACTTGTTATCTTACAGTTCTGGAGGGTCAGACGTCTGAAGTGGGTCTTGCTGGGCTGAGAGCAGGGCAGTGGCGGGCCGCTGGAGGCTCAGGGGAGAGTCGTGTCCTTGCCTCTCCGGCCATTGTTGCCTTCCTTGGCTTCCTTGGCTTGTAGCCGCTTCCTCACTTTTAAAGCCAACTGCGTAGCCTCAGCCAATCTCCTTCAGACTCTGACCATGACTCTGGGGTCTGTTCACCCACTCTCAAGGGCCCTTGGGATTGCATCAGAGCCACCCAGGTAATCCCAAAGACTGTCCTTATTTTGAGACATGCCCATGAACGACCTTAACGGTCTGCAATCGCCCTTCCCCTTGCTGCATACTACAAACATTCACAGATTCTGGGGGATTTAGACACGGGCAATTTGGAGAGGCCGTTATTTTACTGACCATGAGATCCATACTGCAGCTCTTTGACAAGACAAGAAGTAGCCCAGGCCTGCAGCCTCCTCTGTGGCCACTGACCCCATAAGCAGGATGGATCCGTAGCTCCTCCCTTGCCCATCAATCAGCCCTGGAGAGTTTGTTATAACTCCTTGGGTAAGGGCTGCTTTCTTTCTTACACTGTAACTTCTGTGAGGCGGGATGCAGGACCTGTCTTCCTTAACCCCCTGCCCCAAACACGAAGTATTTGTCAGCATTCACTGTCAGCAAACACCTTCCCACTACCAAACCTCCGTGAGTTTGCAATGTTTTATTCAATGCTTCAGACTGAATTCAAGTCTGTTGCATGTGTTTTCACATCCAAAGACCCAGGCAATGGCCAGGATGTGTAATTCTCTCACCGGGGAAAGAGGAACTAATTGAGAATAATAGTGCATTCTACCCCACCTGGGATCTATCAGAAGTATTACTTACCAAACAGATGAGTAGATGAGCTACATCTGTAAAAGAGGGAAGACTCGAGAATGACTAGGACGTTCCTGTATATTACCACCTCCTTTGATCTTCATGACAAGTTTGCCAGAAGGTCTTATAATTTCTATCTTCGGATGAAGCATCTCTCTGGAGCTTTGCGAGTGTGATCTGAAACCAAGCCCATGTGCAGAGGCAGGGAAAGGCAGAAGAAAGAGGAAGGCCATTCTAGCTGGGGAGGTGGTGGGTGAAATAAGCAAGAGGTCTTATGAGGTTCATCTTGGGCTCCACATGATGGAAAGATCTCTACACCCACCAGCCAGATCTTATAAATTTATATAGAAGTCTTAAATGGGTTGTCATGTATACCATCAAGATGGTCTCAATGTCACATCACTATCTCAAGGCTGTATCTTTGGGGCAGCTTCTGAGAATGGGGGAGGCGGGTAGAAGGCACATTCCAAGCACAGGGGAAGGGGTGAGGAGACTCCAATTTTCAGGATCGAACTTAGGGGTTAACTGGTGGCCATGTCCTTTTAGTGACCTCTCCCAACAGTACCTCTGTTCTGGAGTAACAATTAAATCTGGTTCTCTGTGGCCCTAACGTCCATGTCCTTCATCTGACCTATTCCTCTTGAAGAATTATTTGGAGAATCAGGTGTGCTAACATGTTATCTAAAAGGATTCACATTTAGTATATAAGCATAAGTTATTGTTAGTGGTGGGAAGTTTGATTAATGTGAATCTGCACTGTGAAAAGAATAAGGATCTGATATATGACAGCTTTTAAGTCCTGTGTTACAAACAAAGCCAAGCTTGTCGCAAGAACCCAAGTCCAACTTTCTCATCCATTCAGATCCTTTTCCTCTCTGTCTTTCTGTGCCAAGGCTTCTCTTCCCTGTGGCAACACGGAGTAGTTGACAGGTAACTGGTGAAAATTGCGTTTGCTTTCCACCATCTACTAGGATATGAGAGTCAACGATTCCATAATCCAATTGCCTGGTGCCAATTTCATTTGAAATAATTGCTGATAAAATCGAAAAGAAAACTTCAGCAAATCTGAAAA
The DNA here is from genome assembly GCF_003009895.1 of Hyaena hyaena. Taxonomy (NCBI): domain Eukaryota; kingdom Metazoa; phylum Chordata; class Mammalia; order Carnivora; family Hyaenidae; genus Hyaena; species Hyaena hyaena. Next base: position 2,469,922 of record NW_024080801.1, read on the forward strand.
CAGATTACGGCAGAACTCGGTGGCACAATGGGCCGATATTAAATATTGTTTCAGTACTTGAGATCAGACTTCATATTGAATCTCGATGAACACTGGGTCACGAGACTTGGATTAAAGCCAGGCTGAGTCGAGCTTCCCATCATTCATGGTACTTGGACTCTGAATGGTGGCTGATTCCTAAAGCAGCCTACCTGCCTTCACCTCAAGTCCACAGTGATGACAGACTTGAACAGCATTGCCTGAAATTAGGGTAATCCTACCAAATATTCCTTATAAACTCATGCTATCCCTCATAAACCTCACATCCCAGGACCTGGGTATTACTTCCCTCATATAAGAGAGGAAGAATTTGACTCTTGGCCAACTTCACACAGGTAGTGAGGGACAGAGCTAGGATTGAAACCTAGGTGGTGTAACCAAAGGACGTGACCATCCCACTGGACCACACTGCCTCTTAATCTGTCTAGAACAGTGGTAGCCATATCATATAACGGAGGGTCAAAATCTACCTTGGATAATCCTATTTAGCTTTCTATGCTGATTAGGTTAATTGTATTGTGCCACAGTCCATTTCATAAATGCTACATAGAAAAAACTGAATGTAATTAAAATAACCAACTATTCAAACAGACGCACATCTGCAAAGCTGAGCGCAAATTGAATTTTTAAGCAACATATTGTGTTTTGTATGCAAAAACATCTCCATTAATTTGTTCATTCAACAAACATTTATTAGTGCCTTGATGCCGGTGAGCACTCCAATAGACCCCGGGAACACAGAGATGAATGTGACCCAGCATCTGTTTCAAGAAGCAGAGACCCTAGTGAGAAGTGACAGACCAAGGAAATCAGTTCCAATGAGGCTCCCCCTCTGTCTAGACCATCCCTCTCCCCGGGTTCCCATCTCTGAGCCACCTGCAGCTCTCTGCTGATCTCAGTCATTATCCAATCAGTCTGCACTATCCTGAGATGGTACTGTGTTCCCTTCCCCACTTCAAGAGCCCAGAATGACTGTGTGCATTAGTGCTGGCTTCTTTCCCCACGTAACTCACACATCAGCCCCGTCTCCTGCCCCTGAGGAACACAGATGCAATTGTGGCAGCCACATTCTGATACTTCCCTGACCCATGGAGAGTCAGCCTGTGTGATTTCTACCGAGTCCGAGAGCCTCCTTTCCAAAGAGTTTCTTCAGCCTCTCAGGTCCCTTGCTTTCCATGCGTTTCTGTCATGTGCCATGTTGACCCCAGCATGACAGCAAGCCCGTTCCCCATTTCTGCAAGGGACAGACACCCACACGCATGCACACTCCACTCACAATGGGCATTTATGAGTTTGATAAATGGGAATGAAGATTTGGCAGCTGCAGGAAGGGATTGCATCATGCACCACATGGCTTCGTGCAGAGTAGGGTCAACACACAAAAGGAGTTCCCCGTCCCCTTCTCTTCTAATCCAGTCACAAGTTCAAGCTCAGTTCAGAAAACTCTTCCATACAGCGGACTTTTGGCCACTGCTCAGGTCTGGGAGTGCTGTCTGCCGTAAGGAGAACACACCAGGGAAGAAGTCCTAGAGGCCCAGCAGGTGGATGGTGTAGAGGCCACTTGGGCAGGGAATTCTGGAGTCCCATGAGCCCCAAACAGTCTGGAAGTGAGTGTGGAGGATCCCAGTAGGAGGTGCCCCAGGCTGCCCTGGTCTAAGGCAGTACTGTTACTATCATTGTCCCCACCCTTACAGGTGAGGAACCCAGACACAGGTTAAATAATTCCCCCAAGGTCAAATGGCTAAAAAGAGGCAGAGGCACGCTTGGAACTCAGGCAGTGTAGTTCCTAAAACTCTTAGCTGTTATGCTATACTGACTCTCAGAGACAGAGTCCCCTACTTCCTGAAGCTCAGGGCTCAAGACAATGGTGTGTGTGTGTGTGTGTGTGTGTGTGTGTGTGTGTGTGCATGCGCATGCGTGGGTTTTAAGTAATTACTGTTCTGAGTTTTGCAGGTGCTATATGCTAGGAGAGAAGAAAGCCCAGGGACCAGTGCTGCCCAGAGGAATGAATCCCTGACCTGACTGTCCTCAGGGGAAACAGAGTAGGCAAAGGGAGGTCAGAAAATGCTTCCCAGGGGGCATGACATGGAGACTGAGCTCCGAGGGCAGGTTCAAGGGGGAAGGTAGCATATGCAAAGGCTCAGAGTCATGAGAGCATAATGCTATTTTCCTAGAGGGTCGCCTGGAGGCTCAGTCGGTTAACCATCTGACTTCGGCTCAGGTCATGATCTTATGTTCGTGGGTTTGAGCCCCGCGTTGGGCTCTGTGCTGACAGCTCAGAGCCTGGAGCCTGCTTCAGATTCTGTGTCTCCCTGTCTGACCCTCCCCTGCTCACGTTGTCTCTCTCTCTCTTTCTCAAAAATAAATAAAACATTTTAAAAAACATTTAAAAACGCTATTTTCCTAGAATACAATCGTACCGATCACTTATAGTTATAGAGCTAACTAGTATTGAGCCTTCACTACAACCTGTAATAGGTTCTACTGTTAACCCCAGACTGAGTAAAGTTGGAACCAAAGCTGAGGTTCAGAGCCACCAGGCCAGCTGGTAATAGGATCACCCTAGGTCACCCAGCTGGCAACAGGAGCAGCTCTGTTTTCAACCACTCTGTAGGGCAGCCTCCAACTAGTTGTGAAGTGTTTGTTGAACTGAGCTAGTTGACTGAGGGGGGAGTAGCAGCCAGGGTACCACCCACTAAGGGAGGCACCTCCCCAACATGCTCCCCGAAGTCCTTAAGGGGAATCTTCTGGCTCAGACCCAGGCCACCCACCAAAGTGGGGAACATCTTTGAAATGTCAACTGGAAGGGGCTGGGAGGGAACTAGATACTGTGTTAGCCCAATTCTTTTGCATGTAGTCCTTCTGCAGGGCTGTGGGAGCGTCTGCGACATCTGGGTGGCCAGTCCTTACACTACAGCAGTTCAGTAACCCAAGAAAATGCTTGTATGCTCACCAAGAGTAACAGAGCAACATGAATTGTGTACACACAGTCTAATGTCCAAGACATGATGAAGGGAAAGTTTCTCTGATGTGCCCTGCCCTTACACTAATTGGACCGGTGAGATTCCAGGTAGCAGATTTACTGCACCCTAAAGGTCAGGACATGGCGGTGACCCTCTCCTACTCTCTCTTCCTTACTGATTGGGATTCCAATGCCCTCTCCTCTCTTACACCCACAACACAAGTATTATGAGGCCCTCTCTCTTCAACTTTTAGGTGATGGTCAAAGGTGGATAAGACTGAAAGTCTGGATTGGGGATGAGGTGGTAGAAGACCTCTTAGGCCCCTACTTGAGGCCACTGGCCTAGCTCAGCTTTCCAGAGGAGAGAGCTCCTTTGGAGGTTTGTGTCCAGGTCAGCTGGCAATAAAATATTACACTAATTTTTGCCTTACCTTGGTTATGTACACATCTTCCTATGGACCTCACTGGGAAAGAAGTCTATTGTTGGCCTAGATTCAGATGTCCTTGCATTCTTTGGCCATTATAGCTTCTTACTGCCAGTGAATAACACCCACATCCAACCTTTATTCCTTATTCAACATGTGTTTATTGAGCACCTACTAGGTGGCTGGCACTGGGGAAAATATATCAGAGAGCTAAGAAGATAAAAATTGCTGACCTCATTCTGGAGGGAGAGGAAAGGCACTCAAGGAAAACAAAAGAAGTGAGCCATTATAATATGTCACAGGGTGGAAGTTGCTGGAAGGTGCAAATAACATCTGCCGGTGCAAATGCTAGGACCAGAGAGTGCCGAGTGCAGAGACTATGACCGCACCTCAGTGAGACTCAGTGAAAGCAGGGACTGGGTCTGGAGACCCACAGCAACCCACCTACAGTCCAGAGGCAGGCCATGGGAGGTGGTCACTTCTGGATTTATTTTCAAGGTAAAAGCAACCTGACGTTTTGTTGGATTCGGTGTGGAGTACGAGAGTAAAAGGCTTGCAGCCTGTGCAACAGGCTGAAATGAAACGAAATGGGGAAAACTATAGGAGGTGCAGTTTGGAAGGCAATTCCCTTAAGCCTCTTAATACATATGGTAATTGTTATTTGTAGGGTACAGTTTGGAATCAGAACTGAGCTCTGCCTCTCACTAATGGAATAAGCAGTTAAATCATGGAGCCGTTTGACCCTCAGTTTCCTCATCTGCACAATGGGAATCATAGTAACACCTTACAGGTTTGGTATATGGATCTACAATAATTTGGTTAATGACCTTGCGCAGTATCTGATGCATAGGAGGTGCCCAACTGATGTTAGCTGAATTTGTGCCTGAGTGAGTGAATTACCTGTGGACTTAATTAGTAGTAAAGGCCAGAATTATGTGCACCACAGGTTCAATCATTAATGTTTCTTTAGTATGCATTCAAAAACATAGGGTGTTTGTAGAAAGCTTTGATCCCTAGTTCATCCAATATTCCACACAGAGGTGCACCACTCTGATGTAACTGTTAAGCTTGTAAGAAAATGGGAAACTGGTTGGTAACTTTCTTTCCATATCTCATGTGGCAATGGGCCCTGAAGACAAGGAAGTAATTGTTCTTATTTCTTCTCCAGTGCTCCAGACAGACAAGGCAGGTTGTTGTTTAAACTCTTCTTTCCATTTGCATCCAGGGGAGTTTGCAGCTGGCCCAGTTTGTTACCAAGTAATGAGATGGATTAAATGATCTATTCAAACAGAATGGTTATTTCCTTGATGGCTAGAGCCCCATCTTTTCCGGATATCCTACGTAGCAGCAAACCTATGTCGGCAGAACAGGTGCTCAACAAGTAAACTGGTGGAATTTTGATTATTCACCAAACATGTGTTGGAGAACAATCCAAGCCTCTCTATGACTTACAACGCCACCCTTCAGGTGGTGGAGGTTGTGATGCTCTCATGGATTGTAAACATGTGGTGGACACCTAGTATGTGTCAGAACCCGCAGGAGACCTGCTAAGCTTACCTCTGATCCACCCAGCATTCCAATGCAGTATGGTAATCCTTGTTTTAAGAGGAAGGCCCCAAGGCTTTGAGAGTGAGGTGATTTGTTCAAGGTCCCACCACAGCTAGGAAGAAAACTTAGGATTTGAACTCATATCTGCCCAAGACTTTTCATCACACCATGAGAAGAAAAGCCTTATCCCCACTTGACTAAATATTTCCCCATCAGCCACCTGTGCACAGTAGAACCAGATTCAAATTCCAGAATTCTCAGCCAGCAAGTCTAGATTTCATTCAGTTCAATTATCTTCCCTGTTTGAGTAACTGGAGGGCATCGAGTGCTGTTCCATGCACTGTGCAGAAGCGAGGAAGATCTCCCCACCGTGGCTATGGCTGTCTTGTTGTGTAGATGAGTGGGGGCCCTGAGTCTATGGGAGCTTTGTGGGCTCCAGGTGGACAGGGGCTGTGGAAGGGTGCCCGTTGTGCCTGAGGCTGCACTTTAGTCAGAATGTTGAAGTGTTTTGATATTTGGGGGATATGGAGATGGGGTGGAAAGACGAAAACATAGAACCAAGAAAGAGTGGAAAATTCAAGTTACCTCTGTCAGGAATTTCTGCTCAATTTAAAACAAAGCCTTAGAAAGAATGGAGCCAACATGGTGTAATCTCAAACAGTTAGTGGAGAAGTGGAGAAGACAGTACTTGGGGATTTGAGACATATTCCAGAGACAACTAAGCTTCTATAATGAGGCCTCTGCCTATTTTAAGAATTTCTTTGCAATCAAGTATTACAGAGGGGAGAAAAGAGGGGCCAGATGCATTATGGGAGAAGCACTTTGGATTAGAAAAATAATGGTGTTGATATTCTTTCAAGGGGTCTTTAAGAATAATTTGTCCCTTTGCTTTTAATTGCAGATTGCAGAGAAGTTATTCTGCAACGAGACTTGGTTCCATTGACACTACCATCTGATGAAATATAGATTATTTCAGAAAATGTCCTTTGCATATAGATTCTGACTACATAGATATTAAAATAAGCATGGATGATCTGCTATATCTTTTCTTCCCCCAAATTTCACCCGCATGGATCTTTAATCAATTGTGTTTGTACCTCTTAGCACAAAGTTCCATTTCAGAGTAAAATTATGTTGTGTGACAAGAAAGCAGTTTTTAGATATTATGAGAAAACAGAAAGAAAGAAAGAAAGAAAGAAAGAAAGAAAGAAAGAAAGAAAGAAAGAAAGGCAGAAAGAAAGAAAGGCAGAAAGAAAGAAAGAAAGAAAGAAAGAAAGAAAGGAAGGAAGGAAGGAAGGAAGGAAGGAAGGAAGGAAGGAAGGGAGAAAACAGTTACAACAATAATTCTCCCACTGGAATCACCATGACTACAATTCATAACGAGATCAGAAAAAAAGGGAAATATTCAAAGGGTGTCTATTTGAGTGGATTTAATCAAGTAAGAGCACACAGACTGCTCGAAGTAGAAAGATCTCAGAAGTAACCTAGCCTTATTCCATGTTTGTGAAGATGAACCAATTAAGCAAGGCCGTGACTAGTGCAGAAAGCTTGGGCTTTGGGAGGAGAAGACCTTTGCTACCTCATCTCTGTCCTTGGCCTTCCGTGACAGTCAAAATGCTCAGGACTCCATCTCCCCACCTGCAGCATGGGGACACAGGACGAAGTGATCCCCCCCAGCTGTCACTTTCCTGACCACCCGATTTCCAAGGGTCACCGTCTGTTCTTCATTCAGAACAGTGCATCATGTGTTGTCACTTCTGCCTTGACGTGTGTGCTTCTTGGTGTAATATACATCCTCCTCAGATGAGGAGCAGAGACTGCAGCTTCCTGAGGCTGAGGTCATCCTTCTGGAGCCCAGCCGTGGCTGGCAGAGGGACCCGATGATTTGCTGAATGGATAAATGAATGAGGGACTAAAACATATTCTGATCACTGTGGAGGGAAACACTATAACCCCAATTTCCTGAATACCAATCGTAGGAGGAAAAACCAACAACAAGATTTTGGCTCATACAGATTTCAGTTTTATTAAAATGTAGATGGTTAGGCGTCCAACTCTTGATTTTGGCTTAGGTCATGATCTCAGGTTCCTGTGAGTTTGAGCCCCACATGGGCTGTGCACTGACAGTGTGGAGCCTGCTTGAGATTCTCCCTCTTTCTCTGCCCCACCCCCAATCACACTCTATGTCTCTCAAGATAAATAGACTTAAAAATGGATGTAGATTTCATTTTTACATAATTGGCTTTCTAGACCTGATGTGTAACAAACTATTAAGGAATTTAACACACTTTTTCACACTCTCAGCTGATAAAACCCAGAAACTTGATGCTTCTCATGAGTATAGGAAAAGAATGCCCTGTATTTGAAGCTCTCCCCACCTCTAACTTCCTTAAAAATATTCTAGATAACAGCTATAGGCATTTTCCCCCTAAATGCTAAAAGTAGGTCTCCATAACCAGTTTTCCTTTGTTTTTGTATTTGAAACTACCACATCGTGAAACACATCAGCCTAGTATAGTATGTTGGGTATGACATGTATGCAGATGGCTTAAGTGGCATATGTTAAGCCAAATTTTGTTTAACAGGTTACATGGAAAGACTCGCCACAAATTCATGGTTACAACAATGGTGAGTCATTTGTTCATCTACCCGGCTAACATTTACTGAGCACCTATGGTCTCTGGGCTCTGGGAAAACACAGGCTGGTGGGGAGACGGATGAGTGTTTGGAGGAGACCGCCATACCCTAAGGAAGCCTGAGCCCTGGGAGCCCAGAGGAGGGACATGTTATCCAGAAAGAGCATGTCCTGTCATCAAGCAGAGTCCTGCAGTATGAATAAGAGGATCCAGGGAGGGAGGAGGAGGCTGTGGTGTGGGCTGGGAAACAGGAAACGTGACCCCTTAGAATGTAGAATAAGAGCAGGAAAACCTGGCCTTCCTGGACGCTGGCGCACGTGAAACTGACAAGCTGGTATGCGATTCACTCTCCAAGGTGCTAGGGACAAGTCAAGGATTTCATCATAAGATTGATGCTCTAACACCGGAGGTCAGAGTCCAGAGTGGGCTCTAAAATGTATTGAGAAGTCATGGTCTTATGCAGACCAAAATTCAAATGACGAGTTTGAAACCTGTATTCGGAAGGTTTACCCTGGACCTGACATGACCAGGTGTGAACTCACACAGTGATAATTCTCAGAGGAAAAGAGTTTCCCACTGTTTAGTTCAATGCCTCTAATGCCTTAGAAGCTGAATGGCCTGCGGATTCAATTTCTTTATCTGTGAAATGGCAATGATAGTACCCTTCAGTAGGATAAAGCACAAAATACTAATTTCAACTGCTCCCCTAACCCAGTCCAAAAAGCCCAAGGTTGTGGCTTCTTCCTACCTCCTCAGCTCTCTTCTCAGAAATGTGTTCTAATTCTTATTTCAGAAAATGTAGCTTCCTCAAGACAAGTGCTGTTTTAATTTAGAGATAATTCAGCATTACTTCCAGCTCTGAAGAAATAGTGCCATTCACTCCTCCAGAAACATGGGGATCCTTTTTCTCTCCCTGTTCTCCCTCCCTTCTTGTCCAGTGTTGTCAGGACTTGCCAGTCTAGCAAGTCCCCAGACCTGTGTGATGCACAACAGGAGATGAGGGCAAAGATGAGAGAGAGGCAGGCAGGCACAATTTCAGCCCATTGGAAAGGTCAATGTGTCACAAGCAAACAGGATGTCTAGGACCAAATGCCCTGATTTTTCCAGCTCAGCTCAGGTCAGCATGGTCTGGAGCAAACCAGAACCTTCCTGAAAGAGGGGAACACTAATCGAGAGTAGGATTCAGCCTGATGAACGGAGGGTAGCCTGAGAACTTGAGAGAACACTCCCCTCCATGCCAGCCCGGAAGGAAGTCCGCACATGGGGCAGGAGCATGGAAAACAGGCTGAAGACACCCTGAACATCCTACTGCTGGATAAAGCGGGGCAGTCTGCCACACCCACAGGTCCCCCTCCCCTGTAGGATGAGGAGAAAGAGAAAGAGTAGAACCTTCTTCCCTGAGACATCGTGAGCAGTAAAGAGAATTCATAAGCAAGGCCTGAGTTAGAAATCAGTGTCTTAGCCAAGCGTCCATGTGCTCACTATTGTGATGGTTTGCGCTTTGACCGAGTGGTGAGGCGGAAGCACCCAGGGACAGGAGTTACATTGCCATGGCTTCCCAAGCCTGACTTATGGCGAACGGTCCCAAGAAGGTGATCGCTAATTTTGGAGGATGCTTAGTATGGGGGGCAGATACAGCCCAGCATTTAGTAAGTGCCTACTATGTATGCGTAAGGCTCTCTGCTTGGCGACTTACATGAGTTTTGTCATTTAAAATCTACTACACTGTTATTTTCTTCACCACTATTACCTTCATTCTCTTTATTATTGATATTGTAATTAAAACGGAGCCTCAGAGCAGCACTGTGGCTCTCCTTGAGATCACACTGCGAGGAGCTGAAGGGAAGGTATTTGAGCCAGAAGCGTGTGCCTAGGAGATCCCACGCTGGTTCTCTTGTGCCCCAGACCTGACTTCTCCAACTCCGTGGATTCTCATGGCTGATTCCTTCACATCCTAACAGTTGTGTCTTCAGAGGGGCCTTCCCTGGTCACCCCACCTAGCCAGTCTCCCTGAATCATTCCTTCTCATTGCCCCAGCTCTTCTCCTTCAGAGAACTGGTACAATCCTCATTTCTATGTGCCCTTGTTGGTATAATGATGATACTACAAAACCATTATTTACTGAAGACCGTGCCCTGATACTAAGTACTTTTCTTGTATTATCTCATTATATGTCACATCAATCTTATGAAGTCAGCAGTTGGCATATGTTACTTTATTGCATCCCATAACAATGCTATGAGGGTGACATTCATATTTTCATTTCACAGGTAAAATGGGACTGGGACACAGGGAGGTTAAGTGACTTACTGAAGGTCATAGAGCTAGTAAGTAGCACGCCTGCCTCCTGCCCTAGATTGACTCTATGCTTTATGAAGGCAGGGTCCCCATTTCAATGCTTGAAAGAGTAACTGACACATGATTGTATATACCCAGTAAACACTGATCGATAAAGAGATGAACACCAGGGAAAGGGAACACAAAAAGGCTCTGAGCTGGTGAGGAGATGTGTCCTTTGTTCCTTCAGAAATAGCTGCCGTATCTCTGACTGTGCTCACTTACCAAGTTCTTCAGTGTCCAGGCATGGGCTTGGCTGTGATAGTCTGGTCAACATTGTGTGTGTGTGTGTGTGTGTGTGTGTGTGTGCACGTGCATGCACTTGTGATGCATTGGTGGATTGATGTTATGGGTGGTCGGTAGAATCTGTCCTTATTCTTCACCAGGATGCTCTGGTGGGAGGACAGAATGTGAGCCATACCTCCTCTGGGAAGGACCAGCCATAGAAGAGCTCTTTGAGTGCCAAGAAGAAGAGAGGAAATGATGGCCGTAGGTCAACAGTTCGTGTCAGAGGGGAGGATGGGACAGGAGTTGACAGTCAGTGTCAGAGGGATGCTTGGAGCAAAAGGGAGCCATTGTAGTTTATAGAGCATCCATTCAGGGAATTCATGGCGCATTCCCCCAAACCCAGAGATCATTGTGGTGGTAGTGAGAAGAGATGCGTAAAGTAGGTGGGGCCGAATCACATGGACCCTGTTGGCTGAATCAAGCATTTTGGACTTCATCAGAACCAACAGCAGTGGAGACCACGGCCAGGCTTTCGGCAAGAAGGAAATGACCAGACGTGCATTATTAAAGCTCATCCAGGGTGCAGCGCAGATAACGGACGGCAGGAGGCCAGTGAGAGGTTATGGTGAAGGCAGAGGAGGGACGGAGAGGTGGGAGAATCTGGATATTTGGAAGAGGCAAGCAAGAGGACCTGCTAACAGAGTTACTGCACGGCTGAAGGAGAGGACAGTGGCCTCCACGTAGGAGGAGAGGAATAACGGAGAGGACATTCAATGAGAGAAAACACTGAAAAAGAGCAAGATTTGGGGGGCTGGGGAAGAAGAGTAAAATAAAAGCTATTTTAGGGGCTATTTTGAAAGCTATCTTACAAAAGGCAAAGATGCAAATGCAAAATAAGACCACATTAATCTTTTAATCAGAGACTCGTTTGTCATGAGGGCTCTTAGGCTAATTTGAGGGGCCTGTTGTAAGAGTGAACTTGACATCTTGGAGAAATTATTCAATGACTTAACAATCTCTCAGAGTGCAGCCTCAGATTCTCAGCCCATTTTAAAGACCCGCTTAGAAGCAACTTCTCCAGCATTGAGCATCTGCTTGGACTTGACTTGATGTAAATTGTCCTCCTGCCATTAAAACCTGACAGCCTTTGGGGTGCCTGGGTGGCTCAGTCAGTTAAGCGTCTGACTTCAGCTCAGGTCATGATCTCACGGTTCATGGGTTCAAGGCCTGTGTCAGGCTCTGTGCTGACAGCTAGCTCAGATCCTGGAGCCTGCTTCAGATTCTGTATCTCCCTCTCCCTCTGACCCTCCCCTGCTCAAGCTGCCTCTCTCTCTCTCTCTCTCTCTCTCAGAAATAAATAAAACATTAACAAAATTAAAAAAAAAAAACCTGACAGCTTCTGCAGGAGACATGGCATTCTTTCTTTGGAGTGTAATGTTCTACTCTCTGTATATTAGCAAACCTAGAAAAAAAAATCAGTGAAAGAAGTCATTTCTGTAGAATGTTTTCTTTATCTATGTTATGGAGTCTGTATGATTGGATGAGAAGCCTAATTTCATTTCGAGGGGGACATAGCCTTACTATGGCAATCACCAACCACCAAGCCCCCACTGTGTTCCAGGCAATTTATGAACGTGATATTAGCTCATCAATCTCAATATTAGATATTGAGGTTCACAATTAAGGACACTGAGGCAGAGAACAGAGGTCTTGGCTTTCCAGAAATGCGAAGATCCTTTAATGCCAAAAAGAAAGAACAGAGAGGGAAAGAAAAGTTGTCCCTGTTGAAGAAGTTAGCAGGTTGAGCTCCAAAGTCTGTGCTCTTCCCACTAAGGCTCTGAGCTATGAGCCCTTCTTTCACTTAAATCAAACAACAGCGTCTTCTGCTCAGCACCACCAAGAAGCATCACCATGCATCACTTAGTCTAACCCCCATGCATGTGTGGCTTCAAATTTGATAACCCTTAAGGAACTGGGGCCATCTGTGAAATTCAGTCTCCCAAACTAGTTCTCTCCCAGACCTCTTCTTTCCTTAGAGCCTTTCAAAGACAGAAGGTGGATGGAAACACTTGCAGTCACCGAGGAACTGCTGTGTGCCCGAAGGAGTGTCTGATGTAGGAATGAGTAGCCCCATTTCATAGGTGAGAAAAGGAAGAAAGACTCAGAGACAGGTGGCCTAACCTGGCCAAGTCACACATTCAAGTTAGTCGGGGAAGGGGTTAGGATTTCATTTCCAGTCTCCTAAATCCTTTGTTGATGGTCAAGGAGTATTGGCAGAGCTTTGTTTTGTCCAAAAGATTAAAACAAAAACAAAAACACATCAAAGCATTTTCAGGCTATAGAATGCCAAACAGTGGATCTCAGAGACTTATGTCAATGAATGGACTCCTTGATTTTGCTGACATAATCATTTTCTATCTTTTATTCCTGGACAGACAAATACAGTTTTGATTTGCTCCCAGCCCCCAAGGGAGAACAGCATCTCAGACCAGTACTGAACACTGAGGAGATCGATTAGCCAAAATTTGTCTACAGGACTGAGATTATTCCGCTTAAAAAACCTTAGTAAAGCACCTACTATGTGCCGAGACTTGTTTTCAGCACATTCAAATATTAACTAACTTATCCTCTGAATAATTGGATGAGGTAGATGCACTGTCATCCCCTTTTTACAAGTGAGGAAGCCCAAACCCAGAGGCGTCAAGCAGCTCAAGGCCACACAGCTAGAGAGAAGCTGGCCCTGTAGATGATGAACTTCACCACCACAACAGCCAGCAGCCCTCTGCTTGAACTAAGCCCAGGTATTTCTTAGCAGAAGCTTGGGTGGGGCCGTGGCTTCTGGGCTCACTTTCCTTTCCCTGAGGACAGGGAGACACCTCTCATGAGCCCTGTCATATACTTTGTTCATGCTCAGATGCTCAACACACTAGCTCCTATTGTATCTACCTGAGCAGGGTAAAGGAAGAGACGTTCCCATCCCCTCTCCTATTATTTTATTCCTAGAAGGATTTTTGTGACTGCTCGTTAGAGTTTGGTAGTATTAGTAATGATAACTGTGGATGGCGCCTCTGACCCAGGCTGTCAGGCACCTACCAAATGTTCATTGGTCCCTATTCCTCACTGAGGAAGTCCACTTTTGTGGGTGGGGTCAACGTGCCCAGGTAAAACACTATATTTACCAGCTCCGCCCTGGGCACATAAGGGTGGCTGTGTGTGACAGAGTTCCGGCTAACAATACCTAAGCAGGAGCCATTAGATGGGGCTGCTAATAAAACTTAACAGCTGAGCCGACTTGACAGGCAATGACCATTTTCCCCTTTAGCTCTTCCCCTCCCCCACTTTTTCCTGCCTGGAATGAGGTCAGATGCTCAGGGAGGAATGGGGACATCCCACCCTGACACCCTAAGGTGGAGGAAGGAGAAAGACCCCTTCAGGGTCTGGCATACCACTGCATCAGTCCTGGGCAGCCTATTTCAGCCTCTTTGTGGACTGAGACCAGGATGCAACTACTTTGTTGAGCCCTGACAGCTGGGTTTCCTCTTTCATGTCCCGAACCTCTCCTTCGGATGTGCGCTGCCCAGTGCCATAGCCACTAGCCACACGTGGCTCATGGGCACTTGATTTGGGGGCTAGTATTAGTGGAGAACTGTTACTGATGTTATTTAAATTCAAATGAATTTAAATTTTAAAATGGAGGCAGTGTAAGATATTTGTCCATTAAATGCAGCTTTATAGTATTGATAGGACCTTTTACTTTAACACTTTGCATCTGGATGGAGAAGTGTAAAGTACACACCAGATTTCAAAAAGTTAGTATAAAAAAAAGATTGCAAACTATCTCATTAATAGTCTACAAGTATTGAGTACATGCTGAAATATTATTCTGGATAGAGGGGGTTAAATAAACTATCTTAGTTTTTTAATGTTTATTTATTTATTTTGAGGGGGGGTCAGGGGAGGGGTAGAGAGAGAGGAAGAGAGAATTCCAAGCAGGCTCTGCGCTGTCAGCACAGAGCCTGACATGGGGCTCAATCCCACAACCCTGGGATCATGACCTGAGCTGAAATCAAGAGTCGGATGCTTAACCGACTGAGACCCCAGGTGTTCCAATAAACTATCTTATTAAAATGAACTTTACTTGCCTCTTTTCGCCTTGTTAATGTGGCTGCTAGAAAATTTAAAATTATGCATGTGGCTCCCATTATATTTCTGAGTGCTCTACATATACGCCACCCATTCTGTGCTCATTAAGAGCCAGGCTGTGTGCTGAGCACTTTACATACATTTATGTAAGGATGCTACTTTACACGGGGCACTCAGCTGATTAGGGACAGGCTCGTGGCTGTGCTTGGTTCCTCAGCTGGTGGCCTCAACAATTACATGCCCAAGGGCATCTCACTGTGTAGCACTGTGCACGGATCACTATGATTTGTACATTTCGGGTGTTGCAGCTTTGCAGGGCTCCTACCAGCGAGGGTGGCTAGGAAACCTTGAGGGAACGGATTCTCAGGCTATGATTTACCAGCCGAAGCCGGAACCTCCCACATACCACATGTTCCAGCTGCCATTCAACGCTGGAGCGAGTGGAAACAAGATTGCTTGCGTATATCTGGTGCCCTAGTCTCCTCCCCGATTGCCAGCAAGCAAGGGGTGTGGAGGTGTGATATATTCAGCCAGTGGGAATCCAGACAGGGTAGTGATGAGGGCTCAGTGTGGGGAGGCCAGTGCCATGTCATACCGAACCCAAAGAATAAAATCCACGGAGACGTGTTGGAAGAGCACAGGCTGCAGACAACAGTCTACTTCTGTTTTTCATGCAATTCAGTGGACATGGGTGTCAGCCTCAACCTAGTGTCCGTTCTTCTCGTGTAGCCATTTCGTTAAGACCAGCTCTTCATTTTTACCTCCAGAAAAGCAGAGGCACACACTGGCAGTTTTGTGAGTGACCTGGACGCGTTTACCCCGCAGTGGACTCTGCAAAGGTCATCACCCCCGTGAGTGTTTGCACACTAACGTGACACTTCCAGAAATGTTTCCTTTGATCATCGCGCTGAACTCAGGCACGTGCAGGGTTACTGTGACATATTCGGCAAGCGGGGTCGGAATTGTTCTGTGTGCATCTCTATGCGTCCTGATGAGAAAGAGTGGGTTAGGAGATGGACGCGGATCTTTTTACAACTGTGGCAATAATATTTCACATTTCAACAGTGACTTTCAAAGCTTACAAAGCACCAGAGGTTGTGATAATCTGATGCATCGTTGAAATACAGCGAGTGCGTTGGCCGTCCAGCACCTCATATCGCCTTTTAGTCCAGGAAGCAGAGAGAGAGGGCTGTTGCTTGCAGAGGGAAATAATAAAACACGCGTCTATGGTGGTTAGATCTGGGAGTTCAGAGCACTTTTTTTTTTAGTTTTCTCTGCAAATCTTTATTGTTCTCATCAGATCTCAATAAACTAGGAAGAGAACAACTCGTGGCTTCTCCTTTACAAGCTCAGAAACGGAGGCAGAGAAATATTCGGATTTTGGGGGAAGAATACCAAATCAGGCAGTCATGGGGCCCATCGAGGGCTGACTGGCTCGTCTGTACCCGCCTGAGGGGTCATGACACTGACCCAGAACAAGACAATTCTTGTTCTCCATTACTGTTTCCTTGAGTGTTTATATTTGAAACAGAGGCAGGCTCAGCATAGAGGAACCTCCCTCCTTTGAGCTTTCCTACCCTTGGGCTCTCCCCCATCCTGCGTCCTTCCTTTCTCTTCCTTCTCCTCCTGTCTTGTCCCTCCTTCACATTTTGCCTTCCTTTCCTCTTTTTCTTTACCTTTCCGTGTGTTTCACTCGTTCGCCTAAAGATAATACTGCACTCTCCTCTTTTCTGGGCAGGAGTTAAATCTTACTTGGAAATCCCCTTTCCACGGCTACCAGGTCCAACCCTAGCTGTTACCAAGCTGGCTCCACAGAACTTTCGGGGGCATGCACTTCCATATTTGCCCACTAGGGGGCGAGTGCGCGATACTGTGGTTTTAACAGCGGCTGCAGTTGCTGTTGAGAGTCAGCTCCACCGACTGGAGTTTCCATCTATCGAAAGGCAGGCAGGAGGCAATAGACTTTTGGGGAACGTGGATATAGAGGCAGATAAGTGTCCTCAGTATGTGGGTGAGCCGAAGGGTCCCATTCCACCTATCCTATACATGGGCGGAGTGTGCATGTGTGTGTGTCCATGTGTGCGTGCATCCAGTTTTCCACTTACTATCTCTGGGTCGCTTAAATGTTCTGGGCAACAGTTTCTTCACCTCTAAAAAGTAGTGACTTGTGGGCTGACCGATCTCTGTGGCTCCTTCCAGCTGTATTTCTGTACACTGAGTGCAGGAGGTCTGGGGAAGCGGGTTGAGTCGAAAAGGAGAGAAGCCACTAACAGACCAGCTGGTCCTCAGGGAAGGCATTCCTGACTTATGGCTGGGCTTTGACCTCCGGGAGGCTCCCAACTTCGAGGAGTTTCCCCACGCCCTCCTCCTCGTGTGTTAAGCCCTTTAACGTCACGCTCAGGTTTGAGAATGCATTTCCTGGAACTGTCTGGAGCCGGGGATGAGAACGACCGTTCTTGCCGCCTTCCTCCCTGACACGTAAATGACTGATTTCTAGGTAAGGCTGTGCCATCCTTTGGTGCTTGTCTTACATGACAAACTCATTTGTCTCGGGTAGCTGGGAAGCGGTGCTGTCAGAGGCTGTGTTTCAGGAGAATGGACTTGAGTGGGGTGTCAAGGGCTTGCTGAGTACTGACCGCCCAGCCGGGCACTAGGGTGGTGGCGGCAGAGAGGCCCGCGGATGACCAGGTCCCGATGTGACTGGTGTAGTGTGCCCAGGGTCAGGGGCGGTGCTTGGGCGGCGGGGGGGGGGGGAAGGAGGAGTCAAAGGCTTTGGGTGAGTCACTTGGTGCCCACGATGAGCCCTATGCTGCACTTTAAGCCTCGCTGCCATCCTGGGAGGTATAGATTTCCCCTCCCGATGCCCAGAGACACGGAGCACCGGGCTTGAGATTGCACAGTAAGCAGGAGAGCCAGGGGTCAAAGCGAGGACTCTCTGGCTCTCGGTCCAGATTTCAACTTCACCACCCACGGCACTGGCAGGGACTCGGGGGATCTGGAAGGCGGTTCACCTTTCTTTTTAAAAATTTCTTAATGATTATTTATTTTTGAGAGAGAGAGCATGAGGAGGGGGGCAAAGAGAGACAAACACAGAATCCAAAGCAGGCTCCAGGCTTGAGCTGCCAGCACAGAGCCCAACGCAGGGCTCGAACCCACAAACCGTGAGATCATGCCCTGAGCTGAAGTCAGACGCTTAACCGACTGAGTCACCCAGGCGCCCCTGGGGCTCATGTTTCTTAAACCGAAGGAACAGGAAGCTTGTAGCCTGAGTAGCAATATGAAACAAACATGTCAGCTGTCTCAGAAACACACCTGCCCACGTTTGTGCATCCCCTAACCCATGCGGTTGCCGCAGCAACGTCTGACCTACTGGGGTTAAGGTCAGAAGGCTGGGGGGTGCCTGTCTGCCCCAGCGCGAGGGTGCGGTAGGTGGGGGCTGGGTGGGGATCCCCCCAGCCAGCCACGGTGGTGGGTGGTGGCTGGCTGAAAGTAGAGGGGCTCGCTGTGGAGCCGCAGGCAGAGCAGCTCCTGAGAGGTCATGGTGACGGTAACTCTCTGAGAGGTTGGTTTCGGTGCCCCTCTGTCTCTGGGGCTGAGAGGTGAATCCCTGATGTACAAGAGCCAGGAGAAAGGGCAGCCTCCACTCCAGGCCAGACTCAAAGTGCGTGGATGGAAACAGGGCCCTGGTGCCCCGGCCGGAAGCGGCATTGCAGAAGTCCATTTTGTCCGTGGCTAGTCCCTTGGACCCAGAGCAGCCCCCGCACGGGGCGTGTGCTCCCTGAGGACTGCTGGGTGCCCCGAGGGCAGAAGACCCGAGTTTGAGTGCTAGCTGCAGCTGCTTGCAGAGCAGTCAGAACTTTCCCCAACATGGGATTTTCGCATCAGCAAAGGGATCTGGGGGTCAGCGGCCCTCAGGAATGGCCGTGTCACGAAGACCGACAGAGTCTACGGCAAGGTGGCCAGGTGGGTGGGTGGGGACCATTTCCCGAGCATCTCACAGAGACATTCATCTCCTTCCTCCCGGGAGGGCCCCACGTGGGCACTCAAGGTGCTGGGCACCTGCCCTCTTGGAAGGTTCTGAGAGAAGGAGGGTCTGGAGCGGAAGATTCAGTGCCTTCGCCGTCAGCCTCCCGGCACGCAGCCCTCCTCCCCAGCTGCTGAGACTTCTCTGCCAACTCTGTGGATACAGGAGGGTGGAGACAGTCCCCTGTGTCACAGACTCGACAGGGAAGGGAGTGGGAGGAGGCCTTAGGGTCCACAGGCCGGGATCCCTTACTGACAGCCGTGCACTCAAGCAAAGTATCAAACTGCTCTGGGCCTCAGTTTCCTCATTTGTAAGTGGCTATAAATACTGTCTTCCGCATAGGTTGTTGAGACCTCTTAAAACAGCGAATGAAAGCGCCCCTGACATAGTGCCTGGGCGCCCAGCAAACGCTTCATGAAAGCAGCGATTCCTGGAAGTTTGGACTGTTTCTGGGGCGGAGGGTCGGGATGGAAAGGAGACTATAAAGGAGGAAGTGGTGAGGGAGTGGCTGAGTTCCAGCATCTGGTCCCAGTCTCCTCTCGCGGGGCTCAGCCGTGCCCCAGAACTCCCCTTCTCCCTTCCTCCCTTCACCGGTGGCTGCCCGCCGGGGACTCACTCCCTGCCACCTGAGATGCACGAACCTGAGCCGGGGGTCTGTGCTTTCCATCCTAACATTGAGGAGAAGACACTGTGCTGGGAACTCTCCGACCGCCTTCCGGGGTTGCTGGCCGAACCCGGGTTTTGGAGAGGTGGTCCCTGAAGCTCACACAGGGTAATCCGCCGAGGTCCCGCGGAGAGTCAGGGAGGGGCTGGGGCTGCACCCATCCACATGGCTGTTCCAGAAGCCCCACTCGGGGCCCCTGGTCCTTCGCTCGCTTAGTCTGCTGGGGCAATGCCTGGGGTGTCCTGCAGTGAGGCTGGCACACAGTGGTGTCTGCTAAGTGCTCCAGGGAGCTACAGCTGAGGGGAAGGAGAGATTTGGAAGACGGAGAGAAGAACCGTGCTAGGGAAACTCCAACAAAGACCAGCTGAGCCCTTGCTGTGGGCTGGACACTGTTTCAGGGATTCCATGAGGAGCTGCTTAGTTTAATCTTCATGGCTCTGTTACGAAATCGGTGGTGTTCTCATCTCTACAGATGAGGAGACTGAGGCACAGAGAGGTCACAGCTAGTGAGCAGCAGAGCCATAATCGCAAATCTGTGTTGTCCTGTCCTAGAGGCTGCACATTTCACCCGTCATCTGAGGGCCTCTTGGGAGTTTAGACCAAAGAGAGACATAGGAGTTCTTACTGGGAACTCTGAAATGGCACTGTAGCTGGGAGCCAAGTCAGTCTAGGGAGGAACAGGGGACGGGGTGCTTGAGCTTGAGGGTGGGGGGTACTGGGGGCTGGGACTCAGACCAGCTCGGTGCTCCTTCATCTCCACGTCTCCGGCTGCAGAGGCCTTCAGGTGCATGGGAGGAAAAGTCCGCTCTAGGCAGCTGGCCATGGGAGTGGCCTTCCACTGGGCTGTTACTTCGACAAACATATCCGGTGTCCCCGCACCTGTCCCAAAGGCACCAGCTGCTGGGGACCCTACCCCCGAAACAAAGCTCTAGCCCTGCCCCTGAGATGCTCAGGGTCTCAGGAAAACAGAATTACAGCTGTGAGCCAGGGCCCACCAGGGAGGAGGAGGGGAGGGGAGGAGGGGGAGGTGGGGAGGACACGGTGCCCTGACCAGCTCTGCAGAGGAAGTCTTGGAAAGCTTGTCCAGGGAAGGTGAAATTGAGGCCAGGACTTGGGGTGGGGGTTGGAGGGGGAAAGGCAGGACAGACTCAGAGTCCTTGGCCCGCCGGGAGCCATCTACTCCACACACTCAGGAAACCTGAAAACGGCCTGCGGGAGGGCTCCTTGGGGGAAGGGGGCGGAAAGGGACAGACGACATCTGCACCCACGTGCGTCCAGGGGACTCTCCCCAGGAGGGGACGGTCTCCAGCAAGGCTTCCTCTTCCTCATCCAGGCACAGCCGGTTTATGGGAGCAGAGAAAGATGAGCCGGTGGCAAGTCGGGCTGACAAAGACACCCTGAAGGGCACGCTCTTTTACGTAATCGACCTCGGGACCCAGGGTCCCGGGTCGGCGCCCAGAGCCGGGTCGCCCAGGAAGGACGGCGCACCCGCGTTATGTGCTCGCAAATAGGAGGGGACAGCAGAGCGAGCTAAGTTAGGGAAGTCCTGGGAGCCTTAGAGAGCAGGCGGCTCGCCCCTGTCCTCTCTCCGGGCTGCGCCCCGGACCCCTCCGCGGAGCGCTCGCAGGGTGACCTTGGGCGAACCGCGCGACCTCTCCGCGCCTCAGTTTCCCGGCGTCCGCGTCGAGCCACGCGGGGGACAGCGGGCCCGGGAAGAGCGCGCGGCGGGCGGGCGGCGCCGGGGCGCCCTTGCCCGCGGACGGCCACGCGGCAGGGGGCGGCCCCCCACCCGGAGGCGGCGGGCGCGGCGGGGCGGGGCCGGGGGGCGCGGGCGCGGCGCGCAGGCGCAGGCGCGGCGGGCGGGGCGGCGGGCCGGGCGCTCGGCGCGGCCGCTCGGAGAGCGCGGGGCGGCGCGCGGCGTGCGGGTCGCGGCGGAGCTGGGGCGCCGGCGCCGGCTGGCGGGGCTCGCCCGGGACTGCCTGAGGCTCGCGGAGCGCGCCGCCGGCCCGGCCCGAGGGCCCGCCTCACCGCGCCGGCCCCGTCGCCCGCTCCCGCTCGGCCCGCTGCGGGGCCGCGGGGGCCGCGTCCGGGAGGCAGCGGCCGCCAGCGCGGGGCACTCGGCGGCCACCCCCGGGGACCGGGGCCGCGCGGCCGGCGCCCGCCCCGTGCCGCCGCCGCCGGGCCGACCTCCGGGATTGGCTCCGCCGCGCCCCGGCCGCGGCTTCTGGCCGGGGGTGCGCGCCGCTGGGGCGCGGGCGGGGTCGGGGGGCGCGGGGCCACCGCTGCTCGCCCGCAGCGCGGCGGCGTCCCGGGCCCGGCGGCCGGGGAGCATGGAGGAGAAGTACCTGCCGGAGCTGATGGCGGAGAAGGACTCCCTGGACCCCTCCTTCACGCACGCTCTGCGGCTGGTGAACCAAGGTGAGGGCGCACGCCGGCCGGCCGGCCAACTGTCGCCCGTGGCCGTTGGGGCCGGGGGAGTGGCGGCCGGGGCGGCTCGGGATCGGGTGGGAACGCGGGGCGCTGGGGAGGCGGACCCGTGGGGCCGGCTGGAAGCGGAGCTGGGGAGGCGGGAGGGGACCCAGGTAGCAATCTGGGGGGCGCTTGGGTGGGGATCTGGGGGAATATGGGACCCCCGGGGGGAAAGGGGACGTGTGTGCCTTTGGGAGACTCGGCCGGGTGGGGCGGGGGGTTGGGTGGGCAGAAGGCTGGGGCGTTCGGGGGAGACTTGAGGAGCTCTGGGGACTCGAGGGTACCGGAGGTAAACTTGTGGGTGGGGGACAGCGAGCATCTGGGGGCTTCGGTGGGGCGGGGGTTGAATGATCTCATTGGAGGGGAGTTTGTGAGGGACTCGGGCATCCTCGTGTGTTTGGTTTGTCCAGGGAGCTGGAGAAAGAGCTGGAGCAAAATGGAAGGATTGGAAGGGATGAAATGCACAAAAGGTGAAGGGAACAGGTGCCTGTATTGTTAGCGAAGTTTGAGGACCTTGGGAGAAGGTTTGGGGTCAGACCCCAAGCATTTCAGAGAAGGACCCAGCGGACCCAACAAGGCGGGGTTCCTCTCCTGTGTCTCTTTCCTCCCATGACCAGGTTATAGGCGCCCCGGCAGGGGGGTCTGCCTTCTCTGGGGGTGGGCAGCTCCCCTCAAGGCTTGCGGGGGGCTGCCCCTCGGAGGGGTTGGAAGCAGAGAAGAGGCCCACGCACTAGCCTTTGGTCTCATCCACGTCTTCTCTTTGGGACGCTCTGGGTGGGTCACTCTCTCTGGAGGCCGGTGAGCCGGTGAGGGGCTTAGAAGACTTGACAAGGAAGGAGTCTTTGCCCTCTGTGCTGTTTTAGCGCTGCTCCAGCCAGTGCAGGGTGTGAACGGTCCTGGGGAGCGGAGGGCACCAGGATCCAGGGCCATATGGAGGCACGCCTACCCAGGACAGGGTTGCCCGGCTTGTTTTTCCTTGAGCTTCCTGAGTGATCTGGGATGGACGGTAAATCAAGCCTTCCTTCCCAGGAGCGGTCCTCGGGTCCTTCCGTCCCTGCTGTCCACGGTTCCGATGAAGGTGGGCTTGGGGGCTACTGGTGCGCACTGCTCTGGGCCACGGCAGAAGCGTTACCCGGTCAGATCTGTTACCTTTTGCGTGGATCACTCCCTGCAGTGACAGGTTGTGGTTCCCGAGTTAGACCGGGTCTGCCCGTCTTCATGCTGGCCCTGGCTCTCTGATTGTTGGAAGCGAAAGAAGAGGCCGACATGTTCCGTTTGTATATAGATGTCTATATTTTAGAAGAGCGGCCTCCAGCATTTGCCTGTTCCAGCCAGTTCTTCAGAGTAGGGTGTGTTGCCGACTGCTGGTGTGAGTACAGAGACCCCCGTCTCCAAGAATTCAAGCATGCATGCTGTCTGAATTGTTGAGCAGAAAACGGTTTACGGAGCTTTCTCATCCTGGTTTAATTGCAGGCTTATTTTTTTTATTTCTTTAGTAAAACGGGCTTGTGACAAAGTTAACGGGCTTCCATTCTTAAATTGGGGAAAAGGAATTTTAAGCTTTATTCCCAGGCTCTTCCGAACAGTTCAGCAGTTAGGTTTGCACTCCTTGCTTGACGATTTACATACATCTTTTGTTGCCTGCTGGGCTGTCGTTTCTGTGGAAGAAATTTCTCTGTACGTTGTGTGAGATCAGTGGCATTAGAAGTAGTCGAGATTGTGGGATCAAGGGCATTTTTCTGAGGAAAGAAGCGGAATCAAAGTTATGTTGTGCTCAATTAAGGAAACAGCTGAAGTGCAAGTGTAAAGAGTTATCTTATTTTGAAAGTCCGATTTTTTTTCCCCTCCGCACCGTGTTGCCATAGTACTGTGTTGCCAAAACCGTACATTCAAAATTCTTTGTTTTTTACTAGTGTCAGTGGCTCCTGGTGACTTGAAATAGATATGGGACAACGTTACCATTTAGTATTTTTTTTAGATGTTAAACCCGATCACCTTACTTTTCCATAAAAAAAAATGTGATTTGTGTAAGGAGTACATTTTTCACACTGAACACTTCTGTGAAGGAAGGAAAAGGTGCTACTCCAATGCTCTTACGACTGCTAATTTAGATTACTTCAGACTAAAATGCTTTCCTCTTAAATCATAAGCTGATATCCAGAATGCAAAAGCCTTACCATTTAAAATATTAATTATGCTCAATTATGTAACCTCAGAATTATAAGTGCACCTCTAAAACAGTGTCTTAAGTCTGAATTTGAATGGTTATTAGAAAAATTTGACTTTGAATCTGATAACCGTCTTGTTGTTGGCTACAGAAAAGCATTTTGATTCATATTTAGCTATTTTATTGACTCTTTGCCTCTGAAAGAAAGTAGTTTTTTCGGAGTTTATTTTGAATCTCGAGGCTGGAATTAGGCTTCCTGCACTAACTTGTACCGTGACGACGGTCAGCCCTGCACGCAAGACCTGATGTGTGCGTAGTGTGTTCAAGTTTCCAGGGCTCCGTTAGACACATGCTGATGCCATGCAGTTCCTTTCTCACACTTGGACTCTTGGGAGGTTGACATTGACATCTCGGTTTTTCGGGGGAGGTGGCTGAGGAGCCCAGCTATGCAAGTTTGTGGGCAGCTGAGTTTGAATTTGAACTCAGGTCCTCCGTCTCTTAAAGCCGTTGTTTATGCTCTTTGTGCCTTCTTGCAAAGATAGACCGAAACACACGCTAATTTAAAACCCTGTCGAGATCAATGTAATTAATATTCTCTTTTCTGGTTAATGTATCTTGAGTTTCTAAAAAAGTGTCTTTCGATACTTACCTAGTGGTCCGTTTGAAGAAACAAACATGTGTAGTAGGTTTATCCTTCAGGATTTTAATGCTCCGACCAAGAGGCACTTTTGAATTAAAGCCCTCCTGTGACCAGTTTATTACTTTAGTAATCAACACATTATGATAATGAAACCATTTATAAATGAGATGTTGCCATTTTTAAAAAATTCAGTAGTTGTAAACATTGATCAACCTCCTCACTGAATTATTTTTTTCTAATAATCTGTAAGTAAGAACTTGAGCTGGGATAACATCAAGATATATGCTCCTGGGCTAGTACAGTTCAGCTTTTATACTTTTTCCAGGCTGGTGGGTCACAATGGGCATTAGTTGCTGACTTTTATTTCTCAGGCTAACTGGCTCTCTCTTCCCCCTACCCTCTAAATACAGAGCAGTTTTGTTTCTTTACCAAATGTAACGGGTACTGTTTACTTGATGTTAAGGCCAAATCAAAGAAGCTGGGCTTTGGTATCTCTCTCCCTGCCTCCCGTGCTTCTGAAGAAAGGAGTTGACCTGGCCCGTTTCTTGCCAGAGTGGTTAATTGGAGATGAAAGTAGTTTTCCATGTTTTATATTATATTTGCTAGTAGGTAATATGCTGACTCTTATTAAAAACATCTTTAGAAATGTCTAATGCATTATAATTTCATCCAGCTCTCTGGTACCGCTTTGGATGGCTCACAATTCAAGCCAAGTAACCATTAAATAAGATTACATAACCCTGTATTTTTAATTATCTGATATGATATATGGATTGGTGGCTGATTTGCTGCCAAGTTATATTTGGTGGTTGGTTACAAGAGGAAGCAGAGCAAAGGAGTCAAGATTAAGGTAGTCTATGTCCAGATGGATAAGGTTCTCTGTTGGTATTTCAAGATTGTGATTTTTCATATTACATCCATTTCTCTGGTATCAGTGCTCTTAGCATTACTCAGGAGATACTTGAGGGGTAAAAACATATGAGGAGAGGATCATACTTAGCCCGACATGCGTCTCTGTGTTCAACAAAACCCGACGGCTTAAAGTGTCATTTTTGGTGACCCCTTTTGGAAAATGTTTACAATTTGCTTGAAGGTTGTCAGACGTGTGGAGTAAGAGAGACGGATGAGACGGATGAGAATGGAAGTTGCGGAATTATATTTAGAAGTGGTGTGTGATTTTTCTGTTTCATCCAGAGGAGGTTGTGGTTTTGTAGTTTTTAACTGTTCTCCTTAGAGCGTTTTCAGAGTTCTTGTTTTTTTGTTTTTTATTTATTTTTTCTTTTTTCGGTGGGGGGGAAGCCATTTCTGAATTTCCTGTAGTGTGTTATGATTCGAAGTGATCCAGTGGTCATGTTCCAGTGTTTCAGTATCTGGTCATTAGTGGGACATGTTTACTGAGAATCTGCCTTGCAGGGTCCTTGTGCAGGGTCCTGGAGGCCGGTGTGGGGTCCTGGGGCTGGGTCTGGAGGTGGGAGGGAAGCAAGCAGACTCTGCTTCTGAGAAAGGAGCACTCTTCTGTGTCTTAATCTGAGAGTGAGTTTCAAGTGCACAGACGTGCTCTGCTTTCCCAGCATGTGTCTTCAGCTGCCCTTCAGCCATCCGTCTGAAGTCCTGAGTGACTAGATGGTTTAGCTCAGTGGGCCTAGGGACATGTTCGAGGCTCTTCTCTGTGCCCGGTCTTGTCTGCAGTCTGAATACTGGTAACAGCCCGGAAATGTAGACGTCATCAGCCCGGTTTTTCAGTTGTAGGAACTGAGACTCCCAGCAACTGAAATGACTTACCCGGGGTGACACACTTGACAATGTCCGCGCGGAGGTGCAGGCGGTGTTGTTTCCTGGAACCTCACCCGCCCGCGGACGTACAGGGCAGCCCGGGTGGCCCTTGGCATCGGAGCCGGGACTGAGGGG
Organism: Hyaena hyaena; assembly: GCF_003009895.1. Taxonomy (NCBI): domain Eukaryota; kingdom Metazoa; phylum Chordata; class Mammalia; order Carnivora; family Hyaenidae; genus Hyaena; species Hyaena hyaena. The sequence continues at coordinate 2,496,112 of NW_024080801.1, forward strand.
CAGGTGCCGTGGCATCCGTTCTCATACTCACCCCGGGACTTTGTGCTCTAGGCTGTGTGCTGCCATCGCATCCGTCCCCCCACCCCTTCTGTCCCCGAGCGGCCGGTGCTGGTCTCCGGTGGCCTGCTCGTCGGCCCACCGCGTTCCTGGGACCTCCGTCTTCACGGCGGTGGCAGCTTCTGGGAAGGGCCCGGGCTTCCCTCCCTGTGCTGAGCACCTCTTGTGGCTCCGGGCACCCGGCTCCTCCGCCCCCCAGTCCACGTGCTTCCGGGATTGTGCTGTTGTGTTCCTGGAGGTGCACCGCGGGGGCAGTGCGACGCAGGCAGTCACTGAGAGGGCACCTGATGGGGCAGGAACGGAGTCTCCACGGGCCTCGCAGACACAAACGACAGAGGCACTACGCGGGGTGCAGCGGGGGACCTGGCAGAAGGCCCCAGTGCCCCACGTGGGGTAGAACCGTCCGGGCCCTTTCCTGGGAGATCACAAGATGTCAGCATTATCTGCTTTGAATCAGATGTTTACTTACTTTTCTTCTTCCATAAGGAATTGATTAAGGCAGTTTGCTCTACTACAGCCAACTCTCCTTGCCTGAATTCCTGAATGCAGTTTCTTAAAGGCAGGAATTTGGAGCTCTTGTACCTTGGCACGTGCGCCCGTCCCCGTACCTGAGCCCGAAGGACCTGGTCGCACTCGCAGCCGGCAGGCAGCCGCCCAAGGGCAGGAGCCGCTGGGGCTGCGGACCCTATGGGCACCAATAGCCGCTCTGGCATCACAGGACCCTGTGGCTTGTCATCATCTTTGCCCCAAGTGAGGGTGGAAAGGTCTACATTGTTTTACCAAAAAATAGAAGTGTTCCGTAGCGTTGGGGGTGATGATGAGGATAACAGCTGCCAAATTGAGGGCGTCTGTGCCAGGTGCTTCCTGTGCCTGATCTGTCCCCTCAAAGATCTTGCAGGGGGGAGGTTTTATCCCTGCCTGCCTCTCCTGCTTTTCCGGATGGCGCATCGGGGTCTCACAAGTGAGAAGTAGCTCGGCCAGTCAAGGTGCACAGCTTGAAACAGTGAGGCTGAAATGTTAAATCTAGTCTGTGGCATTTTGATAGGATACTGTAAGAAAAGAGGTCAAAGGACAGAAGTCGAGGTTGTTTTTAAATAAAAGTTTTATTATAGTAGAAGCCAATGAGGGATTTCCTTTGGTGACGATGAATTTTAAAAAGTGGGTCCCGGGGCGCCTGGGTGGCTCAGTTGGTTAAGCGTCCAGCTTTGGCATGGTTCATGGGTTCGAGCCCCGCGTCAGGCTCAGTGCTGACAGCTCAGAGCCTGGAGCCTGTTTCAGATTCTGTGTCTTCCTCTCTCTCTGCCCCTCCCCCACTCATGCTCTGTCTCTGTCTCAAAAATAAATAAACTATAAAAAAAAAAAAAAAAAAAAGTGGGCCCCTAAGATGCGTTTTACCAAAAAGGTGTGTTCACTCTCTTCCTCTCTTCACCAGCAGCACTTTTCAGTCCCGGTGGGCGCCCAAGACAAGGGTTTTAATTACGTGTGTCTCAGTGGTCAGGGAGAAAAGAGGAAAACTTTCACTGTAGAAAGTGACTAAGTCAAATGCTTTTTTTTTTTTTTTTTTAAGCTTATTTATTTTGAGAGCAAGAGAATCCCAAGCAGGCTCTCATTGTCAGTGCAGAGCCCCACGTAGGGCTCGAACTCATGAACCATGAGATCGTGACCTGAGCCGAAATCAAGAGTCAGATGCTTAACCAGTGGGGCCACCCAGGGCCTCCTGAGTCACATTCTTGATAAAGCTCTGTGGTCTTGAAGGAACACCTCAGAGGCATGGAGTTCTTTGTATTTTAATACTGTGCCATAGGAATAATTGGTTGAAAGGATGATAGGAGAGATTTTTAGTCAGTTTATGGTATGTTTAGAAAGTCTCCATTTTCTAAAAATAGGCTCAAAAAGTGAGGGGAAAAAGATTGCCAAGAACATAAAAGAACATATTCCCACAGACAGTGGTTTTAGCTCTGTGATGGCGGTGGGGTGGGGGTGGGGAGGATGTTTGAATAACCTTGCCTTGCGATTGCTAATAGTAATAGTTACCACTTATCAAGTGGATTTTTCTGGGTTAGAAGCTTGATGTCCATTATTTCATTTAGTTTTTCTAGCAGTGTTAAAAGACTAAATTGGTTTTACCTTATTTCACAGGTGAGAAAAGTGAGGGCGTGAAGGGCAAACAGTTTGCCTAAGGTCAGACAGCTAAGTGGTAAACTGGGATGTCAGTTGTTATCTGCCTACCTCCAGGGCACTAGACACTTTCCCTGGGAGCACGAGGAAGAGGTGGATTTTCACCTGTGACCTCCATGGAAAGCCTGTCCTGGCGCTCTGAAAATTAATGGCTCAGTATTGGACCGGTGGTCTGTGGGCAGGGCAGACTGCATCCTGTCCAGAGGGGCGGACAGTGGCCTGACAAAATGGGGCAGGAACTTTGTGACCATCGGCAGCAGGGGAGAGGGCTGGTGGATGGCATTTACACGGGAAGCGGTGTTACTTAACAAGGGAGGGGCTGCTACAGAAGGAGCCTGAGTTTCCTATCTGTAAAATGGGAGCACTTACACCTCCTTTGTAGGTCTGTTGTTCTAGACGTGAGGTGAATACAGTGTCTAACACGTAGCAGGTGCTTAGCAAATGTGACCTGCTATTTTCATGCAAAGGCCTGAGACCGTGTGTGTGTGTGCGCGTGCGCGTGCTGGGTCACTTTTCATACATAAAACATGTAATAACTTAACCATCTAGTTTCAGTTCTCAGGGCGGTTTTTTGTTATTAGAACGAGTGTAGCCTCAAAATCCAGGAAGAATACTGTTCTTAGGAAGCTTATTTAGTGACACCCGTGCACAGCTAACAGTCCTGTTATTATGGTGCCGTTCAAGGTTCTGTAGCACCAGAAGTTTCAATGAGCAAAGGAAGCGTCCATGAGCAAGCAGCTTTGTGACCGCGCACTGGAAACCATGGCTGGGCACTCGGCAGCCTGTCCCCACAAGCACGGGGCCTCTTACCCTGGAGTGGGAAGCTGTACGGTTCCAGAATTTTTTACATGTCCATAATGTTTTGCCAATCTGCCCCTGTGGTTGTTTTAAGGACTTTAGAAGGTATCGTTGATGTGCTTCCTTGGTATGATGAAGGGTGTGTGGATGTGAGAGCGCCCTTTCCGATGTCCATCTCACGCGGGCGGGGTTGTTTCAGCCCTCCTGGAGAGCATCACCTAGGGGAGCGGGACAGTGAGCATGGGGGTCCCCGTCCCTCGGTCGGCACGTGCGCTCTGCTCCGGCTCCACTAGATGGCGCTGCGCACAGCTGCTCACCCTCCGGTCCGCCGCCGCCGCGGAGCTGCTCAGAACGCAGGCCCGCCTTGCTTTCGCTGCCCCTGTATGGGCGTCAGCCTCTCATCATTCTGGTTTTAAGGGGCACACTCTGTCGCTCTCCTCGGTGTGCGCCGAGGATCATGACTGCTGCCCCGTGGGCACCTCCCGAGTGCTTCCAGGGTGCCAGGCGCGTCTGCCGGGTCCTTGGTTAAGGCTCAGTGCTCGCTCTGCAAACGGGGGTTACAGGGGTGCAGAGCTAGTGCAAGGGCACGGGACGGGGCATGCTGTGCCCTACAGAAAAACTGTCCCCAAAGTGGTGAATTGAAAACTTTATTCAAGGTAAGTGTCAGGATAGTCTGATTTATGGCTACTGGCCATACATTTGTTTGTTCTGGGGGAGGGGGGTTGTGTGGAAAATGATGGCCCAGCTATTTGCATTGGAGCTGATGAGTCAAAGGCTTGGATTGGTGTGAGGAAGCCAACAGCACTAACCCAAGCTTTGTCAGCTGGCGTGGAAACGCCAGCTTCCTCCTGGGTAAGGGGCTCACCAGTACTGGGTCCAAAACCTGGGAGGAATTTTGGACAAAGACACGATTACCTTTTTGGTAATTTTAGCTGAGCGGAATACCAGAAAGAGTCCACAGGCCTTCAGCAACATATACTGAGGTTTCTTTCATTTTATTTGTTTATTCAACTAATATTTAAGTGCCCGACTGCTAAATTGAACTGTGTGTTCTGGGCCAGTTACTTCCTTGTCTACACATGGCAGTAACGCCTGCCTCCTAGGTCGTTAAGGTGGAATGACCATGATTTTGTATGTATTTAGTTTTGCTCTAAGTTTTTAACATACAGGACAGATTTGTTGCCTCTCATATGAGATCACCACGCATTTATGTTTCACTTCCTCATGTCGCATCTTTTGTGTCTGAATTTCCTACATGAGTTCTTGGTTCTCTAGCAGCGTGGGAGACGGCCTTCCTCTCCTACCTTGGGCCTCCTCCGCTCCCTGCCTTGAGTTTGGGTGTGCTCAGCATTTTATAAACAGGCAGAGCCCTTAGAGAGATCCCCTTCACTTTCTGTTTGCCTGACCAGCGCAAGCCACTGCTGCCTGAATTATTACTATGCTAGTTGTAAGATGGCTATTTTCTTTTTTTTAAAGCTTATTTATTTAGAGAGAGAGAGAGAGATGGAGAGAGAGGAGAGTGAGTGAGCATGGGGAATAGGCAGAGAGAGGGAAAGAATCCCAAGCAGGCTCCATGCTCTCAGCTCAGAGCCCGATGCAGGGCTTGAACCTACGGAACTGTGAGGTCATGACCTGAGCTGAAATTAGGAGTTGGACGCTTAACTGACTGACTCACCCAGGCAACCCTAAAGGGGCAGTTTTCTAATTCAGTCATTCCATCTCCATGGAATGGTTGACATTCTACTGGAGGGAATGTGCTCAGTTTTCCTTTCCTTCTTCCTCCTCCCCCTCCCTCCATCTGTCATCTGTCTGTATAATTTCAGGGATTCTTCTTTGATTCATCTGGTTATAATCCTTTGCCAATCACTACATAAATTGACAATTAAATTGTCCCAGATTTGGTCATTGGGAAGCCCTTTACCCTGGCTCCTGGGTCGTATTGAAAGGAGCATCCCATGTCTTTTGACTTTTTTTTTTAACCTCTTGACATCATTTTGTTCCAGGCACATCTTGCATTTGCTGTGCTGCAGCTCTAAAATTAGCCATTTCTTCCTAGGGGCCTGGTTTCTCATAGTATGGCGTGGTCTTTAAACATCAGGATCTGGAGCGGACTACTGGCGTATCATTGCTGCTCGGCCCTCTCACTGCACAGAGTGGGGGATGGACGTGTGTCTGCAGGTGTATAGCCATCATCTTCCTTTGCGACTCTGAGTAGGCCTGCAGACTTACTGTACGTGGCCAGGAGCGAATATTCTGTGGGCTGTGCATTCTACTCAGCTTGCTGTTGCAGCAGAAAAGCAGCCAGAGACAGCATGGACATGCACGGTTATGATCGTGTCCTCACAACACTGTTTCGTGATAGGTGCAGTGTGCGGGCTTTCGCCGTGGGCCCTGGTTCGCCTGCCCTTCCTCGGCCTCAACTACTAGAGAGCAGGGACCAGGCCTTCTTGCGCCTTTGCGATGCCATCCGCAGTGAGGGCGCTGTCAGAACTCTTTGGATGAGTGAGTTAATGATAATTGTTAGACCACTTGTTCCTCTTATATGGCTCTTATAGATATTGACTTCTTATAACTTGTCAATGTGTTGAGGTCCTAATATGCAAGATAGGAGTCTTTTAAACACATACTGTGCACAATATGCAAAGTAATAATAAGAAAAAATAATTTCATAAAGTTCCTGAGGGTGTTTCTGTTGTCATCATAACATGGCTACCTTTCTCTTCTGTTTTCTTTTTTTTTCTATTATTTTTTTTAGTGTTCATTTATTTTTGAGAGAGAGACAGACAGAGACAGAGTCGGGGAGGAGCAGAGAGGGGGGAGGCAAAGAATCAGAAGCAGGCTCCAGGCTCTGAGCTGTCAGCACAGAGCCCGATGTGGGGCTTGAACTCACGAACTGTGAGATCATGACCTGAGCTGAAGTTGGACACTTAACTGACTGAGCCACCCAGGAGCCCCCAAGGCTACCTTTTTTTTTTTTTTTTTTAATAAAGACCAATCTCAAGGCAGAGCCATAACTGGAGGATATTACACAGTGCCCCTGCTCTGGTCTAGCTCTGGTCGAGCATAACTCTGTTCTGTGTGGTTGTAGATGAAAGGCAGAACTCCAGCCCCAATCAACTGGGTGAAAAATCTCAAAATTATACTCCTTTCACTGTCTCAGAATAGGTTTGTTTCTTCAGTTTCCTTTATGTAATTTATTTCTCTGATTTATTCAGAAAAGGGTTTTGTTATAGCAGTGACGAATGGATTTGATCAGGGGGTGAAGTGAGTCCCAGAGAGAAGCATGTCATTAGGAAAGACCACCTCTTGCTGACGCACAGTGACAATGATCCAGGTCAGTGTGGGACACAGAGAAAACCCAGGCGCCAGGGCATTGCAGATAGCAGCGTCAGCATGAAGATGCAAATCAAATCGACTTAAAGTGTCTGTGATGACTAAAATAAATCAGACCTTTAGTTATTGCTTACCTTTTTTTTTAATTCTCCAAATTCATTTTTTTAATAGTTTTTTTTTGAGAGAGAGAGAGAGAGAGAGAGAGACAGTGTGAGCAGGGAAGGGTCAGAGAGAGAGGGAGACACAGAATCCTAAGCAGCTCCAGGCTCTGAGCTGGCAGTCAGCACAGAGCCCGACGCGGGGCTCGAACCCACGAACCGCGAGATCATGACCTGAGCCGAAGTCGGACACTCACCCGACTGAGCCCCCCAGGCGCCCCTAATTCTCTGAATTCACAAATCCGCTGTCCGCGTGTCGGTGAGTGGTGTTGTGTTTGTCGGCAGACTGGCTGATTGGTTCTCAGAAATGCATGAAGTGGTGCCCAGTCCTTTCTCTGGAATCCAGAAAGGTGGTTTTACAGTTCTGTGTCCCGGGACAGCCCCTGATTTCGTGGGCATTCCTGGTCTGGTTGGTGAAGGGGGCACTGAGCAAGTCTGCCTGAACTTGGCATTGCTCTGCCAAGTTCCAAGGTGCCTCACAGGATTTTGATTTGGTTACTGAGTTTTACTGCTTTTTGTTTTGTTGTTTTTTTGTTTTGAATGTTTATTTTGTTTTGAGTGTTCATTTATTTTGAGAGAGAGAGGGGGGCACCTGAGTGCCTTGGTTGGTTAGGCGTCTGATTTCAGCTCACGCCATGATCTTGCGGTTCCTGAGTTCAAGCCCTGTGTCAGGCTCTGTGCTGACTGCTCAGGGCCTGGATCCTGTTTCAGACTGTGTCTCCCTCTTTCTCTGCCCCTCCCCTGCTCACACTCTGTCTCTAAAAAGTAAATAAACATTTTTTAAAAATTTAAAAAAGAGAAAGAGATAGTATAAATCAGGGAGGGCAGAAAGAGAGGGAGACAGAGAATCCCAAGCAGGCTCCGCACCATCAGCACAGACCCCGACATGGGGCTCAAACCTTTTGACCCTGGGATCGTGATCTGGGCCGAAATCAATCAAGAGTTGAACATTTAACTGACTAAGCCACACCAAAGCCCCCGTTCTGTTGTCTGTAAGTATGAAAAGGACCGTTATGAGGAAGTTCTGACTCTGTGACTTGTCTCTCACATGCTCACTTAGAGACACGTGACGCAAGGGCCGTCCGCACTTTGGACACACGGCCCGTCCTGCAGTTTACTGTCAGTTCAGGACAGAGAGGAGACCATCCCCCTGCCCTACGCTTGTATGGGCTGCAGCGACTTAGGAGAAAGCGGCAGCCAAAAAAATAAAAGTCCTGTGTCTTAATAGTGAATTGTCTGTGTTTTGTATTTTACTCTGTTTTGTGGCCTTGTCGACCCTGCCAGGGTTTTGCTCATACCTGGTGAAGAGGTGTGTTACTTCGGGTGGTAAGAAGCTCTGTGAGCCGCAGTCTCTCCATCTGTAAAACGATCCTGAGAGGGTTGTGTGGAGTCTCCGGCAGCGTGTGTCACGCAGAGTTTGTCACCTCCTCCAGAGCTCTTCAGGCCAGCGGTGCTCATGTCCCTGGTCCGTGGAGCCTGGCGCAGGCCTTGGCCACTGACGCCACACCCACCGTGTACTTCTGGAAGCATCTGCGTAGGAGGCTGTGAATGAGGTCTCTGTTGGAGCACCGTGTTAGTTCCAGTAAAGGGGTCCTGGCAGAAAATAGCCTTTGGGCCTGGGGAGCCGGCGACATGGCCCGTGAGCAGCACCGTCTGCTCATGAGGCTTCCGCGCTTACTCTTGGGGAGGCCGCCGTCCGGCTTGTGGGGGACCCTCTGGGAGCGTGTTTCTCCACAGCCTTTCCTGCCGGGCTGGAGGGTGTTTGGTTCTTACTCAGAGAAGTCATGCTTTGAGGCTGGGCCAGGAGCCGGGCCACAGAGCCGGGCTGTACTTTATTCCCGCTCCAGCGGCTTTCTGCTCAGTGGGGACATGGAAATGGGAAGGCAGGGAGATTGCCGGGCGGTAGGTGCTGCGGTAAAGACCCACGCGGAGTCCCGGGCACCACCTGGGGGTGGTTATCCGACCGGGGAGGGGGCCGGACCGACGTGCGGCTCCCGGTGCGGCTGGGCTGCAGAGGGTGACAGCCCTGTGACGGCAGTCTCCCCTCAGCACTGAGCGCGGGCGTCTGTGCAGCCGGGGACTCCCTGCGGGCAGCAGTGCGCTGGGAGCGAGCTGGTGGCCCCCCTCCGTGGCCCCCGCGCCCGCTCTCGGCCTCCCGCCTCCTCTTGGCGGCCCTCCCTGCACCTGTCACGCTCCAGATGAAGACCATCTGCTGGGAGTTCTTTCTCCCGTGAGAATCCAAGTCCCTTCAGGCAGCAACTGTGACTTACGGTGCTGGAGTCCGTCTCTGGTGCCCAGCACCGTGCCTGGGCGATGGCAGGTTCTCACTCGTGTTTGTAGGATGGGGAGTCCGTTGGCCTCAGATCCTTCTTCTCTGCGTTAGGGCCGTGCCTTCGTGGTCTCAGGTGCCTTGAAGCAACGTGGAGAAAGAGGACTTTCATTCTGTTTGAGTTTCCAGCGACTGATTTTGAGAAATCTGCTGCTTCTCAGGCCTCGTGACAGGCACGTGTGCTCTGGCAGTGAGAGCACGGGCCTGGGGGCTGGGACTCAGACTTTGTCACTGAAGAATTATCGAACCTGGGCGCATACCTTCACCTGCCCAAACTCAGTTCCTTAGTTTGTCGAGGTAGGCACCGTACTGCCTACCTCCCGGGCTCATTGTGAGGATTCGGTGACACATGTCAGGACTGCAGAACGGACTCCAGTGCTCTGGACAGTGCCTGACACACAGCGGGCACCCAGTGCTTGCTGAATGAGTATTACGTGTGAAAGCGGCTTCTCTTAGTCTGGAGTGTAAAGTAAAAGCAGGAATGTATGGAGAAGCGGGGGGAAAGGACAGGCAGGGACTAGAATGTGCAGGGCCTGTAGACGGGTAAGGAGTAAGGATGTATTTTAGATTTGGAGCATGATTGATGGACATAATGCTGGAGAAGGTCATGGTCGGCGATGTATTTCAGAAAGATCATTTAGAATGTTGAACAACACAGGTTTAGAAGCGTTTGAGTTGCGTGAGTTGAGAATTATAGGTAGTGTTCTCAGACGTCAGATTGCTCTAAGAGTGCGTGGCCATGTGTTTGAAGCCTTGCTGGAGGAGGAGGTTCCCTGGGGAGAGCGCGGAATCAAAAGAGAAAAGGACAAAGGGACCCTGTGGCCCTCCCAGCACTGGAGTCTCGGGCAAAGGAGAAGAAACCCTTTGTGGTTCCCTTTCCTACTTCATAAGGGATGTGAGTCCATCAGTGTAAATTATACTTGAAACTGTGTGTTTTAAAAGCTTTTTGTGTGTACATGTGTGGTGCGTTTCTTTTCAAGTAGGAATCTTAATGTTTGTCACTGCTCGTGAGGCTTAAGCAAAACAGGGTCTCTGTAAGCTTCCGGAACTCTGAGCTGGTAGCGCTTTGATTCAGGGAGCTTAGGGAGAGTGGTCAACAGCCTGGTTCTCCCAGGCTTATCTGCCCATAGGGCTTCCTGGCTCCTCCCAGCAACTCCTCTTCCCACAAGTGATTCACACTTTCCCAGTAGAGTTTAAGTGAAATGCTTTGTGGCTTTCAGTTCTCACCAGCAAATGCCTGTTGTAATGGCTTCTTTCTTTGCAAATGTGTTGGTTAGTGTTGCTTCCTCTCTCCACCCCGAAGGTGAATCCTGAGCCCCAGCTCAGAGGTTCCCCGCGGATGTATGCAGAGGGCGCAGTCACCTCCTCGCAAACAGACACTTTGGCCCTTGGCTCAGGGAGTGGAAGACTCTTAGCCCCGCCTCCTCTCCCCTGGGGCTCAGGGGCGGAGCGGACTCCTTGTCCACTTCCTGTGGCCCACCCCTTAGGTTGGACCCTAGTTCTTGTTTGGTCTCTCATGGGTGGCTGAGGCCTCGTCCAGAATGGGTAGAACTGTGCGACTTTCTTATTGCAACAGCCACGTGGTAAGAATGGGCCAAAGCAAGTTCCGGGAGAAAAGCCTGGTGCGATGCCCTCGTCGGAGGAAATTGCTTAGTCTCTTGTCTGCTTGCCCTCGAGGGGCCACTCTCCAGCGCCTGACCCCGGGGTGGTGGCCCCGACGAGCCCGTGGGACCACAATTCTTTCTCACTGGTGGTGATGTCACAGTGTTTGGGAGGACAGTTCAGGCCCTTGGTGTCTTCCAGAGATTTGGGTGTGTCACGGACACTTTGTTTTTCCACCCCTTTGCCTGCAGACCATACTAGGAATTAATGAAGCTTCATGATGTGCTGGTTCACCGTCTCATAGTTCACTTAATTTCATTTGACAGTTGTCACTTCCTACCTGAGTAACCCTTTTCCAAAATAGTTTTGCCATCTGTTTGAAAAATATCAATAAGAAGCTTTTCTAAGTACCTTCATTTGGGGTCCTTGTTTGCAGCAAATATTGACCTCCACGGTTCTCATGTGTAAGTCAAAGAAGCAGTGTTTCTTCTGATTAAACAAAAATCACAATATGCAGACTAGGTTCCAAACCATAAACTTTGCCCTGAAGGTTAATAGTGTACTTGAAGCCAGTGTGGCCAAGGGGAATATGTGCCGTGTCTTAGTTTTGAATCATGAAGGCTTCTCTTGAGCTGGCTGCTGCTTTTAACACAGGTACTTCTATGCGGTGGGTTGTGTCTTACTTATGTTGTTTAATACCACTGTTCCGGAACAGTAATGAGTCTGTTTATATCATTTGGTATCTTAAGTTCTTTGTGGCAAGGGCCAAGAATCAGGCACTGTTCCGGTCTCTCATCAGTACAGTTCAGAAAGAAGTGATTTTCATAGGACATTTAAGAGGAGGTTCATCTGTGTAGAGAAAACAAAAACAATTGGATCTTTTCTTTTTCAGTTTTCAGATTCAGATCTTGTTTGTGACTTATTTACTATAAAACTGAAAAACTGGAAGGGAGAGTGCATCAGTGTTCTACGGCTGTAACAAATGGCTGTGAATTTAGCGGTTTTATTACCTTGGGGTTCTAGAGTGCGGGAGTCTGGGATGGTTCTCACTGGGCCAGTGTCAGGTGTCTGGGCAGCTAAGTCCCTTTCTGGAGATTCAAGGGGAGAAACGGTTCCCTAACTCTTCTGGCTGCTGGAGGCTGCACACAGCCCTGGGTGCCCGGCTCCTTCTTCCATCTCTGATGCCAGCAACTTCCATGCTGCCCTTCCACACGGCCTCCTCGGTAGGCCTCTCTCTCTCCTGCTTTTCTCATCCATTTGTGAGACTCTTTGTAATTGCCTTGAGTTTACCTGGATAATCCAGGATAATTTGCCCATTTTAAGATTAGCTGATTAACAACCTTAGTTCATCTGCAACTTGGAGTTTTCCCTCTCCATGCAACTTACACATTCACAGGTTCTCGAGATGAGGATGTGGAGGTCTTGGGGGAGCCGAGGGATGGGAGGGGGGTGGCTGCAGAAAACTGATGTTCACCAGGTACCAAGTACACCTTCAGCCTGCTTTTAGGGGTTTTCATGTGTTAGGATATTATCTTGAAAGATACATCAGGCGCTCTGGAGATACTAAAGACCTTGTCAGTGTCACATAATTGTTAATAATAATGAGCTGTTGTTTGTTGAGTTCTTGGTAAATGCTAGCAAATTTAGACCATATTTTTCTCAGTACTTGGTAGGAGCCTCTGAGATAAGAGAAATATATTCCACTTAAAACAGGCTTTCCCAGAAGTTGTGACTGGCCCGATGTCACACAGCTAGCTTGTGACTGAGTGCTTTGGACTTTGTCCTTCTGCTTCCCAGTTATAGTGGGTTAAGGCGCAAGGGCCTCCCGGGGCTGATCATCATAGTGAAGTTTTCATCTGGGTAGTGTTCAGAGTGCCTGTCAGGGAACTCGTCAGAGGTCATTTGGTTCATGTGTCAGAATGAGCAGGTAGTTAATCGACTGACTTGACGGCTGCTCTTTCCTTCCCTCTGTGCTTCTACTTTTTATCTGTTTGTAGACCATTCCAGCCGCAGTGACTGCTACTGAGCTCCTCTTAGTCACTGCTTCCCATCTGGTTTCCACATTGTTTCATGCATCACTTTCCTTAATCTCTGCCACAGCCTTACACGGATAGATACGGACACCCCCATTTTCTAGTGAGACTTGGCCTGAGAAAGGTAGAAGGGCAAGGTTAGAACCAAGCTCTGTTTTGACTCAAAACTTGTGTTCTTTTCTTGCTATGCTATAAAAGGTGTATCTTATTTACAGATTTTTGCTTCAATCCTACAGACTCAGCATGATCACTTGAAATAATTCCATAAAATATTTAGAAAATACAGACAAAAGAAACGAAACATGACTGATGTAGTAATTAAACAGAACGCCAAAGAGCAATGTTGATATATTCAAAAGAAGAGCTAAAAAGTGCTTGGTTTATATTGACCCTAATGAGCTCAGTGACATGGAACAAACGAGGACTCGGTTCGACGATTTGTGTCTAATTTGAATCAGCAGTTTGCTTTAATTAACGTTTGTGGTGGGCTGAACAGTGTTCCCCAGATACGTCTGCATCCTGAGCCCCAGAAGTTGTGAATACTACCGTATGTGGCAAAGGGAACTTTGCAAACATTATTAGGTTAAAGATCTTGAGATAGAGTATTGTGGGTCATCTGGGTGGGCCCAACATAATCAGTAAGCACCGGTCCTTATGAGAGAGAGGAGGAGTCGGAGTCAGACAGAAGGCAGTGTGACAGTGGAAGCAGTGATTGTAGTGATGTGGCCTCAAGCCATCATTCCCAAGGAATGCGGATAGCCTCAAGAAGATGGGAAAGACATGGGAAAGAACTCTTTGGTGAAGCCTCTAAAAGATATGCTTTCTTACATACCCATGTTAGACTTAACTTCTAGAAATAGAAGGTAATGTTCACATTGTTGTTTCAAGATGCTAAATTTGTGGTAATTTATTATAGTGACGGTAGGAAACTAATACAGTGTCCTTAAATAATTATGAACTGCTTAATAATAATACTTGGAAACTTCAATACCCTTTTTAAATAATGGGTACAACAACTAGGTAGAAGGTTAGTAAGGAAATAGAAGATTGAAACAACATTATGAGCTGACTAGACTTAGCAGACATATGTAGAACACGTTCCCGTGACAACAGCAGAAACTACATACCTCTTAAGTCACATGGAACATTCTCCAGGACAGATCATAAACTAGTCCATAAAACAAGCCTCAGTAAACTTTCAAGGGTTGAAATAATGCAAAAGATGTTCTCTGGCCACAATAAAATGAGATTAGAAAATAATGACAGAAAAATAGTTGGGGAATTCCCAAGTATGTGGAAGTTAGCAGACTTCTTAATAACTGATGAGCCAAACAAATCACAAGGTGAATTAGAAAATAGTTTGAGATGAATGCAAATGAAGATACAACATACCCAAATTTATGGGATGCAGCTAAAGCAGCACTTAGAGGCAAACTTATAGCTATAAATACCTATATTGAAAATGAAAGTTAATCTCAAATCAGTTACTTAACCTTCCATGTGAAGACTGTGAAAAGCAAAATAAACCTAAAATAAGCAGAATGATGGAAATAATACAGATTGATGAGTCCTGGAGGATGTTCCATGTGACATAAGAAAAATATAGTTTCTGTTCTTATCAAGAGAACATGTTTGTAGATGTCTGCTTATGATACATAATAGAATGGAAAATATCAAAAAGAATAGAAAAACAATAGAGAAAATCAACAAACCAAAAGTTGGCTTTTTGAAAAGATCAACAAAATTTAACTTTAGCTACATTGGCTAAAAGAAACAGGAGAAGATTCAAATGACTATAAATGCAGGAATGAAAAAGGAGACCCTCTACTGACTTTACAGAAATCAGAAGGATTGTAAGGAAATACTATGAACAATTGTATGTCCATAAATTAGATAACATGGTTTAAATTGGAAGATTCTTAGAAGGACAGAAACTGCCAAAACTGACTCAAGAAGAAATAGAAAATGTGAACAGAATAGTAAAGAGATGAATTGGCAAATAAAAAATACTCACTAAAAAAAGCCCAAGTCCAAATGGTCCATCCAACCATTTAAAAAATAATTAATAACAATTCTTGACTAACTCTTCCAAACAAACAAACCAACCAATAGCAGAAGGAATACTTCCCAACTCATTCTAGGAGAACAGTATTACCCTTGTTCCAAAATCAGACAAAGTCATCACACAAAAAACTACAGACCAGCATCTCTTATGAATATAGAGACAAAAATCCTTAAAATACTAGAAAACCAAATCCAGCAACATATAAGGTGGATTATACACCGTGATCGTATAGATTTATCCTAGGAACACAAGGTTGATTTAACATTGAAAAATCAATTAATACACTATCATTGGAATACAGGACAAAAACATATCATCATCTCAATAAACACAGCAAAAGCATTTGACAAATTCTTTTTTTTTTTAATTTATTTTACAAATAGTTTATTGTCAAATTATTTTCCACATAACACTCAGTGCTCATCCCCAAAGTGCCCTCCTCCATGCCCATCCCCCCTCCCTCCCACATCCATCAGTCCTCAGTTTTTGTCAGCATTCAAGAGTCTCTCATGGTTTGCCTCTCTCCTTTTCCCCCACCATTTCCGCCCTTCTTCTCCCCCTTGTTCCTCCGTCAAGTTCCTCCTAATCCTCCTATACGTGCAAACATATGATATTTGTCCTTCTCTGCCTGACTTATTTCGCTCAGCATAACACCCTCAAGGTCCATCCATGTTGCTACACATGGCCAGGTTTCATTCTTTCTCATGGCCATGGAGTATGCCATGGTATAGATAAACCACATCTTCTTGATCCATTCATCTGTTGATGGACACTTAGGCTCTTTCCATGTTTTAGCTATTGTGGAGAGTGCTGCTATGAACATCGGGGTACATGTGCTCCTATGCCTCAGCATTTCTGTATCCCTTGGGTAAATTCCTAGCAGTGCTAGTGCTGGGTCATAGGGGAGTTCTAGTGTTAGTTTCCTGAGGAACCTCCACACTGTTTTCCAGAGGGGCTGTACCAGTTTACATTCCCACCAACAGTGTAGGAGGGTGCCCGTTTCTCCACATCCTCGCCAGCATCTAGAGTTCTCTGATTGGCTCATTTTAGCCACTCTGACTGGCGTGAGGTGGTATCTCAGTGTGGTTTTGATTTGTATTTCCCTGATGAGGAGGGATGCTGAGCATCGTTTCATGTGTCTGTTGGCCATCTGGATGTCCTCTTTGGAGAAGTGTCTGTTCATGTCTTCTGCCCATTTCTTCACTGGGTTGTTTGTTTTTCGGGCGTGTAGTTTGGTGAGTTCCTTATAGATTCTGGATATTAACCCTTTATCTGATATATCATTTGCAACTATCTTTTCCCATTCCGTTGGTTGCCTATTAATTTTCTGGGTTGTTTCCTTGGCTGTGCAGAAGCTTTTAATCTTGATGAGGTCCCAACGGTTTATTTTTGCTCTTGATTCCCTTGCTTTTGGGGATGTGTCAAGTAAGAAGTTGCTGCGGTGGAGGTCAAGGAGGTTGTTTCCTGCTTTCTCCTCTAGGGTGTTGATAGTTTCCTGTCTCACGTTCAGGTCCTTGATCCATTTTGAATTGATTTTTGTGCATGGTGTGAGAAAATGATCTAGTTTCATTCTTCTGCATGTTGCTGTCCAATTCTCCCAACACCATCTGTTAAAAAGGCTGTCATTTTTCCATTGGATATTCTTTCCTGCTTTGTCAAAGATCAGTTGGCTGTATACTTTTGGGTCGACTTCTGAGTTCTCAATTCTGTTCCATTGGTCTATGTGTCTGTTTTTGTGCCAATACCATACTGTCTTGAGGATGACAGCTTTGTAGTAGAGGCTGAAGTCTGGGATGGTGATCCCTCCCGTTTTGGTTTTATTTTTCAGGATTACTTTGGCTATTCGGGGTCTTTTGTGGTTCCATACAAATTTTTGGATAGTTTGTTCTAGTTTTGAGAAGTATGCTGGTGCAATTTTGATTGGAATTGCATTGAATGTGTAGAGTGCTTTAGGTAGTAATGACATCTTAACTATATTTATTCTTCCTATCCATGAGCATGGAATGTTTTTCCATTTCTTTGTGTCTTCTTCAATTTCCTTCATAAGTTTTCTATAGTTTTCATCATACAGATCTCTTGTATCCTTGGTTAGGTTTATTCCGAGGTATTTTATGGTTTTTTGTGCAATTGTGAATGGGAGCAGTTTCTTGATTTCTCTTTCTGTTGCTTCATCATTGGTGTATAAAAATGCAACAGATTTCTGTACGTTGATTTTGTACCCTGCAACTTGGCTGAATTCTTGGATCAGTTCTAGTAGGCTTCTGGTGGAGTCTGTCGGGTTTTCGATGTAGAGTATCATGGCATTTGACAAATTCTAACCCTTTCATGATAAGCACACTTAACAAACTAGGAATTGAAAGGAACTTCCAAAGTCTGAAAAAGGGTATCTATGAAAACCCTGCACATAACATAATAGTGAGAGACTTTTCCCTTAAGACCAGGAAGGAGCACAGATGTCTGCTTTCCCTCCTACTATTCACCATTGTCCTGGAGGTTCCTGCCAGAGCAGGAAGGCAAGAAAGTGAAATAAAAGGTATCTAGATGGGAAAGGAAGAAGTATCACTAACTGTATTGTATAGGTGACATGGTCTTACTTACAGGAAATCATAAGGAATCCATTAAAAATCTATTAAAACTAATAAATGAGTTCAGGATATTCCTTTTAGTTACTTTAAAATGGAATATTTCAGGGCACCTGGGTGGCTCAGTCGCTTGAGCGTCCGACTTCAGCTCAGGTCACAATCTCACATTTTGTGAGTTCAAGCCCCATGTTGGGCTCTGTGCTGACAGCTCGGAGCCTGGAGACTGTTTCGGATTCTGTGTCTTCCTCTCTCTCTACCTTCCTCCTCCCCTGCTCATGCTCTGTCTCTCTGTTGCTCTCAAAAATAAATTAACATTAAAAAAATTAAAAAGTGTTGACTATTTCTTCTAATAATAAATATGTACTCATTGGACCTTAAGTTTCATGAAGCCAGGGCTCATGTCTCTTTTGTAGAACGCTGAGTAACTGCACACAGGCTGCAGAGTGGAAAGCACTCTTAATGTACTTGATAAATGATTGCTTGTTTTGGGAAAAAAATAGAAAATATAAACAATTTTTTTTAAATGTTTTATTTATTTCTAGGAGAGAGAGACACAGCGTGAGCAGGGGAGGGTCAGAGAGAGAGGGAGTCACAGACTGAAACAGGCTCCAGGCTCTGAGCTGGCAGTCAGCACAGAGCCCGACACGGGGCTCGAACCCACGAACGCGAGATCATGACCTAAGTGAAAGTCGGACTCTTAACCGACTAAGCCACCCAGGCGCCCCATTTTTTTTTTTTTTAATGTAAACAATTTTTAAAAGTTGCACTACCCAGAACACAATCATTTGTAGATGGTCATTGTTAATATTTCAGACAGTTTCCTTTTCCATATCAAATTTTAGATTTGGGTTCTTCTTAGTTTAATATTGTAGCACAGTCATTTTCTTAGGTCATTGGAAAGTTGGAAAGACTTTTTTCACGGCCACGTAGTACTCCACGTGACAGATACCATCATATACTTAGCTGATTCTTCACCAATGAGCATTTTCCGTTCCTGGAATTATGAATAATTACGTGTTGTCAGAATTTCCTTGATGTCTATCCATTTCTGCCCCTGCCAGTATTACTGTGACAGCCTGACTCTGCTTCCTTACTGCTAGTACTGTAAATCTTCTATCAAGATTTGCACTTTAAAAGGAAGCAGTGCAAAACACCTTTTTATTTTTTTATCTAAAAATATATTTTTTTCAACATTTATTTATTTTTGAGAGACAGAGCATGAGCATGGGAGGGGCAGAGAGAGAGGGAGACACAGAATCTGATGCAGGCTCCAGGCTCTGAGCTGTCAGCACAGAGCCCGACACGGGGCTCGAACTCACAAACTGTGAGATCCTGACCTGAGCCGAAGTGGGACATTTAACCAACTGAGCCACCCAGGTGCCCCAACATAAGTCTTTTTTAACATGCAAATCCAATCAAGTCATTCCTTTGTTTAAAAGTTTTCACTGATACTTCATATCTTCAAGATAAAAATCTTACAGTTTCTCAGGATGGGATTTGCTGCTCTACTTTAGTCTCCAATCTCATTCCTGTCATCCTCTCTTGGGGCCCAGGTGACTAGTGGGCTGGATTTCTCGTCTGGTTCTTGAAAGTCACCGGTTTCTGTGTAAGGTCCAGTCTGTGTCGTGCTTTATTTTTTAACAAAAATGCCCTTTTCCCTCTGATGTGCCTAACTCGTTACTATTCCTAGGGACTCAGCTGGGGTGTCTCCGCCTAGAGGAAACTGGCTTGCCACCCACCCTTGGCTCTGGCTTGGTTGTGTCTGCCCATTTCTGTCTTCCCCTATCATGGCCTTTATCACACTGGGTTGTAAACTTCCTTCCTACTTACATCTTCCCTCCTGGGGTCAGCTCCTTGAAGGCAAGGACTGTATCTCTCACGGTGTCTGCAACACAGTAGGCCTTCAGTAAATGCTTGTACAGTGAATGCTTCACTGAGCCTCTTTGCACATCAGTCTGCAGTAGCCGTTCAGATAATTTCTTGAAGACAGTTTCCCAGAAAAGTAAACTCGACATTTTAAAGGTTCTTGACCCACATTGTCAAATTGATTTATAGAGGAGTCATGCCAATTAAACTTTCTGCCCATCAGTAGTGTCTGTGAATATATTTAGATGAGGCCCTCTAAATCATATTTTTAAAAACTTTTTATTCTTAACATATTCTTTTTTTTTTAATAGTTTATTTATTATTTTTGAGACAGAGAGAGACAGAGCATGAGTGGGTGAGGGTCAGAGAGAGAGGGAGACACAGAATCCGAAACAGACTCCAGGCTCTGAGCTAGCTGTCAGCACAGAGCCCGACGTGGGGCTCGAACCCACGAACCGTGAGATCATGACCTTAGCCGAAGTCGGAAGCTTAACCGATTGAGCTACCCAGGCGCCCCAACATATTCTTTTTTTAGTTAATTTATTTTTAAATTCTAGAAAAGTTAACATACAGTGTTTTATTACTTTCAGGCGTACAATACAGTGATTCAACTGCCAGGATAATGTGTGTTGTTTCTGCCAAGGCCATGGTTATTTAGGGAGATACTCAGTAAAAAGTGTGCATTTGGAGGCTCTCAGCCTGTCACCTTTAAGGATGACTTGGTCACAGGAGCATACTTTGCTAAACTAGAAACCTGGATATTTGGTTTTCCATTTTCCACTCTCTGTGGTTGCTTTTCACAGAGAATTTGTTGTTCCTTTCTATTATAGATGGTCAGAGAGCTCTTTTTGACAGTATAATGATCAAAACAGTAATGGGCACACCGTCAGAATAAATGCTTCTCCAGAACTTGGTGACACTCTTGGAGAAGCACTTCTATCTGGTTTCCCTGTGGTTTTGCAAAGTCAAGAAGCGAAGGTGTTATAATGTCACTGAACATTACACTAGGGTGTAAGTTCAGTTACTTGTTGGGCTGATGAACTTAATGTTGTCCACAGGACAGAGGGAAAAATAATTAGCAATGATGTATCCAGTGTTTGGACTTGCATCTGATGAAATCTGCAGTAGAATTAAAAGCAATGTACAGTGCTGCTCTGGCAAACAGGAAGTCGTTCGTTAGGTTTCTAAGGCTTAAGGCTGATGAAGAGGGGAAGCGGAACGGATTTCCTGCTTCCCTGACGGGTTTCTAGGAGAAACCCGGTGTTCCTGGCTGAGATACCTCTGTCAGTTACATGCCCTGCGTCCCTACACCTCCGTGGTGTGCTCCGTTTTCGTCCGTGTTTCTTTTTCTTCGTGTTTGGGGTATGAGTGTGTTTTGGGATGGGGGAGGAGTGGCTTTGGAAGCTGGGAAAAGCTGAGATTCTGGATTTCATTGTTCAGGCAAGTGGTGGTCTGGGAGAGAAGGTATCAGATGTGCTCTGGTCCCCACGTAGCTGTGAGGACGCATGCATGTTACCTCTGTGGCACTGCCGTCGTCTGCAGCACAGGATGGCACCGCCTCGCTAGAGGCGCTGCTGGGGGGTAAGCGGGCCAGGGCACTAAACCAAATATTCCCCAAGTCGGACTAGTGCCTGGCAGGTAGCAGGCGCCCAGCCAGTGTTTATTCTTTATCATAAAGCTCTTTCTGTCAGGTCACTAGAAAAGAATGTGCATTAAATAATAGTGGTCGCTTTGTTAACAGTTCTTTGTGTTTGTTCCTGGGATGAGATCCTTTCTTCTGTTGCCCCGGTGCTTGTAGACCCCGCCTCTCTGCCTCCCTCCTACCCCCTTCCCATTGACAAGGAAGGTCAGAACTGATGGTTTTCTCTATTAAAATGTTTTATTTACTAATAGTCTTCTTTGCACCTGGCTTATGTTTGAACATTGCTGATCATATTTTATGAACCCTTTTCTGTCTTTCGGACACGTGGCGCAGGCCAGCCCTTTGGGAAGACATGCTGTCGGAGCAGGGGCGGTTCTGATCGCGCTGCGCGTGGCCCCAAGCCCGAAGCATATGGACTGTGGCAGCACACCCGCGGCCCGCCCCCTGGGAACCGCCGGGTGGGACTGGGGTGTGGATGTGCCTTCGGGCGGCGGCGGAGGGCGGACCCGTTGCCTGTGCTTGACAGTCTTTGAGGCTAATTGGTTTTTGGAGCCAGATACTCTACAGCCTCTGGATGAGATTGATACCCCGGATGTGATTTTGTAAGTGTGCTCCGAAGGGGCCCTGTTGGGGCGCCCGGCTCGGCCCCCTGCTGGGTTTCCCGGTGCTCCCCGGCCGGGGCCCGAGGGAGGCCAGGTGTGGCCTGCCCCTTCTCCCTGTTTTGCGGCCAGGGCAGCCGCTTCCAGACCTACGGGAGAGCACAGATGCACAGTTCGGATTTGTGTTGCCGTAAGGTGACCGCTCGTGCCCAGCACTTGGGAAGACAGTTCTGGGTGGTGACTCGGGATGCGGCCCCCGAGGCGGATGCTGGACGCGGAGACGGGGGTCCGGCCCCCCTGGCCCGCTGACGCAGCTCCTGCAGGTGACTGGACCCCGCCCTCCCGCATTTTCTCAGCCGCCGTCGACTGCGGCCCTGGCCAAACGTGCCACCCCGGAGGGCTGCGTGCGCGTCCCGGCCTGTGGCGGCTGCCGTCGCACCCTGTATCCGCCTGGCCCGGTCCCGCTGTCTTCGGGCACCCCTGCACCCCTGCACCCGCCCACGTGCGGCCCCAGCACCCCGGCGGCCACCCGCGCGAGCAGGTGTTCAGGAAGACAGCCTGGCCGGTGCGGCGGGACAGACGCACGGGTGGCTCGCTGCACGCCGGGGCCTGAAGGGGGGACAGGGGTGCCCGCGTCTGCAGGGCTGGAGGAGAGCATGCCAGCCAGAAGGGTGCACGGTTGGAGGTAGCGGCGCGCTGTGAATGAAGGGGGTGGGTCACACCCGACATCAGGTGTCGCACCCCTGATGGCCAGTTCGTAGGGGGATCGGAGGGGCTTGTTTTCCGTGTGGCTCACCTACCAGCCGCCAGTACCCTCTCCACGCAGACTCCTGCCCTTCTTGTTGCAGGGTGTTTTCATGCAGGGCTTGGTGTGGTCGCTTTCTCTTTTTGGTGGAAGTTAATTTCTAGAGGATCAGCTCTTCCTCAGTGATATAATCAAGCACAAATAGGACTAAATGATGATGGTAAAGAAAATGGTGATGCAGATGATGGCATTTGAAATCACTTTACAGGACTTTTACCAAAGATTTTCACCTGTTACTTCATGGGACTCTCTTAATAGGAACATAGGGTTGGTGGGCATCCCTGGATTCTGTGTATTTTTTGCATTTGCTTAGGCCCTTGAAAGGTGTAGCATACCAAGATGCACCAGGCAAGGATCCTTGGATTATTAACAAAGGCCTGAGCTCCCCAGTTCTACCTGGTGTCTTTGTTACTGACCTGGACCCTGGGCCGGGAGAGTGAGGAGGAACATGCTTGAGAAATGTGGTGCCTGCACTCCATTTTGGTTCCCACTTAGCTTTCTGAGGGTCGTGACGCTCACAGTCTACAGGCTGCCTAGGCTCATGGTCAGCATGCCAGCCTCGTGGTGTAAGAAGCAAATGAAGAGGTTGGTGAGACTCGGGTCCCTTCCAGTACCGTTTATAACGCTTCGTTTTCCTCTCTACATTCATCAGCCCTTTGCACATTGTGACCTTCATGAGCGCCAGGTTCTGTAGTATTCACTGCTGATAGCACACAGTGCAAGCAGTGCTCGGCGTGTAGAGGATGCTCAGACAACATTTTGGATGAATGAGTAATAAATAGATGATAGCCTCGTAGCAAGTCTACACGAAGTCCACGTGCCCTAGGCCCATGTCTGAGCTCCTGCTTCTGGTAGAGGGGTGATTGAGGCGTACACTCCTCCCAGAAATTAGGTTTGCTGGTAGGCAGGGCGCGTGTCACCTCCACTCTTGAAGAGAGGAGTTGGCTGATCTGCAGTGCGATTGAATGGCTTTCTTGGCTGCATCAGAGAGGCATAGTAATAGTCATTTATATGTAATCTGTGCGTATTTAGGTGTGTATATCTTGTGCTTTGCGGCCCAGATGTTTTCAGTACATGAACACAGTTTGAATAATAATGGTGATATTTACCTATGTAGCAAAACCCATTCTTAAGTGGTGTATGTTTATTATAAATTGACATTAATTGTGACAGAAGTTGATTTGCAGAAATACTGTTATCTGGTCTGATCAAACATGAATCATACTGCACACAAATACTTTTTTCAAAAACATCTCTGATGAAAGATTTAAAAAAAGCAAGTTGGTTCTTCTCTTTTATTCTCTCTCTCTTTCTAGAAGAGGATGGTTTGAGCTAACCTGTGTGAAATGATTTTTCTCTCCTATCTGGTATTTTGATCTTGAACCTTTAGATCTGCATAAAACACATCTTCTTCCTGTATTTTCCTTTATGATGCTCCTTAATTTTTTCAGCATTTTAAATCATTTAAATATTTTACATGTAATGTTTAAGGATATTAGCGATTTGACATCTTTTGTCAGTGGTTATTAGTGTATTCAGTATTAACATTTGAGGTCCAAGAGATCAAGTGTGTCTGCTCATTGCAGATTTCCTAGCACACAGTGGGCTTCAAATGTTTGTGGAATAAATGAATTTATTAAATACATGCATAGAATGTGTTAGACATTCTGCAGGAACTGGGGTGCAGCTGGGAGGGGGTGCCTTGATGGAAGTGTGACCCAGCTTCCCGAGGAGCACTTGGGGAGTGTAAGTCATGGTTATGGTTGGAAGGAGACTTCACAGGAATGGTACGTTTGAGATTGAATTTTAAGCTTAAATGGGATTGAAGGAGAAGAGGGAGAATGGATCACAGCACAAACTCACAGAACCCTGAGAGACCACAGTGGGTTCTGGGTTGGTGAGGAATTCTGGGTGGATGGTTGCTGTAAGGAAGGAAAAGAAGAATTAACTTGTCTTAATTCCATTTCAGAATCTGTGATAATGGATAGAAACATGGAGGTTGCCCTCAAAGTAACAGAGAAATCGTTATAAGTGTTACTGCTTTAACATTGTTGAATCTTGTCCCACAGAAATGCTTCAAAATTGATATCTTTTAAAAAAATCAGTGCTAAAATTTTCCATTTGAACGTGTTTTATTTTCAGAAATGGTTACTATGTGTGTATGTGAATAGCTGTATATGTGTGTTTGTGTATACACGTAAGTGTATGTGTGTCAGATACTAATCTTGAGAAAAAGAAATAAAGTATATAAATACATTTATAGAAAATAGCATGTATAATTCTACATAAAGTTGAGTAGTTTTATGTATTTAATTTTAACTTGTACTCTTGCTCATACTGATCGTGCTTTGCCAGGGGGAGATTATTACCATATTGATCTCAGAAGAGAACTAAGAGGGAAGTGCATTTATAGATCTTTAAATTGTTATGGCCAAATTTTTGAATAATCAGCTTTATTCGGTGACATGACGGGTTGCAGGAGAGATCATGTTTCTTTCAGTTATTAAGCTGTGACACTATCCTTCTTGTTGAGACTTGGTCCCGCAGCCTGGCAGAGATACGAAGTCTGGAGAGGTACTGCAAATCCAGCTTATTAAGAAAAACACTTAAAAAACTAAATTATGCCCTTGTTTGTACTGCCATTTAGATTCCACATCCAGAGATTAGAGAAAGTTAAGGACAGCACGTGTCAGCCCTAGCACTAAGCATCTTTTTGAAAAACTATGTCATCCTCAACAATAGAGTTAGGATTTAAAAAAGCAAGATGAGAAAGCAGGGCTACCAGTGTTCATGACAGGAATTTCATATTTGATTAGGAGTCTGGCTATTTTTCAAAGAAGAGAAAGAGCCCATGTTCAGTTAGAGACTAAACAGCATTGTGATTTGGACTGAAAAGCAGTGTAACTTACATGGAAATAGGACACATCTCGATTATCATTCTGGTCTCAGCGTATGGTGGGTTCCTACTCATACTTGATGCTTAATGAATGTTACCGAGTGGAGGTTGTCAAGTGTTTGCGCTCAGCTAATCCTGGGTTCGGGTCCCAGCCATGTTGTTATCTGTGCACTAGATAAGTTAGCTTTTGGCAGTGTTCTCTGTTCTGAAAACAGTGAGGTGTCGGCTGTAGAGGCCCAGTAAGGTACCTGCAGGTGGCAGGTGACCAGCCAGAATACAGAAGCAGCTATTATTATGATGATTAATATTTTAAATTGTTATCGCATTATAGTTGGTAATATTTTTAAGTGACTTTATTATTTTCTTTGGTAATTCTGTCTAACCCCTTCTCTCTTTCTCCTTTACAAAGTCAGCCTCCCTTACCAGGCCATAGCCCCCCATAGGATGGGGGCCTGTTTCTGTTTTGTTCACCTCTGGATCTCACGGTGCTGGGCAGACAGCAGGATTCCGGCGCGCTCAGTGACCAATGGACACACTGCGTATCCATCCTGGTGCCCTGTTCTTTTGGCATATGTTATCGGCACCTTTGCCTTTCCTTGCTCCGGACTTTCCAGTTTCATACTGCCTGTATTTAAGGCCTCCGCTGTAATAGGGATTCCCCTCCATGTCACTGCCTCTGTTAAAAGGTTGCATGCTTCTTGTGGTTTCCTAGCCACGTAGGCTTAGAGTGCCCCATGTAGTCTCCACATGTTTATGGAAGTTCTTTCTGACTGTGCCATTTACCTGCTGCATGACTTTGGGCCAAATGAGGTTGACAAAGCTTTGTTATAAGGGTTCATTTTTTTTAATCATTGACATGTGTGATATAGATGCAGAAGTGTTTTAACATTTCATAGTTGTAGAGCACTTAGTGTTGATCCAACCTCTACCAGTGCATCAGGAGTGATCCCTTGTATCCTGGGAAGATTGGGATTCTTAACTTGGGAGAAAGAAGCCAACGATTTATATCTACACATGGAGGGGTACCTTATAATCTAAGGCCAATCAGTGACTGTTGGTTTTGATGATCTCTCCAGCTCTAAAAAAGAACAGTTCTATCCAGTGTCCCTTATTTCTGACTTGTTGTCTATAATTTGGATTTGTAGCTTTTTGCTGTAGGAAATTGACTACTCTTTGTTAAGTGCAGTATTCTGATTCCAGAAATGTTACACCCTCCAACCACCCACCCCCTAGCCTAGCCTCCCTGCCTACATAAATGTCTGATAGTGTAGAGCCCATCTTTGAACCTTGTGACCTCAGGTAAATTGCTTCTCTGCTCTGCTCTGAGCTTCTACTTCCTCTAATTTAAAATGGAGATAACAGTAGATAAAATGGAAGAATGAGAAAGACTTTTTAGTTTGTGAACTGTAACACAAAGCCGAAGTACCCTCATCATCACCATTGTTAGTTTCAGGGTTATTGAAACACAGGTGTGGGATTCAACATTTCTTATAATTAGGTTTGAAAAGTTTAATAATGTGAAAGTGAGTAACTAATACAAGGTAATGTGTAATCAGATGTTAAGAGGGAAGCCAGGGAGCAGCCTGAGGGCATATTATTTAGAAAAGCAAGTGCTCCTGGGGGTAGAAATTCTAAACTTTCAGTATCTACCAACACTGATAGTGAGTGAAGGGTAAATGTTCTCAGTTTTTTGTTTGTTTTTATATTGGAACTTTTAAAGCTACTTTGTGTATTATCTTTAGGTTTAAACACAAATCATTAAAATAGGTGGTGACAGTGATGGCATTGGAAACATGGGATTAAGCATTTGCTTTTATTTATGCGTCTACTATTTATGTAACGTATGTTGTGTGCCACTTGGTAGGCATACTTACTTTGAATGATATTTTAGAACAAAATAAACAATTTTTAACATTTATCTTTATCAGTTCCTAAAGAGAACTGAAATATACAGTAGCACCACTTTCAAAGTTCAGAAATATTGGCCGGGGGTTGGGGTGTGGGGGTGAGTCAAATGGGTATATCCCAGTAGGGAGGCTGGTGGCCAGGCTGGGCAGGGCAGTGGGCATTGACAGCTATGGAATCTCCATTCCGCTAGGTTGCGGGCCCCATCTTATGGCGGTAATGTCAAAACTTACCTCCCTAGCTTGTTGCAAAGATGAGATAAGATAATTACTTCCAGGTCGTAGGCACAGGATGTACTCGGTCCTTGTTGGCTGGTGAGGCCACACTTAGTTCTGGTGCCCATGAAAGAGTTTGGACCCAGTGAAGATGGTGTGGGGCCACCAGCCCTTGAGCAGCGGGTCGGGTTGTGGGAGTAGGCAGAATCCAAAAGCAAACCATATAGGCCCATGTGAGCAAATGTCTGACAGGAAAATCAGAACGGACACACCCTTTTAATAAAACAGTAATAAATATAATGGAAGTAATTACTGAGAAAACTAAGCATAATGTGATGATAATTTGCATGGGCCACCATGTCTTGTGTTTCTTAAAGCTTTATTCAAATTAAGAAATAATTGTTCAAAATAAGGTTTCTTTTTCTTTCTTTTTTCTTTTCTTTTCTTTTCTTTTTCTTTCTGGGAGCCTAGCTGGGGGCTTGTACAGGAGGTAATCATGTTGACCAGTATGGAAAAGTCCTTAAATACCATGTCTCAGGACCTTGTGTACAGTCGTGCTGTATTCAGGGTTCGAAATGTCCGTTTTGTAATCAGAAAGGAAGACTGTGTGGAAATGCCCATTTATTCACTTAACCTGTATTTCTCGCCTTCCACGTAGTGGCCTCTTCCTTGGTACCAGGTGCACGGTCATGAGCAGCGTGGCCAGGACCCTCCTCTGGCAGAACTTGAGTTTTAGCAGGAGGATCGGTACGTAAAAGGAAGCACAAAATGGATATCCAGAGAAGGGTCAGTTCTCTAAAGTCCAAACTAGGACACTTCCGTGTGGGAGGTCAAAGGGACTGCCCTGTCGATGGGTCTACCATAGAGGGCTTCGTAGGAGCACGGAGACGCACATGCCATCCAGACTGGGGTGCGAGAAAGGGCTTTCCGGGAGGTTGTGAAGCCCGAGCAGAGGCTTTCAGGTTGGGAATTAGCTAGGCTAAGGACGAAGGTAGGGATAGGGATGAAGAAGGCCTCACCTGCTCTTGCCTTCACTGCCCTGGGATCGCCTGCGGGCAGGGGCCCAGAGAAAGGATAAACAACCTAAAAAACCAGACTTCTTGGGAGGGTTTTCCCGGCCTCCTCTGATCCTTCTGGCTCCCTTTCCTGCTCCTGAGACCAGAAGGATTAGGCTGTTGATCACCGGTGCCGAGTTCTGGTTTTGGGGCTGCCTTAAAGCCCAGGATGGGAGAAGTGGGAGGTGGAAGGTTGAGCTCACTTCCATGGCTGGTCCCCTTCCTTCCTCAGCCCTGCCTGCTCTGTGCTCTGCCCAGGTGCTGGCCGCGGTCCTGCGAGATTCCTGCATTCCTCATGGAATGTGCTTCATTCTGCTTTAACTGAGGCCAGAATCAGAACCTTCTTCTAAAATGTAAAATTTTAACTTCTTTACATTTTTTAAAAGAAGTCTTATAATTCATTTTGTAGATACATACTAGTTCATGATTTTCATTTTACAGAAATGATTTCCAATTTTTCCTATTATAAATAACACTGCAGTAAACTTCTTTGTGCGTTAAAAAAAATTGAACCCAGTTTAGATTATTCCTTTAGAATATTCCCTTTGTTTTTGCTATTATTTAAGCACAATATCAGACAATACTATATATACTGTGTGCTAGACACTGTGCTTAGTGCATTAGCTCATGTAATTCTTAAAATAATTCAGTAGAATAAGTACTCCCTTTTGTTGTTGAAGAGTTTTTAATTTTTTTAAATGTTTATTTTTGGGATTGAGGGGGGGAGGGGCAGAGAGAAAGGGAGACACAGAATCCGAAGCAGGCTCCAGGCTCCGAGCTGTCAGCACAGAGACCGACCTGGGGCTCAAACTCATGAACCCTGAGGTTATGACCTGAGGACACTTAACCAAATGAGCCACTCAGGCGCCCCTAAAGGGTTTTGATTTGGAGGGTCTTTTAACCACATAGCTAAGAAGTTGTTATCTCAAAACTGAGGAATGGATTATAATTTTTCAAGGTATTTCCAAAAATTTCATTTTGTTTCTTTTAATATTAACGTTTAATATAAATATTCTCCTGAGCAGAAACTGATCACAATAGTGAATAGATTTAATACAAAAGCATCTTCTTATTGAATAAGTCATTATCACAACTAGAAATAAAGTTTATTCTGGCTTCTGAGTTTTATGTCTATCATTAGTTTAAAATATGAAGAAAGTTAAAATGTCTTGAAGATATGAAGAATATGTAAGTAAAATACTTGAATTATATAAAATGCTTAACAGCAGTCTCCAAACTGTGTGTAGGACATATTCTAAATTTGGCCAAGTCTGGTTTTTTTTAAGACTTGCAAGCTAAGAACAGTTGAAAAAATCTATATCCTAACATGTAAAAGTTATATGAAATTCAAATTTCGGTGTCTATAAATAAAGTTTTATTAGAATACAGCCACACTCATTTGTTTTCCTGTAGCCTGTAATTTCCCCATAGCTTTTATGCTCCAGTGGAATTGAAGACCTGTAACGGACTTAGGGCTTGCAAAGCCTAAAATATTTACGATCTGACCATTCACAGTAAGTTTTCTAGTCCTGTTCTAAATCAAATTGTTATTGGGAATTTGACACATCTTTCAATGAATAAATCATATTACTAAAAGTGTGAGTCACCATGGGCTTTGGATTCAACATACCAGTTATGTTTTGACAGCCTGTGACTCATCAGCTTTGTGAAATAGAGGTTGTGAGCTTTAAATGTGATCATGAAACTGATATGTGTGAGTCTCAGTAAGTGTTCAGTCTATGTTAATATATTAATATATGTTAATTTTCTTCTCCACTTTCCCTGCGGATTTCTACTTAACCCAGTAATGTGAATGAACTAATGTTACTAGCATGGACTTACCTTGCTTCCCCTCCCTCTTTGGAATAGAATCCCTTCCTTTGCACATTGCCCTCGGAGTAATTGCTTTCTTCACAGTTCTTGGTAAATCTAAGAACCCACCTACCTTCTCTCTGGCAGGGCCAAGCTCCTTATGTTGTCTCCAACATAATTCTTTAAAATTATTCTCTAGAGAGAATTCTTTGGGTCTTAGAAAATTCCCTCTCAAAAAAAGAAAGGAAGGAAGGAAGGAAGGAAAAAACAGGATGACAAAAATTCTGGAGTTCATGCATTCTGTTAGAAAAGCTCTTTGTTTTAATACTATAACCACTTCTTTTTAAAAATTATTTTTTTTAATTATTTTTTTAAGTAGGCTCTATGCCCAGTGTGGAGCCCAGCACAGGGCTTAAACTCAACAACCCTGAGAATAAGGCCTGAGTTGAAATCTAGAGTTGGACACTTAATCAACTGAGCCACCCAGGTGCCCCAGTAGTTAGTTTTTATTATCATGCAGGTTAATGTTTAGTCTGGGTAAAGATACAAAAATAAAAATAAAAAGATACACAGTGTGTTTGTGTGTGTGTGTGTGTGTGTGTGTGTGTGTTTCAGTTTTAACTTAGGATATAAGAATATTGGTTTGGCTATAAAGCTAAGGACCAGAGAGCCCCCAGAGGTAAGGGGCAGTGGTCCCATTGGTTGGAGGCCCAGGGGAGAGTTGACATAATTTCATCAGTAGATTAATGTGATGGTTCTCAAAAATGTGGTCTGTGAATCCCTGGAGGGGGTCTTTCAGGTCCAAACAGTTTTTTTCAGTAACGTGATGTTTCCTGCCTTTTTCACTGCGTTAACATTTTTACTGGTAACAAAAGCAATGCAGGACCAGCAATTCCTGGTCCTTTAGCACAGATCAGGACAGTGGCACCAAACTGTACTTGATGGTGATTTTATTCTTCACTACCGAGTGCTGGCAGGAAAAGAAAAAAATAAATAAATAAAAGCCAGTTCACTTATGAATGCTCTTCTTGGAACAGTAGAAAATTGTCAGTGCTGTTGACTGTCACCCTTTGGATACATTTGTTTTTAATATTCTTTGTGAGAAAAAAGGGAGCCTGGGTACAGTTCTTCTTCTGGATACTGAGTAGTAAATAGTTGTCTCAAGGGAAAACCATGTGCGATTATTTGAGTTGTTAGCTGAACTAGCCACTTTTTTCACAAAAAACCATTTTTACTCAAAAGATGGATTGACATTGACAGGTAAGGTAAGGTTATTCACATGTAGCTATTTCACAGAAATGAATGAAGTGAGCCTTTACTTCAGATTAAGTAGCTCACAGTATTTGTTATCAGTGATAAAATTTGAGTTTCCAAATGAAAATTAGATTTTTGGAAATTCTAAGCACATGCTTAACTGGTTCCTAATACTTAAAGATTCCGATGAGAGTAGTGATATAAACATATGTGCTTTTTAAAATATTGTAAATGAGATGTGTTTGCGTTTGAATGATCTGTGCAAAAAGCCATTATTTTAGGGATCATGTATGATATTACAAAGTTACACACGAGTAAAAATTCACTCCAAGTACAAGATAGACTAATGGGTTATAATTTAACAGAGTATGAAAAGTTCATTGATAAGTTTTAGATTCCTTATTGCAAGGACCCCTTAGGGGGTCCTAAGATGAAAAAGATGGGAAACTCTTGGATTTGTGAGACCATGTTCCACATCCAGGATAGAACTTCATAGAAACTATAAAAAGTCTTGTTAAATGAATCAATTAAGTTTCTTGGCCAGTGGCTCTTAACACACTGCTAGATGTTCTGCTTGTCGATTTAGTAATTGCTTACTCTGTAAATGACTATCAGAAAATAATAAAGTAGGGTGTTTTAAAATGAACTCTTTTGTACATATAATATTTTCGTAATAGGAAAAGTCACACTAATTTTTTAAAGATAGCTTTTAATCTCAACTGTGCGTTCTCCCTACCCACAATCACCCTTCTGTGGTTATTTGACAAACCTATAGATGGGTAACCTGATAAATAAGTCTCAAAGTTGCAAGTACCAAATGGACTGCTGATGACCATTTGTTGAAAACAAGGGAGGCTATGATGCCTTAATATGACATAACGGTTACAGAAACATTCTGAGTGGTGGAATCTTTGAACAAATATATAGGATTATTGGCACAAGGCATGTGGGTTGTACTATTTCACCCGATCATATTTTTTTATCTGAATTTTGTGTATAAGTAAAAACAAAATTCATTTTTCATCTACTTTCTGACAGTAATTAAAAATACTTGTAAATTTGTTGGGGCATCTGGGTGGCTCAGTCCGTTCAGTGTCAGACTCTTAATGATCTCAGGGTTCTGGTTTGTGGGATGGAGCTCTGTGTTGGGCTCAGCACTGAAAACACTGAGCCTGCTTGGGATTCTCTTTCCCTCTCTGCTTTTCCCCTGTTTGAGCACAGGCACAAACTCTCTTTCTCTCTCAAATAAATAAAAGTTAAAAAAATTCTTGTATATTTGTTGAACTAATCCACTTAGAGAAAGCTCTGTTTATGGAAAAACAGTTAAGGTGTATCAAAGAAAATGGGAAACAGAAACGGGGCATATAGGCCTATGTTCTATTTCCAATTTTTTTTTTTTTTTTTTTATATGGCAAGGCTGGAGATGAATTGATTTGCTTCTGTGTATCTAATTGTTCTGGCACACTTTGTTTAAATGACCGTCCTTTCTCTACTGAATTGCCTTTGAATCTTTCTCAGAAAACATGCATATATATTTTTAAAATTAGCTTATCAATTCCACAAAAATTACTGGGCTTTTATTAAGAACTTGAACATAATACATATCTTCATTTATTCAGATCCTTTAAAATTTCTACCAACAGTGTTTTGTAGCTTTTATTTAATTATTTATTTATTTTTATTTTTTATTTTTTTTTTAATATTTTTTATTTATTTCTAGGAGAGAGAGAGAGAGACAGCGTGAGCAGGGGAGGGTCAGAGAGAGAGGGAGTCACAGACTGAAACAGGCTCCAGGCTCTGAGCTGGCAGTCAGCACAGAGCCCGACGCGGGGCACGAACCCACGAACCGCGAGATCATGACCCAAGCGAAAGTCGGACGCTTAACCGACTACGCCACCCAGGCGCCCCATTGTAGCTTTTAATGTATTGGTCTTACATATGTTTTGTTCGAAATCTCTTTCGTATTTTTTGATGCTATTGAAATGTTACTTTAGATGTGTGTGTAGGTGGGCGCTGGGTGGGTGCTCTTACCTAGAATTAATAGTTGATTGTTATATAGCGCCTTATAGCCAGCAGTTTAGCTAACCTCACTTACTACTTCTAATGACTTGTTGTAGATTCCTTGGGATATTCTAGGTCATTTTGTCTGTGAATAAAAGTGGTTTTACTTTTCCCTTTCCATTAATTTTATTCTTTTTCTTGTCTTACTGCACTGGCTAGGATACCCTCCCTTCTCTCCCTGAGGCCCCAAATCAGTGAGCATATGTGGTAATAGAGGACATTCTTTTTTTTTGTTCCTGATCTTGAATTCACTCAGCCTTGCGCTGTCAACTGTGATGTTAGTTGTAGGTTTTTAACCGGTGTTATTTAACAAATTAAGGAAGTTTTATTCCTGTTTTGCTGAGGGTTTTTGTCTTAATGGAGTTTTAATATTTTAAAATACCTTTTCTAGTTCTATTCATATATTTATATAGCTTTTTTCTTTGTTTCTTTTTTCTTTTTTTAGTTTGTTAACATAGCGAATCACATTAAATTATTTTCAAATGTTAAGCCTTTATCTTGGGATGAACCACATTCGGTGATCATGTATTTTCCTATTTAGATATTGCTAAATTCAATTTGTTACTATTCTGTTAAGGACGTTTTCATTCTTGTTCACGAGGGATTATTGATTCATAGTTTTCTTCTAAAACCTTTGTCTGATTTTTGTATTAGGCTAATGAAATGAGCTGGGAAGTATTCACTCTTCCTCTCTATTTTGGAAGATTTGTGTGGAGTTGGTATTATTTCTGCCTTCATGTTTAGTAGAATTTACCAGTGAAACTATTTGGGCTTAGTGTTTTCTTTAGAAGAAGTTTTTAAGCTATGGATTCAGGTTCTTTAATAGAGGCTTATTCATGTTATCTTTTCCTTCTTGAGTGCTCCTTTGGTAGTTTGTGTCTTAAGGAAATTTTCCTTTTCACTGAAATTACCTCAAGTTTATTGAGGTAAAACTGTTGATAATATTTTCTAATCTTTTAATGAATGTAACATCTCTGGTGATGTCACCCTTATTCCCGATATTAGTAATTATGTCTTCACTCTTTTTCTTCATCAGTTGGGCTAAAGGCGTATCCTTTTTTATGGAGCTTTGTAAAGAGTTAGCTTTTGGTTTTACTGATTTCGTTTGTAATTTCATTGACACCTACTGTCTGTTGTTTCCTTCCTCTGCTTGCTTAGGCTTAGTTTGCTCTTCATTTTGTGCTTTGTTCAAATGGAGGCTTAGATCGTGGAATTGAGACTTTTTTTCTTTCAAATATAAGCATGAATAGTCTTGTTTCAGTGCAGGGTCCTGAATAGCCTGGTTTCCTTCCCTTCTTTGGTGGCAGATGCATTTTGCCTACTGTCACTATAATATGCGTGTCGGGCAGGTTTTTGCTTATTCTGTTTTATTTTTAAACAGATTCTGAAATCTGAAATCTGGACCCCAGTGGGTCCAGGAGGATGTCTTCTGCTTCCCTTAAGAGTGAGCCGTTCCAGAGGCTCAGGTGGGACCCGGCACACTTCTTCCCTAGGACCTGGCCCTGGCGGTCCCACAGTGCCGCGTCAGCTGCCTCCTTTTGGTTAAGCCCCTGTGAGTCCAGGTAGAAGGGGAAATTAGACCCCAACTTCCTGGGGGAGTAGCACCAAATTCACCACCATCTGCATGATTTGTCTAGTGATGGGCGCAAGCGACGTTTGTTGTTACACGGGGCTTACTGGTCCTCGCGGCGTGTGGCTGCCGCAGCCTGCAGTGCCTTCTGCCCCAGGCCGGGCTCCGAGTGCCCCGTGGGGGCGGCAGGCAGTGACCGGTGCCCTCACCCCTCACCAGTGGAGGTGGAGATGCCCCATGTGTCCCTGACAGTAGGCTTAAGAGGGGTCTCTCTGAAAAGAAGGTGTTATCTCGTGAGCGGAGCAGCGGTCATTTATTAACATCTGCTGTGTGTCACGTGCTGTGCTTAGTAGGGTTTCTTTACACACCAAACTTGTTCTCAGTAACCCATGAAAAGTAAGTAGTGTTTCCCCCATTTTACAAATGAGGAAAGTGTAACCAAGTGAATAAGGAACTTATCTGAGATCATAAGGCTAGAAATTAGCCATTCTTTTTGTATTATTTCCATCCGACTTCCCAAAAATATGGAATTATACTGTTAATTGTTGGATCACTATCAGATGATTTATACGTGAGGACAGACTAGAAGCAGGCCTGTCCTTGGGCACTAAATCACAGGGCACGTAACCTTTTCTTTATGCTGCCCTGTGGTTCATGGTCCGATGCTTACGCCGATGCGTTCACTTCAGGAGATTGCGTGGCTCCGTATGAAGGAAATAAGTGGGTTCCAAGAGGTTCACAGACCCAAAGATGAAAACATCCTTGTTACAGTCTGTCCATATTGGGTTGCTTAGAGGAACTGGGCCTCCGTTCATAAAACACTTCCTTTGGGGACTCTGGGGCGGTGAGGAGCAGTGCTCTGGGTCATAATTAAGAACTGTCTCTACAGCAGTGTCGTCCTGAGTGCATCATCTGCATGCTGGATGCCCCCCCCACTGGCAGGCCACCTTCCTTAAGGCGGCCAGTGTGATCCTGAACAGCCACGGCCGAGCACGTCACTCTTGCATTGAAAGTCTCTCGGCAAGTCTTAGCTTCCAAGCGCCTTCTTTGACCCTGAAGTAGACTGGACTGAGCCCTTCTGGTAACGCCTTTCTTCGCCTGTGCATCCACCTGTCAGGACGACCGGCACCCCTTGCAGTAATTATCTCCCTGATGTCTGGCTTCTTTGCTCTTTAAGTTTTTGGTCACAGAAATAAGTTTCTGTCTTATTTTTGAAAGAGCCCCACAGCCAGCATGTCCCCTGGTGTGTGAAAGGCGTTCAGTAAATAGGTGAATGAAATGATTTTGAAGGAAAAGTTGGTTTTCTTTTTCTTTCTGACTATAGTAAGTACACGCATGTTAATCATTTATTCATTTAGTCAGAAATATATTGAGCACTTGCTATGAGATGTAGAGGATACAGCAGAAGGGAAGACGTTCATCTCCCCTGAGGCTCAGTCTGGAGCAGGGAGGGGACGTGCGGTGACCCCGGGGGTGGCCGCTGCCTGCGCAGCAGCCTCTGATGCACCTGTCTTCCTCTGTCCTGATCAGTACTGGGGGTTTTCTTTGGAAAGAATCCCCATTACTGTAAAGTTGGGTTAGATCTGGTTCACACTGGTTCTGTTCATTGTGCTTACTCTTAGAACTGACTTGCTTTTTAGTCGTCTTCCCCACAACCACGGGCCACATTGGTGCCTCTTCCAGCGGGCAGGCCCCTGACTGCAGGTGAGAGGTCGCAGGGTAGCACAGGGCATTGGAGAGGTCCGTTGTTGGGGAGAAACGGACATTTTCAGTGTGTGGGTTTTTTTTTTTTTTTTTTTTGGCAGCGGGATATCACTTGGAAGTATATAAATTAGGGACGTCGACATGGCTCAGTTGCTTGAGCAGCCGACTTTTGGTTTTGGCTCAGGTCATGATCTCACATGATCTGCCTGTCCCCTGCTCACATGGTCTCTGTCTCTCTCAGAAATAAATAAACTTAGAAAAACATAATATAGGTAATATAAGAGGTAATATAAGGTAATTAAGTAATATGTAATAATTAATTATTAATTAGTATGTAATAAGTACCTACTGACTTTCAGGAATTATTTATATTTGTTTCTGGTTTAGTTGCTTATAGCAGTCCATGCTGAATAGCAGACATCATTGTCTACATTTAAAGAGAGAGAATGTCAAAGATTAAGCAATTTGGCCAAAGCCGTGCAGCTTCTACGTGTTGGAGATGTCATTTAAATTCACTTCTGCCTATTTTTAAATGTGTCTTTCTACAAATCCACCTTGATGCTATTAAAACTCCTAATGCACTTGGCTATATGTGTGTGTGTGTCCCTTTATACAAAATGAAAATTTCAACTCTTATCTATAACTTTGGC
The DNA here is from genome assembly GCF_003009895.1 of Hyaena hyaena. Lineage (NCBI taxonomy): Eukaryota > Metazoa > Chordata > Mammalia > Carnivora > Hyaenidae > Hyaena > Hyaena hyaena. The sequence continues at coordinate 2,533,281 of NW_024080801.1, forward strand.
CTTCATTCTAATTTCCTCTTTTGAAGATATACAATCTTAGCTGCAGAATATAACCAGCAGGTCATGTTTCTGTTATGGGCTCAGTATCTATACATCTTAGTTTCTACTTTCATCATATTTTTTAAAGCTATTAAGTTTTATTCTAGAAGCACATCAGAGTGTCTTAAGCTCATTTATCTTACTTTTTCTTCCTGAGTTTTTAGCCTTGCCTGGAGGAGGAGATTTATTCTGGATTTTTATTTGATCAAAGACACTTCTGTATTGGTGGCAATTAAACACATTTTTAAGCAGTTTCCTTTTATCTGGTCTCCTTCCTTGCTTGCTAGAGCTCTTATCCCACTTAACTTCCACAAAGTTAAAATGAAATAGAAAATATTTTTTACATTTAAAGTAAAGTTTACATTTGTTGTGTGATGGAGTTAAAACTTATATAATGGCCACAATTTTCTTCACAATTTTGTCACAGAAAATCATGTTGTCATCTGTATGCAGATGATATTGCATCTCTTTTTTTTTTTTAATGTTTATCCTTGAGAGAGTGAGAGAGACAGAGAATGAGCAGGGAAGGAGCAGAGCGAGAGAGGGACACAGAATCTGAAACAAACTCCAGGCTCTGAGCTGTCAGCACAGAGCCCGATGCGGGGCTCAAACCCACGAACCGTGAGATCATGACCTGAGCCGAAGTCAGACGCTTAGCCGACTGAGCCACGCAGGCGATCCCGATACTGCATCTCTTAATTGAAGAGTTTATCACTGATCTCAGAAAATCACGGCGGCTGCTGAGGTAGGTCAGACCTACTCCTAACCACAAGGACAGGAGGGTTTCAAGAAGAGGTCAAGGTTTGGTCGGAAGTACAGTGGCCAGCGAGGGACACGCGATTCGTCGTGAGGATCCTGTAGGTGTGTGTGTGTGTGTGTGTGTGTGTAGTGATTATCACTTTAATACAGTGATTAGCTAAAGAGGTGATCTTATTGGAGACTTTGCTATTTGGAAAAGACCATGCTTCACTTGGTGTCACTCACAGTTCTCTGTTTCCAAAGAAACTGACCCTGACCAACCAACAGAAGTTGAGCGTCAGAGCTCCCGGGGCCACTGGGCGGTGATGGGAGTGGGTTCTGAAGGAGGCAGGTCCTAAGGCCGCTCCGATGCGGCACCGTCTGGGAAGGAAGCAGGGGTCACCCTGCCCTCTTCTCAGAGGCCGTCACTCCCAGTAGTGTTGGCTGTACCTGGGTAGGGAGAGGTAGAAAGCACATCAAATACTTCCTGGAGGAAATGGAAAATAAAATTTAGAAAATCTGTAGTTTGCTAAAGGTCTCTTAACTACTTGATGGCAAAAAGCAACACAAACTCAAATCTTACTGTTGAAGGCTTTTGTGTATTCCTTTATTCATTCAGTGCTCACTACCTGCAAGGCACTGTCCTGAGGGTACAAGTCAGACACGATTAAGACGGATTGGAACAAATTAGAGTAAATGCTACAAAATAGTGTGGTGTGAGTGCTTTGGGAAGCCGAGTAGAGCAGGAAGCTTGTGTTAAGTATATTGCACTTGGATTAAATATTCTCAGTGAAGAATGTAATACTATTGCCGTTGCCCAAACGTGGCCCTTTAATCTGATGTGGATTCAGTACCTAGAACTTCCGCTTACTAGCTTGAGGGGCCAGAAAAGACTCTCCTGTGTTTGTTATCTCCCTCAAAGATTAACTAAGACAAAGTATTTAAAAGTACCTAAAATAGACTTGTCTGATATTCAGGAACCTCTCACAAAATGCTGACCTCCATCTCTTTCCCTGCTTATACTGTATGCAATATAGTTTATGACAGAACAGACATTTAATTTATAAAGTAGAAGTAAACAAAACCAACACTGACTGAATTTTGAGCCTTGTTCCCTTTATCTTGTAACATTCTCTTTCTTAGAATTTAGAGCCTTTGAACATATTTGACTGGTGCCTGGTAAGCATATGTAAAGATGTGATGTCCAGGCACTAGAACTTGTAAAAGTCCGCATAAAATGCTAGTCATGACATGTTTTTTCTGTCAGGCAAAAATTTTCTCCTTGGATATATTATTTCTATGAGTTGTGTAAGTCAGTTTGGGAAGAAACACATGTAGCTATTGAGTAAGAAACAGAGGGTATCAAAGAGTGTTTAAGTGATCTGAATGCATCGAGGGGACAGGGATGAATCCAGCAGAGGTGAGCTGAAAGTGGATTAGTGGAAAGGAGATTTGAAATCATACATTTCCACCTATCCTTCAGGCACATTTTTCTCTTTACTGGATGTCCAAAAACATTGCTTATCAGTGCTTTTCATCCTGTCTTGTAGAAAAGTTGTCACGTAGGAATTTCTTTTCTGTTTGTTTCTTCGTTCATAGGTGACCTGTGACAGAATTTTGTTTAATGTTTATTCTCAGAGTAACGGGACCTTGTAGTCCCTAGAGAGCACTTTGGGGCGCTGCTGTGTGGCCGTTCTCACTGGTCAGAAGTTTTATGTAGAGTATGTGAGTTTTTTTCCATTAAAGGTCATATTAGCACATCTTGTAATTTTTAAATGAATTGTTGAAGTTTTTAATTTGCTTTCCTTTTCTGATGTGGATAGTTACCAGAGCTGTAAACGGTCTCAAAAACCACTTTTTCTTATATATTTTCATTCCTATGGTATCTTTGTTGATGAAGGTGGGTTAGCCTGACCTCAGAGAGCAGTGGGCCCCCAGTCATCAGAAGGGATGACTCTGTCTCTCTCTGTCTCTGTCTCTGTCTCTCTCTCCCTCTGAACCATAAACCTCTCTCTGCCTCTGCCCCAGGCCAGCGCCCAGGCTTCCCAGCCGGTCCTGAACGAATGCGACTCAGCATGGCCAAGCCCTTCCTCACCTGTCTGCAGTCTGCCCACCCCCTCGCTCTGTCACCAGACACTCCCCCTTTGTACCTTATGCCCCTGTCACTCTGTTGTTTCACAGTCTTTGCAGACATTACCATGGATACGTCCATCTACAGAGTTTTACTCCTGCCCCCCCCCCACAATGTATACAAGCCCGTTCATTTGGGCTCTGCTAACATATTGAATATTCTGAAGGTCCTCTTGATCTTGGACCTAGAAGTGTTTACTGCCTCCTTAAATTGTGTAATGTTTCCCTTGTACATTTCTTAAAGTGCTTACAATTTATACTCTGTGTTGTGAGTATCCACATGAATGTTCTTGTTGAGAATAGGGTCGGTATCATGATAGTGCACAGTAACGTAGCCACCGTTATTGAGCCTGGGGTTGCCTGACTCCGGACTCCACCTGAACTTGTCCGTCCCACCCAGCTGCTGTCCAGTCATTGGGTGTTTGTTAGGGAACACCCGCAGCATGTCGTAGGCACTTAGTAAATTGTTGTTGAATACAAAAAATAAAGATTTGAACTGTACGACCTTTGTTTTATGCTGATCACACGCCTTTTCACTTCCTTTTTAGTTGTTAGATGTATTCTAGATCTGTGTTGTGGTAACATCTAGCCACTTGAAGCTACTCACATTTTAACTAAAATGAACTAAAACTAAAAATTCAGTCAGACCAGCCACATTTCAGGTGCTCAGTAGGCATGTGTGGCCTGTGACTAGTGACCGGACCCGGCATGGATAGATGTGTCACCATCACAGCAGGCCCTCCTGGCTGGCGCTGCTGTGTGTGGTTTCCATCGCCTGCTAGATCGTCCCTTGTGCACCTGTGCTGTGAGTGTGACATGCTTCCGGGGCAGGAATGACGCAGTAGATGGCGTCACATGGAGATACACCTGTCTGTCCCGCTATAGAACCCTCTCCAGTCTGCTGGGTCCGCGTTCAGTCATCCCAGAGGCAGTTTGCCATCGATACGTGCACATGCTGCTCTCGGCAACTGCTCCTCCAGCCGCAAGTCTCCTTCACTGCTCTGTGGGGGGAGGCAGACCTGCGTTTGCTGAGCTCTGAGCTCGGAGAGCCAGCCAGGCCGTAAACAGGCCGGGGAAAGGCTGCCCGGGGTGCCCTGGTTTAACTGCAGCTGGCAAGGCTCCCCGTGACGACGTGTGCTGTGCGGCCTACCCTGGCCGCTTCCACGTAGCCACTGGGACAGGAACTGCCTCGGCCCCTCTGCCCTCCCAGTGACACTCGAGTGGCTCTTGCAGGCTGTGTCTTGTCATTTTCTGCACGGTCTGATTTCGTTTCCACCTCAACTAAGCGAGAAGATAGGTGATGCCCATTTTACAGGTAAGGAAACAGTCTCAGGGAGGGTGAGTGACTCACCCAAATAGACCCCTAGCGACAGGTGAGTAATGACGGATGTGTCCAAGCCTCTGCAGCTTCCCGGTCAACCCCACCTGGGCCCTTCCCGGAACTCGGTTTGCCGACTGCAAGGGCTCGGGAGGTGCTAGAACTCTGGTCTCTCTTGGAAATCGTTATCTTGAATTCTGATCACATTAATATTTAAACTTTCCATTGAAGTTCTATTAGCCTTGTCTTATATACCTCTGCGCACATTAATATGCAGAAATAGGGAACGTGCGGGAGGTTGGAGTCTGTTATGCGCGGTGTTGAGGCATGACTTGCTGTAGTCCATGAGTCCTCACAGCTCCGACATCCCTAATTGGTAGTCAAAGGGCCCGAGAGCCCTCTGACTGGCTTTTTTTTCCCCCTCTCTTTTTCCCAATGTCATCTTGTATGTAAGTGCTGGTCTGTGATTTGAATCTGTGTTTCTATTAGTTTTTTTTTTTATCACTCCAGGTCTCACCAAATTAAGCTCTTCTTTCCATATCATCGTTAATTCAAATTCATACTCTCTTACTGCAGGAGTCAGGAAGCTAGACATGGTGCCCGTCCGGAGGCTGTAGGTTAATACCCGGTTGCGGGAGTGCCGTAAGCAAAAGCAGGTGACAAATAACTCGAGGAAGCATTCACTTAGGGCTGTTTTTGCATTATCCTCTAAGCAACTTAATTTTATATTCATTTTATGCTCATCTTTTGGCTTCATTTGTTCCCCAACTTGAGATCCTGGAAGTTAAAGGGCCTGGCTGGTTGTAGCATTTGTATGTAATACCTGTGATATGGCTTCTTTGTCAGAGGCATAATTAACAATATGATTTGTACATCTACTGCCTTCTGGTATTCACAACACAGTTTGTAAACTTAATTAGTCCTTGGAATAGCAAATGTTTTGCAGATGATAAACACTTTCCCTCTGAATAATGTGGTGAATGGTTATATATTCATAGAAATTTACTCTGTTACTCGAATCAGAATGCTGATAGGTATGTTTCTCAAGGTAAACATCACCTGCAGTTGCATATTTCCAGATTATATTGTGCTCCTCTGCTTTGCACTGGGGAAATCAGACGTTTAGCTCAGATAATTCAGCCTCCAGGATATTCATTATAGTCCCTCTGCACAGAGAACATCTCTGCTGAGGCCGTTACGTAGATGCCATTTTTCTAAACGGAGGTGATCGTTGTGGTGTAGACTGGGGGTGCGGTGGGGAGTGAGCAAGCACACCACAGCCGGGCTTGGCACCTCTGCCCCCTGCTGGCCAGGACCTCTTTGAGGCCAGTACCAGTGTGCTGCCTGCCCAGGAAAGCTGTCCGGCCTTCTCCTCAGGGCCTTACTCCCATTCATAAATCACTGGTCTGACAGTTGATTGTTTGAGTTTCCAAGCAGTGTGGAACTAGAAGGATCAAATCAGAAGAGGCTCAGTGCCGTTAGATTAGTGACCCCCACGAACAACCCCAGGTGTTGGGGACGGCTCATGCAGACCTGGGTTCTCCCCATGTTTATACATGAAGAAGTGAGGGTTCGGTGAGGCTAAGGGACTTGCCAGAGATTCTCTGGTGCTCAGGCTCAGGCCGCGCCTCCAGCTCCTCTCTCCCTGCCATGTCTCTGCCCTGTTCGGGCTCCATGGGGACCTGCGGGGGCCCTCCTTCAGGCCCAGCATGGCGTCTGGCACTTGGCACTCAGACCCCCAGCCTGTTGACCCCCAGGTGCTTCCCACTGCACTTCCAGGAATTTATCAGCATGGTATTTTCACAGAGAGGATTTACTGTAAAGAATTGGTTGGGCAGGTACCAGATGGCTGGAAAAGGAAGTGTGGGTACAGACGGGACACAGGTGGGGTCACACAGGCACAGCCACAGGCCCTCCCCCTTGGGGCACCTGGAGCAAAGGACGAAACTTTGGAGGAGACTCCGTGGCCCCAGTTAGTATGGGTGCTCAGGAAGCTGGAGGACTGTGCTCTGGGGCGGGGCCCTGAGCAGAGGGTCCTGGTGGGCTGAGGAGCGGGGCGAGGGCGGTTCCGGGAAGGTTGGGGGGATCACTGTCACTGCTGGAACTTGGGAACCGCGTGCGGCATGCTGCCAGGAGCCAGAAGCAAAATGGGAAGAGTCAGGCGCCGTCAGTCTCCCTCTGGCAGCCCCCAGTGCACCCGAAGAGACCTCCGCTTAGGAAGTGGCATAGACGGTTTGTTTATGGAGGCGAGAGAGAGATGGGGGCTGTTTGCTTTGGCTAATTCACACCTTGGGGATTCTTGAAAGTTCATCAAGTCTAACTGCCCTGTCCGTGAAGAACACCATCATTCTCTGTCATTCAGTCAGTAAATGTATTTTGGATGCATCTTGTATTTATGGTGCATAACTAGGTACCTGGAATATGATGATGAATAACAGAGTTTTGTGTGTGTAGGAGCTGGTCAGGGAGACAGAGGATAAGGGCGTGTGTAAATCCCAGGGTTGGAAAGAACCTCTGAGTTCATCTTGCCATCAGATGATTGAGTCCTGTCTATGACCATTCCTGTCAGGTGGGCCCAGTGTGTGCTGGACAGGGCTCTGTGGGCGAACCTGAAATCTCCTGAAGATCGCCAAGTTCCATCTTGGAAGCATGCCACTACTAGAATCTTCATCTCTATAACTGGACTGGTAGCTCCTTTCTCTATAATTTCTCTCTTTTAGTTATAATGGTACCACTGGCCTTTTTACTGACCAAATCTAATCCCTCTTACATGACATACAGAAATTTTTGTATGTATATTTTATTCTCTCTGGAATCATTTGTCCTTTAGGATAAGCATATTCAGTTATTTCAGCTGTTTTTCCTAGACAGTGCTTCTCAACTTTTCCCCATTATCTCCTCTCTCGCAGAGTCTTTTTAGACTTTTTCCCTAATTGCTCCTCCTCCCTCTCCTACGAAATAGTGACACTTGAGTCACTCTGCATACGTGTTTATGTATTGCGGCCCATAGTTGCCGTATAGAGTGGTGGATTCTTGAACCTGGTCGAAGAGAACACTTACCTGGACTCCCGGCGGTGCTGTTGGCCTTCACATTCTCATCTTAGTTTGTTACTCGTTCCTCGAATAGAACAACACATTATCCCAGCTCCTGTGGTGAGGAAAAGAGGATAGAAGATGGTCAGGCATCAACCTCAGATAGTTATTGCTGGACTTTTAGTCCAAGTAGCCCTGGTATCCTGGGGCTCTGTCTCATTTGCCCAGACAGGCCACGTGGGGCAGTTCCGTGAAGTAGCAGGTAATCCGTATACTCAGCCTTAAAGTAAATCAGCCAGGTGTCAGGGGACTCGACAGGTGGAACCCACCAGCCTGCATAATTGCTTAACTAAGGTCTTTATGGTCGAAGATCAAGATGAAAACGGACGAATGCTGCTGACTGGCCTTAGCGTAGTTGGTTGTTGTGAGATCCCCAGATGATTTTAATGTACATTTTGGTTTAGAAGTGAGGATCTGTACCCAGCTTGACAAGTACTTGTAAGAAACCTCCCAGTGGGAATGGCCACCTGACCAGATGGCCTCTGACTCACAGGAGAAGCCATGTGCACAGTGTAGGAGGGTCACTCTGCCCAGCTTCAAGTTGGTGTGGGACCGTTACCTTCATTTTCAGCAACCGTGTGCATCTGTGTTGATGTTGTTTACAAATTGATTTTTTATCAATGTGTCTGCTTCCTGGGATGATTAACTCTGAGTGACAAAATTTTCATCTCTGTTATAATTGCATTTTGTTTAAAAAAGTTGCATATTTGTTTTTAAATAGTGTTTGATGCCCATTTGGCAGTTCTTAGGTAGCTTAGAAGAACATTGAGTTACGAAGGAAATACAGTATATTTAGGCATCTTGTATGTTTTGTATTAATATTAAGCTGTGGGGTTTGTTTTGGTGTTTGTGTTTGCTTATTGTAGCCACATTCATTATTGTAGCAAATAATCTCTTGTAGCTTTGTTGAAATGCCTTTTACATCAGAGCAGATGTGTTCTTTGGGATCTAGTTGCAACCCTTGATCATGCTGTTTATTTTTAGTGTTCTTTTTGTAAAAGTGACCCTGTGTCAACATATGAAAAATATGATTTAAAGCCTTACAGATTATTTTCCCCCACCACTCTGACCTTTTGCTGCACAAATAGGGACTGATTATGATTATGAAATGACCTAAAAATGTATCTACGGCCATTGCACGATTATATCCCACTTTGACTTTATTTCATATAGTCCGGTGTAGCCCTAGAGTCTGTATTTTGTATATCTAACCAATAGAAAATATTCATTGGTAATCTTATTAGATATGAAAATAACAGAGAGCAAAATGCTTGCATTATATGGTTGTTATAGGCTATCATTAGTACAGTCATATTTCTATCTCCACGTGTGGTAATGCCAGCAGGATAAATGAGAAAGACACTGAATCTTCACACAAAGGAAATGGGTTTTATAATGAGTACAGTCGGAACAGAACTAATCTCTTTCTTGGATCATTACTTCACCTAATCATAAAACCTTTTTTAATTCAAATCCTTGCAGGGTTCTAATTGGTGACCTCTGGAGCCTGATAATTGTTTAAGATAGCTGGTCTTTTGCAGTATACTTAATGATGTTTGCAATTAAAAGTGCGAAACGTGCTATAACCCTCAGGCAGGTATAACCAAAAAGTAGATATTCCTGTTTTCAGTCTTTAGTAGTTATTCCCATCCCTCCTTTCAATAGTTACCAGCTTAGGTCATTATTTTTTATTTATTTATTTTTTTTAATGTTTTTTTTTTTTTTTATTTCTAAGAGAGAGAGAGACAGCGTGAGCAGGGGAGGGTCAGAGAGAGAGGGAGTCACAGACTGAAACAGGCTCCAGGCTCTGAGCTGGCAGTCAGCACAGAGCCCGACGCGGGGCTCGAACCCACGAACCACGAGATCATGACCGAAGCGAAAGTCGGACGCTTAACCGACTAAGCCACCCAGGCGCCCCTAACTTAAGTCATTATTAACATGAATTAACTTGATGCAATGTTTTCTTCATTCAGTCTGTGGGTTTGCCATATCTTGATTTGATGAGCGTTGTTGGATTGAATTGAAAATGGTACTGAAGCCTTTGGGATGGCCATGGGGTTGGTGTGTGTGGGAAGGTGGGCGCTCCTTGCCTCTTGCTCTCATCACCTTCCGGGCCCATCTACCTTCCTGCCTTGTTTGGAAGATTTAAGTGGAAGCTGAACCATTCTTTGCAGCCAAAGCCAATAAATACTAACTTCAGATAAATACTAACTTCCGAAATCTCCTTACTACCAGATGAAAATGGGCCAGTAGAAGAGACATTGGCCAATATCTGCCATCAGAGCTGGTGAGGCCGTGGGCAAAGCTGAGCCCCGGGCATTTGTTGACTCCACCCCTCTGCATGACAGCTCCCTGGAGATGAGTTTGCACTGTTGTACATTTGTTACGTTCTTAACTTCCTCTGTTGCTTCTGTTATATTTCTCAGTAAATAGTGGGTGTTCAATCATTGCAGTCAATCGACTTCCTAAAAAATTCTGTTGAGTTCTTGGAGGTGGAGTTATTGTGTTTACCTGTGAGCTTAGAAGATTTTGTTCGGCTTTGAAGCCAAAGTTGTGTGGTAACTTGGAGAAGAAACAAAACCTTCGAGAGCCCATAATCCTGCAGTCCTGTGTCTCCTCTGCCTCGTCGCAGGTACAAGGAAAAAGGGATGCTGATTTCTGCCTGAGAAGTCGTGCAGACTAAATGTGCGTACAGCCTCTCGAGTGGTGTCTAATAAGATAAGTAGCTTTTCACAAACGTCCCATCTCCACTTTACATCCTTTGGTCTTTATTGTTTTAAAATCGTGGGGCAAAAAAACCTTTTGCAATTAGTTTATTTTGAAAATTATTAGAATTTAGTACCAAAATCCAGTTACCCTACATCTTTCTGGAGGTCCTCCAGCCCTTCCCCTTGAGGCACCGAGTGGTCATGTCTTATCTTTGTGTGGCTCTTTTGTCTGCTAGGATGCCCTTTGCTTGGTAGATGACTGCATGTATTTAAGGTGAAATTAAGAGGTCAGGTCACTGGAAGCATTTCTTTTCCTTAAAAGGAGTTTGACAAACTGTTTATAATAATTCTGAGTAGTGCTCAGAATTTTTTAGTTATCTGGATTTGATTCTTTAGAATCACTGCTTTCACAAATTCCTTTTGAAATCCATTCTGTAATGAGATACATGTTAATAAATCATGGCAAACTAAACACGGTATTAAGTGAGTGATACTAGCCTCAGTTCGAAGTGTTACAGGTTTTAAAGCACTATGATAAACACTATTTCTTTTGATACTTCCAGTAGCTTGGTGAGTTTCTGCAAAAAATGAAATAATCCAAAGCATTTTTTGGCACTCAAATTCAAGATCCCTGTATTACTGTAGTACCAGGAAGCTGGAGGGAGCATAGCTTTAGGAATAGAGAACCGCCATTGGGGTCCTAGCTCTGGGCTGACTCTGGGGCCTCAGCTGGGTCCCTGGATGTACAATGAAGATGAAAGCTGCTTTGCTACAGTGTTACAAGGATTATGGGCGCCTGGATGGCTCAGTCGGTTAAGCATCCCAACTTCAGCTCAGGTCATGATCTCACGTCACGGTCTGTGAGTTCGAGTCCCATGTCAGGCTCTGTGCTGACAGCTCAGAGCCTGGAGCCTGCTTCGAATTCTGTGTCTAACTCTCTCTCTGTCCCTCCCACAATCATGCTCTGTTTCTCTCTCTCTCAAAAAATGAATAAACGTTAGAAATAAATTCTTTAAAAAAAAGGATTAAATACCTGGAGGACAGTAAATACATTCCCACTGCCGATATTATTGTTATATTTTTGTTAATTATCTAGGATGGATGGAATTAATTCCTTCCTTCCTCTTTATCAACCTTTCCCCCTTCCTGGAGGAATTTGACTTTCCTTTCTTTGTGTGTATGTTTTAATCTTATGTGTTGTACGTATACTTAAGAGTATTTGTGCATAAATATTTTCTCTGACATTATAAAAGTAGTTTATTTACTCCCAAGCATTCTTAATGTGGACTGTGTCCCGCCTCCTGGAAGGTACATATGTGTGTATTTATGATCAGTCCATTCATCCTTATTGGACAGCAATATGCATCTCTACTCTGCTGCGCCATTTATTTCTGTTTATGGAAGATTATTTGCAAGATCATGAGCTGTGTGAATCAGTCTAGCCTGGGCAGGTTTTAGTTATTCAAATCTGGTTTGAATCTAATAGGTATTCAGTTAGGTTTGGATTGCTTAAATAAAATCATTCCTTAGTGAAAACATCTGTCATGGTGGAGGTTAAAAAATTTCTTTTCAGACCAGCAGCCACAGTAACATCTTAGTAATCTGTCAAATAGAATTTACAGTGGCTTTGAACACTATTTAAATATCTTTTAAGATCAATTTAAATCCTCCAACTGGGCGGTTTTATTATTTTGAAACAGATTTCTGAATGTTGAGCATGTAGTTCTTCTGCCTTGTGTGGGCTTCTCGTTACTACAGATCCAGGCTAAGCCGTGTCCTCTGATCAATTCATTCAGGGTTAAGGTGCTTGGAGGGGGGCGGGGGGTGTCTACTGACTGTATTTCTGTTCCCACTAGTACTTTATTGTACAGGCTGATTGGTGCTATTGGTCTGTGGCTTTTATGAACTTTTAAAATGAGTTTTTACTAAGTAGCTTTTAAACAACTAGTAAGATGGGCTTTGACATAAGAGAGACCTTGATGTCAGTCCTTACTTAACTACTTATTACCTAACTTTTGTCAAGCTTGTTAACCATTTGAATCCTCAGGGTCTTCTGTAAAATGGACATGATAGACCATAGTTATGGTAGAATAGAGACTGTAAGTCACACACAGCCCCTGGACTTGGTGAATCATTTTCAACAAAGTAATGATAATAATTAGTACTGGTATAAGTGACCTCTAAAACAATTTTCATTACTTTTTAGTATTTTGCTGCGTAATATTACATATGGCAAGCTCCCATGGAAAGTGTTGCACGCAGAGGAGGCACCAGAAACTCTTTGAAGACTCCTTTGGTTTACCAAAGATATAGGGCTGGAGCACGCTTGTCACCTTTCCAGGTCTCTTTCTACCCTCCCCGCACTGCTCTGGGCCCAGGAGGCTGATGGGGATGACGTGAGGGCTGTCTGAGCAGACACTCCTCCCCTCCTCTTTGCCTTTCCTTGTGCCTTCATGCTCTCCGTGTTAGGGCAGTAACACCCCCCTTCCTGAGTAACCCCAGAGTGCTCGGCCGTTCTTTGTTGCTATAATTTTAGGTTCTCTGTGCCTGTATATAGAGGCATTTGGTTAAACCCTCTTCACATTACCTAGTTTGAATGCCGTATGTCTCCTTTTGAAATCCTGTCTCTTGGATCATTTACCCAGAAAGAGAACAGAGGCTGCAGGAATAGGCAGAGTTGCAGAATATCAGGGTTTCTAGCTGACAGTTTCTGACACTAAAAGGAATTGTGTATGCGCTCAGCATAGGAACGTATGGGTTCACGAACACATTCTTTCACTGACCTTTTTTGGAGAGAATGCATTTTTTTTCTTTTACAGAAGCTTGATCGCGTTGTTAGCTAGACAAAATGTTTTAATGAGCTGTTGATGGAATATTTTGGGACGTGTCCCGCATTCGGAGTCCTGGATTTGAGTCTCAGTAATGTTGCTTGCAAACTCTGTGACTCTCAGACGTGTATTTTCAGAGTTGTCTCCTGTAAAATGTGAATAACGCTCCCCAGTCCTGGGATATTGTCAGGGTCATGTGAGATAATTCAGTGAAAAGACTAAATGTATTTGTAATGATGCGTTCTTTTCGGCATCCATCCCTACAGCGTGGACCTCATTCCAGCCACCCATGCCAGGCACCATGGAAGGGATTGAAAGGGGGTAGCTGACAGTCTGTGGGAGAAGACGGACTTGAGTGGGAGGCTAGACCCATGGCGAGCATCGTGCTAGAGTGCTGTGTTTCCTTGGGTAACTAGTGTGGGAATTCAAGGACAGCCTTTCCAGGAAGTATAATCTAAGTAGGGACGCGAAGAGAAGACAACTGCTGCCGGAGTCCCGCTCCAGCCAGTCCAGGGGTCCCTGAAGGGTGGACGGTGTCGGCCAGGGAGGGAGGGAGAGAGCCCTGAGAATCTTTCTGGTCACCAGTCAGGCATCTCTGTCCTGTCGGATTTGGTGTCTTTATTTATAGATCAAATGTTAACATGGCATCAGGAAATGGAATTTTTACAATGGATAGTTCTCTGTGGTGAGATGTTTTTGGAAAATGTACAGAAACAGGTTTTACAGAAGTCTTCTTGCAGAACTGCCCCAGTTACAGTGAGGTTGAGTAACTAAGAAAATAACAGGGTGTTCACATTTTAATAACACTAAGATCAAGTCATAGGTTTGTAGATACTCTTATCCATCCTCATCACAGCTGCCAGGGTAAGGGAAGGGGTTTGTGGAATGTAGGCCTTAGGGAAGGGTCTGCTATACACCATCAGTTAGCAAAGATATATGTGGTAACTTATGTTCTGCCCTTATCTGTTCTTCTCTCTAAGTTAGGCTTTTTGTCTCTGGGCAAGACTTGTTTTTCCAGTTATATTCTTTATGGCACCGGAGAGCCAACCGTGCCTTTATAGAGTTTAGCTCATTTCCAATACATAGAGTAGCCTCATCGAGTGCATTTACCTTTGTGTCTAGTTTTATGATTTCTTGAATAGCTAGAACATGAGAAACATTTTTGGTTAGTTGATTTACATGTTGAGCTATATGAACCTCTTGGACTAAGGCAGCTGTAGAAACAGAATTGTACATGTAAAGGTCAATCTTTCATGAGTAAGGTCATTATTAGCCTGTTCGTAGCTCAAAGAAAATATGGAGAGAAACAGGACTTGCTGGAGACACAGTGTCTGTTCTCATAATCAAAAGAGGAAGTTCCCACAATAAGTTCCTTCAGGAGGTGCAATCATCATAGCAGGGCCAGAATAAGAAGACAAGTCACTCCCGATATTGATCAGCCAGGTACCTTGGGGGGGGGGTCGGTGCCCAAGCAGAAATAATTGAGTGGGGGAGGATATCAGTTGTCATCTGATTGGCAAGAGACTGTGCAAACTTGCTTTGACCTCAAAAGAAGGAAAAAAGAAGAAAACTAACCAGGAGTTTTCTCGACTAGTGGGCTCAGAATCCTCCCAACACACTGCAAAGGCAGAAAGCCTGCAGAGAGTTCCAGTCTTGGAGGGCAAGTTCAGAAGCCTACTTACGGCACCGGGCATGGCGCGCTAGAATCTGTGGACAGAGGGGGGTGTTGTGGGATCGAGAGTACAGGATGGGGGCAGGAGCACAGCACTGTCACTGTGCGTTTTCTCTGACTGGGTATTCAGTAGGCTTGACGCTTTCTCCGCACAGGAAGCCTTTGCCTCTGTTGCCTTTCTCTTCCGTCCAGTGTCCACGTTCACTAAAAGTAAACTGTCTGGTGCAGTCCCACAGTTGTTCATCCTGACAGACTGTTTTATTATCTAGCGACGTTTTAGACCCTCTCTCTCTCTCTGCTCTCTCTTCCTCTCTCTTTCCGAGCCCTCTCTCCCCATCCCTCCCTGTATCCCATCCTCTTCCTTTGGTCCTGAGCCTCCAGATCACCTTTCCTTAAGGATGTGTCCCTTCACGGCACTCCCCTAACAACTCCCCTGTTGCCGAACTGTTAGGATCTCAGTTTTGACCTCAAGAGCCTGGCCTGCCTTTTCATGCTTTTGGTCCTCACTTATTCTCTGTGTTGGCCCAAGATAATGACCCCCTTTCTCACCCTGCACCTGTCCAGTCTCTCTACAGGAACCCAGGACGTGGGTCAGGAAATTGAGTTCATGCCTAAGCTTGTTCCCTGATGGGCTCTGTGATGGCAGGGTCTCACCAGCATTACTTGCCTGAGCTACTCCACTTTGTACTGTTAGAAGAGAAGAGGGAAAAGTAGGGTATTCTGTCTTAGTAAACTCCACCTATCAGCTGTACAGCCTGACTCATTGAATGGGTGAATGTGAACTCGTGTTACCCAGGGTTACTTACCTTCACTGGGCAATTCATCATTTCTTTGACAAACTCCATTCCTTATCCTTTAGCACATATTTGCTAGCTTTTCAAATAATCTTCCAAATTCCAAAGCTGTTAGTCCCTTCTCTGCAGTGCTGTGTACATGATATTAAATTTGTCTGTTTCTGTGGCCCACACTCTCTGTACTCTGTTCGCAGCACCCCCTACTCTTTCCTCAGCATGTCAGAGTGCAGTCAGGGTGTTTCAGGTAGGGGCCAGTCTTCGTTGCCCACCCAAGTGTACCTCACTGCTTCTAAGATATTGTTTTTATTTATTTCTGAGAGAGAGAGAGAGAGAGAGTGTGAGCAGGGGAGCAGAGAGAGAGGGAGACAGAATCTGAAACAGGCTCCAGGCTCTGAGCTGTCAGCACAGAGCCCGACGTGGGGCTCGAACCCACGAACCATGAGATCATGACCTGAGCCAAAGTCGGACGCTTAACCGACTGAGCCGCCCAGTGCCTCTTCTAAGATATTATTAGATTCTCAAAATAAAATATTTTACATGTAATTTTCAGAAATATATCTGTTGCTTCAAATGAGATAAGCCTCCCAGGTCAATTCCCCATTAGTTTCAGCAAAATAATACTTGAATGAAGAACCTGAAATGAATGATCAGGAGAGAGTAAATCTCTGGATTATTAGCCAAGATGCAAAATGTAAACATGGATAAATTTTTGTTCTGTTCTGTTAAGGTCTTTAAATTTTGTTTAATGTTTAAAAATTTAATTCTGTGTAAATTTGAATCGGTAAAATACTTATTTTTCAAAAAATTGAATAACATAAAAGATACAGTGAAAAGTGTCCTATCCCATATTTACTGTCCAGTGCGTTCTCTGATGCCCACTAGGTCACCACTATTACTAGTTTCTTATGTGTAAGGAAGGGGGCATTTTCTGTAAATATGAACATATATTCTTATACTGTTTGACCCTGTGTGTGTGCGTGTGTGCACGCGCGTGTGCACACTGAACAGTGTATCTGGTGGAGACCTTTTTCGATCAGAACATAGAGTTCTTGATCTCATAGAACACAGAGTTCTAGCTCTGTGCTGTTTCATCCTGTGGATTTGCCCTGGCTTCTAAAACCAGGCTCCTTCTATTGATACCCATTTAGATGATTATCAGGGTTTTGCTATTAAAGACAATGCCGTAAATGGATAGCTTTGTATGTAATATTTTACATTTATCTAAGAATGTCTGTAGGGCGCATTCACAGAAATGGGGTTGCTCAGAAAATATCAATTTATATGTGCTTGATTCTATGAGTGAATTTAAGCATTTTTTAATGAAAATTTACGGTGCTCAAAATATTTGATATTTTAAATAAATATTGGAAATTTAACTTCTGTAAATCCAAAGATTATTTGGCTGTTTTTTAGAGGATTAGTGGATTTTACTGTATTTGGTGGGTTAAAATAAAAACGTAAGTGGCCATTGCTTAGGAAGCTCTATGTTAGCCCAAGGCAAAAACAAAAACAGAAAGAAACAAAAAAAATAAATAAATGAACAAATAAAAAGACATTAATAACTGACACTAGATTAGTGGACTGACAGAAATTTGATGTCAAGCATTTGAAAAGATAACATTTTATTCCCCTACAGTTTCTAAAACCTAGTCACACATGTGTGTATTATTTCTGAGCTGGGGGGGGTGGCCTTGGTGTGGTAACAGGCATAGTCTGGGGATTAGTGGAAGTCCAATCCCTCATGCCTCCGATTTCAGAAACCGGATTAGATTTTCTCCATGGTTGGTCTCCATTGGCTACAGTTAACTGAAAGGTGGGGACACCACCCTGGGTGTCTGTGTGCTCCCTAGAGAAGACCAGAGAGGTGCTCACTTGGGTTTTGGAAAATGAATCTCCCTGTTAGGGACAGGCATAAATACTGGAAAGCTGTTCCCTGATTTCCTAGGTCATCTTGTGTACCCCCCCCTTTTTTTGCATTGTATATTAATTGTAAGTTCATGATTTTTCATGAAAACACCAAACTGCTTATTACAATCCTCAATTGAGTGGAAAATACAGAATTGTTGATTGAATGAATAGTGCCTTAAAACACACACACACACACACAAGTTTTGAATTTGGTCACTGGAGGGCCTGGACATGGACAGTGGTCGTGATTTGAGCGAGGCCAGCTTGCTCCTAGGCACAGAGTTGGGGCTGCCGCGGCCGCCATGGGGTGTTAGGTCCATGCCAGGGTGACTGGCATGCGTGTGGTGTGGCATCAGGCATCAGCAGCTTTCAGATAAATCTTTTTTTTTTTTTTTTTTTACAAATAGTTTATTGTCAAGTTGGTTTCCATATAACACCCAGTGCTCATCCCCACAAGTGCCCTCCTCCATGCCCATCACCTCCTTCTCCTCCCCCCCACACCCATCAGTCCTCAGTTTGTTCTCATCATTCAAGAGTCTTAATGGTTTGCCCCTCTCCCTCTCCCCCACCATTTCCCCCCTTCTTCTCCCCCATGGTCCTCCGTTAAGTTCCTCCTAATCCTCCTATACGTGCAAACATATGATATTTGTCCTTCTCTGCCTGACTTATTTCGCTCAGTGTAACACCCTTAAGGTCCATCCATGTTGCTACACATGGCCAGATTTCATTCTTTCTCATTGCCATGGAGTATTCCATTGTATAGATAAACCACATCTTCTTGATCCATTAGTCTGTTGATGGACACTTAGGCTCTTTCCATGTTTTGGCTATTGTGGAGAGTGCTGCTGTGATCATTGGGGTACATGTGCTCCTATGCCTCAGCATTCCTATATCCCTTGGGTAAATTCCTAGCAGTGCTATTGCTGGGTCATAGAGGAGTTCTATTGTTAATTTTTTTTGAGGAACCTTAAACAGTGAAATATTAGATTTTAACATAATGCAAAGCTTACTTAGAGTAGCAAGATATTTTAGCAATGTAAGATTTTCAGAGTTGACTGTCAAGAGAAGGAAATTAGATATCTTTTATATGTTTTTTAATTTTTATTTTCCTTTTCAAAACCATAGGTGTATCTCAAACTTTCACATCAATATGTTGTAAAATATATTTTTTTTCTAATTTTTTTAACCTTATGATTTTACGTGGTGCTTAAAATATATCATTGATGCAAGGAGGGGCACCTGGGTGGCTCAGTTCGTTAAAGCTTCCGACTTCGGCTCAGTTCATGATCTCACAGCTCCAGGGTTCGAGCCCCGCATTGGGCTCTGTGCTAACAGCTAGCTCAGAGCCTGGAGCCTGCTTCATATTCTGTGTCCCCCTCTCTCTCTGACCCTCCCCTGCTTACACACACTCTCTCTCACTCTCTCTTTCTCTCTCTCTCAGAAATAAATCATTAAGGAAAAAAAAGGAATAAAGTTTGAATGTTAATTGTGAAATTATATATTATGCCTGCTATCTTTTTCAAAAATCAAAAAAATGCAGTGTTATTTGAAAATAGGTAATTACAGGGTGCCTGGGTAGCTCAGTCAGTTAAACGTCTGACTTTAGCTCAGATCATGATCTTATGGTTTGTGAGTTTGAGCCCCACGTTGAGTCTGTGCTGACGGTGTGGAGTCTGCTTAGTATTCTGTGTCTCCCTCTCTCTCTGCCCTTTCCCTACTCATGCTCGCTGTCTCTGTCCCTCTCTCTCAAAAATAAATAAACATTAAAAAATAGGTAATGACTTTTATATTAACGAACATTTATGTTCATTAAATTTTCTTTGTTTTCTTTCTACAAAGTTTCAGTATATCTAATTTTGTTGAATCTTGTATGCTAAAGGCATTTCCAATTATACCATAAATGCATAAGTAAAAATGTAGAATGAATTTGCTTCTAATTAAAGCTGAAGTCATGAATTGTTATACTCGATGGAGCAGATGAAGTGTGACTTATTGTTATTTACTAAGGAAAACAAAACTAGGTTTGCTTATTGCACTGGTACTTCTATGGTTTCCAAACCCCATGGGCGTGTGTGTATGCATCCGTGTGTGTGTGCACGTGTGTATGTGTACGTGTGTCTGCGTGTGTGTGTGCATATGTGGATATGCACATGCGTTTATCCATGGAAGATTTCTGAAGAGTATATAAAATTGTTACAATCATTGCTTCTGGAGTATTGGTATAGGAGAAACCTTTTCATTTTATATCCTGTTGTGCTGTTGTACATTTTTACCATGTGTGTATTTTACTTTTATAGAAAAAAGTCAAAAGTACTCTTAAAAGGTGTTTTCAACAGCAATTAACAAGAATCATCTAAGTAAGTCATTGCATTTCACATCCGTCTATTTTAATGCACATCGTTCCCATACAGATTCTGTTTAGAATCAGTTTTCAGGATCAAAATATAGAATGATGCAAGAAGGCAGAAAAACAATCACTCAGTTTATTTGCAGTATTCATAGTATTTATCTTGATTCTTGGACGCCTTGGTCAGAAGCTGCAGAGCTGACATCTTTTCCTGTCTCTCCGTCATTCTTTTTATCATCAGGACCATTCCTGCTTGCGCCTGTCCTGCTCCCGGTCAAGCTTAATCCCTCTTGTATAGTGTTTCCTGACACCAGTTGATTTGCCAGCACCAACTGTGTGTCCAGCAGTTCAATGCAATTCAGTTCTGACACTGACTCCTGGAGTTAGGGCAGACCGCACAGAATGGGGCCTGCGTTCCCCCAGACACCCCCGCTTCAGACATCAGCTGCAGGTGCGGTGCACAGGCCACCCACACTGCCGTCTGACGAGCTGCAGGTTAGGGACGTCCATGACCTGTCTTCGGGTTGGATAATTTGCTAGAGTGACTCACAGGACTCAGGAAGCATTTTTTTTTCATATTTTTAAAATTTATTTCTAGGAGAGAGAGAGACAGCGTGAGCAGGGGAGGGTCAGAGAGAGAGGGAGACACAGACTCTGAAACAGGCTCCAGGCTCTGAGCTGGCAGTCAGCACAGAGCCCGACGCGGGGCTCGAACCCACGAACCGCGAGATCATGACCTAAGCGAAAGTCGGACGCTTAACCGACTAAGCCACCCAGGCGCCCCTCAGGAAGCATTTTACTCACCGTTGTGGTAAAGGATACAAGTCAGGAACAGCCCAACAGAAGGAGGAGTTCTGGGGAAGGTGTTGGGGGAGCACAGGGAGTTCCCACGCCCTCTGTAGGCGCACCACCCTCCTGCACGGGGATATGTCCACCAGCCCAGAAGCTCCCCACATTCTGTAGTTGAGGGGTTTTACAGCATACATTCTGTGGATGCAATTGATTAAATCGTCGGTCACTGATGATTGAACTCAGCTTTGAGCCCCTCTTCTGTGCCCACAGGTGGGAGTGCTGACTGTGTTAGCTTAGCACCTGCTTGGTGTTGCACGTGGTTGGTTTTTCTGGCAACCAGCCCCCTTTTGCTCCAAGCGCCATCTTGTTAGCGCTTAGTAAAGGCAGGTATGGCTGAAAGGGGCTTGTTAGGAATGATAAAAGGCACCCCCATTACTCAGGAAATTTGTAGGGTTTTAGGAGGTCTGTGGCAGGAACCCAGGACAAAGGCCAAATACATATTTTTCGTTACATCTCACATATATACTGACTTTCTACCATGCGCTGTTAAAGAAAGAATTCTTCTGACACTTGTTAAAATGGTGAGGAAGACTTTATTCAGAACTGTCGTGATAGGTGTCAAGACTGTCAGTGTGGAGGCGAGAGCTCAACGTCTGACTCTGAATACGAGTAAGACAGTCGGGGGTTGAGTGCTGGGAGTGGAATGAGGGGTGGGTGCACGGACAATTACCAGCAGAGGCATCACTGCCACAGGCTCTGTAGTGGTGACTGCAGCCTGAAGATGTAGGCAGACCCTCCATGCACCCTAAGGTGTCACGAAGATCTTACTCTCTGTCCTAGATGATGTGAAACCGGTGGGCGAGACCGCAGTGGCACACCATCCTTCTAGTCAGACAGCCCTGGAGAGGAATCCTACCTTTGCCGTTTATTATTAGCAAAATAACCTTTCTGAACTTCCCGCGTGCCATCTCTTGTGAGGACTGAGCTATGTCTTGAATGCGGCATGTTTTAAATTCGAGTCTTCCTAGCCAGCAAGCACAGTGCATGAATGTGCGTGCCCCTTTGTACACCTGACGCCGGCTTCGGACCCTCTCCATGCTGTGCTTCTCTTCCTTGAACTTGGGTATGCTGTGGTCGGTGTGTGGGGGGGACAGTGCGTGTGCACACTCACCCAACACTCGTTCAAGCACCCGGTGGTGTTCCTCTGACACAGCCAGGCGCTCCCGGCAACAACACGAGAAAACCGCATGCTGATATTTTCCAGGATCTGAAAGGTATACAGAGCGTGTGCTTAGTGGTAGATGTTTGTTGAACGAAGGGGCAGATTTTTACGTAATTGCAGTTTGTGTGCCAGGGGGAGAACATCTTGGTCCCCTTGGGCTGTAGAGCAGAACACCACAGGCCGGGGAGCTTAGAAACAGCGGAAGTTTATTTCTCACGGTCTAGAAGCTGGAAGTCCAAGATCAGGATGCCTGAGAGTCCGTGTCATGTGACAACTCATTTCCCGGTTCGTAGCCAGCAGTCTTCCTGCTGTGTCCTCGTGTGGCGGTTGGGGTGGAAGAGCTGTGGGGGCTCCTTTTTATAAGGCGCTAATCCTTTTCGTGAGGGCGCCACCCCCCTGAACCCCGCACTTCCCTAGAGCCCCGCCTCCTGGGACCCTCACCTCGGGGCTGAGGGTTTCAGCACGTGAATGGAGGGCACAAACCTTGTCGGTAACAGATGCAGCACAGAGGTACCCGGTTTCCTTGTCACCTAGGAGTCGCAGCAAGTGTTTTGTGAGTGTCCAGTGATGGTTCTTCCCCTCCTGCCCCATCGGTGAAAGGTTTAGTCACACATGAAAAATAGTATTTGATGTGGCTGAATCTAGACGGGCATGTCTGAAATTGAAATAATAACGTTAATAAGTAGAGAAAGGAATGTTAGCGAAGACCTGAGTGTGTCGTTGATCGGTGTCACTTATGAGGAGGGTAGATTTGGTTTGGGGACGTCCACGGACAAGCTGTCTGGGGCTTTTAATGCCGAGGAATCAGTTCCTGCCGGTGTAAACCCTGGAGAGCCAGGCGGGGTCAGGACCTTGTGACCCTGAACGGAGAGTACTCTCCGACTTCTTCGCCATTTGAGGAGCCTCTGGCTAGGATTCCAGAAACCCCCAGAAACTTGCTTTTGTTTGTGTCTGTTTTATAGCTGGTTCATTGCTCCCTTCATTAGCCTGGGCTGTTGAGATTGGGCTTCGCAGAGCCATGGCTTAGGCCTTTTCCCTCCTGGACTGGTGAGGAACGACTGGTAACGTGGGGAACGTGTCCTTACTTGAAAAACTCCTGTTGATCCGACAGTCCGTATTTCTGTATTTGATTTCATGCCACAACAGAGCTAGTGAGAACTCCCAACCTCGGGGTTCTAAGTCACGTACTTCATGGTTATTTTTTTTCCTCCGCAGAAATAGAAAAGTTTCAGAAAGGAGAAGGCAAGGACGAAGAAAAGTACATCGATGTGGTGATTAATAAGAACATGAAGCTGGGACAGAAAGTGTTAATTCCTGTAAAGCAGTTCCCTAAGGTAAGACCGTGAGGTCTGCAGGTGCCATAAGCCTGATCCCAAGGGAGCAGATGTTTAATTTATGTTCTGTTGGATATTTTCTTGAGGCGTCTTCCCGTATGTAGCCTAGCCCTCCCCCACCTCACACCAACACAGAGAACTTTTAAAGTTAATTAAAAACTTCTTTAGTAATCTTATCTTTTCTGTTTGACTGTAGTATGAGTTAAGGAGCCCTAAAGTGTGTTTCTGAGTCATGCTAGTAATGTGACTTAGGACGACCCATGTAACTAATCTTTCTACTTTAGTTCCTTCATTTGTAAGATGAGGCTGGATAGTTAAGAATTAAATGAGATTATTCATAGTAAATGCTTAGCATAGGGTTTAAACACAAAATATTATCTACACTACTTCTCTGTTCTAGAAAAATATTTTTCGTTTATTGCGAGTGCTGTGTCATTCAGCATGATTATAATAGGTGCTTTAAAGTCTCTATCTGATTCTGAGATCTTGATCATTTTAGATTGGGCTTGACTTGATATGTTGATACTCTATCCTGTTTTTCTTTCTTTTGAGAGTTCATGTACATGATTTATGCATACTGTTTATATATGTCAGTAGTTCATTTCTTTTGATTGTCAAATAGTAGTCCGTTACCTGAATATGCCACAATTTACTTACTCATTGCAAATGAATGATAGACTAAATTGCTGTGAACATTTCCATACAGGTTTTCATACATTTTGTGACGATATGTTTTTATTTCTTTTAAGTAAATACTTAAGATTTAAATTACTACGCACTTGTTTTGAAAGAGAGAACATGTGAGCAGGGAGAGAGGGAGAGAGAGAATCCCAAGCAGGCTCCACACTGTCAATGCAGGGCCCACGTGGGGCCTGATCCCATGAACCGTGAGATCATGACCCGAGCTGAGATCAAGAGTGGGACACTTAGTTGACTGAGCCACCCACGCACCCCTGTCCATCTTCTATTTTGAAGTGTCTTTTTGGGTCCTTGCCTATTTGTAAGTGGGATGCATGTCTTCTCATCATTGAGTTTGTGGGAGCTTTCTTATATATCCTGGATATAAGCCTTTTGTTAGATATGTTGTGAGTATTTGGCTCAGTCTGGCTTTCCCGTTATTTTCTTCATAGTGTTTTGTGAGCTGCAGAAGTTATTAATTTGATGATATCTAATATATCACGTTTTTCCTTTCCTTTTATGATTATGGCCTTCTGTCAACTAACAAATGGGCAACCTCAAAGAAATGTTAGAGTTGTCTTTAAGCTATAGAGCTGGTCTCCTGTGTTTCCTCTAAAGCTTTACCATTATAGCTTTTCCTTTTAGGTCTGTGATACATTGGGAATTATGTGTATGTTGTGATACTAAAAGGTCAGAAGTTCTCTTCGTACGGATATCTGGTTTTCCAGTACCGTTGTTTCAGAGATGTTTTCCTCCCACTGACTGTGTTGGTACTTTTGACGAAAATCGTAGGACTGTGTAAGGGAGGGTCTTTTTCACGTCGGTCATGTGTTCATGGATCATTACACCACTTTTCTACTGGCTCCATCACCGTAGCTTTTTGTAGTAAGACGTGAAGTGAAGTACCGTGGCCTGTTCCACTTCGTCCTTCTATTTTCAGAGTAGCTCGGATTATAGGTCCTTGGCAGTCCCACGTAAGGTTAAGAATTATTTCATTAATTTTCACAAAACACTCTGCTGGGATAATGATTGCAGCTACACTATATGTGTTGATTGATTATGGAGATAGGACATGTTAACAACATTGAATCTTCAGTTCCTGGAGATGGTTTATCTTTCCATTTGTAGATTTTTAATGTCTGTCAGGAGCATTTTGTACTTTTCAGATAAAGGTCTTATTTGTTTTTAATTTATTCTTAAATATTTTATGTTTTTTGATGAATATTTAAAATTTTTATTTTCTAATTTTCCCCTTCTAATGTAAACCTTTGTAAAATCACCTTGTATTCTGCTTCCTTGCTGAATTCACTTGTTTTAGTGAGTTGTTTTATGGACACACTAGGATAGGCTACGTGCATAATCTTATCACCTGCATAAAGTTTACTTTCCTTCTAGTTTTTAGGCTTACATTTATTTAGCTTGCATCATTATATTGGTTAGTAGTATCTCTGTCTAATACTTGAGGACAAAGAGTGGGATTAGACCTTCTCTCTTTTTTCCCGAAGTAGAGAGCAGTAAGCAGCCATGGGACTTTTGTAGGTGGAGGGAGTCTCCTTCTCTCTCAGTTTTGCTGAGAGATGTGATGCTGAGTAGGTGATGAATTCCATCAAATGCCTTTTCTACGTCTGTTGGAATGAACACAGAATGCTATTCCTCTACACTGTTAATGTAGTGAATCTTATTGATTGATTGTCTAAATTAAACCACCTTTACATTCCTGAGTAAACCCTACTTAGTATTGTCTATCTCTTTTATATATTGTTGGATTCAAGTGCATCTGTGTTCATGAGCAATACTGGCCTATTTTTTTTTTCACATATGACAACTTTGTCAGATTTTGATATTAGTGTTATGCCAGATTCATAAAGTGAGAAGTGCTCCTTTCTTTTTCTTTTTCTTTTTGATATTAGTGTTACACTGTTTTTATAAAGTGGGACATCCTTTCCTTTCTTTTCCTCTTTTTTCTTTTCTTTTCTTTTCTTTTCTGTTCTTTTCTTTTCCTTTCCTTTCCTTTCCTTTCCTTTCCTTTCCTTTCCTTTCCTTTCTTTTCTTTTCTTTTCTTTTCTTTTCTTTTCTTTTCTTTTCTTTTCTTTTCTTTTCTTTTCCTTTCTTTCCTTTTCTTTCCCTTTCTTTCCCTTTCTTCCCTTCCCTTCCCTTCCCTTCCCTTCCCTTCCCTTCCCCTTCCCCTTCCCCTTCCCCTTCCCTTCCCCTTCCTTTCCTCTTTCTTCCCTCCCCTCCCCTCCCCTTCTCTCTCCCCAAAGAATATCTGTTAGTTTTGTTCTATTTTGTCCTCACTGATAGAATTCAGCAGTGAGACCATATGGGCCTGAAGTTTGATAATAAGGTCAGTGTCTTTAAATTTTTTTTTTAACGTTTATTTATTTTTGAAAGAGAGACAGTGTGAGCTGAAGACACAATCCAAAGCAGGCTCCAGGCTCTGAGCTGTCAGCACAGAGCCCCATGTGGTGTTCGAAGCCACAAACTGCAGCTCATGACCTGAGCTGAAGTCAAATGCTCAACTGCCTGAGCCACCCAGGCGCCCTATAGTTCAGTGTCTTTAATTAACATGGCACTAATGAGATTTCCTATTTAATCTTTTGTGATCTTTCTCCCCCCAAAGGGATTTGTCCATTTCATCAGAATATTTTAGCTATTACTTTTTCAAATACTTTTTTTATGGCCCTTTCTCTCCCCATCTTTGGAGACCAATTACATATATATTCAATCTTTTGATATTCTCAAAATTGTTCCTGTGGCTTTTTCTTCTTTTATTATGGGTTCCCCCCACCCATCCCCCATTCTTCAGATTGGATTTCTACTGCTGTATCTTAAAATCATGGGTTGTCTCCTATGTTATCTTTGTTTTTCTGTGAAGCCCATCAGATAAATTTTATATCAATTATTATAATGATCTGTTTCAGAATGTTTTATTTGATTCATATATAAACGTGTCTATAAAAATTTTCTCTGCTGGGATTTTCTGTTTTTTATTCATTCCAGATGTTACGTTATTTTGTGTTATTGAGCACAGTTAACATAGATGCTTTAAAGCCTCCAATTCAAAAATCGTATTCATCTTGGATTTGACCTGAATTGATAAACTTTTATCTTGATAATGAGTCATACTGTTAACACTTTTTTGCATGTGAGTAGTTTTGGATTGTATATTGGGTGTTGTGAGTATTACGTAGTCAAAACTCTGGACTACAAAAATTCTGTTTCTTGGGGAATGTTGGTAATTTTGGATCCATATTGCAGACTTGTTGGGTAGCGTGCAGATCTCAGTTCCGTTCTGTTCTTAGTTTGACTTTTTTGTTTGTTTTTGGCACACACGGTGCTGGGGTCATCAGAGATTTGGGCGCATTTTTGCACAAACTTGGAGGCTCCTCATCTCTGGCTGCCTTTCCTCATCTCCCTCCCTCACATTTCTGCACTGTGCTTGCCTCAGACTCTGCAGTTCAGGCCACAGACTCTAAAGTCAGTAGATGTGCCCAGGCCCTTCCCTTCTTCCAAGTTTTGACTCCCTTTCAGAGTCCTCTTGTTTTTGATCCTTCTCCAGAGGCTTCAGATAATTGGTGTTTGTATTTTGTTTAGAGTTTAAGAATTTCTACTTGTTAACAGTAGTATGATGTGATATGATATTAAATGCGTGTTGTGTAACGACACAGACGCTCAGCCTGCTAGGAAGCTACACAGCCATGTTCGCACAACTGCAAGTACAGTTTTAGTAAAGAGAAAACTACGCTGTGAACATTTCATAAACAGACTCATTACTAAACAAAACCTGGCTCATGGAAACCTTTATAAATTGATCACTCTGCTCAATGCACTAGGTGCTCAATATGCAGAAGATAAAAAGAGGAACAGACTCTCCCTGTCTTTAAATAGTTCGTAGTCTAGTAGATGATTAATGTGGGATTAATACTTTATTGTATGTGAGTTGAATAAAGTATGTGAAGTAAAATCTCAAGTGCTATTCCTCACTGTCGGCTTTGATGAGGGTGGGCAGGACAAGTTAGAATTTCTGCATCTGACAGAGAGCAGTCTGTTTCTAGTACTTCCAAGACCTGAAGTAGGCTGCTCGGTCCACTGCTTCCAAATGCCAAGGGAAGAGATTCCTGCTCAGCACAGCCGAGCACAGTGGCTTCAAGCCAGGCTTCTGTGCAGGCTAGTGCAGCACTCACAGCAGCTCCTAGAAAAGGCTCTCACGCTGGTGTCGGCGAGTAGATGGGGCCAGAGGAGGCTGGCCTTCCTTAGGCAGAGGCCGCAGCCCAGCTTGGTGTGCGGCCCAGGTTGCTGCACACCTTCCACCTCTGGGTGGGACAGAAGTGCTGCTTGTGAAACTCCATCTGATCAGAGGATTTCCATCAGCTGAATGTTTTCTCCTCACGAACCACTCCCACTGCTCCTCCAGGGAACGGCACTGGACGCAAGCCTTGTCATACTCAGAGCTGAAGCACAGTCACTCTCCTGAGTTATATGGCGGAGCTTGTAAAGTGTGAAACTCAAAGTAAACACTCTTTTATGGGTTGTTGTTGGTTTTTTTAAGACTTAATGCTGTAGAAATTGTTATCCAGAGTCTTCTGCAGATAAACCCCTTACCCTTGGTGCTGAGCAGTGACTAGAGAGGACATAAGTGCCAAATCACCATCGGAACAGGGTAGTTGCCTTTAAGAACCAATGGATGCTTTGTGGTGTAGATTTTATGTTCCTCTCCTGTTGTTCTGTCTCATTCCTCATCCAATCCGTGCATCCACTCACATGTCTAATATTTGTTGAGGGTCTTCTGTGAGCCAGTTACTGTCCCGGGAAAACAGAAGTGTGACATGTTTCTTTGCCCCACACAGGGCGCTCCGCATTGCGGGGAGCGCAGACGCACAGCTCAGCGTCGCAGTGCAGCGTGCGGGCAGTGTCGGGGTGCTCCTGGGGGGGGACGGAGTGGGCGATCCCGCTGGCACTCTCACAGCAGCCTCCCCGGAGGAGCTCGCTGGGCTGGGCTCAGGAGCAGGATGGGGCGAGGCCGAGGGCCGGCCATGGCAGGCGCACACAGGGCAGAGGCCAGTTGCGAAGTGCAAAGCCATTTTATTTGGCTCAGGAGGTTCCTTTCAGCACGACATGCAGGGGATTTATAGGTAAAGTGATCGGGGAGCCGAGTGTGGGGTCGGGTCGGCCAGCAAGGTTTGCGGAGCTCGGACAGGAAGGAACAGAGGACGAGGTGGGCTTGTTTGAGGACAGGGCACGCCGCGTGCAGAGTCGTGCGGGGGCGGAAGTCGCGCGAACCACTTGGAAAAGTGAGCTGCGAGCTGAAGTTAAACACATCTCTTTGTGGCAGTACACACGCCTACACGCTCTACCGCTGCGGCAGGTTGTCTGTGACAGTGTTGAGTGAGAAAAAGACAGAGCGACGTGTAAAGCAGGTAATAACACATTTGGACAATTATTTGGAAAAAAACAACAACCTGACTTATCAGTTGTTTTCCCAGAGGATAGGTTATGTGTGTTTCCCGCTTTACGTGTTTCTATCGGTTAATGGTCAACAGTTTGGTGCAACTTTTATAATTGGGATAAAAAATATTTCTGTTTTGGGGAAGAAATGATCCTGACACCGTTAATTCGGGAGATGCCTTTGCTCTATGATTGTTAAGATTTAGTGCCCTGAGTTCAATTCTGACAGTTTCAGTTAAAAGTTTAATACAGATTTATTTTCTTAATCTGGTAGTTGTTGTTTAATCCCTAAGCATTCTAATACATACATATTGTTTGCAAGTAGCATTATGTTCATCAACATGGTTTGTTACATTGAACGTTTTCCTATTGGGTGCCTGTTCTAAAATTGATATATTTGCTGTTTCACAGAAGCTCTTAAGTTACAGGTCTTTGAGAGAGAAAAGAGAGTAGTTGTAGAAACATGTTCCCTCCTGGAGTTTGAATTAAAGTGCAGGGAAACCTTCTTTTTTGAAATTGGTTTGCATTTTTCCCTTATAGCACATTACAGACAAGTAAAAATCCATAAATTTTCGGTTCTACAGAAATCTTGATAGGTTTAAAAATTTCTCACAGTAGTAAATATTTTGACAGCCATACTGGTGTGTTAAAACTTCCCTCTTCTGTGACTCCTAATTGATTTTCAGGGGCATATATGACTTTTTTTTCCAGAGGATTTATGTGAAAATAATGTTTATTTTTGGTGTCCGGTCGCTAGTTTACCTGTAGAGATAAAGTGATAATGTACGTGTGTGTTAGTTCCTGATATATGAGCACCATTACCAAAATTAACATGGCTGGCTAGGGAGGGACTTTGAGACTTGTTGACAGCAAGCAAACCTGATACTAAAAATAATTACTTAAAGACACATGTGTTTGTGATAAGTCACTATTATTGTCCCTCCTGGTATGCATTAACTTTCAGGACCCCATGGTAAAGTAGGAAGGCCACCCTGGACTCCAGAACCTCAGGGGAGGTACTGGCCCATCAGGCCATTGTTTCACCTCACACTGCCTTCTGTGTCAGCCTTCTCCGGCCATCTCCACAGCCCACATCTCACAGGGAACCGAGGGCCATGCAGTCGTAAGTAGAGATAGAGGGATGCACCTGCTGGGGCTACTTTCTTCCTTTCCCAGAGGTCTTGGCCTGGCCCTTGGGATCTTGTGACACATGCTGGTGTCATGCCAATTAGATAGTTACTTAAATTGATGTTTGCAAATTTGATAGCTTTCAGAAACCATTATAAGGAATTTCAAATCTTATGTAGTAATTTTCCCTTACTCTCTTTAAAGTTCTTGGTTATTGACCTGGAAAGTAGCACTTGAACTTAGGTTTAGATTTGCTAAGTGGACTCCGTAAACAGCCAGGCACAAATTGAAGGTTCTTGAATTTACTCATGTTGTTTTGGGGGCTTGTTATTATTATTACTACAACTGTTTTGTTGAACTAAATAAATAATCACAAAATTTGGTTATATACAGCCCCCCCCCCCCCCCCCAGATTGCATTGCAGTCGAAAGACTAGAAATGCTACCATATGTGTACTTTGGTCACCACACAGTACATTTAGAAATCAAAGTCTGTAATAAGCATTGCTACATGTAAATCTTGTATCATATCACTGCTTACGTTCTGAGGAGTGACAGAAGATAGATCTGTGTGTTGGTAAGCCAAAAGCTAAACTCATTTTGAGTGTGTAGCAATGTCTTATCACTGAGTTACATGTCTTAAATATTACTGTACTGACTGTTTTGTCTCTGGGCCCCATGAGGGCCACCAGGTTGGATCAACTGAAAATCACTAGACGGTGGTGGTGCTGGACACAGGAAGTATGAACACGCACAGTCCCTCATGTCTAGGAGTCCCTGCCCTGGGGGGTAGCATGGCAGAAACTCCTACCGTGGACCAAATGATGAACTTTTATCTTATCAAGACAAGTAATTGACATGTAATTACATGAAACAAGGGACACCCTGATGCTGAGAAGCCATTAGAGAGAGGCCAGAACTCAGGTTTAGGAGCTGGTCCCTCTTGTGTTATGCCCAGCTCTGTCACATACTAGCTTTCCGACATAGGATGTGTCCCCTCTGTGTCTCTGTCTCTCCCTTCCTCTCCCCTCCCCCCATCAGACCAAGCACCTCCTGGACACCTCCACTTGGATATCTCACTCACCGCCTAGATTTGGTGTGCCCAGAAATGATCTTCGTTCTTCCTCTTGGCAAACACAGACCTTTTCCTGTGTTCCTTATTTCACTGAATGACAGACAGAATGTGTACCTAAGTGCCCATGCCTGAAATAAGTGTGTGCTTTTTGTCTACTAGCTCCTCCTTCATTCACCTCCTCCCCCACCATTCTTGAAATACAGTGACTTATATATACATTTATTATTGCTACTTCCTCAGTTAATTACCATCTGTCTGGATGTCTGCATTCCATTACCACTCCTTAGTTTACATTGTCTTCCCCAACCTGTCTTCTGTAACAGGCTCTTGTCCGCCCGCATTGGTTTCTTGCCTGCAGTTTCACACCCTCCATTTCGTTCCCCACCCTGCGGCCAGGCTGTTGTAGTCTGGGAGTTTCTCCTTAACAACTTAAAACTCATTAATATCTCAGATAGTTTGCTTGTTGCATTTGTTTTGTCATCCACCCACCCAAAGACTGTAATTCAGCCCGAGCAAATAGAGAAAGTATGTAGATTATGTCACGTTGTCCATTATTTGTGTATGCTTGTGTGTATGGGTTTTGCCTATTTCATCTCCTGGGGATGTTCCTTGTACACTTCATTGATTTTTAGAGTTGCTGAGGTTTAAGTAAGTTGGGCTTTTTGCCATGTAGAAGTAGATACTATGTTAAAATTATAGTCCATGTGGCAACACCAAATAATCTCAACTATTACCAGTAATGCTTAGTGATTTGTTTTTGGCAAATTAATAAACTTAAGTAATAATATTTTCCTCTAGCTTTAATAGTCACGGTAATTTCTGTAACAAAGAAAATCGATAAAAACTGGGTTGACTAGTGGCATTTGGTTTGGGATAAAATAAACTTTAATTCCACAAGTATTTCTTAAGAAACTGTTATGTAAGAAAAATGATGAATCCAATATGGGACCTAATTATTCTCAGAGGATTTATACTCTAGCTGGAGAAACAGTACATTTCACTAAATAATGTAGGGTAAATAATGAATTAACAGAAGTAGTCATATACTATAAGAATTTAAAGATGTAAAAGAATGCTAATTTTGGAGAAAGAATTACAGATGGAATTAAATTTAGTCCTTAAGCATAAGTTCAGGATGTTAGCAAGCAGAGATCGGGGGGGCGGGGGGAGGGCAGAGTAACTGTTGGGCCAGAATGATACGATTCTGGGGAATAGTAGATCGTAGCAGTCTCTGGAATGGTGAGGAGTAAGTAGTCTGGGAAGCCTTCCGTGCTGCACTTTGGCATTAGGATTTTATATGCCCAGGAGGGAGCCCCAAAAGACTCAGGAGAGGTGGATAAACACCTAGACTATACAGTGGATGGTGTTCTGCATTATAAAAGATCTTCTGTTGTTAAATTCCTCTTAAAATTTAGGAATGATTGATTCAAACACAAGTTTGGAATGACTTTTATTCTTGGGAAATTCATCTGTGGAAAAGCAATTGTTATTATTAGAGGTGATTAGGAGAATCATGAAAGTTATGGTCAGTAATCTGAGTTTGACTCAGTTTCTAGCTACTCCAAGAAATAAGTGTGTTATCTCTGAAGCGGCCTCTCCTTGTCGTGTGGGTGCCATGGTTGCAAGTCTGTTATTAGGTGTTAACTGTTGTTTGGAGTTTGGCATTTATGACATTGGTTTCATTCAACTAAGATCAGTATTCTGGATACCAACTGAAATGTGGATTTATTTAACCATTGGGTTCGTAGTTAAATTATTGGAATTCCCAGTGGCCCCTACAGTTAACGCAAGCAGGGATCTGGTCTTTCTTTTCAAGCGCAGGCAGGTTAGGCGGACCTCATTTACTCTTTCCTTTTTGCTCTTGCCTTCGGGCAGGAGTCAGGATGTGGAGATCTTGAACAAAATGTTTCTTGAGGGTTTAATTCTCTTTCCCCTGTAAGGAAAGCAAATGCTTGGGTGATGTTTTCCAGAGAGGGATGTATGCACCACCGTATATTTGGTGCTAGAACTTCTATTTTATTGTATGTAGATAGCTTATGCTTTGCTGTGTGTTAGACACTGCCCCAGCACCCTGCCTGTAGTAACTCACCTAGCCTTTACACCTTTAGGAGGAAATGATTATCTTCTGTTCACATTTGAAAAAACTAAAGAATAGAGAAGGAATTTGCTAAGGTTCACAGTTACTAAGTAACAGGCATGTGGATCCCAGAAATCTGGCTTCAGAGTCTATGCTCTGCTCAAGAGATTAAATTTAATAGTTAGTACATAGATTAATGTGGGTACTTGGTTCCTGAGAGTACCGTACGGTTGTGTGCACACTGAGACAGTGCTGTCTGTAAGGGTGAGTTCCACAGCACGATCGGTTGCCTTAATTTGCTTTCGGTATGTTAAGGTGTATGGCTGTTGTATCTGCCTTGTTATGGATTCATAGGTTGCATTGCCTAGTTTTAGGTAAACTTACCTTTAAATGGGCAAAGATGATTGTGGAAGAAACTGTGGGTTAAAGGTCTAAAAATACATTTGAAATGAGCAAGAAAAACGGCAGTGTGGCTCCTTCCCCTGTGCCTGGTCCACGCCCCGCCTTAGCACAGAGTAACAGCCTCTGTGACCCAGGTGGATGTGACAAGAAGTCTTCTCAAACGGGAAGTATTTTGTCTTCATTAATGCTGAATCTGTTGCCCTGAGTAAGTATTGTGGTATTAACGGAACAGAGCCCAAGTTTTTAAATGAGTTTGTACATATATACACAAACACGTGTGCATACACATGCATCCTCTTTGTGTGTGTGTGTTTATACATCTACGTGTGATGTGTGAGGACCAGCGCTAGATCATTCTTTGCTGCCCAATGTCAGAAATGGCCCACGGGTGCATCTGCGTTTGCCGTCGCTGGTGACCTGCTTGCTCCTTCCTGGCCTTCCTTCATTTGTCACATCTTCTTAGCTCCTTTTTTTTTTTTTTTTTAATTCCTTTAAATTTATTTATTTATTTTGAGAGAGAGAGAGTGTGTGTGTGCATGCAAGGGAGAGGCAGAGCGAGAGGAAGAGAGAGAATCCCAAGCAGGCTCTGTCAGTGCAGAGCTTGATGTGGGGCTCGATCCCACGAACCGTGAGATCATGACCTGAGTTGGATGCTTAACCAACTAAGCCACCCAGGTGCCCCACATCTTCTTAGCTCTTAATAAACTGTATACTTCATACTGTATCCAGGCATTTTTTAAAAAATTCTGTATAGCCTCCCTTTTATGTCTCATATCCTACTTCAGGCCCATCTCTGTAGAAACAAACTACCTTGTTTATCTCAGATAGCACCCTCTTATTTTTTTAAATGTTTATTTATTTTCAAGAGTGGGGAAGGGCAGAGAGAGGAAGAGAGAGAGAGAGAGAGAGAGAGAGAGAGAGAGGAGAGAATCTCAAGCAGGCTCTGCTCTGTCAGCAGTGAGCCTGATGTGGGGCTAGAACTCATGAACCTGAGCTGAAGTCAGACACTCAGCCAACTGAGCCACTCAGGCGCCCCAGCACCCTATTAATTTGTAGGTTGTTTTCAGATGTCTTTTTAAGCGTCTTAATGAACATGTGGACTTTATAGGACACTTAATTACAAGATGCTGGTGGCCAGTCAGGACCCACCAGGAGCCTGCCACCCTGTGTCATGCCGCCGTGGCACACCCCAGGCTCTCTGTAGGTGACACCATGGGTAGTGATCGGTGTTCTCCAGACACTAATTCTGATGGAGAGTCACCATTTCCTGTGGATGCATGGATCACTGCTGGCCTGCTGGGAACAGGGGGCTGTTATAGGCAGTTGTGGGGTCAGTGCAGGGATGAATGAGGCCGGGTCTCAGCCCTCAGAGGGTCACAACCTCCCCCCCCCCCCCCCCCCACCCCGCGATGCATACACTTAGGGCAAATAAGATAGGCCAAGAAAAGACTGAAGTTTGAGGCTTTGAAAACAATGTTTTGCTAAAAGGACAGCACTGTCACCGTGAGATGTGGTGGTGCTCCACCCCCCGGACCGCTCCCTGCACCCACGCCCTCCACAGTGCCCTGTCCTGACCTGACAGCTCGCTCCCCTCCAAGTGTGCCCCAGAGCTGATGGGAGGCCAGCTAACCCCCGGCTTCTGCCTTTCTTACCTTGGAAGCCATATACCAGTGAAAAAGCGCTGCCACCTGGAGGCCACCATGATGAGCAGAAGCCCTGGACACCCCGGTGAGGGGGAACCGCTGAAACCAAGCACCCCGCGCACCCCAGTGGATGCCTCCACCAGCGTAAGGGAAGTGGGGACGAGCCGACTGGGGGGACTCGGTCCTCCAGCCCCGGTTGATCTGCCTGTTGCCACGTCGGACTCCCCACCCACCCACCCCCAGAGCATCCAATGTGATGGGAGCGTGGAAAAGTTTGGTCACGGTTGGGGAAGATCCCGTAACACTGTGCGCGTGTCTTCTGTAGTGTGCAGGAGGGACTCTGCCACTGAAAGGACTTGACATTTTGCAGTTCTTTTCCTCTTGTGCCAGAGAGCGTTATATATTTTGGGATCCCGCTGATAGAGCTGTGGCTTCCTCAGAATAAGGCGACGGTAGCCAGGAGGCCAGATTCCCGGACCCGGGGCTCACTAGTGTTTTCTGTTGTTTGGGGTAATTCAGTGCCCTTTATATATATATACATAAGCATGACTAGGTGTGTAGCAGAGTGTTAAGAATGGAATTAAGGTGTTGATTTCAGAGCTGAGTACAGCACATCCCGTCTTCTCAGGAATCTAACACGAAAGGCGATGTGCTAAGTGTCACATGGGAAAGCAGCAGCAGGAAAGTGTAGGCTCTGGGTGCTGCCAGGCGCCCGCCGCACGGCCCTGTGGGCGCAGGAGACAGCAAGCCGAGAGCTTCATTCCCGCAAGTTCCTTCTTGCCTCTGGGTCAAGTTCTGCCATTGTTAAGAGAGGGAAGAGTCAAGCAGTGACCAAAATACAGAGAAAAAATGAAACCACCCAGATTGCATCTACATTTTAAACCTAAAATTAAATCCGGACTCTTGACCATGGCCTCTAAGGCTCACTGGACGCCCGTCTTTTTACCCCTTCTCACTTCCTAGCCCAGACTCGCTCTGCTCCCCCCCAGGCTCCCAGCTCCTTGTTCTCAGAAGCTCCTTCGAATTCAAGGGCTTTGCACTTGCTGTTCACATTGCAGAAAGTTCTCTGTCCCCACATCCTTGCACAGGACACCCCGTCCATGTAACCATCGTAGGCCAGCCCGCTGTGTACACCAGGCACTCGGGAGATGCTTTTGTCCGGCTCTGTGGATGCTCACTGGCAGGTAGTAGATGTGAGGTCCTGCGTGTAAGTTGTTTGTCACCCGCTGCTGCTGCTAAAACCTGCACCTCGGCATGGGCGGGCTCATCACCTCCTGAGGTTTCCACCCGGCGCCTAGAACAAGCCCGCCACTTCACCAGTGTAGTAGTAGTGACAGCGCTGAGGGCAGACGCTGGCCTAACTGCATGTGTTGGTGACTCTCAGTATTTAAAAAAAAACCCCGAGGTGAAGCGGTGGTGTTGTCGTTGCTCCTGGATGAGGGAGCCGCTGAGCAGACCTCGTCGGCGGCTGCCAAGTCCGCCCCCATCTGCCCTGTGAGCACGTAGAGGTGGGTATGAGTGTTGAGTTCCTGCACAGAAGACCTTGAGCAAAGCATCAGCTCCTCTAGTTCTGTGGCTTTTAGGGCTTCCAGATCTGGTGTGAGCCCGCCCCAGAGAGGCAGATGCTCGAGTCTAGTTTCTCCCGGCAGCTACCTGTACTTTGCGCCGTGTGTGGTTGGTGTTGGCCTTGGACTTCAGCGTTAACTTGCATTCTGTCCAGCTTTCTTCTGGTGTTAAGGGCAAGAATGATGTCCGTTCTTTCCAGCTCTTCATCTGAGCTGAAATGGGTAGTTCTTGGGACATGGTAGTTTCGAGAAACTGCACAAAGTCGTAGAATGGCAGAAGTCAAAAGCAGGAAAGTGGAGAAGCCAGAGAGGTGGGCATGAGCTGGGTCAGGACGGGCTCTTCTCTTTTTTTATATTTTTATTTATTTCTAGGAGAGAGAGAGAGAGAGACAGCGTGAGCAGGGGAGGGTCAGAGAGAGAGGGAGATATAGGCTCCAGGCTCTGAGCTGGCTGTCAGCACAGAGCCCGATGCGGGGCTTGAACCCACGAACCTCGAGATCATGACCCAAGCGATAGTCGGACGCTTAACCGACTAAGCCATCCAGGTGCCCCATAGGACGGGCTCTTCTCAACAGTGTTGGGGGATTTCGGGACCTCGTTCAGAAGATTGTTGGGCGTTGAGTTTTAATCAGAATGTACCAAAGTGACCTTTGTGTGAAGAGCACTGTGCTGATTGATGATGTCGAGGCCGATACAGACAGAGGCTTCTGTAGCAGGTGAGCTGGGCCATGATGATGGCCTCGGCTGAGAGTTTGTGGTGTGTCTGCAGAAAAATGGACAGGTATAAGAGACCCTGAGGCAGTGAAATTGTTGTGGTGTAATTAATCCGTTGAGCTTTTATTAAATGTTCTCTCTGCACAAGTGTTGGAGCAGTGAGCACAAAAGGTCTCCTTGCTGCCCTCATGGAAGTTTCTGGCTTGAGTCGGGGCGCTGACGGCAGGGCTGTTTACCGGGCTGAGGAGCTCTGGAAGATAACATTTGAAGCCATGTTGGCAGAGGTTACAAGTTCAGTTTTAGCGTGGAGTTGGAGGTCAACAAAACATCCCCTTGTTGGACTAACCAACTTTTTGATGAGCACCCAATTAAGGGAACCTTTTAATGGAGACAGTGACATGCGCTTGAGGCTTAGTTGTTTATGAAATGACAGCTTATGTGTAATTGTTCCCCAAGGAGCAGTGTCATGTCACAAATATAGTTTTAGTCAATTAAAGCTAGTTCAGAAAAGCATTTGGTCTTTACCAACAAAGAACATAATTACAGGATCTTACACATTGTGCAGTGAGACTCAAACCTACTTACTCTGTTGGTTTATCCTCTTTGTAATCATTTGCAAAGTTTCCTGTAACAGTTATAAAATTTGTAATATAATATAGGTCTATAATAATTGGCATCTGGAAAAATATTGATCTTGGAAATAATACTTTCACCTTTTTTTCAAATCTGTGGACAAATGGAATTATTAATAAAAATGAAAGTTAAAATATATTAAGTTTTCATTTACAAATCTGGTTATCAGAAAACAAATCCTGACTTAGGTTAAGGAAAGACTATTTGAAAGCATTATTGGGGCACCTGGGTGGCTCAGTCGGTTAAGTGTCCGACGTTGGCTCAGGCCATGATCTCACAGTTCATGGATTCAGGTCCTGCATCTGGCTCCGTGCTGACAGCTGGGAGCCTGGAGCCTGCTTTGGGTTCTATGTCTCCCTCTCTCTGCCTCTCCCCTGCTTGTTCTCTCTTTCTCTCTCAATAGTAAATATTTAAAAAATGGAAGTATTATTATGGGGCACCTGGGTGGCTTATTCGGTTGAGTGTCCCATTGGCTTAGGTCATGCTGTCGCAGGTCATGAGTTCGAGCCCCCTATCAGGCTTGATGCTGTCAGTGCAGAGCCTGCTTCAGATCCTCTGTCTCCCCCTCTCTCCCCCTCCCCCACTCATGATCTCTCTCTCTCTCTCTCTCTCTCAAAAAATAAACATTAAAAAAATATTATTAAAAGGACAGGGAGGGGACCTGTGATAGCAGGGGCTCCGAGCCTCCTGAGATCTGTCAGCGACCTAGCAGTCACACAGCACGAGGGGAGCCGGGCCCGAGGCCGGGAAGGGGTGTCCCAGCATGATGATGGGACAGTAGGGCAGAGGATGGTCGCCCTGCGGCTGGCGCCTGGACCGGGGGAAGGGGGGCTGCGAGGGTTGTGTGCTGGCCCAGGCTGCCTGCGGGCCCCACCCAGGCGCCTGAGCAGAGAGCTTCCGCGAAGTTTGGTCAGGTCAGGGTAGAGGACGTTTTCTGGGGGTTCAGCGGGGACAGGCAGGCCGGCCAGCCTTTTGTGAGGCAAAGAATGGGGAGGCAGAGGCTCTGCGTCTGGCCTTCTCTTAGGTGAACAGCAGTCACCCACAGGCCTTACCTAAGCCACCTGAGGAGGAGGAATGCTCTGCAGTGAGCCACTCCCAGGGATGGGGAAGGGCCCGCGGCTGTCCTCCCGCCATCGTTTTTCAGGAGCAGGGGCTGCGTAAATTCAGCTCCTCCCGGGCTGGGCACTTAGCTGATGTGCTTTCATCTTCATGATGACCCTTCGGTGTCAAAGCCTCCATGCGGGCAAACATGGTGACACTGGGGACTGGAGAGGCTCAGGGAGTGCCGTGGCCACACTGCCGTAAGAGGGCACCCGCTCCCTCCAAAGGCCGTGGCCCAGGAGCCCCAGCGCATCCTGGAACTCGGGGCGCTCGAGACAGCCATGCTGATCAACTCAGGGACCTTTCATGTTGTCGGAAGAACACAAGACGCTTTCGCAGCCCACGCATCACTTAGGCCTTTTCTTGTGGGAGGTAACGACCTGGGCTGGCTTACGGTTGGGTTGGGCTGGGTTGGGTTTGTTGGAGTGCGTTACAGTTCCTTAGAGAATCCTCGGAGGAACCGAGTGTGGAATCCGCAAGAGGGAGCAACGAGGGCTTTAAGCCCAAGAAACAGAGGGACTGAAGTCAGGGGCTCCCCTCCCCAGCGATGTTTCTCAGTAGGGGCACGATCGCCATTTTACACAGGACAATTCTGCGTTGTGAAGGGCAGTCCCCTCTGTTTCTGATGTGTGATGGTATAGGCTTTTGCCCACTAAGTGCCAGTACTGACCTACAGTCTTGGTGACAAGCAAACAAACATGCTGAATATTTCCAGATTCCCCTGGGAAGCTGATGCAATCTGGGGTGGAGAGCCCGACCAGGGAACCGTGCATGTAGCCGTTGTTGTGAGTCAGCATGAAGGATCTGAGGGTCCACACTCTGGGGTCTGAGCCACAGCCTGGGCACAGCCCGGCTGCTTCAGGGTGCACTGCATCTGGAGGACAGTCAGTTTGCAGTGACCGGGGGGTATTGGTCATGTAATATTATGTACGTCTTTAATGGTTGAATTCATCAATTTCTTACCTACCCATTTGGCATAGGATGTGCACTGTCTCTTGGTTGCCCTATTAGGTGATTTTTTATACATTTCTGTACTTAATTCATAGGACTGGCACCCCTGGTGGGTCATATGGT
Organism: Hyaena hyaena; assembly: GCF_003009895.1. NCBI lineage: Eukaryota > Metazoa > Chordata > Mammalia > Carnivora > Hyaenidae > Hyaena > Hyaena hyaena. The sequence continues at coordinate 2,573,738 of NW_024080801.1, forward strand.
CCCTGTGATGTGGATAAAGTCCTGCACTCATGAGGGGGACTTGACCTGGGACACACACAATGGCTGCACAACACATGCTTGACCCGAGAAGTTGGTGAAAATCTTCCGATTGCCAAAACACTCATTTATGTACTTTTTTGAAGAAAAGACTAATAGCAGTTAAGTGGAGAAAGAAACTGCTAAAGGCATATGTAATCATAAAAATTTTCCTCCGTATGTAGAGTCCTGTGTTTTTATATTTTATAAGTGACCTTGAATAAATCCTACCGTTCTGTGGACTTCAGTTTTCTCAGTATAAAATTAGATGTTTGGACTGGATGATTTTTAAAGCCTCTTAGTTTTTATTAATGGGGAAATATTTAACTACTAAAGACGTGATGTAAATATGGCTGTTTGACCACAGATTTATTCTCATGCCATCCTTGACGCCCGCCAAAATGCATATAAATGAAGTAAAAGGGCACAAATCCTCAAAGACAAGAATGGAAGGGCCAGGCAACAATAGGCCAGTGATGGGAGTGAAATTTCAGTGGCTGCAAAATAAATGGATAAATGGTAATGACTTAGGAGAGCAGAGAAAGCAGAATCCAAGCTCACGGGGGAAGAGAAAGTGTCCCAGAAATATGGTCATTAGTGTGGGGACACCTTGAGAAGGTGCCAGTTACTGAGAAGGTGGATTTATGGGCAGAACTGAAGAAGAGGAGACTTGGTTCAAAGCCTGTCTGAGACATGGTTAGGGGCACTTGGGGGGCTCAGTCGGGTTGGGCATCTGATTCTCGATTTCGGCTCAGGTCATGATCCCAGGGCTATGGGATTGAGCCTCACATCGGGCTCCGTGCTGAGGTAGAGCTTGCTTGAGATGCTCTCTTTCTCTCTCCTTCTGCCCCTCTTCCCTGCTCACGCACACTCCCTCTTTCTCTTAAAAACAAAACAAAACAAAACAAAACACAAGTGGTTAGACCACTGGGTGCTTGTCCTAGCTTATAAAGCCAGATATCTGCCTTCCTAACCTACAGCAGACTAGAGATTTCCTGAAGGGGTTGAATAAAGAAACTGGGCTCTAAGACCTAGATGGATACGGCTGAGGGCTAGAGATGCCACACTGAAAATGAGGGCATTATTTCCCTTAAATAAAAGTGTGCATACCTAACAGTGGGAATCCCAGCAGCCAGGTGCTTCCTGGGAGATCAGGGAATCCCAGGACTTCCAGGTAATGTTTTTGAGCCTCAACCTTAAGTTTTTAAGAGCAGGCAGCAGGGGGATTACCGATTACCGGTCACTTGAGCAAAGCCAATAATGTGGAAAGAGACCAGTTAGCAAAACATGAATCTGTTGGAAGAAGCTCCAGGTTGAGGGTGTGGGGCACTGCCATTAATGCCCTCCGAAAGATAAGAATTTCTATCACTTCCATGAAGTATTTTTTAAATGCTGTAAGAAAGAACAAATATAAGAAAATACTATTAGTAGTTACACATTTGATAGCAGAAATGAAAAAATCAATAGATATGTAGGAAATGTGCTTAAATCTCCCAGAAAGTAAAACTGAGAGAGAGAGAGAGAAGGTGAAAGAGAAAGAGGAAGAATAAGAGAGAAATTTAGAGTTCCAAACCAGCAGATCCCAACAGCCAAATAAGAATTTCCAGAAAGATAAAGCAGAGAAAATGGAGAACTAAGAGACAAAGAAGGGATTGGTGGGTGGAGACGCTGATTTTTTTCCTCGTATTATTTAATATTTTTAAAATATTTTTATTTTTTCTGTTTTTAAAAAAGTAACTATTTTTTAAATAGTTTCTATTTTTTAAAAAGTAACTGACTTTAAATTTTAAAAAACACATTTACACTTGAAGGTTAAAAATACTGTATTACTTTGAGTTTTCATTGAACCCCAATAAAATTAAAAGTGAGCAAGGAAAAAAAATACCATTTTGATTTTTTTTAAACCACACATTTTAAGAATATTACTTCACTGTCCATAGAGAAATTGAGGAAAAATTTTCTTTTAAAAACAGCAGCAGCACAGCAGTGGCTTAGATTGTGGATGAGAACTGATACCAAAGCAGTGGCTGCATAGGTTTGTAATCAGCAATCTTGCCAGAGAGAAAGTCTCTCTCTCTCCTGGTCGGTACGGCTGACTTTCTTTTGGGGAAAAAGGAATATTCATGACTTAATGATGTTCAGGCTTTTAAAACTTGTGTGAAATTCCTAATAATATCCTTTCATTCATGAAATACCCTTTTATTCAAGATATATTTATTGTCTGTTACACGCTAAGCGTTGTTATGATTTATTTCTGTGGACCCATTGAATCTTCCTGACGGCCTTACCAGGGTAGCTTCTGTTGTCATTCGCCATTCTCATTTTGCAGAGGAGGAATCCAAGGTGCAGAGAGATTAGGTAACCCAGTAACTAGCTGGGTTACTCAGCTGGCAAATGGAAAAGCCATGTCTTAAAACCATGGCAGTGTAGCCTCTTAATGAATTCATTTCTACTCTGCTGGTTAAATAAAGAACCCCTTAGAATCTAGACTAAATAATTTGTCAACATCTCCAGAGCTAGTTATTATAGAAGAGATACATGAGTTTTGTCATAAAGCTTTGTGAGCCACTGAACGCTTGAGACCTCATCTAGGCCAGTGCACTCCTGGTTGACTAACTAAGGCTTCGTTGCTGACCAGGTCGAAGGATCCAGATGCTCCATAATGATCAGCCTAGTGCACATTAACTCTTCCCTACCCACATCTTCATCCTAGCACCGTTCATGCGTGATGTGGAATGTGTACGTAAAGTGTCAGAATAACAACCTAAGAATTCTGGGAATTAGCTTAATTATATTTTGTTAAACCTAGCCGTCATTGAAATGATTGGTTTTTACTTTATAATTTTTAGCTCCATTTTATGGGGTTTGTGAAAAACATTACAGTGTGATACATATAGTAGGAACTTAAATATTTGGCATTAAAGTGGTAATGCGTGGTATACATACCGTGTTTCCTGACGTTCCAGATTAATAAATTACTTTCAGATATGAATGTTACAAATTTGGTTTGTTTGTTTTTTCCTAGTTCAACTTTGTGGGGAAACTCTTGGGGCCCCGTGGCAATTCTCTGAAGCGTTTACAAGAAGAAACCTTGACAAAAATGTCCATCCTTGGGAAAGGCTCCATGCGAGACAAGGCAAAGGTAACATTCATTGTTGACAATGGCTGCTTTTAGAGACAAGTTGTATAACGTACTTTTAGATTATCCCTTGTGGTAATAATACAAATTATATCAGAGCTAGCTAGGCTCTCAAATTAAATTATATGAAAATGCTGTACAAGGAGGTAAGTTTGTGATTTGGTCGAAAATTGAGTCACAGGGGCCAGTTTCAAACATGTAGTGTCTTATGTGTGTATCTGTAACCATGACATTCATCGTAAGATGGACTAGTTGTACCTGTGGTTTTAGTTGTAGAAACAACACCTGGCAGATAGCACAGTGAGGCCGAAGTTCCCACGAAAAAAAATCAAAGTTATCTGTGGTCTCAGGGCCACTGTTTGCATTTTAGATGAGTTCCTGGGGGCCTTTTTTTTTAAGCTTGTATGTCACATAGTCGAGTTTATAAAGTACAAACCTTTTATTGCTCTTTTTGCCCTTCATTTGATCCCCTGTATGTTTTATCAAGTTAAAGTCAATTTTGAATGTCTTAATCATGGCTTAGCATTCCAACACTCCGTTGTTCTTCTTGGATGTATTCACGCTAACTGCCTCCTTTTTTAATAGTTAAAGTGAACGGAGTTATTTTTATCGATCACTTTCTTACATATACCACCTCGTAAAGAAGCTTTCGCATTTCGTGACGTGCTGTCCCTGACATTGTTCTCTGTTATCATTTTGTTGTTGTTCCGTCATGGTGAAAAGGCTGATATCATTGGAAGCCAAATCCACATTTAGTGGTCACTTCCTATGAAAGGTTGGACGATGATTGTGTTAGACAAGAAAGTTATTCAGAAAAAATCCAGCCTCCTCACACAGAAGTCCATCGAAACAAAGGCTTGTGTAAGAAAAATTAGCTGTCATCTGTTGGTGGAATAGCTACTCTGAACCAGGCCCTCTGTGAGACATTTTACAGGCCTTACTCTGTGTTCTCCCTGTAAAAATGCTGGAAGTACATACTACTTTTCTTATTTTATGTGTAAAATACCCTGAGATTTAGGGAACCTGAGTATATTATCTGAGTTGATAAAGAAGCTTATTAAAGTATTTGGTTAAAGCATGGCTGTGTATCAGACTCATATGGGATGCTGTTAAGTATAAAGATTCCCAGACAGCCCCTTTAGGGTAAGAACCTCAGAATGAATTTTCAGGGGGTGTTCGAAATGATTCGAATGTGGGCCAGGCCAGGTTAACTACCCACTAAGCATTCCTGCCTCAAATCATGCTACTTTGACTCCCTGACTCCTCTGTTCTGGAAGAAATGGAACCATATATTGGTCAGTTGGTTAGAAATTCTGTGTATCTTACAGGAAAGCACCCAGTCCTTGCTGATACGTCAGTTAGGTCTTCAGTAAGGCCATCTGCTCATGAGGGACATGATATGACCAGTGATACCCAATGACATTGTACTGCTTAGTTTGTTTCCTGTTGGGGGAGTTTTTGGGTCAGAAGTAACATTTTATGCCTATGGTGGCAGTGATCAGGGCATCTGTGGATAGTTTTATAGGTAGAAAGGAAGCAGGGAAGGCAAGTCTTTTTTTTTTTTTTTTTAATGTTTTATGTATTTCTAAGAGAGAGAAAGAGAGCGTGAGCAGGGGAGGATCAGAGAGAGGGAGTCACAGACTGAAACAGGCTCCAGGCTCCGAGCTGGCAGCCAGCACAGAGCCCGACGCGGGGCTCAAACCCACAAACCGCGAGACCATGACCTAAGCAAAAGACGGACGCTTAACCGACTAAGCCACCCAGGCGCCCTGGCAACTCTTTAGTTAGATTGTATGTCCAAGTAATAGCAAGTGCCTGGCTATCCATTTAATGAGAAGGGGCCTAAATCCTGGCAGCTTGCTATTAGGGCTTGTGGGTTGGTGGTCTTTCCAGATTGTGGTGTCATTTTAAGGGCTGTCTCTGCTGTTGGCATAGTGGACACTCAGTAGGCAGTAGCTAGGAATCTTTTTGATGGGAGTCTGTGTTGTGAAGCAGTATCAGTCTCTCTCTCTGTCACCATAGACACCTTGCTGGAGTCCCTTGAGCAGCACTGAGGTGTGTGGGGAATGAGCGGTCCAACGCCTTTAGTCCCTTTGGCTCCCTGGTAACTGAGTGTCTGCTCTGCATCGCATGGGGCACTCCGTTCTCCTTTCCTAGACCACTTACCAAGCCTCCACGAATCTTCTCCTTTCTCTGTCCTCAACCACATGGGTCTGAGAATCAATATAGAGATTCTGTAAGCGGCTGATCATCTCCATTCCCTCAGGACACCCAGGAACTGGGGAAGTAGCATACATTTTGGGTTTACGGTCCATGAAGCCTGCTGTCAAGAGATGGGCTCAGAAGTCCTTTATCTCTTGACCCGGTGGGCCCCACTCTCTGCTCTCATCAGTGGCCTTCAGTCCAGCAGCATTTGCTCAGAGTCAGGTTTGTTAATCCTCAGGCTGCCGGGCCCCTCTTCTCAGTGTACAGTCCCTCTAGTAAAGTCCTCGGGTCCTTGGTGGGAAGACAAGGAGGGGGTGTTAGGTGCAAACAAGATGTTAGTTAGCACTTACCGTTAGCTTTCTTGTTCCTGTGTCCCTGGGGCAGGCCGGGATCCTAGGCCAGGAGGTGGTCCTGGGGACAGTCACAAAGCCTGAGGACTGTCATCTCCTTTCAAGGAAAGACATCAGCTCTTCAAAACTGGGTAGGAAGCGCTTCAGCAGACAGGCTCCCGCCAGTGCTGAAGGTTCAGTGGCACCTAACATCTAAATACTCAGGTTATTTGACTCCTCCCAGTTTGACTCCTCCCAGTGTCGCTGGCCCAGTTCCAGGCCTTCACTGTTCTCAGACGCTTTCCTAAATCCCGCGTGAGAGGTGGCGGGGCTGTGTGTGTCGTCCTTCTGTGCACCGGGTCCCACTCTGCCGCTGTCTGGGGGCTCTAGCAGCCTGGGCCCTGAGCAGTCACACCCTCCAGGCTACTGCTCGCTCATAAGGTCACTTCTAGAGTCTGTCACTTTCTTTTCAAAATTCTTCAATACAGCAAACAACCTGTTATCCCCCCCCCCCCCCCCCCCCCCCCCCCCCCCCCCCCCCCCCCCCCCCCCCCCCCCCCCCCCCCCCCCCCCCAGCTCATCCTGCTGCCTGCCGGCCTCTGCCACACACACAGGGCCATGGGTTATGCCTTCTGGGCACTTCGCCTTCCACAAGTGGTGATTTCTCTGTAGCCGGGACCTTGCTGCTGCCCCCTGCTGCCCTGCAGTCTGTCTCTTTGGCCTGAACTCTGGAGCATCGGCATCTGTTGACCCTCTCAGCCTGCAGAAATTCTCAGTTCATGCATAATGTGTGCTTCTAAAGAGATTTCCATTATTTAGCACTAAAATCTTGAAGCTCTTCAAAGTGGTCACTGTCTAAATTCTAATGAGACCATCACTCATTTTATTCTTGTATCTTCTACGTGGATGAAACGACGGACATAGCGGCCCCTGTGCGCTGTGGGCGTGGGGCCTCCAGTTTGTCCCGGACATGCCTGCTGTTTTGCCCTTTACCATCTGCATTATAGAATAATAGATAATTAACACTGTGTTCATTTTATGAGGGTTTATTAGGTACTGAGCATAATTCTGCAGCCTTTTTGTGTCCTTTTTTATTGTAACTCCATTATGTTGCTAATAACTCCTCATTACTATTCTAATAGCTCCTTTCTTACCACAACAATCCTAGGAGCCCTTGATACTATGCTGTTATTCCTCATTTAAAATCATCACTTCAGCACAGTAAAGTAACCTGCCCAAAGTTATACAGTAAGTGTTGGATTCGGGATTCGAATGCAGGACTCGAAATGAAGTCTGTGTTCTTCCCCAAACACCATGTGGCCCGTCCTTGTGAACCCGGGAAGAAGCTGGTAAAGCTCCTCGCCCTGTGGAGCTGTGTGATGGCGGGTTAGGACGAGAGAGCTTTGCTGTCCAGCTCACGTCTGGGGCGGCAATGGCACTGCTTCACTGTGAGCCACAGTTAGCGCCTCTCATTAGCATCATTAGTTTGATGCCATTGTAGCATAGGTAAGAAATGATTATTTCTGTTTATACTTCCAAAAATGAACTGTGGAACATACAATTCAGTTTTTCAAACTTTAGGCGTGAAAGGCAGAGCATCTGATGAGGTGATGGCGAGGGTACTGGTTAGAACGAATACCCTACCCGCTGTGCTGCGGCTGCCATGGCTGAGGTTGGGGCGTCTCTGACTCAGAACCCCGTGCCCTTCTCATGCTACATATGTAGATCTCGCCTTCCTTTGTAAGAAATCAAATTAGTTAAGTAACAGAAGTTGAAGTCTTCAGTGTGAGGTCAAGGGTGTTTGTGCCTCTTTGACCTGTTAGCTTGTGGGGGAATTAAAAGGTGTTGTTGCCAGGAGTTCTGGAGTTCTCTTTTGTAGGGGGCTGGTATTTTGGAGGTGCTGGCACGGTTCCCCGCATTTTGGAATCACTCTAGATGCGGGTACCTACTCATCTTAATCTGTCTGATTTGAGTGTTGGAGACAAAGACTTTTGAAACACCCAGATTCTGTCATTTGCCACTGTAATGAAGACTGCTTAGGAGGCCGTGGGCGAACGTCACCTGTCCCTCACGGGTCTGGGTCTTTTTTCTTCCTATTTTTTCTCTCTGAATTTCATTATGTAAACAAACAAACAAGGTTTTTTTTTTAATATTTATCATGATTATGTAAAATCACGTAATGAAATCTTTCATTTATTTTTTTTTTTCATTTTTATCCTCAGATATAGTGCCTGGCATGTAGAATTGGTTTTTCGAATGAATATGTGAATGAACAAATGAACATAGAAATGAGTACATAATGTTTTCATTCAAAACTAGTTGTTGAGTGCCTGCTGTATACCAAGTACTTTTCTAGACCAGGGGGATGAGCACCAAAGACAGTCATGGTGTTGGCTCCACTGTGATCACCGCCCATGAGGGAAATTAGAAAACAGTCAAGTTGGGGCGCCTGGGTGGCTTAGTTGGTTAAGCATCCAACTTTCGCTTAGGTCATGATCTCGCGGTTCGTGGGTTCGAGCCCCGCGTCGGGCTCTGTGCTGACTGCCAGCTCAGAGCCTGGAGCCTACTTCAGTCTGTGACTCCCTCTCTCTCTGACCCTCCCCTGCTCAAGCTGTCTCTCTCTCTCTCTCCTAGAAATAAATAAAACATTAAAAAAAAATTAAAAAAAAAAAAGAAAACAGTCAAGTAGAGGATAGGTTATTTCAGATATTTCGATGGTGGTCGTGCTTTGTGGCCGTGGCACAGGCCCCCAGCTTAACCAGCATAGAGGGGGCATAGGAGACTGGCCAGTCCGGCTGGGGGTCTGAGGGTACCTGGAGGGCATCAAGCTCGTAGGGGGGCGGGGGCAGGAGAAGACAGGGTAGCCCGAGCACGCAGCAGAGGTGTCCTAGGCAGAGGCAGGAGTAGGAAGCCTTCAGCGTTTTCATAAAAGGCGGGAAGAGCGGGATCCGATTCGCATTGTAAACCTCCATCCTTGGGCCAGCGCTGCTGCTGTTAAGGGAACCTTCTGTGACAGCCTCAGCCAGATGAGCTCAGCATAGTGTTTCTTTTCCTTTTCTTAGCAAGACACACTTGTAAACATGGTTTTCCTTTCTTCAGGAAGAAGAGTTGAGGAAAAGTGGAGAAGCAAAGTACTTCCACCTCAACGATGACCTGCACGTGCTCATCGAAGTGTTCGCTCCACCAGCAGAAGCATATGCCCGGATGGGACACGCACTGGAAGAAATCAAAAAGTTCCTCATTCCTGTTAGTATGGTTCACCTTGATAGTTCATTTGTACTTTGAAGTCCTTTCTTTTATTTCCATCCTTGAGAACTCTTAACCAGTAACAGTTGTTTGCATAGCACTTTGTTAAAAGTGGTCCTGTGAATTAGTTGGCATTTTCTTTCTTTATACATTAGGCGAGGGAGTTTTAAAGAGATGAGGTAGCACTGGGGACGCTACGCGGCCAGGAAGGGTGAAGAGTGTCCTTACCCGTCTGGGGGCTCCCACATCCTGAGCTGCTTCGCGACACTAAAATCACCTGCAGACCCGTCGTTCTCCCACACGGACGCCTTCGTGCCTTCCGCGCACCAAGCACTGTGTGTGGTGTTGGGCCAGCAGGCATCAGTAAAAGCCGTCCCCACCCTCGAGGGACACGTGGCATAGGAGAGGAGGGAAACGTGCGCCGAGGGTTTCAGTACAGCAAGGTACACGTAAGGACGGACCTGAGCGTCAGGAGCACCGAGAAGAAGGGCGCTGGAGCAGGTAGCTGGCTTCTGCCTGGTGTCCTGGCTTTGTTGCTGTAACAATTGCTTGTCTGTTTTTAACCCTCTCCAGACACTTTAACATCACTAAGAATGGGATTATTTAAAGAGAGTGTATCCCTACTTCCATTATGAAAGTTAATCTCGGTCTTCTGTATAATTTGCATGTTCTAGGTGAAAAAACTAAAACATTGAACACTTTGCCTCTTTAGACAGTTTATTTAGAGAAGCTGTCACATCTGCCAAACGGCTGTGTGCGGTAAGACTGTCTTCAGCAGCCCCAGGTTGGTCTAGTAGATTGATTACGTGCTGTAGCATATGTGTCCCGACTATGTTATCTGTGAGGAAAGCCGTTGAATTTATGAGGAAAGGATGTTTTAAATCACGATTGCCTTGGTAAAGCCAAGACTTGGGATCGTATTAAGTCATTTTGCTCGGGAGCTGAAAATGGTTAAGCTTCCTTTTGCTTCCTTAAGCCGATATGATGATACATTTTACTCATTTAGTGTGAAAACAAAGATTTTGAGTGCTTTCTATGTGGTAGATACCGGGAAACTAAAAAAGACATTCTTTTCTCTGCCCCTGTGTCAGTCTGTCTAATGGGAGATATTGATAAGAATCAGATCCTCATATAAACATTGCACCTCTGCCAAGACTGACTGAGGAGAGGTTTAATGTCTTAGTGGTCATTCAGTGTGGACCAGGGGGTGCTGACCCAGCCACGCGGGCTGCCATCGGACCTCTCACCCCATCCCCTTTGCATTCCTCCACGAAGACATGATTTCTCTGTCCTGGAATCCCAACTGACCAGGAGAACTCTTTGCCTAATCCACAGTTACAAAGATTTTCTGCTGTTTTCTTCCCAATCTTTTGTAGTATTAGTATTAGTATAGTATAGCATTAGTATATAGTATGTGTCATTTAAGTCTCTGATCAGTTCTTTTAAGTTTATTTTTTTTAGAGAGAGAGAGAAAGCAAGCACATGCAGGTGGAGGAAGGGCGGGGGTGAGGAGGGGAGAATCCTCAAGCAGGCTCCATGTTGTCAGTGCAGAGCCTGATGTGGGGCTTGAGCCCGTGAACCATGAGAGCATGAACTGAGCAAAAACCTAGAGTCAGATGCTTGACCGACTGAACCACGCAGGTGCCCCAAGTCTATGACCAATTTTAAGTTTTGTGTATGTTGGGAAGGTAGAATATAGGTTTATCTTTTTCTATATAGATAGCCAGTTGCACCAGCACCATGCGATGAAAAGACCACTCTCTCCTGTTGGACTGCAACAGCACTGTTGAAAATGAATTGAACACAAATGTATGGATTTGTTTCTGGATTCTCAATTCTGTTCCTGTGTATGCCTGTCCTTATGCCAGTGACATGCCCTTAATTATCTTAGCCTTCTAGTACTTTGACTTGAAATCCAGGTTGTTGATTCTTTTTCAAAGACAAAGTTCTGTTTCAGAATTGTTTTGGTTATTTTGGCTCCTGTGCATTTCAGCATATATTTCAGAATCAGCTTATCAGTTTCTACACAAAAGCCTCCCAGGGTTTTGACAGAGGATTGAATCTGTAGCTCAATTTGGAGATTATTTCCATTTTAGCAGTATTTAGTTTTCCAGTCGGTGAATATGAAGTGTCTCCACTTAACAGATTTTTTTTTTCATTTCTTTCAGCAGCTTTTCATAGTTTTCAAGGTACCTACCAGTCGTATACTTCTTTTGTTAAATTTATTCCTGAGTATTGTACACTTTTTGAAGCTATTGTGAATGCAGTTTTTAAATTTTTATTTTCAGTGGTTCCTAGGTTATGGAAATACAGTTGATTTATACACATTGATCTTGGGTCTTGTAACTTTCCTGAACAATTAGTTCTAGTGTGTTGCTTTATTTTTATGGAATCATTTGGATATTCTACATGCAGAGCCCTGTTATCTGTAATAAAGTAAATTTTACCTCTTCTTTTCAGGTTTTATTTAGTTTTTTATTTTATTTTTCCCTTGCTACCCTGCCTCGAACATTAAGTATGATGTTAGCTATAATTTTTCATTGCTGCCCTGTATCTTGTTGAAGACATTCTCTTCTGTCCTTAGGTGTTGAGAGTTTTTATCATGAATGAGTGTTGGATTTTGCCTGCTGTTTTTCTGCCCATTGAAATGATTGCATGGTTTTTCTCTTTTGTTTTTCTTTCTTTTTTTTTTTTTTTGATTAATAATAGTGTATTGTGTTAGTTGATTTTTTTAAAAAAATATTTTGGGGCGCCTGGGTGGCTTAGTCGATTGAGCGTTCGACTTTCGCTTAGGTCATGATCTCGCGGTTCGTGGGTTCGAGCCCTGTATCGGGCTCTGTGCTGACTCCCAGCTCAGAGCCTGGAGCCTCTTTCGGAGTCTGTCACTCCCTCTCTCTCTGACTCTCCCCTGCTCACACTGTCTCTCTCTCTCTCTCTCTCCCCTAGAAATAAATTTTAAAAAAAATATTTATTTAATTTTTTAAAATTTGCATCCAAGTTAGCATATAGTGCAAAAATGATTGCATTAGTTGATTTTTCCAGATGTTATTCCAACCTTGCAGTCCTAGGTGAGATCCCACTAGGTCATATTCCATGTTGCTAGAATTGATTTACAATAGTTTGTTGAGGATACTGACACCTATCATCATGGCAGCTATTGGCTTGTGGTACATTATTTTTATAATCTTTATATTAACCCACACATTTGCCATGTCTGCTGCCCTTTTCTTTCTGTGGGTAGAGTTACCATATGATGCTACCTCTTTTCAGCTGAACAATTGCCTTTTAGTCTTTCTTGTAGCCTAGACCTGCTAACCAAAAAAAATGGTTTTGTTTTTCTGAGAATGTCCTTATTTCACCCGCCCTCTAAAAGATAGTGTGTGTAATTCCCGGTTGACAGTCTTTTCTTTCAGGTCAGAGCAGGCCAGTCTGCTGCTTTCTGGCCTTCATTGTTTTTGGTGAGAAGGGCATTCACGAGTTTGTTGTTAAAGTACGTGATCTGTTGTTCCTCTTGCTGCTGCCAAGACTTTGTCTTTCGTTTTCATTCATTTGACTGTGATTGTGTTTGCCTCTCCTCCTTGCTTGTTAAGCTCTGTGGATCCACAGGTATCCGGTTTTTCTTCCGCTGTGGGACATTTTCAGCCATTGTTTCTTTGCACTTTTCTTCTCTTTTTTCTTTCTCCCGTCAGCCCCTGGGTCCCCATTATTTGTATGTTGGTATGCTTGGTGGTGCCCCACATTTCTCTGAGGCTCCTTTCCCTTTGTCCTTTCTTCTCTGTGTTCCTAACTGGATCATTTTAATTGGCTTATATCTTCCAAGTTCGCTGACACATTCTTTTGTCATCTCAACTCTGTTGTTGAGCTCTGTTGGTTAATTTTTCGTTATCATTGTTGTTGTACTTTCCTTTTTTCTTTTTTTCTAAATCTTTTTTTTTTTTTTTTCTTGGTCAGTCCAACACCCGGGCCCTCTCCAAGACAGTTTCTTCCTACTGCTTGACTGCCTGTTCATCTGTCCTTCCTTCCTTCCTGTTTTCCTTCCTTCCTGCCTTTGGGTCACATTTTTGTGTTTCTTTGCATGTCTCCCAGCTTTTTGTTGAAAACTCTACATTTCAGGTAGTATAGTACATTTACATTCTGACTCGTTTTATTATCCAAGCTTTGTTGTTGTTTTAACGTTTATTCATTTTTGAGAGATAGAGAAACAGAGTGTGAGCAGGGGAGGGGCAGAGGGGGAGGGAGGGAGACTCAGAATCTGAAGCAGGCTCCAGGCTCTGAGCTGTCAGCATAGAACCCGACGCGGGGCTCAAACTCACAAACTGTGAGATCATGACCTGAGCCGAAGTCGGAAGCTTCACCAACTGAGCCACCCAGGCACCCCAAGCTTTGTTGTTATAAGTTATTATTTGTTTGCTTGCTGTTTCTTTAGGAATTTAGTTGGACTAAATCTGTAGACTGTCTACTTCATGGTTTACAGCTTTGTTAATTTTTTTTACTTCTCATTTTATTTTTAAGCCTAACCCGCTGGGCGCGTTCTCTGTGTCCACACCTCTCAGGCATCACCAGTGATTAGTCAGAGGCTGTGCTCACACACCCACTGATTAATTGTGGGGGTGTACCCACAGGCTAGTCCCTTGTCACATCTTCCCTGGCCTTTACTTTACCTGTGACCTATGTGTTAATCCCTGCGTCTCCCTTGCAGGGGCACACACTTGCTGTCAGGGAAGGATGTGTGGAGAGTGTAAGCTCTCTCCATTCTTTGCTGCACATGGGCATAACCTTCTGTTCCGTGGAGCTCTGTAGGGAGCGTACCCAGGCTCCACTGCCACGTTCCTGGCTACTGTACCAGGCCGTCGCTTGCCCTGCCCAGGACCTGAGGATTAGGCTTGCTGATTCACGGGGCTTCTATTCATTTCTACCAAAATTGCTACTGATACTGATGGTGCTGCTGGGCATGGGGGTTTCCATACCTTCTTCCAAATTACCTGAACTTCCCCTGCAGCAAACTGGTGGTTTTCATGTTTTCCCCAGCGTGGAACTGCCACATCGTCTAGGCTGGGGGGTGGGGTAACATCCCCACAAAGAGTGCCACAGACTCCAACTTTCCTGCCTGATGTGAATTAATTTATTGTATTTACCACTTAGTAGATAACTTCAGTCTTTCCCCATAGTTCTGAAATGGTTGTTTTTAATGGTATGGTCAGCTTTTTTTTGTTGCTTTTTATGGAGTGGCTTTGCCAAGCTCCTCATTTGGCTCTGCTAAAAGTCCATCTTCTCTCATTACATTTATTTTTTTAAGTCATATTATTTTGGACCTCTGATCATATGCGCATGTGTAGCATTTCCCTCCGTGCTTTTAAATGTCTGCATAATATCTCATCATATGCATGTTCTAAAATTTATTTAATGAGTTCTCAAATAATGAACATTTATGCTCTTTCTTGTACAGTCAGATACAAACATTGGTCCTAGGATTAATCTTTGACATAATCGTTGGCATATTTGGGCAAATATATCTGAAGAGAACATTCCTGACAGAGAATCCATTAAGTTACAGTAAATTATTTTTAATGATGACATTTAAAAACTTTGTTCCCGTTCACTAGGCTAACACGTTTAAGCATGTTCTAAGCTTACTGGACAGAAAAATCCCATTTATACCTATATAATTAGAATTCTAATCACTTTTCCACTCTTCACAATTGATGGCCATGTTTGAATTAATGTTATAATAGTGTCACTTTACTGATAGGGAGTTAAAATGATAATTTACTGATTAGTTTAAAATGTAGGATTATTTAGTCTGTAAGCAGGCAGATGTGACTTGGTTTCCCTCCTGATTTAAAATCATTTTTTTAAGGGTGCCTGTGTGGCTCAGTCGGTTAAGCGTCCGACTTTGGCTCAGGTCATGATCTCATAGCTCATGGGTTTGAGCCCCGTGTCGGGCTCTGTACCAACAGCTCAGAGCCTGGAGCCTGCTTCAGATTCTGTTTCTCCCTCTCTCTCTGACCCTCTCTGCCCACACTGTCTCTCTCTCTCTCTCTCTCTCTCAGAAATAAATAAACATTAAGAAAATTAAAATCATTTTTTTAATCATTAAAGACGGAGAAAATTACAACTACATGGACTTTGTCAGTAGTTCTGTCTGACAGAAGCAGTCTCCTAAAGTATTAATAAGTTGTCTAAAATCACAAAGCTGGTGAGTCCAGTTGGTGAGATTCAGGCTTAACGCAGATGTGTTGACTCAGACTCCATAATTTGTCTTCTTTCAAATGGAGTTTTACAAAGATTATGTTTAAAATTGGGCTTTCATTCTATTTTTTGTGACACCATTATAATCACCTCACTTCACTTAGAGTAATTTTTTTCCGTTTTTAAATTTTTGGTGATATTTTTGGATGCTGTGTTCTTTCCTATGAGTCTATTTTTGACTCGCAGACAATTTTTTGTCACACCCTCCCAGCACTTTTCCACAGGGCAGATATTTAGCATTTATGTAGCACGTTTTATTTAGAATGTGCTTTACAAATAATTTATTAATATTCACACATTTTTGGTAAAATGGTAAGGAACATATTCATAGGCTTGTTTGAGAGAGGTGGAAATAGTGATAGATTCGGAT
The DNA here is from genome assembly GCF_003009895.1 of Hyaena hyaena. Lineage (NCBI taxonomy): Eukaryota > Metazoa > Chordata > Mammalia > Carnivora > Hyaenidae > Hyaena > Hyaena hyaena. The sequence goes on from NW_024080801.1 coordinate 2,589,312, forward strand.
GATACTTCTGAGGTCAGAATACCCTAAAGAAGTTACGGAAGGCATCTATACAGTACAATGTGGACTCCGAATCCTTAGCCATTCCTGCAGATCAGCAAGCTGAATTTGTCTTCCTTTTTCTTCCCTCCCTCCTCCTCTGCAAATAAGTGTTCGCTTATTATTGCTCTGGCTTCCTTTTGACTTCCTTTTTTTGGTTGGTGTTCATGCTATTTTTCTCATTCCATGATGCCGTGTCCACCCCAAGTTGCAAGTCATTCCTTGCATTCTGCTTTGGAAAAATAAGGAGATAGCATATTTTTTTCTAAGTGTACTAAGTATGTTTCATGTTTTTTTAAAATTCTAGATAATTCAGGAAACTGTTGCACCTGAATCTTTTACTCCCACTCAGAAATGCTGGTTTCTTCTGTCATAAGATCCTCCCTCGCTCAGACTGCAATCCTTCTTTTCCTCTTTTCCACCCTCACAGCTGGACACCCCAGCTGCCTGCACTGTGGCTGTGACTGACTCCCACTCAGTCTTCATCCCTCCACCGCCGCCCAGGCGGATTCCAGCTCCACCCTTCCCCAGAAGTACTATTTCTGAAGTCCGCATCGCCTTTATTGTTAGAGTCCCACGGAAGTAGGACTTGGCTGCTTGTCAGAATGTGAACGCAGCACTGAATCCTGGGGCTTTCATACAGGGTTCCTTCCGCTTCCTTCTCAAATTCCTGCCACCCCTGTTCAGTCTCCCCTGTGCAGGGTTCCTTCTGTTAGTTTATGTTGATGCCCAGAGCCCTTCTCCTGCTCCAGGAACGTGCCCCAAGCAATCCTGCCCATGGCTGACATTTGTACACAGATGAATACTTGTGCTGGAGGTCCCCATTACCACCTTCAAGCACAATAATTCTCCAGAGGGACTCATTGGTCTCAGAAAATCTGTTATATGCTGTCAGTACGGGTTATTTCAACCGAAGGATACAGATCAAAATCAGGAAAGAGAAGAGGAGCACAGGGCAAAGACTAAGAAGGGTTTGGCCCAGGTTTCCAGGTGTCCCTTTGCAGTGTGGTGACGCAAGGACACGTTCAGTTTTCCCAGCAGTGTTGTGTGACAACACATGTGAAGTGCTGCTCTCCCACGAGGCTGAGCCACAGTGTGCAGGAGATCAGTCACGTCCGCCTGCAGGGCCTGGGCACCTGACCTCAGCCACTCGCCGCCCCCGCCTTCCTGAGCCAAGACAAAGGGTCCCCACTAACCGCACTGCCAGGGCAGGCTCATCTGGCCAAACTGGTACAGCACGGCACCAAGCCTCAGGCATACGGAAGCTCTGTTAGCCGGCAGTCCCTCAGGGGGCACAGGGGTGACCGGCCGGGGGCTTGCCAAGAGCCAGTCTTGATGACAGGCCCTTCTCTGTGCTGTGGACAGAGGGCCTTCCTTGTCCACTTCTCTCTCCACATTTTTAACTTTCACATCTCTGGTTTTTATGTCTGATTGCTACGTAGGCCATTGCAGACTCCGCACGTACAGAACTGATGAGCACGTGTTTCACTGTTCCTTGCCCTTCTTATTTTCCAGATGCCCGTGGACATTCTTGATTCGCCTGTACACCCCCTCATCTAGCTGTTACCATTTCTAATCAAGCTAACCGTTCTAAACAACACCAGATCTACCTCTCCTCACTCTTTCTGACACTTCCCTTCTCCAGGTTGTCTATACCACAGGCTGGAATTACGAGCTTCCATCTGGAATTTCTGCCTCTAGTGTGTGTTTTTTTTTCCCCCATGTAATATCTTTATAGAGGTATAAATCACGTAGCATAAAATTCACAACTATAAAGTAAACAATTCAGTAGCTTTTAGTATATGCACAGAGTTCTGCCACTGTGACTGTAACCTAAGACCATTTTTATTGCTTACCCCCCAAGCCAACCTCGTAATGAGCAACAGTGACTCCCCATTCTACCCCCTCCCTGGGTGTCCACTAATTTACCTTTTTTGCTTTCTATACAGCCTTTATGGAGCTATAATTCACATATACAATTCACCCATTTAAGGTATATAGTACACTGGATTATAGTGCATCCGCAGTTACACAGCCATCACCACCATCTGTTTTAGATTTTCATCACCCCCCAGAGCAGCCTCCTCCCTGTGAGCAAGCGTGCCCCACTCCTGTCCCCTGGCCTTCCTCATTTTGTCTCATGTCACCACTAACCCATCCCTGTGGGTTTGCCTGTTTGTGACCTTGTGTGTACAGTGGCATACAGCATGTATGGTCTTTTGTCCTGCCTTCTTTCACTTTTCACCTGCCTTCTGTCCTCTCACTTTGAATTGGGGACATAATCAGTCCTCCAACTTAGTTATTCTTTCTTAAAATTGTTTTGGGTATACTAGGTCCCTTGGATTTTCAAATACATTTTAGCAAAGAAACCATCTGGGATCTTTGATAGGGCTTTCCTTGATTCTGTAGGTCAGTTTGGGAGGTGGAAGAGCAGACTAGGGATATTGTCATCATAATAATATTAGGTCCTTCTATCCATGAATATTGGATATCTTCCCACTTATTTGGTTTTTAAAAATTTTTCCCAACAGTATTTTGTAGTTTTCCGTATATAAATGTTGCTTTTATTTTGTTAATTTATTCCCGAGTATGCTGTTCTTTATGATGCTATTCTAAATGGAATTATTTTCTTAATTTTACTTTTGTATTGCTCATTGTTAGTGGAAAGAAATAAAATTGATTTGTATATTGATCTTATATCCTGCAGCCTTGTGAAGCACAGTTATTCACTCTAAGAATGCTTTTGTAGATTCTTTGTGATTTTCTGTATATAGGATTATGCCATCTATGAATAAAGATTGTTTTAGTTCTTCCCTTTCAATCTGAGCACACTCGTTTATTTCCCTTACATAATTGTCCCAACTCGAACCTCAAGTACAATGTTAGATACAAGTGGTGACAGTAGACATCCTTGTCTTGGTCCTGTTTTTAGGACCATGATTCTTTTAGGGTTTTTTTTATTATTAAACATGATGTTAACTGTGGGTTTTTATAGTTTGCTTAGTGTTTTATCTTTAAAATGTATTGGATTCTTCTCTCGAATTTTTTTTCTCTGCATTAAAATGATTGTGTTTTTTGTTCTTCATTCTATTATTATGGTATTACGTTAGTCGATTTTTAGATATTAAACCAACCTAGCAATGCTAGTATGTTTTACTTCGTTCTTGTATATAGTCCTCCCTTTTATTTTGTTTATGCTGCTGGATTGGCTTCTTCAGTTTTTGAGAGCCTCTGCATCCACATTCATCAGGATATTCACCCCTGGATTTCTTTTTCTGTAATGTCTTTGTGTTGGTACCCAGACAATACTGGCTTTATAGAAAGAGCAAAGGACTGCTCCCTCCTCTTTAATTTTTCTGGAAGTTTTTAAACGACTAGTATTAATTGTTTGTGAAATTCACCATTGAAGTCTTGTGGGACTAGGGTTTTCTTTGTGGGACATTTTTTTAGTACTAATTTAGTCTCTTTGCTTATCTCTTCAAATTTTCTGTTTCTTCTTGAGGCAGTTTTGGTAGTTTGTGTTTTTTTAGCAATTCATCCATGTCATTGTGACCTGATTTGTTGGCATACGGTTGTCCATAATATTTCTAAAGCATAAGCCTAAATAATACACTCTTCTCCTTAAAACTCTTAAATGCTTTTTAGTACCCTTAATTCTAAACCTTTAAAATTATATAACTTTAAAGTTTTATATGTATATATATATATACATATATATATATAAAGTTTTATATATATAAAGTGATTGTATATATATAAAACTTTTAAATATTTAAAATGACTTGAGGCTCTGTTGAATTTGGTTTCTGCTGTCCATTCCACGTCGAGACCAGCCCCCTACACACACACCGCAAGTTGTTTTTATAATTCAGCCACATAGCAGCTCTTCCAGTTCCCTACACACCAATTCTTTGGGTCTTAAAATATGCTTTTTCTTCCATCTAGAGTACTTTACAGCCCGTCTTCTGGTGATTAGTTCACACTCATCTTTAGATGACATTTCTTATAGAGAACCTACTCTTACTACCCACAGCTAAGTTAGATGACTTTCCATTTGATCATTTATACCTGAACTTCCCTTATACTGTGAGACAGATCACGCTTTTATTTATTTACTACATGTCTTTCTTGATGCCTATTGAGTGGAGCTGGGATGTTAAAGAAAGAAGGAATCAGGGGTCACTCCCAGGGTTTCTCAGATGAATATTTAGACAATAATGTAAGATAACGAAGAGCAAGCTTCCAAGAATAAGATGTATTCAGTTTTGAATCTTATATTTCTAGTATAATATCCAAATGGTACTGTACAAAAAAAAATGTATACATGTGGTTCTGAATTGTAGTTAAGCTATCATGTTGTATGCGTGCCTTCCTCCTGTGTTAGAGTGTAAGCTCGCTGGCTCAGGGACCCTGGCTTGCTCCTCTGGTTTTGTCAGTTTGTACTTCACAGAAGCTCAGTAACTATGAGGTGAACTGAGTTCTAAATAACAGTGCCACGTGTCTGTATATAGTATTTTAATTTTATTATAAATATCTCATTTGGAAAGTATGCCCTGCACAAGGAGTAATGGCTGATGGTAGAAAATTTTAGCTTGGGGAAAAATGCTAGGTTGTTGTTGCTGTTTTTTCCTTTTTTACAATTGATTGATGCGTTTTCATTTCAACAAACACAAATCTTACGGATTCAGCTATTTTCCTTGCCTTTTTTTTTCCTATTAAATATTGTTTTTTTCCTAGTCCTAAGCACTTCTGTATTTTTCATATGAGGCGAATAATACTGTCTTCTGTCTTCTGTGTAGGACTATAATGATGAAATCAGGCAAGCGCAGCTCCAGGAATTGACGTACTTGAATGGTGGTTCCGAAAACACAGATGTCCCAGTTGTTCGAGGAAAACCCACCTTGCGTACAAGAGGTGTACCCGCCCCAGCAATTACCAGGTGGGTACAGTTAACTGACTTACTTTTTTGTTGTTACAATAGGGTACCATGGCAACTGTTTTAATATATTTTTTTTTTTAATTCATAGTCAGACAGCTCTATCAGTGTATCAGTTCTGAGCCGTTAAGGATGTATTCAGACAGGGATACCTGGGTGGCTCAGTCAGTTGGGCATCTGACTTTGGCTCAAGTCGTGATCTCGTGGTCAGTGACTCTGAGCCTTGCATCCGGCTCTGTGCTGACAGCTCAGAGCCTGGAGCTGCTTCGGATTCTGTGTTTCCCTCTCTCTGCCCCTCTTCTACTCATGCTGCCTCTCTCTTCTCTCTCTCTTTCTCTCTGTCTCTGTCTGTCTCTCTCTCTCTCTCTCTGCCTCTCTCTCTCTCTCTGCCTCTCTCTCTGCCTGTCTCCCAAAAATGAATAAATGTTAAAAAAGGGATGTATTCAGACATTATGATGTCATATTAAGGGGATTCCCTTTGTTTGGACTGAGATATTCCTGAGTTTAAATATAACCTGCACTACTTACTGGCTGATGTCTGTAGACAGGTTTATTTATCCCTCTAATATTGATTTTTTTTATAAATGTTTTATTTATTTCTAAGAGAGAGAGAGAGAGAGACAGCGTGAGCAGGGGAGGGTCAGAGAGAGAGGGAGTCACAGACTGAAACAGGCTCCAGGCTCCGAGCTGGCAGTCATCACAGAGCCCGACGCGGGGCTCCGACTCACGAACTGCGAGATGATGACCTAAGCGAAAGTCGGACGCTTAACCGACTAAGCCACCCAGGCGCCCCTCTAATATTGATTTTTTAATTTTTTAAAGTGAAGCTTATTTTAAAGTAATAGCATTGATATGCAAATTGAGCTAGTGGAAGCGAGTGCTTTCTGCACCGAATAGAGGCTTAGGCTGGTTTCCTGCCACATCTCCAGTGTGGAGCATGGTGTCAGGCACCAAGCGAGTGTGCACGAGCTTGTCACTTTATTCACCGTGAAAGCCCTGTGGTGTCTGAAAACTCCACAGTTGGTGCAGGCCCACAGAATTTTTTTTTTTTTTCCTGTCTCTGGATTGATGAGTTTTGAATATGAAAAATGCCTAATGATTTCACAAAACAATTTAAGCATTACTGTATATTGAGAAATGGCTATCTCAGATTTATTTGAGAGTTATTTTTCATTTTTTAATCTTTGCTCCCAAAAGAACTCAGTAGAAACAAGTGATGCAGTTTTTCACTGGTGACTATATATATTTTTTGAGATAGAATTGTGTGTGAAATCATTTAAAATAGCATTCTTTTCTGTCTGTAAGTTCATGTGGGGTAATAAAAAGTCAGTTTTCTTACTGAGTGCTATTGATCAGTGCATGGTCAGAGAGAGCAGTTACAAAGAGGCTAAGTTATTGCAGTGTAAAATAAGCAGATTTGTTCATGGCACCCACTGGGTTTTCTCTCTAACAAAAGGCTAATAATAATGGGATTGCTGTTGATGGTTTAATGAAATAGTTTATGTGAATGTTCAGTGAGTGGTAAATCCCTTGTGCTCATTTCTTCTATCATTAAATTTACTTCATATCATAGGAAATTACAGTTGACCCTTGACCAGTGTGAAGGATAGGGGCACTTGCATCCCTTGCATAGTCAAAACTCCATGTATAACTTTTGATTTCCCTTAAAACTTAAAGACTAATAGCCTACTGTTGACTGAGAAGCAGTAACGACCGCACAGTTGATTAACACGTATTTTGTATATGTATTAATACTGTAGTCTGACAATAAAATTAGCTAGATAAAGCAAATGTTGTTAAGAAGCTCATGGCGAGGAGAAACCCAGGTCATGTAAAAGTATTATTTCTTGGAAAAAAAAAAAAAAAAGGTATTATTTCTTGAAAAAATCCACATATAAATGGATCCACCCAGTTCGAACCCTTGTTCAAGGGTCTCAGTTCTTACTTGCTGTACTAGCTCCTGGGGCAGCTGTGATGAATTTCCACAATGTGGTGGCTTTAAACAAGAGACATTGATCATAGTTGTGGGGGCAGATGTCCCAAATCAGTACTGCCAGGCGTCCGTGTCCCCCGGGTGGAAGAGAATCCTCTCCTTGTCCCTTCCAGTCTGTCGTGCCTGCTGATCTTCCTTCACTCAAGGCTGTGTCACTCTGGCGTCTCCCTCCGCCTGCGTGTTGACCTCTGTCACATCTGTCCTTGATCTCCACTGGCTTCCCTCTTCCCAGTGATGGTGTTTAGGACCTGTCTGGACAACCAGGGCACTCTTCCCATCTAAGATTCGTACCTGATCGTCAGCTCTGCAAAGGCCCTTTTCCTAAAGAAGGCAACAACAGTCACAGAACGAACGTCCTGGGCAGAGAGCGTAGAGAAGAGAGCACGCCCAGTGCCGCTGTTGAGGATGCGTCTTAGGGGTGCTGTGTTCCTTAAGCCACATGTACTGTTTTTACAGAAGATAATTTCTAATATAGTTGTCACGTGTTGAGTTCAGCTGAAAGTGTTAGGACCAGATGAGGGCAGACGCTCTCCGTTCTGTAGAGTCCAGTGTCTGGGGACACCACGGTCCGCCCAGAAGAGAATGTGTTCCTCTTGATGACGGCAAATACACTGATTGCATTCAAAGCCTCTCCACTGACTTGACAGGTCGTGTTCTCTGACACCCCGGTGTTAGTGTGCAGCGGGGTAGCGGCTGTTGGGTGCTAGGCTCCGGGCAGAGCTTTCTCGCCTCCATTTGGTTTGTGGGCTTCCATGGTGCCAGCTCTTTCAAAGACTCTGCTTTTAACAGTGTAAGATTCACATTCCTAGAAGAAGTACTCAAAGCCTTTCTGTACTTTTTCTTCAGACCTCGCTCCAGAGAGTCTTTATTGAGTAAGCCGCCCTGTTCCCTGTGTGTCCAGCCCTAGTCTGGAAACTGCCTGCTCCACACAGTTGGAGCTCACTCCCTTCATACCTTCGTCCGCATTGCTCACTGCTCCTCCGCGCACAGCGCTCTGTCCTCTCTCGGCCCCTCACCTGTTTGCATCCTACTTATCTTTGCGTCTCAGACCTAAACACATTTTAACAAACACATTGCGTCTACTATTGAGGACTTTTCTAAGCACTTTATAGATAATAACTAGGTCAAGCCTCATAACAGCCGTGTGAGGTGGGCACTATTGTGTTAACTCCCCATTTTACAAACGAGGACAGCGATCACTTGCCCCAGGCCAGGCAGACAGTGACCTGGAGAGCCTGACTGGGTGCCGGCAGCCTGGCTGCAAGTCCATGCATCTCCCCTTTTGATCCTCCCCTTGCATTTTCATCTGTAATCCGTTTCTTCCATCCATTCTCCCGCTGCACTTCTTCCATAGAACTTTGATTCTGTCACTTACACTGTATTCATACTGCAGCACATGATGGCACCTTTTGTTTTTATAGGGTTACTTTTATTTATTTTATTTTTAATGTTTGTTTATTTTTGAGAGAGAGAGAGAGAGACAGGGTGTGTATGGGAGAGGGACAGAGAGCGAGAGAGAGACACACACACAGAATCTGAAGCAGGCTCCAGGCTCTGAGCTGTCAGCATAGAACCTGACATGGGGCTCGAACTCGGGATGGTGAGGTCTTGACCTGAGCCAAAGTCGGCTGCTAACAGACCGAGCCACTCAGGTGCTCCCATGATGGCACTTTTAATACAAGCTATGATGAAAGTACTTTTTTTTTTTACTACTTTTTCTCATTAAATCACATATCATAACTTGTGCATCTCACATAATAAAAATAAATGGATGTGGAAACTAGAATGGAAAATTATAACCACCGCAAGGGTAAGGTCAGTACACAAGAGTGTGGGTACAGTCGTGGAGATGGTCTTCGAATTGTGCTTTGAGCTTCCTTACTGTAGCCAAAGCTGAGGAAGACGTGGTTATGGAATACGCTGTGTCTAAATATCTAAAAAAGTAATAAAAGACAAACACACTCATTAAAGCCCAGTGCTTCCCGGTCCTGAAACTTGTGAGAAATGTCTCCAGTGCCCAGTCCTCAGTAGATCTTGGCCATAGCCAGCCCTTCCATAATGCCATTTTGCTTCTACCTCTAAAATAAGTCTGATTTCATTAATCACCTCTCCCACCTCCCTCATCTCGCCACACAGCTCTTCCAGTTTCCATTACAGTCTTAGTGACGGGCTAAAATCAAAGTAGATTTTGGTTTCTCCCTGCCTCAGTTTCTTCGGCGGCTCTCTTCGCTGTTACAAGAACACCCAAATTTTCTGCCGTGCTCGGTGACAGGCGCACCGTCGTCGGGCACTCTCCCCACCCTTTCTGACCTTGTGGTTTTCCGTGCTGTGGCCAGGCTGCCCTCCTTCCTACCTGGCAAACTGGCCAAGCTTATTTCCCTCCCAGGCCCTTGGCATTCACTACTCCGGCTCACACCCCCTCCCCGGGGCACCCGATGGTAGGCAGACACGGGCACCGTGTCCAAGAGGCCTTGCTGGTCGCCTTGTTCAGAGTCTCCATCCCCCAGTCCCAGAGCTGGTCTGCAGCATCCAGTCTGGGTTCCTTAGCTTTTTCCAGACTGAACTCTACCCTTCTTACCTGCTCACTTTTTCATTGCTTACTCCTCATTGTGATGTAAACCTGTAAGGGTTCTTAGTGTCCTCAACCTGGCCCAAAGTAGTCACTCGGTAAGTAACTGTTAGGTGAGTCCAGGACAAAAGCAGGCCCTTTAGGCTCCTTCTGGTCAAGTGTTGATCATTCAGAGTATTTTGTGTTAATGTAATTCGCTGTCACCTGACCCAGTGCACGAGGGGATTAGCATTGCAGGGGTGGTCACATGGTTCTCCCCAGGTTGAGAGCTTCTTTCAGAGCAGAAGCAGTTATTATGGAGTCTTCAGGAATGTTCCCCACTGTTAGCACTTCGGGATGCTTTTCTGCCGAAAGATGTAAATGCTCTAAAATTAAATCCTGCAGTGGGAAGTGATCAGTGTTTTAATAAAACCTTTCATTTCAGTCTTAAATGAGAGAACTAAACTTACACCTATTTTAACTTAGGAGGTCAGGAAGATTCTTTGCTTCCAGGCCATCCTGCTCAGGGCCTCCAGAAACCTGCCATAGACGCCCCCTCCCTAGCTCTTTGCACAGACCCCAGCACAGAAAGAAGCCGTGGGTGGAGTTGGGGCCGCTCCGGGCAGCATGCATTTGGGCCCGTCTTCTCCGTGCTGGCCGCTGGCGGGCTGGGCTAGGCAGTCTTGAACCCGCGGGGATGCTCCCTTTCATCCCTTCCTCACTGCAGCTGGCTCATTCTGTGCTGCCTGTGCTCTGACCTTTAGTCTGGCCACGTGGCCCTTCCCCCAAGTAGCAGGCAGTCTTCTCCCCCTGCATTCGACACCAGAAACAGCAGGAAGAAGACTGGACCCGGCAGATGAAGACTGCCTTTCTGACTAGCGAACTTATTTGTCAGTAGTGGGTGCTGGACATGGCGGCCTTGACCTGGTGCGCAGCTGACACAGTCATTGCTGCCTTTTGTAAGCTCTCATTCAGCTGGGCGAATTTTCATCTCTGGTTTCTGTACGTTTCACCTGCCCCTTTCCCTCTTCTCTTTCGTGGACCGACGTTCCACATTAAATCTTACGATTGCACTTCTCAAACTGTATGGCCGAGGTGCTGGGGGCTGCAGCCGACCCACAGGGCCGGCCACGGGACTTGACCCTTTCCCGAGAGCCCCATGCAGTCTTCAGCGTCTCTTAGACACTGCGTGAGCTGTCCGCTTCAGGGGATTGTTGGCAGTTTCGATGTTAGATTGTTCTCCACGATGTCCTGTCCTTGTAAAGCCTGCATCTTAGCAGTTGCTGACTGACATATGAAGTGGCCACAGTTGCTCTACCCACAGACCACTACGTAACCTCCAGACACGGGGTCTGGTGCGACACTGGCACTTGCCTTTCCATGTCCACATTGATTTTCACGTGGTTTCACTGTTTAAAAATCAACCATGAATGATGTCACAGATGCTAAAGATTGTTTTAGTGATTGAAAATGATTTTCCCTCACAGTGTGTCAAGTTATGGGAATTGTTATCAGGAAAACCAAATAGTTAATATAAGGGTGCTGAATATCTCCTCAGTATATGATATGGTTTAGATTAATCTACCAATTAAAAAGTTCTTTTTTAGGGGCGCCTGGGTGGCTTAGTCGGTTGAGCGTCCGACTTTCGCTTAGGTCATGATCTCGCGGTTCGTGGGTTCGAGCCCCGCGTCGGGCCCTGTGCTGACTGCCAGCTCAGAGCCTGGAGCGTGTTTCAGAGTCTGTGTCTCCCTCTCTCTCTGACCCTCCCCTGCTCACGCTCTCTCTCTCTCCCCCAGAAATAAAAATATTTAAAAAAAAAAGTTCTTTTTTAAAAATAAAGTGTTTATTTTTGAGAGAGCACAAGTAGGAGAGGAGTGGGGGGAGGGGGGCCAGGGATCCGAAGTGGGCTCTGTGCTGACAGGCTGTCAACTCAAACGAACCACAATTCATGACTTGAGCTGAAGTTGGACACTCAACTGACTGAGCCACCCAGGCGCCCCAAAAGTCCTTCTTATTGATTAAGGAAAGGGTGAGTATAGGAAATTGACAATATATTTATTTTTCTGCTAGCCCAAATTATAGATATTTCAATTACAACAAAACAAAATGAAACAAACAAACAAACAAAAACTTACTTGGGATTAAATTTAAATAGAAAGCACTTGCCATCTTAGGACATTCTACCAGTAAACTGTCAGAACAGAAGTCACCTTCCTCTCCTTCCTTCTGGTTTAATAGAAACCCGGGCATTGGTACATGACACTTGTGCCCCACTTCCCAGGCAGAGGATCCTAGAGAGCTTTCCTGGGAAGTGAGTCTCTCTGCTTTCCTTGCCATAAGGCCCACCACATTTCTCCTGCTGAGCCGCTCCCTCCTTCGTCAGGATCCACTGGCTTTTTGTTCCAGGGGTGCCTGATGGTGTATCAGTGCGTGGCCACAGTGAGGCCACTTCAGGGGAAACGAAAGGAGAAACCGTGTGGTTTCTTTTCACATCATTTTAATAGGCTTTGGGAAGACACAAACCAAGGCAAATAATGTTGTAAGTAGTGCGAGAACTTCCGACAAGGTAAGTCCGAGGCAGCAGGGACGGGCAGGGAAGAGCAGCCGTGCATGGTTCTCCTGGTTAGGGTGTGGCCCACCACATCGGCCTAAGGGGGGATAAACCACATTCCTGTCGGCTTCAGGGCCAGCCGGAGGAAGGCTTCTGACCCCCCGTTTGCCAGCCGAGTTTTTCCGACCATAATGTTGGACAAGATGTACTGAGAAGCCAAGGTGTTTTCAGGCAGATGGGATCTGGCGAGTATGTTCCTGAGTAGTGGGGTCACCTCCCACACAGCTGGGGTCCCGGAGGTTTTAACACCTTCCTTCCTCTTTGAAAATCAGTCCATTCCTGTTGTCAGGTCATTTCTTTGAGCATTTTCTGTGACTGCGATTGACATTATAGCGGTGGCTAGGTCATCATTTTGACGTCAGGCAGGCTAACAAGTGTAAGTCAGAGAAACAGGTAATTAAGACAGAGTGGCACTATAGGGGTGGGGGATATGAAAGCAAGTGCCGTGGAAATAGGAATGAGGGCGCAAGTAATTTTCAATGGGGAATGTGGGTGTGAACAACCCAGGGCAGAGGTAAAGAAATTAGGCAGGAGACTGTCAGAGGGAAGTCATTCGGCAGAGGGGCCAAGACCGGAAAGCAGAAAAGATGAGGACTGTTAGCTTGGAGTTAGAGTGTGGCTTGGTGGCTCTTTCAATCTGTATGACCTCAGGGAATTCTCCCTGGCTAAGCCCTGGTTTCTTTCCTTGGCTGTAAAATGGAGTTAGAACACTGAGCACACACTAATCCAAACCCTGGTTGTTTTTGTCAAGCCCAAACCATGCCGTAATTTCTTTTTTGATTATTCAAAATGATTCCACACTATAAGTTACTTTTGTTTTTAAACTATTTATTTATCTTTAAATTCCTATTCAAGTTACGTAGCATATAGTGCAACGATGATTTCAGGAGTAGATTCCTTAATGTCCCTTAACTCATTTAAACCATTCCCTCTTCCCACAACCCCTCCATCAACCCTCTGTTTATTCTCCATATTTAAGAGTCTCTTATGTTTTGCCCCTCCCTGTTTTTATATTAGTTTTGCTTCCCTTCCCTTATGTTCATTTGTTTTGTATTTTAAAGTCCTCATATGAGTGAAGTCCTGTGGATATTTGTCTTTGACTAATTTTGCTTAGCATAATACCCTCTAGTTCCATCCACATAGTTGCAAATGGCAAGATTTCATTCTTTTTGATTGTAGAGTAATACTCCATTGTGTGTATGTGTGTATATACACGTATATATATATGTATATATACCGCATCTTCTTTATCCATTCATCCATTGATGGACAGTTGGCCTCTTTCCACACTTTGGCTATCGTTGATAGTGCTGCTGTAAACATTGGGGTGCATGTGCCCCTTCAAAACAGCACACCTGTATCCCTTGGATAAATACCTAGTAGTGCAATTGCTGGGTCGTAGGATAGTTCTATTTTTAATTTTTTGAGGTACCTCCGTATTGTTTTCCAGAGTGGCTGCACCAGTTCACATTCCCACCAGCTGTGCAAAAGGGTTCCCCTTTCTCCACATCCTTGCCAACCTCTGTTGTTGCATGAGTTGTTAATGTTAGCCATTCTGACAGGTGAAACGTGGTATCTCATTGTGGTTTTGATTTGTATTTCCCTGATGATGAGTGACATTGAAAATTTCTTCATGTGTCGCTTGGCCATCTGAATGTCTTCTTTGGAGAAGTGTCTATTTATGTCTTTTGCCCATTTCTTCACTGGATAATTTGTTTATTGGCTGTTGAGTTTGATAAGTTCTTTATAGATGTTGGATGCTAACGATTTATCCGATATGTCGTTTACAGATATCTTCTCCCATTCTGTCGATTGCCTTTTAGTTTTGTTGATTGTTTCCTTCGCTGTGTGGAAGCTTTATATTTTGATAAGGTCCCAATAGTTCATTTTGGCTTTGGTTTCCCTTGCGTCCAGAGAGGTGTTGAGTAAGAAGTTGCTGTAGCCGAAGTCATAGAGGTTTTTGCCTGCTTTCTACTCTAGGATTTTGATGGCTTCCTGTCTTACATTTAGGTCTTTTATCCATTGAGTTTATTTTTGTGTATGGTGTATGAAAATGGTGTATGTGTACCATTATGTGTATGGTCCAAGTTCATTTTTCTGCATGTTGCTGTCCAGTTTTCCCAGCACCATTTGCTGAAGAGACTGTCTTTATTCCATTGGATATTCTTGCCTACTTTGTCACAGACTAGTTGGCCATATGTTTGTGGGTCCATTTCTGGGTTCTCTGTTCTGTTCCATTGATCTGAGTGTCTCTTTTTGTACCAGTACCATACTGTCTTCGTGATTACAGCTTTCTAATACAGCTTGAAGTCCAGGATCGTGATGCCTCCAGCGTTGGTTTTCCTTTTCGAAATTGCTTTGGCTATGTGGGGTCTTTTCTGGTTTCACACAAATTTTAGGATTGCTTCTTCTAGCTCTGTGAAGAATGCTGCTGTTATTTTGATAGGGATTCCGACAGGTTTAATTCTTATGGAGAACCTTGGGCAAAGTACACATCAAACTCTTTCATTATCAATTCATTGTCATCAGAGAGGAAAAAGAGTTGCCCTGCATCGCCCCAGAAATAGGGCTATTATTTAGAAATGTTAGACTTTTACTATTTTTATTTTTAAATAAAGAAGAAAAGTAAAAACATGCCAACAGTCAAAACTGGAAGACAATGAGGGGCTTCAGAGTAAAGAATGAGCTCTCCATCTTCAGGGGCATACATCACTGGATGGAAGAGAAGATAAACACATTTCTTGTACTTTATAAGAAGTTTTGCTTCTCACACACTGTCTTATATTGTGAATAATTGTAATAATAACCAGTTGGTAACCTCTTGGAGAGAAAACAAATTGCCTTAGATTTATTTTATACTCTGTACATTGTAGGACAGTGAGACAGTTGCCCATGAAACTTTTTAAAATTGGAGACTGGATGGATCATAGAACAAAGAAAAGTGGTAACCATTGGGTTTCATAACAGGTCTGTAACTTCTGGGTTCAAACCAGGAGCCACAGCACTTGAGAGCTTCTTGCAAATGCAGGATGTGAGTCCCCAGCCTAGACCTACTGACTCCAGCTCTGCCCTGACACAGGTCCTTGGGTGATGAGGGTGCTCAGGACGTGTGTGAAGTGCTGCCCTGGAAACATTTCCATTCATCCCTAAAGGTGCCAAGAGTACAGGCTGCCAGAGGCTTTTGGAACCCTCAGTCTTCATTGGCTCTGACATTTCTCTTGCACGTTCTGAGGGGTTATAACTGCAGGCTGTCCTCCCTGTTTCCTTTTATCCAGCCTCTCTCACTCATCAACCCCTGGCAAGAAGGAAGAGTCTCAGAATAATGAAGCTTCACTCTTAGAAAACCACAGGGATGAAGAAAAGTTGTCGATGAGTTTGTTTAGGGAGTCTGTCGGAGAACTAAATTCTCCCTCCGCTCGCCAGTGCATCGGGGCCTGGGCCTCTGATGGTAGCTCTCGGTGCTGGGATACCCATGGGCCAAACTAGGGCGCTGCTGTTGGCTCCCTCGGGCACGCGGCCTGTGATGAGCCGGGGCCGGCGTCCTCGCCCAGGGCTGAGGTCGCCAAATTCACTGTTTCGCCCTGTACTTTTCGTTCCTCGTAAGGTTTATGGCCAAAAACCACACAGGATGGCAGTGTGTGGTTGCGCTCTTTCTCTCCCAGTCTGCATCATGGCGGCTAAGTGCGTTTAGGGTACATAGGTGCCGGTGCTACCTGTGTGATGGGCTGTCCCTTCGTCTGCTCTCGTCCTATGCTAAGCAGCCAAACGGAGGGGTCAGGACTCCAATTCAGACTCCAAGTGGAAACCTCATAATAATTACACTTACTACATGCCTGTGTTCGGTTAGGCACTTTATATACCACGTGGATCAACCTCACGACTGTCTGCAAGAGCTAGATGTCATTGACGCTGTTTTACAGGCAGAAAGCTGGGGCTCAGCAACTGACTGACAGTAGACTTGAGATTACAGACATGTTGGAACGCTTTTCCATCACATCTTAAAACCTGTAAATAGGGGCGCCTGGGTGGCTTAGTCGGTTAAGCGTCCGACTTTCGCTTAGGTCATGATCTCGCGGTTCATGGGTTCGAGCCCCGCATCGGGCTCTGTGCTGACTGCCAGCTCAGAGCCTGGAGCCTGTTTCAGTCTGTGACTCCCTCTCTCTCTGACCCTCCCCTGCTCATGCTGTCGCTTTCTTTCTCTCCTAGAAATAAATAAAAAACTTTAAAAAAAAAAAAAACCTGTAAATAATGTAGAGGTTGATCTATAGATTATCAATCTATAAATAATTAGTCCCTGATTAGTCAGCCCTTGTATTCAGTCCTTCAAAGCACTATTCCCACAAAAGGTCCTGTTGACAAACCTTTCTAGGCTGTTTTCCATGTTTGCGTTTCAAACCAGAAACCGGGGCCACGCTGCAGAAGAAGGCAGACAGGGAGAACCGTGACAGTCAGACCTAATGGTCTACTCATGACACTTTGTGTTCAGACGTGTGATCTTCCTCCTTTCCCGTGAGCCTCGTTCTGATCAGTGTAACAGCCTGATTTTATCAATTTGGACCACGTTTTGTAGTAAACAATTAATAAGCCCCCACCGGTGATCAGGATCTCTTCCCTGTCCCCGCGTCAGCGGTACTGCTGGGGAGCTGTACGCGGAGCTGCCTTCTAGCATGCGTGCGTCCTCTGCAGCCTGCGGGGCTCTGACGTTTGCGCCCTTTCCCTCACATCCTCCTCTCACCGGAGGGAGCCTGGCTTAAAGGCACACAGTTCTGGAATGTCGTACACCTAAATATGAATCTTCAGGGGCACCAGACTGGCTCAGTCAGTGGAGTGCACATGCCGTTCTTGATCTCAGGGTCGTGAGTTCGAGCCCTAAGTTGAGTATAGAGATAATAAATAAATAAATATTTTTAAAAAAGGAATCTTCAAAGGATCTCTCATAGATGAGTATCAAGAGCTACATATATCAAATGATTTGTCAGAGATTCTATTACAGATATTTTAGTGTGATTCCATATACCCCAAAGGTACATAAACACAGTGTTGATAATGCTGGGAAAGAATTATGAGCTTCTCAAATATATAAATTTATGTCTTTCAATTTGATGGAAACCATAAATTTCTAGATTCAGAAAATCTGATGAATATTTTGTGATCCATGTGCTAACTTGGATGGCAGGAATGGGGTCTTAGATAAGGAAGCAGGAGCCTTAATTACTTTGAATATACTCAGATTAAATGAAATATCACACGGGAATTTGATGTACTGTATGTAGAAATTATTCTTTAATCACATTGAACATTTTTCTAGATATACACTGGATATAAAAAGATGCATAACACTATAGAAATGATAATGTCATCTTCATTGCTGTTCAGAGTGATTGGAATTTACATGCACTGTTGATCTTGATTGAGTAGGAGATGTGGTAGGTACTTTGTGTGTCCTGTGTCGTGCTCCTGCCCAGTACCACTAAGAAACGGGGTGTCTAACTCAACTTGGCAGTGGAAGAAACTGGCTTGGAAAGTTCAGACTATTGAGTAGTTTGAATATTAGCTGGAAGACCGAAGTTAAGCCAGTAAGTACAGTCAGAAATCGAATTCGGATCTGACTTCAGTGTGCTTTCTCTTGACTACCACTTTTACTCTACCAGTTTTTATGGCCTAGGATGAACAGAGAAAGGCCTAATTTCCAATACTTGTAAAAGGAATAATATAAGTTACCTAAGGGTGAAAAAGGCTTTTAGACTTTGCATCTTTTCGATAGCCTTAAAGTTTCGAGAAGTGCTGGCCAGGTGTTTTGTAAGATGACCCTCATTTAGGATTGGTCTGATTTTTTTCTCAAGATGAGCGTGGCATTAGGGTTTTGGAGAACAAAAACCACAAAGGTGAAGTGTCATTTTCATCACATGCCGAGGGTTCATACTGCCCACATGATATAGTACTGCTGACGTTGCCCTGGTACCTGGGCGGAGGGCATGCTTGTTAGCTTTTCCCACTTACAGTCACTCCCCCGCCCCCCTTTCAGGGGTGGAATATCTACATAAATTATCGGAAGATTTTTCTGTTCTCTCGCATCATTATTTTAGTCATTTTGTTTATGTTAGTGTGGACTTATGCATATTTGTAGATTTTATACATTCGGTTAAAATCCACTACTGCGTTTTTTTTTTGTTTTTTTTACTCAGAATGTTTCAGCTTCGGCCATTGGGAGTTCTTTCAGTTGGCTCCTCCCTGCTCCTTTCACATGCCCTCCTAATTCTTTTTGTTGGCTATTTATCTATTTGTTTGTTTACTTATTTTCCATTTGTTTACTTATTTTCAACTACTTCCTTACTGTTTTTTAACAGGTTTTTTTTTATGTGTTTATTTTGACAGAAAGTATGTGCATAAGCAGGCAGTGGGGGAAGAGAGAGAGAGAGAGAGGAAGAGAGAGAGAAAGAGAGAGAGAGAATCCCAAGCAAGCTTCCTGTCAGCACAGAGCCCAGTGCAGGGCTCAAACTCAGGAACTGTGAGATCATGACCTGAGCCAAAGCCGAGTCAGACGCTTGCCTGACTGGCACCCAGGCGCCTGAGCGTTCCCTACTTTCTGCTCTACAAGTTGCTGCAGCAGTATCCAGGGTACTTTCTGCTCCGGTCCTGGAATCAGCCATTTCTCCAAGGAGCCGTGGCTCCTGTTATTGGAGATGGTGGCAGTGACACGGTCTGGGGGCTGACTCTGCTTGCTGCTGCTGGGATGGCCTTGCGTCCAGGCCCTCTTAGCTGTCAGAGCGAGGAAACGTGTGCTGCGAGGCCACATATATATATATACACACACATCTGTGCATATTTCTGTGTGTGACTGTCTGTATCTGTAGTAAATGAATCGAGTTCATACTGATGTGTCCAATTCCAGTCCATTACCTTATTGCTCATTCTAGCCTCTTCCCCTTACTTATCTGTAACCTTCTCTCCAACACAGGAGGCGTGGCTTCCGTCGTCCACCATCCAGTGTGCATGCGTAGTGTCTCAGAACCGTGCGCGCACCTGCACCCCTCCACATGGGAAATAACTCTGTCACCTAGAGCAGTACTGCCATACAGTTTCTTTTGCCTTTAATCTTAGAAATGTCACTCATTTTTAAATTTATTTTTCTTCTCAACTTCATAAAGGTGTTGTTGTTTTGTTTTATTTTTAAGTTTATTTTGAGAGAGAGAGGGAGAGAGAGCAAGTGAGCAGGGAGGGTGCAGAGAGAGATGGAGAGAGAATTCCAAGCAGACTCCGTGAGGAGCCTGACTCAGGGCTCGATCTCACAAACCACGAAATCATAACCTGAGCCAAAATCAAGAGTCCAGTGCTCAACTGACTGAGCCACCAGGCACCCCCATAAGGGTGTTTTATATGTTTTTAATACAGTTCTGTGTTTTTAATGCAGTTCAAATGTTTTGTCACATTTAGCATTCTATCCTAGTACCCTCAATTTCTTGGATAATATATATATTTTTTAGGTTTCATACATTAAAGTTCACTCTTTGTGATATAAAGTTTTGTGGGTTTTGATAAATTCTTTGTCACTTATCTGCCGTTTCAGCATCCTGCCGGATAGTTTCAGCCCCCTAAAATGTTCCTACTGCTTCACCTGCTCTGCCTTCCCTTCTCCCCGGAACCTGTGTCAGCCACTGATTCTTTTTTTTTTTTTTTTTTTTTAAACTTACCAGTGTAGCTTCTTTTCCAGTATGTCATAGAATTGGAATCATACCATATGTTGTCTTTTGAGACTGGATTCTTTCATATAGAAACAGACATTTTAGATTCATCTGTATCTTCTCCTGGTTTGTGAGCTCATTTCTCGTTATTGACAAATAATACCCCATTGTATGCATGCAGCCCACCTTTCTTATCCATTCACCTCTCCCCTCCCCCCCCCCCAGTCAGGGAAAATCTTTCATTGATTCACTTGAGTTCATACAGGTTAAACAAAACTCCTAGATACGAGCTTTTCTCAAGAAGATCCTTGCTTTTCTTTTCAGTACTTTTTCCATCCAAATAAATGATAAAATATCAAACATTTTTTAAAAATACATAATTTATGACCAAGTTAGCTAACATGCAGTGTGTACAGTGTGCTATTGGCTTTGAGGGTAGAGTCCTATGATTCATCACGTACATACAGCATCCAGTGCTCATCCCAGCAAGTGCCCTCCTCAATGCCCATCTCCCATTTTCCCTGCCCCCTTGTCCCCTCCCCCCACCATCAACCCTCAGTTTGTTCTCTTTATTGAAGAGTCTCTTATGGTTTGCCTCCCTCTCTGTTTGTACGACCCAGCAGTAGCACTGCTAGGAATTTACCCAAAGGATACAGAAGCGCTGAGGCATAGGGGCACGTGCACCCCAGTGTTCATAGCAGCACTATCAACAATAGCCAAAACATGGAAAGAGCCCAAATGTCCATCAAGTGACAAATGGATAAAGAAGATGTGGTAGATATATACACAACGGAGTAATACTACTTGGCAATGAGAAAGAATGGAATCTTGCCATTTGCAACAACGTGGACGGAACTGGAGGGTGTTACGCTGAGTGAAATAAGTCAGTCAGAGAAAGACAGATACATGTTTTCATTCATATGTGGAAGTTGAGCAACTTAACAGAAGACCATGGAGCAAGGGAAGGGGAAAAAGCTGTCCATTCACCTCTTGAAGGGCATAAAGCTGCAGTAAACATTCCTGTGTAGGTTTTTGTGTGGAAGTAAGTTTTCAGATCAGGTGGTCAGTACCTAGGAATACAGTTGCCAGATTGTGTGGTGAGATCTCATGTAGCTTTGTAAGAAGGTGCCAGACTGTCTTCCTAAGTGGCTGTCCTCTTCTGCGTGCCCACCAGCAATGCACAAGAACACCTTCCCTTCACATCCTCACCATCACTGGTATATCTGGTTTCTTTTGATTTTAGTTATTCTGATAGATATGTTTTAATTTGCAGTTCCCTAATGACAAATGATGTAGAACATTTGGTTATTTGGCATCTGTATAACTTCAGTGGGCATTCTGTTCTTTTGCCCATTTTTTTAACTGGGTTTTCTTATTATTGAGCTTTAAAAAGTTCTTTATACATTTTGGATACAATTCTTTTTCAGATACATGTTTTGCAAATATTTTCTCCTTTTCTATGACTTGTCTCTTCATCTCTTAACAGTGTCTTTGTCAGAACAGAAATTTTTAATTTTAAAAAAGTCCAATTTACCGATTTTTATTTCATAGATTACACTTTTCATATTGTATCCTAAAGCTCGTCATCAAACCAAAGTCACATTGATGTCTTCTGAGTTTTCTTCTATAAGTTTTATATTTTATATTTAGGTGTAAAATCCATTTTGAACAGAGAGGGAGGCAAACCATAAGAGACTCTTAAATACAGAGAACAAACTGAGGGTTGATGGGGGGGCAGGGGAGAGGGGAGAGTGGGTGATGGGCATTGGGGAGGGCACTTGTTGGGATGCGCACTGGGTGTTGTATGTAAGCGATGCACCATGGGAATCTACCCCCAAAACCAAGAGCATACTGTACACACTGTATGTTAGCTAACTTGACAGTACGTTATATTTTTTTGAAAGAAGTAAACAAAATCCATTTTGAAGTAATTTTTATGAAAGATGTGTGTAGGTTCTTTTCTCTCTTTTCCTTTTTTCTTTTTTCATGCATGCGCGTGTGTGTGTGTGTGTGTGTGTGTGGCATATGGATATCCATTTGTTCTCGTACCATTTGTTGAAAAGACTGGTTTCTCCATTGATTGGTCTCTGCTCCGTTGTCAGTAGTCACTTGAGTACATTTCCGTGGATCAATGTCAGGGCTGTCTTTTGTTCCATTGTTCTGTGGGTCTGTTTTTTCCATTAATACTTACTTCTTGACTACTGTAGCTTTATAATAAGCCCTGAAATCAGATACTGTGCGTCCCCCAGCATTTTCTTCTTTGGCAGCATGCTGTCTGTCCTGGGTCTTTTGTCTTTCTATGCATCCTCTAGAACATGTTGTCAGTCTCCGGGATTTTGATTGGGATTACTCTGAGTCTGTAGGTCAAGCTGGGAAAAACTGGCCACTGAACGGTATGGACTCTAACAACCATTAAGCAGGGGATAGTTCTCCTTTGATTTATTTCATCACAGTTTTCTGGTTTTCTACATAGCACAGTTGTACGTATTTGTTAGATTTGTACCAAAACATTTCTTTTGTTGCTTTACTAAGTGTTAAGATGTGTCTTTTAAAGACTTTATTATTTTAGAGCAATTTTAGGTCCAGAGTAAAGTTGATAGAAAGGTATAGAGATTTCTCATAGACCCCTTGCTCATAGGCCACTTGCCTACACACACGTATAGGAAAATATGAAACATTTCACAAATTGGGATGTTGTTCTCAAGCAGGGGCCATGCTAATCTGCTCTGGATTGTTCCAGTTTTAGAATATATCTTGCAAAAATGAGTACTATAAAATTATGTTTTAATTTCAAGTTTTAGTTGTTAATTGCTGGTATACAGTATATATTGTTGACTTATTAGCTTTGTGTTCCAAGACCTTGTTTTTATGCTTATTAATAAGCTCTAGGAGGGGGCACCTGGGTGGCTCAGTCAATTAAGCATCTGACTCTTGATTTCAGCCCAGGTCATGATCTTGCAGTCATAAGATCGAGCCCTGGATTCATTTTCTCTCTCTGTCTCTCTGTCTCTCTCTCTCACTCTCTCTGCCTCTCCTCTGTTCACACATGTGTGCATGCATTCACTCTCTCCCACAAATAAATAAATAAACGTTTTGAAAAATAAGCTCTAAGAGTTTTTGTTTGCTTGCTTGCTTTGTTTTATTTTGTTATGGTTGATTCTTTGGGGATTTTCACATAGAAATGATGTCACCTGTAACTAAAATTTTATTTCTTCTTCCACAATCTTACAAGTTTTATTCCTTTTTCTTATTGAATTAGGACTTTCAATACAATTTGAACAAGAGTGGTAAAAGTGGCCATCCTTGCCTTGTTCCCAGTCCAAAGGGGAAAGCATTCAGCTTCTCACCATTCAGTATGATAGTAGCTGTAGGTTTTTGTAGATTTTTTTTCGACTTGAAGAAATTTTCCTCTCTTCCTACTTTGTTGATTTTTTTCATGAATGGTATTACATTTTGTTAGATGCTTTTTCTGCTCTTTATGATTATATGATTCGTTTTTTCTTAAGTCTTGTTGATGTGGTAGATCACATTGGTTTCCTAGTATGGAAGCAGCCTCACATACTGGGAATAAGTCCCACTTAGTCATGATTTATAATTTTTTAATATATTGTTGGATTTAATTTGCTACTATTTTTGAAGAATTGTACACTTTTGTTCTTGAAGAGATAATGATTTATGGATTTTTCCCCCCATTTCATAATGTCTCTAATGGCTTTTGTTATTAGGGAGTCTTATCCTTGTTTCCCCCTTGGATAATATATGTCTTCCTGGGGAGGTCAGATACCAGCTAGGCCAGTCCTGTGGTATCCTCCCTAGACCCCCTTGGTTCCCCCATCCAACCCTTTGGCCAGTTGTGGCTCTCAGAGGGGTCTTAGAAGAAAGATCTTGAGAGGTACCTCCTATAGCGGTCCCCACCAGGGTTCAGGGCTAAGCCTAGATGACTTACACCTCTCCTCCCAGTTGGCCCCGTCTCTGATTAGTAATGCAGGAGTAATTTTCAGGAGGCACTTGCAATGACCAGCCTCATCGAAGGAGTTAAGGAAGTATTTCCTCTGATTTTTACTTTCTGGAAGAGATTGTAGAGAACTGATATTATTTCTTTCTTTAATATATGAATGAATTCATTCACCAGTGAAACCATCAGGGCTTGGTGCTTTTTTTTTTTTTTTTTTTTGGAAAGACTATTGCTCTTTTTATTAAAGTTCTTTGATATCCACTTGTAGGATTTGGTTATTTGTATATTTCAAGGAACTAGTGCATTTCATCTCAGTTAACACATTTGTGGGCCTAGAATTGTTTATAATCTTCCTTTACTATCCTTTAATGTCCTTGAGGTCAATAGTGATGACCGCACTTTCACTTCTAATACTGTTTATTTTTGTTGTTTAGCATATCTAGAAGCTTATCAGTTTTATTGAACCTTTCAAAGAACCAGCTTTTGGTTTTGTTAATTTTCTCTGTTAAGTCTTTAGCTATGTATCTGCTGTCCCAATAAAACTAAAGAAGGAGCTAGGAGCTATGCAGGCAACCATGTTATTTAGGACAGTTCCCTTTACTTGAGAGACATTGTCAGTGGGATCAGGCCAAATCTTTATTCTCTGTTGTAGCCTCATTTTTCTGTCATCTCTTCATAGGCCTTGCACATTTTCTCAGGTTTTTGCCTTTTTGAGCTATTCTCAGTACAGCCTCCTTCCTTCCTCTCTGACTTGAAATCTCGTATTTTATGTTAGAAATACATAAATGCATATGTTGAATTCTACTTTAGAAAATATCTGTTTATTCAACTTGAGAATGGTATTTTAAATTACTCTGTGGCAGATACATTATTTGGGAGGGTACATTTAATTTTCTCTTTCATGGAACTCTGATGTATAATTTGGCCCCTAGCTTTAGCTAGCTCTATGTTCTCAGTTTGAAGATCTCTCTAGCCTCAGTTTCCTTGTTGATAGATAAGCAGAATACAGCAACCTCATAGTGTTAGCATAGAGGTTGGATGTGACCCTGGCCTGGGCCCTCAGTGGCTATAGCCTTCCCAGATGTCATAGCTTCCTACCCAGTATTTTAGCCAGAAATTGAGTCTTGGGGTTTCTTTGATGTTATTACATCTGTCGCTGCTGGATAAGCTGCCTAAATGACTTGGCTTCCTTCTAGTAGACAGCAGTCTCTCATTTGCTTTAGTTTTTACTTCACATGTGATTTCCTTGTTTCTTCTTACAGAAATATGGAACATTGATTTTCCTGAGGTATAAATGCATGTGAACTGTGGAATGGTAGAGAATATGATGAATACTGCTGACGTGACCCTCTTGCTTACAGGGGAAGGGGCGGAGTCACAGCCCGGCCGGTTGGAGTTGGTGTACCACGAGGGACGCCGGCTTCCAGAGGAGTCCTTTCCACCCGAGGGCCCGTGAGTCGGGGAAGAGGGCTTCTCACTCCCAGAGCAAGAGGAGTGCCCCCAACCGGGTACAGACCTCCGCCACCACCCCCGACACAAGAGACCTATGGAGATTATGTAAGTGACCGTGTCACACGGTGCTTTGCCCATCTGATTGACCCCAGCCCCACATGGTGTTGCATGTTGTCACCAGTGCCCTCCCTTACCTTGTTGTGGTTCCCGAACATTCCACCAGAGCCCAGCAAACATTATTGAGTGCTAAGTAAGGTGTGGTACTTGAAGGATAAGAAATGAAAAAGAAATAATCTCTTTGACCAGGTAGCTTACTCTAAGATAGGGAAGATGAATGTGGGCAGTGGGAAGATTCAGGACCGGGATCAAGGAGACATGTTTTCCAGGACATCAAAGTAACATTTGTTCATATTCCACTCCAGATTGCCTCTGAGTGATCCAGCCATTTAAAAAATAATCACCTCTATATACCAAGTTGTTTTTACCCTGAAGTGTTTCCTCTTATTAAGGGCTGCTGCTGAATACGGATTCTTATTGAAATGTTTTTCAGCAAAGAAAACAAAAGTCCCCAATTTTTTTTTATATTAATGCAAATCAGTTTTTCCACTTACCATTCAATAATTCTTTGATACGGTTCACAGACTTACTTAACATAAGAGAGAAAAATATATCCGTGAAAACTGGGTGGAGGGGAAGAGCAGAGGAGTTTTTTAGTAAGAATACAACCTTCTCTGGGATTCTTCGTCTGACCCCCCCGAGTTTAACATAAATAAAGAAAATAAGTAGTGGATGGAAGTTTCTTATTACTGGTTGAAAGTATTCAAGAAAAAAATAGATGAGCTCTTGTCAAGGGAGAAGTAGTGAGAGGGCAAAACGCAAGAGCCGAGGGGTGTTCATGTGTCACGTCAGGGGTCTCTTGCTGGGTGCTGGGCACCTCTCTGCACGGTGTCTGGAAGGCTGCCTCAACTCTCCGGGCCGCAGACCACATCTGCAGCTTGTCCACAGCCACTGGAAAGACCAGTCTTGCCTTGGGTGAACTGAACTTTTTGTAATTCCCTGAATATGCTGTGTCCCCTCAGGCTTCCAGACCTTTCCTCGTGCTGCTTTCTCTGCCTAGAATCTCATCTCATACTCCCTGTAGGTCTCTCTCTAGACCTAGCTCAGCTCTCATGAGGGGAGTTCAGAGGAGGTAGGAGCTGACGTATGGAGTGTAACTGCTGGAGTCACGTGTCTCTCCCGCCTACACTACGACTTCCGGGGTGCAGGGCTCCTTAGCTTCCATCTCTCTACCCTGGCAGAGCAGGTCCTGGAACTCCACGAATTCTACTTAACAAATAAATCCCATAATGCTTTCGCCATTTTGCTGTTCAGTTGGAGAGGGATGTGGCATCCACTTCCTCTCCTTGTTTTCCTTACAGTATGACATGTTCCTGTTTCCTAACATTCTGACCAAACTGACAATAATAATCATGCCTCCAGCTCCAACACAGAGTCTCTTGCAAATAGCAGACACCGCAAAGGGAAGGAAGTGCTGTTCGTTGTCTTTGAGTAGGGCCGGTGTCTGCTGTTTCCCAGCTTACGGTGAGTTCTCTTAGGTTTGGATTAATGTGGGTCTGGCCGGATGGAGCTGCCGTGATTGTCAGGCGGAGGGTGTGCAAGGCCTGGCGCCGGGCCCACTGCACCGTTGCGGGGAGCGAGTCAGGCAAGGTGCTTGCGTGGCTTCACAGTCACGTTTCAGAAAGAGCTGTTGCCTTCTTCCCACACATTAGTTCACCTTTCCACTCAGTAAGACCATGTGAACGGGACTCAGGTCCTGTCTCTTGGTGTGGCCACCTCGTGAGTCTAGGATGAAATTAGGGGCAGCTGGGTGTCTCAGCCTGTTAAGTGTCTTGACTCTTAATTTTGCTTCAGGTCATGATCTCATGGTTCGTGAGATCGAGCCCCGCGTCAGGCTCCATGTTGGCAGCGTGGAGACTGTCTGAGATCCTCCCCCTCACTCTCTGCCCCTTCCCTGCCTGTGCTCACTCGAGCTCTTTTTCTCTGTCAAAATAAATAATTTTTTTAAGAAACATTTTCTAGAATGAAATTAGATAAATACAAATAAACATTTCTTAGAAGATTCCAAGTCTAGGGGAGAAAGGGGAGGGGAGACTTTAAGACACTTATTTTTTGTTTTTTTGTTTTCTATTTGTAGCTCTGATTTTTATTGATAAATGAATGATGGGAAAGGCATCACAACAATTGATCTGAAAAGTACCGTGTTGCGGTAGTCCACCCCCCTTCCCTTCACCCCAGTGGATGATGGGACAGTGGCCGTGCAGAAGGGCACGTGTGCGTGTGTGCTTGCAGGGGCAGACGGGCTGGAGAGCCAGTAGGAGGAAGGCGGCCTTCACTGTCCGGGTGCCCCCTCGCTTGGCACGAGCGCGTGCAGGCACGGGGCCACCGTTCTGCCACGTGGCAGTGTTGCCTCCAAATAACCGACGGCCCTGTTTGCCATCTTGCTTGGAATTTCTCTGGAGTGTGGCGCCAGCAGGCTCATCAGGTTCATGCAGTAACTCTTGCCCACGTGACTGCTTTGTGAGTGTGCTGTAGGTGGTGGAGTAGGGCACACGCACAAAAGAAATACGGCTGACGCTTGACCAGCACAGGTTCGAGCTGTGTGGGTCCACACATGTGTGGATTTTTCTGATAATTACAGTACATTATTATGAATGTATTTTCTCTTCCTTATTATTTTCTTAATACTTTCCTTTCTCTGAGCTACTTTATTGTAAGAGTACAGTATATAATACATACAACATACAAAATGTGTTAATCAGTTATTTATGTAATGGGTAAGGCTTCTGGTCAGCAGTAGGCTGTTTATTAATAGTTAGGTTTTTAAATTTTTTTTTTAATGTTTATATATTTTTGAGAGAGAGAGAGAGACAGAGTGCGAGCAGGGGAGGGACAGAGGGAGATGGAGACAGAATCTTAAGCAGCTCCAGGCTCTGACCTGTCAGCACAGAGCCCAGTGCGGGGCTTGAACTCATGAATCATGAGATCATGACCTGAGCCGAAGTCAGATGCTTAACTGACCGAGCCACCCAAGTGCCCCCACTCACTAGGGTTTTGGGTGGTCAGATGTTACACACATATTTTCATCTGCATGGGGTCAAGGCTGCTTACCTCACATTGTTCAAGGGTCAGCCGTACTATCACAAGAATACTCTCTTCCTCAAGTTGAATTACTGCCATCAAGAGTTTAGATTATGTGCTATACCTTTCCCTCTTTTTTTTTTATTACTTTTTTTTTAATGTTTATTTTTGAGAGAGAGAGACAGAGCATGAGCAGGGCAGGAGCAGAGAGAGAAAAGACACAGAATCCAAAGCAGGCTCCAGGCTCCAGGCTCCAAGCTGTCAGCATAGAGCCCAACGTGAGGCTCGAACCTAAGAGCCATGAGATCATGACCTGAGCCAAAGTCAGATGCTCAACTGACTGAGCCCCCCAGGTCCCCCTATACCTTTCCCTCTTAATTTCTGTCTGTCACGCCTAGGAACACTGACTGAAGTTAATAGCCAAGAGCAAAGATTTTCCATATGTCACCTAGCACTTCACAAGCCCTCTGCACCGTTACAATGGAAGCTTCAGTACCGGAACACTATACCCACAAACAGTTTTGGAAGCTGGCGTGAGGCAGAGACAGACTCCTTGCCTCACCCCTCACCTCTCTCATCTCAGTACCTCCACCTCTCTGGTGTGTGATGTTGACCCCTCTTGGTTTCCTGACCTGACTTGAAGTTAATTTCTTACTCCCAGTCGTTCTAAATAGAGCTTTGCGACACCTGGCATATTTCCAGACGTTGGCCATTGGTCCTGTTTGAAATCCTGAAGATTAATCACAACTTGCTTAGCTTTGGAGCATGGGAAGGGGGAAACAATCGTAACTGTAAAAAAGAAAATGTGTTTGCTTGCAGGATTTTTGGATTAGGTGGGTGCACTGAAAGATACCCAACTTAGAAAGCATAGGATCCTGTAACCCCCTGAAATAGTTATTCATTCATGTGACAAGTGGGAAAGTTGAAGTTGATCTTCAAAATAATTATCCCATTGAACTGGAATGATCATCAATTAGCTTCTGACCTCCATGAGAGTACGGATCCCTCGCTTACCATTCGCTTTTATATTCCCAGCACCTAGTGTGCATCTGGCACATAGGAAGCCTTTAATAACTATTTGCTGAATGAATGAATGTTCTCAAGACTGAGTTTTAAAAAATTGCCACGGTATGGAGAA
The DNA here is from genome assembly GCF_003009895.1 of Hyaena hyaena. Classification (NCBI taxonomy): domain Eukaryota; kingdom Metazoa; phylum Chordata; class Mammalia; order Carnivora; family Hyaenidae; genus Hyaena; species Hyaena hyaena. The sequence continues at coordinate 2,618,801 of NW_024080801.1, forward strand.
CCCACCCCAGATGCCTCCTGTGTCGTTTTCATTTTTACTCATTTAGCAATTTATAGAAAACTTAATTCTTAGCAGATAGCTCTATAGTGCAACCATCAGTTAGTATACGTCTGTTTCTCAGAAGATTATAAAGTTCTAGAGAAAACACTGTGTCTCTTAACTGATGTCTAGACACTAGCATATAGCATAGTTTTTGGCACAAATCTTTATGGGAGTAGAGATCTGCCAGCTTTTCCTAACGAGGGTCACCAGTGATCTTTTCCCGGTCATTGCTGTAACCGTCCAGCGGGAAGAAGTATGATAGCTGGCCTTTGAAAAAACATCTTGCCTCAGTTCTCCTTGTCTTCTGGTGCTCAACGAGCTGTTACAGGTACCAAAGAGAGAAGACGAGTGTAGCTCCTGAAAGTCGTAGAGTAACATACAATAAATCTCCTCTCAGTAGAAGAATGAACTTTCCAGAGTGATGTGATATTTAATGAGAAACTACTCTCCACACGGCACTTTCATGTATGTTATGTCATGTTCTCATGGCCGCTCAGTGAGATATTAGGATCCCATTGTACAAGTGAGAACTTAAGGCTGGGGGAGTTAAGTGTCTTGCCCAAAGTCGCATAGGTGATTGGAGGCACCAATGCGGGATTCAGAATTCAAGGCCCGTCGTCTATCCCCAGCAGTCAGCGTTTTGTTAAAAACGACTCCCTACCAGCTGGGATTATAGGCTGTTCTCATCTTTGGAGAAGAATGCGGCACGTTGCCCTCCTTGGAGTGTGGGGCTGCTGGGTGACCATATTAGGTGACCCCGGGGCCCCTTGCAGGGTAATCAGCCCCTGTCTTAAGCTACCTTAGGTAGATTAATGGAAATTGAGAATAATTAGGAAGAACAGGATGGGGTTAGGATTTGTAAAAATAATCAACAGCAATATTCTATTTATTGGCAAAAAGAAAAATAGTATTTTCTTTAAGAGTTTCAGAGCGTCTGCAGCTCTCTAATAAAGACTCGTCATTCCTTGGGAACTCAGAAGTGCAATTTTTAAAGTCCTCCTTGCAGTACAGTCATAGCGATAACTGTTTTATTTCTATGAAATTGTTTGGCTATATCTAACCAATTCAATTTGCTTTTCATTGTAACTGCCATTTAACATTTAGTGTTGGAGGCGTCGTGTCCAGAATAAAAGGCAAAAATCCTATCAGTTGCTCATTTAAACAAAAAAGAGGGTAAAATCCTGTTTGTTCAGATCCTGCCACAGCTGCCGCTCTTTCGAGAAAACACGCGTGTTGGTCCCGAAAACCCTCCATGCCCATCAGAGCCCGTGCCCCGCAGCAAGGGGATTCCAGCTTCCTGTTAGGCTCAAAACCTCCATGAATGGTGTACTTACCGAGTTTAGCGAGTGGATGCAGTGCCCCTGTTGTAAGAATAGGCCTGATTGTCCCGAGTGAGAAAGCCCGATAATTTGAAGGTATTTCCTTGTCGGGATGTGCCTACTGAAATTTGATGTTTCTCACGGTGTGTTTGTGAAGATATTTGATCCTTTATAATGTCATCTGAGCTGACTCTTCTCCATCACTGTCCCTGTCACTGCATATTCCCTGAGTATGTGTCCTTGAGAAGGACATCCATGAGCAAGTAAATTTGTTGGGCCGTGAAAGATTTTTGTGACAAGAGGTAGCCACTTGTATACAACAGGCCGGCTAACCATCGGTGAGACCAGATCCTTCTGTCCGTGAGGGCTGGTCTTTTAAGAATAACTCTAAGCAGACAAGACAATTCAATATGATTAGCTTTTTTTCTTCCAGAAAAGGAGAAAACAGATAATGGATGTGTTTTTAGCTATTTGAGTATAAATTGGGACCTTCTGCTCCACTTCTAACTTAGTAAAATTAGACAGAATTACTGTAACTTCTCATCCCGTCTTTGAGAACAAGAAGCACCTCTTCCCCAAAATGACATTGATTCATTACTTGTGTCCAAATAATTAAATAACTGACAAAGTCATTAGTATAACCCAGAATATATTCAAAGAGAGCACTTTAACAGTTCAAGACGCTGGTGTAATTTCACGGAAAGACATGTGTGATGTGTCCTGGCAGAGCCCAATTTACATATGAATTTCAAGAATGAAACCGTTCTTGATAAATTACTTTAGGCTCCACGTGCAAAGCAAACACACAGTCAGAATAGGTGCATGTTCTGCAAACACTCCGTATCTTCTACTGTATCTGAAAAATGTCGTCTGTCCCCATGATTTCAGCCAACATTTATATGTTAATAACGACCGGATCTGAATCTCCAACCCAGACCTCTCCCTCGCCCGCCCTCCAGCATCCACTTCGCATGTCCTCCTCTCCATGCATGCACATGGCACCGTCCCGGCTGGGTCTGGGCCAGCGCCGAGGCACGCTGGGGCTCCGGGCTCCCGTCCCCAGGCTCTGGGCTCCCGTCCCTGGGCTCCAGGCTCCGTCCCCGGGCTCCAGGCTCCAGGTTCCCGTCCCCGGGCTCCAGGCTCCCATCTTTACCCCCGTGATCAGACAGTAAGCCAGGCCTTCTCGCGTCTGTATGGCTGTTTGGTCTCTAGCCCCTCGTTTCCCTCCTTCAGAGACCTCCCTCCCTCGCAGAGGCCAGGCCACCCCGGTGGATGATGGCAGTCCCTTCTCCCTTGTATGTTTACAGTGCTTGTCTTCATGGCTCACTTAGCGCTGCCTTTAAATCTCTGTACTCTCTTCTGTACTGCTTGTTCAGATGGACACACAGATGCATGAGCAGACGTGTTGACGACTGCCATAGCCTGCTAAGCGGCACCTCTGCTGAGAGCCTTGTCCTAGCTCTGGTTCCTTCCCTTAAATAACACACGAGTCACACTACTCCTAGAGCACCTTCTAGTATCCGAGTCTGATAATGCTGCTGCCTCCCCAGCTCCAGAACGTAACAGCTGGTTTAGAATTTTAAAAGGGTAAATTTGAGATTCTGCTAAGTGATATCCAAAGGCCTTTTTTGTTGTTGTTGTTGATGTTTATTATTGAAACTGAGAGAACAGAGCATGAATAGGGGAGGGTCAGAGAGAGAGGGAGACACAGAATCTAAAGCAGGCTCCAGGCTCCGAGCTGTCAGCACACAGCCTGACTCAGGGCTCAAACCCACAAACCATGAGATCATGACCTGAGCCGAAGTCAGACGCTTAACCGACTGAGCCACCCAGGCGCCCCCGAAGGCCTTCCTGAGTGTCCTGTATGACTGTTCAGCCTCCCAACCCTCTGCCAACCCCACATGATCGTTTTACGTTCTGTTGATCTCTGCTGTGGTTCCCTGAGCACAGCAGGGTCCCGAGCCCACATTGCTTTGCGCGTGCTGTGGATTCTCTTCGAATGCCTTTCTTGTTTTGTGCACGCAAGCTCTTTTTACCGTTTAGTCGTCAGTGGTGCAGCCTTCCTGGTCCAAGCCAGACACTGTGTGTAGCATCTTTGGCGACTTTTCACCCACCTCTATGTCTGTCCCCAGTAGACTGTGGATTTCTTTAGGGCAGTAACTGTCTTTTCTTTTTCTATCTCTTCTCTTCCTCCTCCCCTCCCCTCGTCCCCTCCCCTCCCCTCCTCCACTCCCCTCTCCTCCTCCCCTCCCCTCCTCTCCCCCTTCCCTTCCCTGTCCTCCCTTCCCCTCCCTCCCCTTCTCCTCTCCTCTTCCATCTTAGTTTGCTCAGAGCCTGTCACAGGGCCGGACATTTTGGAAATAATAAATAAACATGCAGAGGGTGGCCTTTATTACTGCCAACTAATTGTGTCATCTCGTGTGTCACATGCACTGTTAAACATACTTAGTGAAGTAAAATTAAGTATCTCAAGCCAATTTTAGCAAACATAACATGGCTCATTTAGTGACCTAATGTGAAAGACAATACAGTCTGATAAAGAGAACGTTAGGACAGGTGAGATACATACTTGGCTTCTTACCCCCCTTCTTACCAGCATCACCATTGTTTCTTTATTCTGCAAAGCATTTAACCGTTTTGGGCTTAAGTTTCTGTGACTGCAAAGTACAAGTGATGGTGGCTGACCTGACACATGAGCATGTTAGGTCACACACTGTCCTCACTTCCTTTCCAGCTTGGGAATTCTGTAATTGATTGTTTTCTGAAACTTACTTGGTTCCCAGTGTCTCCCTAGAGAAGCTGCTTCTAATGAGGAGTTACATGTTCATCAAATAGAAATTGTGATTCTAAAAGAAAGTCACAGAACAAACAAAGCAAACTAAATTATAATGAGGGAAACAACAAAGTGAAAGTGAGGGTCTCTAGGCCTTTTGAATTCCAGAATAGAAGTTTTGAAAACTGTTTTAAAATGCATACTCACCATTCAAGATGTATCAACTCACATTGTCTTAGAAATTTTAATCATATTATTTTCCAGGTTTAGAAAGTCAGAGGTAGGGGCGCCTGAGTGGCTCAGTCAGTTAAGCGTCTTACTTTGGCTCAGGTCATGATCTCATGGTTTGTGGGTTTGAGTCCTGAGTCAGGCTGTGTGCTGACAGCTCAGAGCCTAGAGCCTGTTTCAGATTCTGTGTCTCCTTCTCTCTCTCTGACCCTCCCCTGCTCACGCTGTCTCTCTCTCTCTCAGAAATAAATAAAACATTAAAAATAAATTTAAAAAAAAAGTCAGAGGTAGTTTTGAGTAGGAGCAGAAATCTAAACCTTGTGTTTTACAAGTGCACGTGCCTTTTCCACCCGTTCTCTGGCACCTAGCTCATTAAAGCCGCAGAAGATGACACTTGAATTAAGAGAACCCCACTACTACCCCACTCGGTGTCCCCTTAACATGGCAGCACAGGACTGCTGTAGAAATAAACTCTCATAAATTTTTGGTGACTGGAAACATCAGCAGAGGCCTTTGGGGAAAACCAAACACAGTCTAATTTTTAAATCCACATGTAATTCTTTAAGGTAGATTTTGTTTTAAAGACTCAGTGAAGTTATACCCCTTCATTCTTCTGAGGGCTCACCTGAAATTTTGATCACATGACTACTTTGGGGACTTCAGTTGCGGAAGAGGGCTGTATGATGGCAGATTTTCCCAATGCAGCGACTCTTGGCAGAATTTTTTGACAGTTAACTAATCTCTAAATTGTTTCAATTATCTTGTTTTCCATAGTGAGGAATTTAATTAAAACAGAGTACCAATTGTGAAAAGGTTATTTATGAAAATGCATTTTAAATGTGAATTGAACAGCCTAGGGACACCTTTTTATTTTAGATAAAAAGATGAAGCTTCTGTAATTTTTTACATCCGTTTTACCAGAAGCAAGAATAAGAGCCACATGCAATTTACTTGAAACGTCTATCAGGAGCTTCACAATCCGATCTCTTCCCTAAATTGCTTGAAATGGTGACCTATTTTGGAAACGTAAAACTTTAGGAAGTGATTTCAGGTTTTAAACTTCTGTATTTAGAGGTTGTTCTTTTCTCTCTCTCTCTCTCTCTCTCTGTACTTTAAACACAACAACCAAAAAGGGTTTTATGTAAGAGCCCGGGCGCCAGCGTGATGGCGTCAGGACAGTGTGAAAGCACGCTTTGCCCCAGTAACTGTAACCGTGAGTGATGACGCTGTATCTGCGCTGCTGTGACGAAGGCGCCCTGTCCCTCAGGTGAAGCAGCGCTGACGCAGGAGGGGCTGGAGACTCGCTGAACGGCCCCTCATGGTGGACCACCTAGAAGAACCTGCTCTTTATGTTCCATCATTTCCCCCACGCATCACCATTCCCGGAACTGCGTTCGGTGGCCTCATTCCTTGCCATCAAGCAGATCAGGGTCTAGGAAGGAACGCCATTGTCACTCCGACTTTGAATCCCCCCATAATCCCCTGCCGGTGTCAGGTGGTGGCTCTGTAGATCCATGTGTATACACCCTATTTAATCACAGTGTGATCGCTCATTTACTCATATAATTATTTCCACTACATTTTAAGTTATTGATGATAGAAGCCATACCTTTTTATCCACAGGGCCCAGCACGTACTAAGTCATCAATCTTTGCTTGCTTGATACAGGGGAAAAAACAGACAACAACAGCTGTAGAAGAAGAACTCCTGGGGGGCACCTGGGTGACTGAGTCGGTTAAGCGACCGACTTCGGCTCAGGGCATGATCCCACAGTTCGTGGGTTGGAGCCCCACGTCAGGCTCTGTGCTGACAGCTCAGAACCTGGAGCTGCTTCAGATTCTGTGTCTCCCTCTCTCTCTGACCTTCCCCTGTTCATGCTCTGTCTTTCTCTTCATCAAAAATAAATTTAAAAACATTAAAAAAAAATAAAAGAACACCTGTAATTGACTTGCATACAGACTATTTTAGGAGGACCAGTGAAGGGACACGATGTGCTTGGGGGAATGTGGAGAGACTTTCTAGAGGAGACAGCAGACCGAGCAGGGATGGGTGCTCGCAGCCTTCAGGCGGGGAGAGCTCGAAGGCTTTCCGTGAGGACTGTACGTGCTGCTGTTCACAGCCATAGACCTACGGGAGGCGGCGTGTGCGGGCACAGCCGGCAGAGGTGCGGTGGAGCTGGTTATTAATGAGGTTTATTATTATCTTTATCTTTACACTTTTGTTTGTATTCAGTTTGTTGACAAGAGTGTGAGGTGCCTAATAGGATATGGAACGTTGGAAGATATTTCAGGGCTAAAGTAGTTTAAAATAAGCCACACTGTCAGGCTGGGTGGCACAGTGGACAGCCCGCCAGCCATGCAGACCCGTGGGTCCTCTCAGGGCAGGGCCATCCTGGGGAGTTGATTACATATAGGGTCCTACCCTGGGCTTCTATGGGACAAGCAGTATGTATATATCATCACAGCTACAAACAAAGGCAGGACTCAAGCCGAATAGATTCAGATCTTTGCTGTGTCTTTAATTGCTGTGTAATTTGGGGTGAGTTGCTTATCGGCTCTAAGTCGCAGTCCCTAATCCCTAAATGGGAACATCGATGCTCATCACATGGGGTTGTTATTGAAGATTAGACAAAGTAACATATGGAAATGATTTCAAATAGTGCGTGGTCCATAACAAGTGCTGTATAAGGAATATTGTTGTTTGCTCAGGAATCGAATTCTTCATTTTACCAAGTACCTCTGTCTTTCAGGGCAGACCCCTGCTAACTGTGCCCCAGACAGTGACACAGGAGTTGCTCTTTATCTCTGGGGGACACGTTCCGGGACCCCCCAGGGATCCCTGAGGCTGCAGATGATAGTAAGCGATACAGTTACTATGTGTTTTCCTATACATGTGTATCCGTGATTAAGCCTAACGTAGGAACTAGACACAGTAAGAGATCAACACCAAGAACTATAATAAAATAGAACGGTTATTGCAATACACTACAATAAAAGTATGTGAATGTGGTCTTTTCTCTCAAAATATCTTACTGCACTGTCCTCACCCTTCTTTCTGTGAGGACGGGAGACGACGAGAGGCCTGCGTGAGGAGACCGAGCAGAGCCAGGGCGGTGCCGCGGGTGCTGTGACAGAGCGCGAGGCTGCTGTTGACCTGACGACGGGTCATGGGGAGGGCGATCTGCTTCTGGACCCGAGCAGCCTGTAGGAAGCCGTAACCACGGAAAGTGAAATCTTAGATAGTTGGGGATTACTGTGTATGATTAAACTCCAGAAGTGTTCACAGCCACCAGAATAATTAAAAAGATAATTGCAAGTGCTAACGAGAACAGGGTGCAGTGGGGATTCTCATCTGCTACCATAGGAAGGGAAATCGGTGTAAGGACTTGGGAAGAATATCTGGCACCGCGTGGTAAAGCCAAGCACGTGCTTCCCAAACGCAGTGATGCTGGCGGGAGCCACTCAGCAGAGGTGCGCCAGTGACGCGTGTGAGAGCCACGCAGGCAGAAACTAGAAAGAAGCAAAATTCCTACCAACACGAGGGTGGGGAAACAAGTGATCATGTGATGATGCAGACCAGATCTTCAAGCAGCAAAAAGGAGCCAACTGTCCCATACCCGACAGCATGGACACGCCGCACAGGCACCACAGTGGGTGAAGGAAACCTGCCACCAGGGAGCAGTGGCTCTGATTCCATTTGTGTAAATAGCTCCCCAGCAAGTGAACCTCACTGGTGGCACTGGAGTCCAGGATCATGGTTACTTTGCGGGGAGACCATCGAAACCGAGGCCATGGGAAAGGGGTGTGTCGGGGGAGGGGGTCGTTGACACTCTGGTTCTGGATCCTGGTGCTGCTTACACAGCTGTGATCACATGGTGACAATTCACTGAGCTGCACACCTAAGGTGTGTACCTTTCCCTGCCTTGTGTTTATGCTTGAATAAATTTTATAACAGTATCTCTTCCTGTAAACATACCTGCTGTTAGACCTGGTGATAACTTGATGATTTCTCAGAAACCTACGCAAGGAGAAATCTTCGTGCTAACATTACAAACCTCTGACAGTGTGGGTGAGACTTGTAGTTTTGTCTTGGGGAAACCTCTGCATTAAGTGTGCCTTTTTGTGGACCAGGCATCATCTCTTCTTCATGGCGACAAGAGAGTCACTTGAGGCCTCTCTCCTGGCCAGTTGTCACTCACACAGGGCTGTCTTCTCACTGAGAAGAGTAAGTGAATAAATCCCTAACTGCTGATCATTCTCCACTTACGCATTCATTCAGAAAGCATTCACGGACTGCTTCCGCCTGCAGGGCCTGGGGGGTAGTAAGAAGGGCAGGTCCCTGTTCTCAGGAAGACTACGTTGTGGGGGGGGAGCATAATCAAACAAATGCTGAGTATTGATGAGAACCCCTCCAGACTCGCTTGCTGAGGGTTTCACCAGGAAAGGTGAAACCAAAGCAGGAAACCGAAAACATCTCTGAAGGTGTAAAAGCGAACACGATATGAACAGAACAAGATACTGGCCAGCCTCTCGAAGAAGATGTAGGCCAAAGCCGTCAGCTCCGCGTTTCTGACTGCTTCTGCCCTGGGGCAGCCTTTCACAGCTGGGGCTCCTCGTCTGAATCATGGGACCTGGCAAATGAGGGCACGGAAGTGCTAGCATCCCTTGCGCAGAAGGGAAGTGAGTCCACTTACGCACAGCAGGCGCCCACGGGTGTCGGGCCGTGTTCTCGGGGGCGGGGGGGGAGCCGGGGGCGCCCTGGTTGACAAGACCTGTGACTGCCCTGCCCGTTCCAGAGGAGGTGGCTGTGGAGCAGAAGTGAGCCTTCAAGAAATAACAGAGTTTGGAAAGGCTAGAAAAGAGTTGGGAGTTTGGGGCCTCCCCAGGTTCAGATGCAGAGGGTTGATACTGGAGCTCAGAAAAGCACTCCCACAGGATGCTTGCTGATCATCCCAGTCCTTTGTGGGTCAAGGTTAAGCCGGAATCGCTAAGTCTCCTATCCTCCCACCCAAAGCAAATGTAAGTTGTCTCTGGAGAAGTATGTAGTATAGGCTTCAGTAAAATATTTCTGTAATTTTTCATATGCCATTACAAATTGAAGCCACCAAAATTAAAAAAAAAAAAAAAACTAAGAAAAAATAGAGGAAGTAGATTCAGGTAGCAGATACCAATTTTAAAGTAACTGTGTTCTTTATAATCAAGGAATTAGAAGTTAAGATTGATTGTGTAAGCAGAGAACTGAAAGATAGGTACAGGAAATACAGAAAAAAGATACTCTCAAATAGCAAAATACAAAAAAGAACTAAGTAAATGGTTTTCAGCAGATTAGTTAGCTTCAGACGAAGGAAGAAATAGTGTCCTGGAAGTCAGGTCGGTGAAGCAGGAAGACACACCTGGGTCACCACAGAAACTCCCATGAGGCCCAGAAGCCTCTGGTGGCACCTCCTTTGCTTCAAGCCACACAGGCCCCAGATGACCTGGGCCCTGTCCTCCCTCTGACCCTCTCCACCTTGCTGTCTCTACCTCAGGACCTTTGTGCGTGCTTTTCATTCCGCCTGCAGTATCCCTCTCCGCCTCCAACAAACCTGCTTAGGCAGCTTCTCACTTCTGGCAGGTTTGCATGCAGGGTCCTTGCCAAGTCCTTGCCCCAGGTCTCCGGCCTCCCCCGCCTCCCGCTGTGTGAACTTACATCCTTGTGGTGGCTGGTTCCGTTTACTTCCCCACTGGATTGTAGGCCCCAGGGGGACAGAGACTGGGTTTTGTTTGTTCAGTACCATACCCCCAATGCTGAGAGCAGTACCTGGCACATAGTAGGTGTTCAGCAAATGCCCCCACCCCCGAGAGAGTGGAAGGATTGATGTAAAAACCTTTAGCATGATGTGCATAGTGTGGGTTTCATAAAATATAGTAATTCCCCTTTCTTCCGTCCTCATGGGGTATCTGGTTTCATTGGTTTTCTTTAATTTTCTGTGTACAGCCTTCCCTTCCCTCGTTTGTAGAGTTTCTGGGTTAACCTCTTTGGCATCTTATTTTCCTTTACTGTACTTTCGAGCACCTTGTCAAATCCAAACGAATGTGATTCTGTCTCAGGTGTGACCTGAGAGGCAGAGAGTCATTCTGTGAGTAACTGGCCTGGCTCAGTTTCACCGGCTGCACTCAAGTGAGAACAGAATCCCAGCAGGTCGTGGGCAGCCCCTTTTCCGTCCTCCATCCGCAGCCACGCAGCCCATACAAGCACTGGCTGAACGCGTATGCACACGTTGCAGTTTTAGACAAAGTTTTAAGAATGTATCACATTCTACAAAAGACCAATACCTCTTTTTTGGTTCCTCTATCCGCAACCATTGAGAATAGCCAGACCGTGGACTGGGATGCCCGCTTGGCAGATTGCAAACTTGAGGTTGAGGAGGTTAGGCGAGTTTCCCAAAGCCACACAGCTAGTAAGAGGCGGAGCCGGGACTCGCACACAGGCGTCAGACTCCAGGACTGGAGGGAAGGCCAGGAGCAGAAGTGCCGTGCGCCCTCCTCGTAGCTGTAAATGGACGCCTAGGGACGTGATTGGATTGTTGACTTAATGATGTTTTATTTAAATGATGATGGAAAAGGTTCTTATTTAGAATTATTATTAATATGTGATTTTTGTCCTTAATTATACAACAGCCTGTTTATGCGATATGTTCGTGGTCATTGGTGATACTGGACAAGAATATTAGTACTCAGAACCCAGAGAAATGCAGTTCTCAAAAGACTGTTTTTTGCTTAATGTCTGTTTAATAAACTCAATCATTATAAGATGATAGATTTTAATGAGCTTTCGTGCTATATTATAAATGAAAACTTTCTACATTGCGCAATGACCAGATAACCCCCTAGTCAGGTTGAGGTGTTAGACAAGGTAATTGTTTCCTTTTAAAAGGGCTTGAAACCAAAACATTACTTTTCAAAACCACCTTCTTTTGTGAATTCTTCTGTTTCAAATGGCTTTTCCCTGCTTAAATGTTATGCTTGATTTTACTTGTGACAGAAATAGAATTAAAAATAGGCCATGCTGTTTCCTTTATCCTGGAAAATCTCTTCTTTTCAAAGCAAGATTTCTTTGGTATTTGGCCATGTGTCAGCTGGAGTTTTATAGGTCGGGGACGCGAGCGAAGAACTCCTACCTGTGGGAGTACATGTCTCCTACTGTCGCCCTGGTGTCTGCCAAGCGTCCAGGTCACCCGGTCAGTTAAACTCCACGTAGACGTCTGCACTGTCAAAGACAAAACCTCAGAGGAATAGCTTATTGAATAAGTAAGTCTTCTTTCTTGAGGCAAGAATTTATTTTAGTATACATTTATTTCTTGCTCAAGTTTGTTTGCTGTTTGAATAATGTTGCTCTGACTTTCAGAAATAGAACACAGAGTGTTTTTTTTTCTTTCATAGTTTATTGTCAAGTTGGTTTCCATATAACACCCAATGCTCATCTTGAAAAGTGCCCTCCTCCATGCCCATCACCCCCCTTCACCTCTCCCTCACCCCCATCAGCCCTCAGTTTGTTATCACTATTCAAGAGTCTCTCATGGTTCCCCTTCTCCTCCCCCATGGTCCTCTGATAACTTTCTCCTGATCCACTTATAAATGAAAACATATGGTATCTGTCCTTGTCTGCCTAACTTATTTCGCTCAGCATAACATCCTCTAGTTCCATCCACGTTGCTACAAATGGCCAGATTCCATTCTTTCTCATTGCCATGTAGTATTCCATGGTATAGATAAACCACAGCTCCTTGATCCATTCGTCCGTTGATGGACACTTAGGCCATTGTTGAGAGTGCTGCTTTGAACATCGGGATACATGTGCCGCTATGCATCATCACTCCTGTGTCCCTTGGGTGAATTCCTAGCAGTGCTATTGCTGGGTCATAGGGGAGTTCTATTGGTAATTTTTTGAGGAACCTCCACACTGTTTTCCAGAGGGGCTGCACCAGTTTACATTCCCACCAATAGTGTAGGAGGGTGCCCGTTTCTCCACATCCTCACCAGCATCTAGAGTCTCCTGATTTGTTCATTTTAGCCACTCTGACCGGCGTGAGGTGATATCTAAGTTTGGTTTTGATTTGTATTTCTCTGATGAGGAGGGACGCTGAGCATCATTTCATGTTTCTGTTGGCCATCTGGATGTCCTCTTTGGAGGTGTCTGTTCATGCCTTCTACCCGTTTCTTCACTGGATTATTAGTTTTTTGGGTGTGGAGTTTGGTGAGTTCCTTATAGATTTTGGATACTAGCCCTTTATCTGATACGTCATTTGCAACTATCTTTTCCCATTCCGTCTTATGGATTGTTTCCTTTGCCGTGCAGAAGCTTTTTATCTTGATGAGGTCCCAGTAGTTCATTTTTGCTTTTGATTCCCTTGCCTTTGGGGATGAGTCAAGTAAGAAATTGCTGCGGTTGAGGTCAAGGAGGTTGTTTCCTGCTTTCTCCTCTAGGGTTTTGATGGTTTCCTGTCTCACACTCAGGTCCTTTATCCATATTGAGTTTATTTTTGTGTAGGTGTGAGAAAGTTGTCTAGTTTCATTTTTCTGCATGTTGCTGCCCAGTTGTCGCAGCACCATTTGCTGAAGAGACTGTCTTTTTTTTTTTCCATTGGATATTCTTTTCTGCTTTGTCAAAGATTAGTTGGCCACACATTTGTGGGTCCAATTCTGAGTTCTCTATTCTATTCCATTGGTCTATATGTCTGTTTTTGTGCCAATACCATACTGTCTTGATGATGACAGCTTTGTAGTAGATGCTAAAGTCTGGGATGGTGATGCCTCCCATTTTGGTTTTCTTCTGCAATGTTATTTTGGCTATTCGGTGTCTTTTGTGGTTCCATACACATTTTAGGATAGTTTGTTCTAGCTTTGAGAAGAATGCTGGTACAATTTTGATTGGGATTGCATAGAATGTGTAGATTGCTTTGGGTAGTAATGACATTTTAACTATATTTATTCTTCAGGTCCATGAGCATGGAATGTTTTTCCATTTCTTTGTAAAACACAGAGCTTTAAAAGGGAATTTTTTTTCTGAGGACAGGGAATGCAAGACTGGCAGGTAATGTTTGACAGAGGAATTCAGGTGAGGTCTCATCACAATCCATAATATTTTGATAAATATTGTATCCTGTCCTACAATATCTCCTCAGTTTGCATTTTTCCTAAAGAAGCTATATTTCTGCCCCTTGGTCTGTAGTTCTTTTTTGTTGTCATTCCTTTGTGCATTCAACATGGTCACCGTAAGCCTCCTGCATGCAGGATGTTGACCATGCGAGGGGATGAGGAAGGCCTGGGCCATACCCTCATGGACCTGTAGCCTCCTGGGGAGGAAGGGAGGCAGATCCTTCGAGGCCCCTTGTGTAGGTGAGCAAGTTATCAGTGAAGGAGGGGGACGTTAGCCTGATCTCTCCTGTTGGAAAACCTAAAAATGTGATGTCAGAAAGAACTGCAGGTGCACAGAATTTGCAGCAGGAAATGGCAAGGCTTCTTTGGGGTCCTAGTGGAGGTGTGAGGCTCGCCCTGCGCCATCTGGGATAAGACGCTGAGCAAGACGGTGAGAGGCTTAGGAATCTGTTCCTTATTTTGTAGGAACAGGAGGGGTGGAAAGTGGAGAGCTGTATGGAGGGAAGCAGCAAGCTCAGAGGAGCATCATAGTGAATAATTCTGGGAGGTTTAGATAAAGAAGCTCTTCCAGGGAGATGAGGTAGAATATTGCACTAGTCCGGCTGAGAACTTCTGGATTATTCTAACGCAGTTACCTTAGAAATATAGAGAGGGTACGGACAAGTAGGCTGAGGATATAAAGATTTACTGCCAGGCCGAGTGGTAGGTGGAATGGGAAGGCGAGAGTCGCAGACTCTGTCCAGATGAAGGTGCCTTCAGAGCTTTGTGTAGACCAGTGGTTTGTTAGCATTTTATTAGGGATGTGTCGCCTGCCCCATTGCCATTCCAGGGCCCTATTTTAAAAGTGCGTGAAGAAGATAAAACATCTGTGCTTGCACTTTAATAACGTCAGGGAGCTCTCTTAAGCTTCTCCCAGAGCAAATGCATTTGGTTCTTAGAATAAACAAGTTCATAACCACCCGCTCTCTTCACGTGGGGTCACCGAGGAACGGCTCAGGGAGTGTGCAGGTAGAGGCACGCTCGGGGCAGGAGATGGGACCGGGCGGGCTGGGTCTGGCACGCTTCTTCCTCTGCAGGCGCTCAGTACTGCAATCGAAGGAGCATTGATTTATCGAGCACTCCTCCCCGTGCTCCAGGCACTGCTCCTACTCTGTGTGAAAGAATAAGCAAGACACGATCCGTGTTCACAACAGTCGGGGAGGCCAGGAGCCAGTCGTTCCCACGCACTCTCGGAGGCGTGTGTTTCTGCTCGGTCGTGGGCATCACATGGTTATGACCGACGCTGGTTTCGTGGACTGAGAAGATGCAGCAGGAGAGGAGAGGCCTTTGAGCCTCCCCGTGAGGAATTTCCCGGGCAGCTGGGCGGTCACGGACTTGTAGGGAGCAGCACATGAACTGGAAGTAATGATCACCCTTGAGGCTGAGGACGTGTGGCAGAAAAGGAGGCCAATGTGTTGAGTGGGCCATGTCACAGAGTAGAATGTTCTCCAGGAGAAAATGCAGAAATGTGAGAAATCACACAAAGACTTCAAGTGTAAAGACCATCGTTCAGCATGTCTGAGCGCCGCCTACGGGGACGTAGTGAGCTCCCCACCCCAGGCCCTGGCAGGCCTTGTAGAGCTGAAGCTCGTCTGGGTGACCGAGCTAAGTCTGTTGTACCCCTTCTGTGCTAGACTTACGATTCTGCCCAATCACATGTTAACTTGTAACGGATAATACATTCACTGGGTTTTAAAATTCCTGCCATGGCCTCTTAAAGAGGAATTTCCTAATATCAAACTTACAAATCAGAAAACAAGCAACCAGTAATGAGAACAGTAAGAGCATTCAGAATAAACGGGGGGCAGGAGGGGGTGCTGCTAACCCCCAGCTCAGTCCTCAGACAGAGAAGCCTGATGTTGAGGGGCTCTTACCCATGCCGCCCCCTGCCTTTCCTCATTATGGTAACCGACACGGAGTCCTTTCTGATTAAGGGCCCCAGTTGTTGTGTGCCAGTGACTTCATCTCTTGCCTGCAGCAAGGTGGCAGATGAGAATCCCCTCCACCACCTCCCAGAAACTCACAAATGTATTTTCCCCCTCCTCTCCTGTCTCATTCTTCTTGACACTTTCCATAGTTTTCAAGTGTTGTCCGTTGAATAGACAGCAGAAGTGTATTCCCCTGGCCTAATTCACCTGTGAAGTCATAAAAGAAATCACGTCAGAATTGCAAATTTAATCTTTTAAAATCTCCAGTGTAAAAATACGAAAGTCAGTTAATTCAATGACCTAAACAATGTGAAACTTCCAATAAATTTCTAGCATTGTAGTATCTGACAGAATTATTGAACAAGGAATGAATGACATAACTATAGGGTTAGAATAGTATAGCACTTCACATTGTAGTTTTTCTAGAAAGTTCCAGTCTTTACAATCATCATTCTCTAAACAAGCAGAGAAGTCGAAATCCTAGCTTGGTGAAGCCATATTCTTTTCAAGCTACGACCAAACTACTGAAGAAACTGTGAGCTCCGGGTTCCCAAACTGCGCACAGTGCAGTGACCTAGTTATAGGCCCTCCACATCCACCTTTGCTGTTCCACCCCCACACCCCACTACCCGAGAACGAGTTCTAAACCGTCAGGTGGATCATGTCACTCAGAATCCAAACCCATGCTCCTTAACATGGCCATGCATTACCAGGTTTATGGGATTGTCTGTTTTATTGCTCTCCGTTCTGCCATTGGCACCTGTGATGTGCCCACTGCAAGCCGTTTGCCTTCCTGGACAAGAAGGGTTCTCAGGTGTCTGTGCCTCTACTGTTTTGCACCTGCTG
Organism: Hyaena hyaena; assembly: GCF_003009895.1. Classification (NCBI taxonomy): domain Eukaryota; kingdom Metazoa; phylum Chordata; class Mammalia; order Carnivora; family Hyaenidae; genus Hyaena; species Hyaena hyaena. Next base: position 2,635,113 of record NW_024080801.1, read on the forward strand.
TTCATCGTGCCCGATTTTTATTTTCAATGCGTTTTTCCAGGACCTTTTGCTTTTCCCTGCTTTTGAAGCTAATGCTAGCGGTGGTATTTCTGAGAGCCTTCCCCCTCCGTTCCCCCTCCCTGTGGGGCAGTTCCGTGCCACCTCAGCGCTCACCTTTGCCACAGCATGTGACATATTGCATTATCATCATCTCTTTAGTAGCCTGTCATCTCTCCCGCGCCACCTCATGCCAGAGTCCTCACTAGACAGCGGCGCTCCTTTTCAGTTCATGGTGCTGACAGAGTGCCGGGGACAGAGTAGGCGCCAAGTGGAGGTTTGGGTTTTTTATTTAATAACAGCGCCTGGATGGCTCAGTCGGTTAAGCGTCTGACTTCAGCTCAGGCAGTAATACCTGCCTTATACGACTCACTTCATTATTAAAATCATATCAGTTTTGTTTTTGTGTTTTTGTTTGTATGTTGTCTGGCAGCTTTCTCGTTGCATTGCAGATTAGTAATCCGCCTTTCGTTACTATGAGGATCACCATGGTTTGTATATTGTGTGCTAACTGTTCTTCGCTTTTATTCTTCCTCTGCCCCTATAGAATATTCGGTTCTATGTGCGAGAAGTACTGGACACATAGAAGTTCAAAAAATATTAAGTTCTTCCTTTGTGAAAAAAAACATTAAAAAATTAAGTGATCGTGTAGAAAATGTATTTGCCTCATTCCTGCAAAGGCAGTACCATCTCTTAGTATTGATACTTGTTTTACAAAAAGAATGGAACGCATTAAATATAACTTCCTATTTAGATATTTGTGTTTACCTAAGACAGATAGAGGGTTAGTATTTAATAGATGCTTATGAAGAGAGAATAACTAAGGTAATCACTTTAAAACCAATTATTTGGCTCATACCTTTGCATAGTGGCTTCTGGTGTTCTTCTTCTGTTAGTTGTATTATTTTAGAGATACAGAACCAAGATTTTCATGGGTAATTTTAGTAAAATAGTTAATTATGTAATCTGTCTTTCATAAAGTTCTTAATACATGTCAGGCATTTTGCTGGAGTGTATACTTATATGTGTATATATAATTTCCCATCCTTTTAAAATACTTCAGGGATTCACAACTTACAGATAAAGAAACAGAGTCTGAGATGCGAATGAGCCTGGCTAGAATCATCGACAGTATATTATGGAAGCCCATCTAATTCCAGATCCTTTCTCTTACCCCCTTACTCACTTTTCTCTACCTCAAGAGATCTGGTGGTGATCATTAAATTGATTAGCATTGATGATACCAATGTTCCACAATACTGAGATGTTATTTTCAGGCTCATTTAAATATTAAATAAATACCAGTTAAGTCCAAAGCCATTATGTAATTGACTCACACCAGAAACTTAGTAATCAGTTTTAGGGTAGAATTCACACTTACATGGACATAGATGTCATTGTGACTTATCCAATTTGATCTTATAAAATGATCATTTCTCTAGACCATGTTGAATTCCACAGTGCTTTTAAAATAACCATTATGTGCTTTTTTTTATTGTATCTGCAGAATGTCCTCAGTTTGAAGTCTGTCTCCAGTAGAATTAGGAGGATGGCTTTTGCACTTGCTGGGTTTTCTTTTTATTGTTGGGTTGTAAGAGCTCTTTTTATATTCTGAATATTAGCCCATCATTAGGTATGTGATCTGGAAATATCTTTCTCCTGCCCCGTGGGTTGTCATTTCATTCTCTTGCGAGCGTCCTTTGATGTGTTAAGGTTTTAGTTTTGATGAAGTCTCTATTATCTGTATTTTCTTTGGTCGTTTGTGCTTTTGTTGGCATACCTAAGAAACTCCTGACTGATCCAAACATCACAAAGATACACACCTATGTTTTCTTCTAAGAGTTTTGTAATTTTAGCTTGTATACTTAGATGTATGATCCACTTTGTATTAATTCTTGTATGTGGTGTGAGGTAACAGTCCAGCTTCATTCTTTTGCATGTAGATATCCATTTGTTCCCGCACCATATCCTGAGAAGACGATACTAGTCACCATTGAATTGCCCTGGCACCCTGTTGAAAATGAACTGACCATAGATGTAAGGGTTTCGTTTCTGTGCTCCCAATCCCATTCCACTGATCTGTACCTCTACCAGTACCTCGCTGTTTTGATTACTTAGCTTTGTAGTCAATTTTGAATCGGGAAAATGTAGGGTCTGTCCTCTGGAATGTTCCATATGTAATGAAAAAGAATGTGCATTCCACCCTTACTGGGCAGAGTGTTCTATGGATGTATGTTAGAGCTATAGTTGTCTGTTAGGTATAATTGATTTCTATTGTTCAGATCTTCTGTTTCTTTTTTATCCTTTGTTCAGGCATTATTTTTATTATTCAAAGTGTGATATTGAAGTTCCCAACTATTTTTGTTAAATTGTCGATTTCTCCCTGTAATTCTGTCAGTTTTTACTTTATGTGCTTTGAGTTCTATTGTTATTTATGTATGCATATACATGCATACATTTTTATAATTATCATCTTGATAGACTTGACTCTTATCATTATAAGTAAATGTCCTTTTTTTCTGGTAACAGTTTTTGTCTCAGAGTCTGTTTTGTCTGATATTAGTGCAGTTGTGGTAGTTCTCTTTTTATTCATATTTCCATGGTATATCTTCTTTCATCCTTTTCAGTTTATATTTATCTTTGAATCTAAAGTATGTCTCTTGCAGACAGCATATGGTTGGATCTTTCTTTTTAAAAAGCATGATGACATATTCTGCCTTTTAATTTATTCCATTTAGTTTAATCCATTTATATTTAGTGTAGTTACAGATAAGGTAGGATTTACATCTGCCACTATGCTTTTTTTTAATCCTATGTTTTATGTCATTTTGGTACCTTACTCTCCCCCTTTGTTGTTAGATTTTTTTTTTAATTGCATCACTTTAATTCCATTGTCATTTCTTTTTCTACTTTTTATTTTTTTTTCAAATTATTTTCTTAGCCTGCCCTGTAGATTACAATTTACTTTTTAGGTTATATCAGTCTTTTTTAGAACTTGATTTTAACAGAACACAGAACTTTGCTCCTCTTTAGCTCTGTCCCCACCTGCCCACCTTTGTGTTGTCACTGTTTTGCAGATTGCAACTTCATATATCTTGTGTCCATCAATACAGATTTGTAATTAGTTCTTCATTCAGTTGGTCTTTAAATCAAATACGAGAAAAAAGAGTTACTACAAAAACACATTTATAGTTTTGTATTCCCCTAAGTAGCTACCTGTATCATTGTTACTAATTTTTTCATGTGGACTCAAATTACTATCTAATGACTTTTTACTTTACATTAAAGACTCCTTTTGCTCATTTGTGGAGGACATATCTGCTATTGATGAATTCTGTTTTTGTTTACCTGAGAATATATTAATTTTTCCATTAAAAAAATTAAACTTTTTATTTATTTTTGAGAGAGAGACAGACAGAGCATAAGCAAGGAAGGGCAGAGAGAGAGGGAGACACAGAATCCAAAGCAGGCTCCAGGCTCTGAGCTGTGAGCACAGAGCCTGATGCTGGGCTCCAACTCACGAACCATGATATCATGACCTGAAATGAAGTTGGACGCTTAACCGACTGAGCCACCCAGGGGCCCCTAATGTTTCCATTTTTGAAGGACAGTTTGGCTGGTTATAGAATTCTTAGTTGACAGTCTTTTGCTTTTGGTACTTGGAATGTGGAATCTCCTAGTCTTCCAGCCTCCATGGTTTTTCTTGAGAAATCAGCTTTTGATCTTATTGATAATCTCTTGCACGTGATGAATGGCCTCTGGCTTGCTGCTTTAAGATCCTCTCTTTGTCTTTGTCTTTCAACATTTTGATGTTTCTAGCTTACCTTTCTTTAAGTGTCTTGGGCTTCTTGGTTGTATAGATTAAGGTTTTTCCTCAAATTTGGGAAGTGTTTAGCCATTATTTCTCTATATAGTCTCGCTGCTTCTTATTGTCCTCTCTTTCTGGGTATCTCATGATGCAAATGCTCATATTTGATGGTGTTGCACAGGTGTCTGAGATCCTGTTCACATTTCCTTATCCTTTTGTATCTTCTTGCTCAGAATGGATAATCTCAATTGATTCAGGTTTACTTACGTAGTCTTTTACATAGTTTTATCTGCTGTTGAACCTCTCTGATGAATTTTTCCATTTCAGTTATACTTTACAACTCAAGAATTGCTTTGGATTCTTTACTCTTTCTATATCCATATTAATATTTTCTATGTGGTGAGACATTGTTCTCATACTTTAGTTGTTTAGACTCAGAGTATGCTTTAGTTTTTAAGATATATTTCAAGTAACTGATTTAAAGTCTTTGTCTTGTAAGTCCAGTGTCTCATCTTCCTGAGGGACCATTTCTGGTGATTACGTTTTCTTGTATATGAACCATATTTTTGTGTTTCTTTACATATCCCCTAATCTTTTTTTATTAAGACTGGACATTTAACGTGTCAGCTATGGAAATCAAATTCTCCTTCCTTCCAGTATTTTCTGTTTTCTTTTTTTTATTTAGTGCCTTTTCCAAATTCATTTTGTAAAGTGTGTCATGTGTTGTCCCTGAGGTGTTTCCGGTTACCTTAGTGGTCAGCTAATGATTAGATGGAGATCTTATTGAATGCCTGGAAACTAAGTTCCAAACAGGTTAGAACAGTAGATCTTTAAGACTCAGCCAGTTGGTTTACAACTAACTCTCTCCTTGGCCTTGCCTTTCCTTCTTGGGCTGAACCTCAAGGTCATCCCGAGGAGACCCCAGGGTCTTCCCAGGTCTTTCCAGGCATGTACGTGGCACTGTGCAGGAAGGTAGCCCTCTGGATCCCCGGGAGGGTGTCAGAGCTGTTGAAAGGGAGAGTGGATGTCTCGTCCTTCCACTTTTTTGGTGGCTTTTGATGAGACTGTTGTTTGTTCCACCACCACAAGCAGCTGAAATCTTATATCATTGCCTCTATTTATTTTCTTTAAATACCCCCAGGGAAGAGGCTTTTTGCATTAGATGAGTCCAAGCCAGGTCCGATGCAGTCCTCAGGGAATGAGGTTTTGAAAGAGCCCCACCCTGCCCCCCCCCCTCTGGTGGCCCCCAGCCTGCTGGAGTCCACTATGGCTAAGGCTGTGGGTGTTCAAGGCTCCTGCAGGGCTGGGAGTGAAAGGTGGGAATAGGATTCATTAAAACATCACAGAGCCCAATGCTCCTACCAAGGTTCAGCCAGATCTTTAAAAATAAATGCCCCTTAGATCTCTGCAAAACTTTTGTTAATTTCCAGAGTTTTGAGACTGTTGATTCTAACAATTTTTGCCAGTTTCTTTTTGCTTTTGTAGAGAGAATTTTTGGAAGTTCTTACTTGTCACTTTCACTGATGTCACTCTTAATATTTTCTTTACACTATAATTAGATATACAGTTACCTGTCAGCTGAATTAATAAAGAGTCACTAAAAGCAGAGTGGTTCTTTCTTCCAGAAACTTTTCTGAACTTTTTTTATGCTTGTCCTGTTTTATTGTAGGACTATGATGATGGATATGGCACTGCTTATGATGAACAGAGCTATGATTCCTATGATAACAGCTATAGCACCCCTGCCCAAAGGTAAGAGACCATCTCTGACTAGACCCTGTTACCAGACACCTGTGCCCTTCTGAATCCACACACCCTGGGAAACGGGTGATGAGTAGACAAGGAGGGTAATCTGACTTCGCTTGCTTCATTTCTTGTTTATTTTATTGGAGAGGCACTCTCTGTCTTACCATCTAGCATGCATCAGTCCTCCAAAATTTAATGTAGTGTTAAAGCCATGAGGCTTGAAAAATAAAAATTGAAGGTTTTTTTACTCTAAAATTTTAACTCCGTGTTCGGTATATTCTAAGGAGGAGCAGTGTCTTCAAAGTCTGGGGCCCTTCAAGTGCCCCAGATCACACGAGCAACGTGGAACTCTCCTGCATTGTCAGTGCCTGAGGACGAAAGCCCCGAATTTTGTTCAGCATTCAGAGAAGGTTTCTGGTTCCCAGCAGCCGTGGTCCTGCTTTCTAACAACTCCAGATTCGTATTTGTGAATAATGAGTTAGCTCTGGTTCATTTTCTAAAGAAGTATTTACCCAGAAATAAGTAAGTGTTATCAGAGGCAAAACAGAGCTTCATAGTTACCACTTGTGATAATATATCTTGATGTTCATTGATATATGAAATCAGTGTTTATTCTGTTCAGAATGTTTTCCTAAATGCCTAGAAACTTCCTGCTTTATGTTTAAAATTCTAAGTGGGGGACAATGAAAGACGTATGTACAGAACAAAATATCGGCTTTATGAAGCATAAAAAATACGAATCGTGTGGCTGTTTTGATGAAGCATAAATCACTTCAGAACTCATGTACTGCCAGGCAGCTTCGCACAGGCAGCTACTGTTTGTTCTACGTGAGCTCTGATACTGAGGTTGACAAGGATATAAAATCCTATTTTCTTTTAGGCTCAGGTCACATGTTTTTCTCCTATAACTTGTAACAGTTAAGACCCTTCAGACTTGGACTCTCAACTCGGTCTCGATCTTTGGGAGTGGAAGCCTGTGCGTCGTGCTGGTATCCTTGAGGGTGTTGGCATGGCCCGGTGGACGGGGGCACTGGTAGATGCCAGCCAGGACGTCACACAGTATCTCATTTCAGTGTCCAGGCAACCTTATCAAGTGTGGGGCACTGTTCTCACTGTAGAGATGAAGAAAAGCAGCACAGAGCACATGATTAAGCGGTTTGCCTGAAATCCCATGTGGAGTGTAAGCCTTTTACTTGAGTGTCTCATTGAGTCTGAATAGTTAAAGCAGGAGCTAATGTGTCTTTTACAGATGACGAACAGAGGGCTCAGAGAAGTAGATGACCGATCCAGACTGTCAGCCTCGACTTAGAGAGCTTGGAGTCTTAATGTTAGAGTAACAGCATTGTGAATCTGATTGATCACGAGTGTGCATTCCTTTCGTCATTCATTAAGCCAACATTTGCTGAACGTCCGTGTGTGTCAGGGACAGGGCATGACGCTTGGGATACAAAGATTATTGAGGCAAAGACCCTTTCTTTGGAAAGCTCACAGGCCAGAGTAATGTAATATGGTAATCAATTCAGAACAGTATTTCCAGAACAAGACAGCGCTAAAGTCTGGTTGAGCACACTGAGGACATGTCACTGAGAGAGGGAAGGCTGAGTAGGAGTCACTAGGGTACAGACGGGGAAGGGCATTTCACCAGGCTGGAAGAGCAGGGTGCGCTGGGGGCAGTGCGTGCTGTCTGCAGCTCCAGTTCCCGGGCAGAGCTAGAAGGGGTGAGGCGTGGCAGGGTGCTGGGGGAGGAGAGGCCGCGCTCTCCCGACCGAGCGGCTGAGACTCCGTGTTGCAGGCGGCCAGCGGCCCGGGGCCCCAAAGAGTCACATGGGAGGCACGGTGAGTTTCAGATCATTCCACGGCCTCAGAGGGGCTGGACTGACGGGCGGTAAAGCCTGGAGGCAGCGACCAGTTAGGAGGCTGGTACATTGTGCGGCCTTTAAATGTCGGGGAGGACTCCCTTACAAAGCCATCTTGCATGACAGCCAGTCTGCCTTCTTTGAAGTGATCTTTTCAGTGTTGCGACTCGTCATACCTGCCGGAGGACAGAGATTGTGTGACAGGGGCACACATGGACACGTGCAAAAGCCGCTCTCGGTTAGGTGCTCTGAGTGTCTGTTTAATCCTCGTGACCCGTGACATCAACATCAGTCCTTTTAAAGAAGAAGGAAACTGTGATTTATAAGAATTAGACAACTTGCCTAAGATCACACAGCGTACAAGCAGACGAGCAGGCTTTGAACTGAGGGCCTGGCTGTGCGTGTCCCCCGATGGCCGTGTCCCACCACAGTGGTCTCCCCACCACACACACACAGCCTTTCCGGGGGTGACTAAGCAGTGGCTCTAGTGGAAACTGAGGAGGAGCAGCTATCCTGAGGAGGAGAGTGACAAGGTGGCCTTATGCCCTGTATTAACTTTGCTAGAGTTACTGCAACGAAACGCCACAGTCTGGGTGGCTGAAGCGACAGAATTTTATTTTCTCCCAGTTATAGAGGCTAGAAGCCCAAGGTCAAGGTGTTGGGGTGTTTGGTTTCTCCGGAGGCTTCTCCCTTGGGCTTGCACATGGCCGCCCTCTGGCTGTGTCCTCACAGGCTCTTTCTCTGTGCACCTGCATCTCTGGTCTCCTGCGGGTCCACGGTTCCTCTCTTCTGACGGCACTGGTCAGATTGGATTAGGACCCACGCACAGCCTCATTTAACTTAGTCACCTCTTTAAGGGCCCCCTCTCTAAGTACACTCCCAGTCTGAGGTGCGGGGGGCTGGGCTTCAACATAGGATTTGGGGTGGGGACCACACTCCACCCCATAACGCGCACACATTATAACACTGGGTTAAGCACCACACTAAATGTCGCAGAATTAGAAATCTAGTGTAAACCAGTTAGGATACCAAACTTTCCGATCATCCCTAGGACCAATCAGTGAGTATTAACAAGGCAGTCACCACTGATTCTTCTCCTCTCCTTCTCTCTGCCCCCGCCCCCTTTCTCAAAATAAATAAACAAACTTAGTAAAAAAAGGAAAAAAAAAGAAAAAAAGGAGATCACTACCACCATCATCTTCAGTGACTTGAGTGTTTACTCTGTGCTTGGTGTCGTTTCACGGGCTTCATGTCAGTTCTCTGTCCCCTCTCAGCATGCCCTGAGATAGTGCAAAATCCAAGACTCAATGTGTCATTCCCTTGCCTACAGGTTCAGAGAGGTTAAATCAGCATCCACATGCGAAAGGCTGAGCAGTGCTTCAAACCCATCTTGGCCCCAAAGCCTTCTCTTTGTACTTTGTTCCGTTGCCTTTCCACTCCTTTTGTCACGGCTTTGATCTCAGTGGCTGGAACTAATTCCTATTAGTATTTCCTGTAAGTGGTATTCAAAAATCTAATACTTTGTGATGCTCTTGAATCCCATACGACTTAGGCCTCCCATCTGATAAGGAAGCATTGCCTCATTGGACGTGGACTACCTCAGTCAAACCTAAAATTTCCTTTATGCCGCGTATTAATGTTGTGGGTCAGGACTAATGGAATTAGGAGCCTTATTTTTCCGATTTTACATTAGTTCCTTGCAGCAAATTGCATTCACTGCCACTACCCTCAAGGAGCACACCGCCTTCGTGCTCACTAACAGAATGCCGCGGACACTTGATGATCTGTCCTCCGAAAGTCCCAGACTTTGCCGCTTCGTTCTGTAAAAGTAACTTTGTACTTCAGTTATCCCCTCACATGTGTGTGTAGTTCAGTATTGCTGCAGAATTCTTTACTTGGTCTACTCTTAGATTGGGGAGCTGTTCTGCAACTGTTCTTCCATGCACCATGGTGTGGAGGAGGGAGCGCAAGCACAGGTTCAACCACCCCGTGCTCCACGGCAGCCGCTAGCTCCGGGAGCCGCCGAGCGCGTGCAGTGTGGCCGATGGAGGGGTGTGCCGCAGGCGTGGGGCACAGCGCAGCATCCCAGGCCTTCGTGGGAGATAAAGACTATAAAACAAACCTATCACTAAAATTAATTTTACTTGTTCCTTTTTACTTTTGGTTTTTTAAAGCTTTTTTTTAAATATTTATTTGAGAGAAAGAGAAGTAAGTGGGGGAAGGACAGAGAGAGGGAGAGAGAATCCTAAGCAGGATCCGATCTGTCAGCACAGAGCCTGATGCAGGGCTCGAACCCACGAACTGTGAGATCATGAGCTGAGCCTAAATCAAGAGTTAGCCCTTAACCTCCCGAGCCACCTGGGCGCCCCTTTTGGTTTTTTAATGTGGCCACCAGAGCACTTTAAATTACAAATTTCTCTTAGATAATGCAGTGTTCAGTAAGACTCTGGTGTGCATGTGTGCTGCCTGCCTCTCTCTCTCTCTCCCTCTCTCTCTCCCTCTCTCTCTCCCCCTCTCTCCCTCTCTCTCTCTCTCTCTCTCTCTCCTGACAGCACAGCATGGTGTCTCTGGATTAGGGCTCATACCCTTGGGGTAAGCAAATCAACACACCAGGTGCAGAGAGGCTCCACAGATATTCATCCTTTTAAACTTTCTGTGTTGATGTGTTGTGCGTAGATGTCACTTCTTAATGCTGTAGTGCACGTGCTACATGTAAACAGGTGCAGTTACAAGATCAAAAGTGGTTCTCCATCTAATAGAGGGGGGATCTAAAAACGCTGGGCCCCAGGGGTTAAGAGTCTGATCGACCTGTATTTACAACCCATGTTAATATTTGCTGCTTGTGTGGCTTTGGGCAAGATACTTGACCTCTGTAAGCCTCAGTTTGTGAAATCTGTACTTCATTTCCTCTTTAGATGGTCAGGCTGAAAGGTGAATGAGAGGAAAGCCCACAGTCTTTCGGATCCATGGAGGGGGAGGCATATCATCCATAGTGACTTGTGGGAGTGACTTCGGGGCCCTGTGGGAGGCAGTCAGGGGCATGGGAGGCGGGGGCCAGTGTGGGAGGCAGCGGGCACATGGTGCTGAGTAAACACCCGCCCTCCTTCCACAGTTCGAAACCTCTGCTTCTCATTTCACACGAGGAAGCCACGAGTGAATCTAGAGGGAGTATGTGAGCAAATGATGTACAGGGAGAGTAAGGAGAGAGAGGAGTCTGTGGAGGGCTACCCCCGACTTCGCCGTGGTCAGTATCGGTGTGTACCATCAACTGGAATGAGCAAACTGAGCAGCCGTCACCCGCTTGAAAACAGAATAGACCAGAAGGGCAGGCCCAAGTGGCTGGCCGTTGGGCGCTATTAGCTACTGTGGGGATAGGGTCCCTTTCAGTAATGACGTTCAGACTTCATAAGCTACAGTCATTTCATGACGCTGTCTTGTTGCAGAAACAACAGCTTTTCTCAGGAGGTTTTACGAATTACAAAGTTTTTCTCCCAAGTTTCAAATACCTCGTATTAAAATTATAGTACAAATGAGAATCCCTGCAGAGTGATAGAAAACTCGGTGTAGTTCAGCTCCATTTCCCCATTGATTTCTGTAATGACCTTGGTAGCGCTGATATTGTGGTGTAAAACAAAGCATTGTTTATCTAACTTCACACATTTAATGAGTAACAAGCTGTCAGCACAGTTACTGTGAAGAGAAATATGGACTATTCTTTATAATTTTGGAATTGTTCTAATATACACCAGCTCAGAAACAGTTATTGATTGATTGCAGACACACCTCCTGAATAGCTCTGGTGGATAAAAAAGAGCAGGTGATAAGTGGCCTCGGCCCTGGGGTCCTGCCCCTCCCTGCTGTGACAGGACTTGAGACTTCACACAAGTGCTAGTTTTGAGTCTTGGAAACCCTTCATAAATATGCTCAATTAAATCGCTCTCAATTAAGTGGGATTCGTTCTTTATTGGATTTTTTAAAAAAAAAATTTTACCATTTATTTATTATTGAGAAACATAGAGAGACAGAGCACGAGCAGGGGAGGGGCAGAGAGAGAGGGAGACACAGAATCTGAAGCAGCTCCAGGCTCTGAGCTGTCAGCACAGAGCCCGACACGGGACTTGAACCCTCATATTGCGAGATCATGACCTGAGCTGAAGTCGGACACTTAACCAACTGAGCCCCCAGGCGCCCCTGGATGTTTTATTTATAATCCTACTGACAGTTGCAGCCCTACAGCATGGTGACCATCGCTCGTACAAACACCGCGTTGGACTCGGGAAGTTTGAGTGGCGAATAGATGCCAGGTGCTCTCACACACAAACAGATATCTTTGTGAGGAGAAAACAGGTGAAGAGCTTTAAAAAAGACCAGTGTCGTAGTTTGCGTGTCTAGTAATTGTAGACTCTCAAAAGAATATCTGATTCCTTCTGAGATCCTAGAGCAGAACAAAGGCACACCCTGCAACATACTGGTGTCACTAAGATGCGCGTGAGTGTGCGGTCTGTGTCCTCGGTGTTAACTTCAGCCTTAGAAGGTGGAGGTGATCAATCCCATTTTATTCTTGAAAACACTGAGACCCAGAGAAAGCTTTAACAAGTGACCTGAGTTACCAGAGTGCCTATTGATTTCAGGTCATTCTCTTTCCATTCCAGGAATGTTTTCCCAAGAATAGTGCACATATCACTGGTCTTCACAACATGATTTCACACGGCACACAGCAGGCCATTTTCTTATAGTTCTAATGATGGATTTTTAAGTTACTGGGAAACTAGAATTAGCATGTCAAGCACATGCTTTTATGAATGTTGCTGTAATTCAATTATGATACATTGAAGTGAAAACAAAGTCAATGTAAAAGCCGTGTTAAGTCACTAGCAGGCTGGGTGGTACACCTGGTGGCAGATGTCCTGCCAGAGGTCCGGGGGGTGGGGGCCGCAGGGCGGTCTCCCCACAGTCAGTGCTGCTGTCGCTGGGTAATGGCCAGCTAGGGCATGCCACTGCTGTGATGGGGACAGTGGCCAGTGAGTCTCAGAGCCATGTTTAGGTCTTCCTCTGAGCTACTGAACTCTCCATACTTTGACTGTATTAAAAGTAAGCCAAGAAGTTTTATAGCTTCAACAGGAAATTCCTTAGAATTAGTAAAAACCAAAAAAAAAAAAAAAGACAAAATTTTCCTGATTCATTAATTTCGCACACATTGAAGAAATCAAGTATCCCTTAAGTACTTAGGAGGTGTTTGTTACCGTTTCAGATGCTCCCGAGCCTGCCATTTCGTTTTATCCCCAAGAACCCCCCTAGGAGCGTCAGGTTTTACTTTTACAAATAAGGAAACCAATGCTCAGGAAACATGAGCTTGACCGAAGTAGCGCAGCTGACAAGTCCAACCTCCTACGCAGCTCTCCTAAAGCTTGAGCCCGTGTTCTTTTGCTTAACTTGAAGGCAACAAGTGAAAATCCGTGGCGGGATACCCAGGCCCCGTACTCCCCACGTGGGATCCTCACGGTGATCTTTACAAGCCCACGGAAACGTGGACGAGGGGCGGATGCAGGCTAGTGGTGGTAAATCAGTTGCCGGCATCAGTTCACTCTTTCGTGTTCTTGAGAAAACACGAGATTTATCACCAAGGAATTGCAGAGTAATGGCAGTATGTGGAGACAGAGTCCACCAGGGAGATGTCCTACATCATTTGGATTTAGCACTGCCATCTGCTTAATAGCGTTGAGAAGGCTGAAGCGATGCTTATGATCAGCCACTCGGAGCCGCGACAGATGCTGCCGAGAGCGCGCGCACCGGCTAGGAGCGACGCTGCTGAAATGTAGAGTATGTGACAGCGTTTTCAAAAGGTTGGCGCGCTGGTGGTCAAACCCCAATCTTAAACCTTCGCTATAAAATTGTAAGGTCTGCAGATAAAGCGGTTGCCTTGGGCCCCCACCCCCGTCCCTGCATCTCCTCCTGCCTTGTCCCACACATGGTTAAAATGCAGTTTTATGGATTTGTAGAATTGTCCTAACCAATCCTGTATGAATGAGTTAAATTGCGACATGATTTAGTTTGAAAGACAGGGGCGGGGGGGGGGGCTTGCTGTAAAACCAAGCAAACCTGGATCTGAGTCCCAGCCCCATTGATTCCCTAGCAGCATGGTTTGGGGCCAGGCTGCATGTTCAGTCCTCTTCTCTCAGCTGTGAAACGATGACAGTATTTGACTTGTACAATTATGACTAGCTGAGATGGCAGCTGCGACGTGCAGAGCAAAAGTTCGGTGGACTTGCCACGCGGCAGGTACCGGGTGCCACACACTGCGTTTTGCAGCCTGATGGGAGTAGGTTGCTGTTATCATCCCATTTCACAGATGAGGAGATGGGGGCACAGAGGTTGTGTGACTTCTCTGAGGCCCAAGAATAAGTCTTGAGCTGCATGTGAGCCCGGACAGTCAGAGGGCTTGCTCTGCTGCCTCTGTGCACCTGCTGCTGTTAGGAGTTCCGTTACTGCGTCTAGAAGTTCGGACAGCCTTCTTCTGAGGAAATCTCCAGTCGGTAAAATCCCGACAAATAGACAATCCGAATAAAACTGTATTTTCCATTTTGATTCCCCGTTTGTGAAATAGAAAGGTTATTGAAGGCTTCATTTAATTTAGATGATTAGAGCCCTGAAATGTTTGGAGGCACAGACGTGAGGTCAAAGCTTGAAGTTACTCGTGAAGAATGATTTGTAACAGAGAGCATCAGGGCACTTGAATTTCCCAGAATCTAGTCAAACCTCGTTTACCGGACTCACATCTTCAGAGGCTGAAATCACTCAGACATAGTACAGATTGGATTTGCCCTTCTACTTGTCACTATGAGGTGGGGGGAAGGGGGTTCCTTCTGGAAAGTAGCTTACAAGTGTTCATCAAGAGCCTTAAAAGTGCCCGTAACCTTTGACTCCTTATTTGTACAGTGGGTGTCTGAACTTAACTTGTCAATGAGTGTCTGACAGCGGAAGTATGTTCACCAGCGCTTTAACAAGAATAAGCAGTTTCTGGCAAATACCAGGGAAGGAGATACGACATTTTAGATGTGGGGGGAACACCGATACGTATCACTTCGGCCAAAGTAACACAGATAAAACAGTGCCTTAAGTGAGGCTGAGTCAGGACCCGGTTCATGAGGAGGGAGGGTTAGCTCCTGGATGTGATCACCGTTCTGTGTCCGTTAACAGGGCAGCTGAGGCTGACTGACCTAACCTTTGCTCCGGCTCCTGGGCTGTAAGACATGGGTGGTGGTAGCAGTAACCACCGCACAGTACTCTTCTAGAGGTAACTAGTTAAGGTATACGGAAAGCACTGGAACAGTTCCTGGCCCGTCGTAAATGCTGTCGTCAGCCATCATCACTGTAATTATCTGAAAATCCTTGGGGCTAAGAGTCTGAGGTCCAGAATTTTTGAATTTTGGAAAGACAGTGTGGCTGCATACCATATGTTACACAGCTCTGGTGGAGGCTTGTGCTTCTCCAGGACAGTGATTACCCCTCGGGTTATTTGAAGTTTATGATCAAGGACCATGTGATTACAGAGAGATGAAACACGTGTATGGCAAATTGAAAAGCGAGATTTCTGAAGAGGGGCATGGTGTTCAGCCTTGGCAGTTTGTAATCTTAGCGCTCTAACAAGATTGTTAGTGCTAGCAATTAATTGTTAAATAGAATGGATTAAAGGATTAGTAGACAACCATCCCATCCATGAGAAGCCATCACGGCAGCAAGGCGTCTCTTGATGTGGCCCCGATTTTGTCTGTAGCCTCATGTCAGGTCACCCACTGCTACATTCCAACCTTATATTGAATTGTTCAGTCACAGCTTGTGGGCAGTTTGCTCGATTATACATTAAATATATGTCAAAGAGTAACTTATGAGAGTAGATGCAATTCCTTCATGGCTCCTTCAGTTATTTTCCTTGCATAGACCTTTTAAAGACATTGTGGTTATTTGGTATATTTGTCTAAAGATTACATGTAATTTTTTCTCGACTTTTCCATAATGGCACAAACAGGATGATTTGCTCTTCTTTATTGTTTAATCCTTTTGCCAAATTGCTTGCACTGGAGCAGTGGGTTCCTTGAATCTGTGGTTTTCTCATCCAGCAGGCTCCCTGACCCTCCCTACACGGCACATCCCCTTCCCTCCTTGGTCTGTTAAGCACTAAGCCGATCTTCAGTGTTTTCAGAATGCTTTCCTTGCCCGTCTTCCCCAGTGGCGCCTACTAGACTATTGAGAATCTGTCTCCTTTTTATACAGAGAGGCGCTCAATAGCAAGGACCCTTTGTATTCATCTTTCTGTTCTCAATACCTAGTTCATTGCTGGTCAGAGAAGTGATCTACCTGTGTTTTCAGTGAAACAGATAACATTCAAGAAGTCCGTATCTGTTTAAAAGTTCCTCCACTGGAAACACAGTACGTTATCATCTCCTGTGAAAACGAATGTAGTCCCCACTCCGGCTGTGCAGGAGCATCCCTGATACAGCCTTAAAAAAAAAGAAAAAGTAGGCGCCCGACCAGTCTCCTGTTTCTTATTGTTAATCTGGGTCTAGGTGTAGCACAGCTGTCTGAAAGATTTTAAACTCTACAGATAATTCCGAAGGGCAGCCAATGTAGAGAACTACCCTTCTTAACTAATAAGCATCATGTAAGTGAGGTATTACTTATACCTTCCCAGTGCCTGGCAGATAGTTGCTAAGTAAATGTTTGTTTCCCAAAGAAATAAGTTATTGGCATTTCTGTAATGGCTTCCATTCTTCCATTCAACAAACGACTGTTGAGGACCTACTGTGTGCCAGTAACTATCCTGGATGCTTGGTAAGCATCAGTGAACAAAAAGAATAAAGATTGTGCCCTAGTAGAGCTCACGTCTAGTGCTGCTCATGTCTAAATATGACAGTCATGTTCACCTTCACGCAGGAGGTGATCTAAGACTTGAAGGAGGGAACAGAGGTTGCCCCAGGGACATCTGCCGGCGCAGAGGCCTGTGCTAAAGATCTCTGCGGGTCTGTCTCGTGTATTCTGCCATTTGAATTTGCAATTTTAAATCCTTCGAATAGAAAATTTCAGATTTCCCTTTGGGATGAGATATTTTTGAATAGTCTGGGACCAAATGTTTTAACTGTCCAAGAACATGTGGTCGTAGCTTCCTATCCTGTAATGTCAGGACGGCTGAAGGGGCTTGTGGACTTAAATCTCTGAAGCTACAGGACGAAGCTGTTGCCAGCACTCACGGACGCCCTGGCCTGTGACAGCTCTCAAAAATGCCCACCCCCCAGTCCCCAGGACCTAGGATTCCTTACGCGGCAGCAGGGACTTTGCAGATATGGTTAAGGATCGTGAGGTGGGGAGATTATCCCTCATGATCATAATTGCAAATTCCATTACCAAAATTTATTAGCGCATCACGAATCTGTTACTTTACCACAACCAAGTAGAGTTCATCTCAGCAACGCAAGATTTCTATAATATATGAAAGTAAATTGGTGTATAATTCACCACATTAACTAAGTCATTGAGAATCATGTGATTGTTTTGCAAGAAAAATGTTTGACAGAATTTCACATACATTAGTGATTAATAGCAAATAGACACGTGGGCAAACTGGGAATACAGGGCAGTTTTTCCCAACTTGATAAAAAACCTGCCAGAACACACACACACACACACACCATCAAGCTGACATTATGCTTAACTGGAACAGCCCATGCTTTCCTGCTAAGACTGGGGACACAGCAGGCTTGCCACACCCCCGCTTGCGCTGGCGTTGTGCTGAGTGGGAGATCCCGTCTGTGCAGGCAGGTGAGCAAAAAGGAATGATAGGCACACAGATTGAAAAGGAAGAAGTAAACTGTCTTTATTCACTGATAACATGATCAGGTGGTTGCAAGTCCTCAGAGACCTGCTAAAAAACTACTGAAACAAATCAGTGAATTTATCAATTGTAATGCAGTCAGTATACGAGTCCTGTGTTTCTGTGTACTAGCAATTAACAAGTGGAAGACAGCCCCCCAGAGACCCCATGTGCAGTAGCATTAAAAAACATAAAATACCTAGGATCATTTTTAAACAGCTTTATTGACATATATGTTACATGCTGTAAAATTCACCATTTAGATTTTAAAAATGTAATTACTTTTAGTAAATTTACAGAGTTGTGCGGCCCCCTAATCCCACCTGGGAACATCTTTGTCATTGCCATCAACTCCCTTGTGCCTTTCGCCGTGAATCCCTTCCCTAGCTCCAGCCCCATGCCACCACCGATCTCATTTTTATTTTTCCAGATTTCCCTTTTCTGGGCACCTTATAGATGTAATCAAAATGTCTGATCGTTTACATCAGTAGTTTTTGCTTGGCGTTATGCTTTCGAGGTTCTCCCCCATTATAACATTAACCGGTATTCTTTATTACCAAACGGTGTTCCATTTATGGGTAGGCTGCACTTTCGTAAGCATTTCCTAGGTGATTCATAACAGGGTTGTTTCCACTTCTTAGCTCTTATGAATGGCACTGTTGTGCACACTAACGTCCAAGTCTGTGTGAGCGCGCATTCCCACTTCCCTCGAGTGGATATCTAGGAGTGGAGTGGCCAAGTCCAGGGTAATATTATGTCTGACTTTTTAAGAAACTCTCTGACTGCTTTTTCAAAGTGGCTCTACGCTTTCCATTTCCACCATTCGATGTGTGAGAATTTACCAAGTATGTGCAAGAGCTCTACACTGACCACAGTTAGTAAAACATTGCTTATGGAAAGTAATGAAGACCAAGCTAAATGGAGGTACATACCCATGCTTTTGCACCAGAAGACTCAATATTGATAAAGATGCTGATTCTCCCTGAAATTATCTATAAATTCAGTATAGTTTAAAACCTCTACAGGTAGTTTTGTTTGCTTGTTTGTTTAAATTCAGTGAAGAGCGGGTTTGGAACACTAACTTCCCGACTTATAAAACCAGAGTAATGGAGACCCGTGGTCTGGTGAAAGTGTGGGTCACAGGCCAGTGACTGTCTGGAAATGGACCCACCCTTAATTGTTTTTGAGGGCACCAAAGCAGTTCAGTGAGTAGAGAATGGTCTTTCCAGTAAGTAATGCTGTAACAATTAGATATTTGAGTAGATGGGGATAGGTTTGATTCCCCCTCCCCTCCACACACACACCTCAAACCCTTTACAGATGTTAATTTGAGATGGCTCATGACTTCAGGTTAAAGTTAAATTTATAAAGCTCATAGGAAAAAAGATTGGAAAAATTGAAATGAAGAATAGATTTTGAAATCGGACTTCATCAAAATTTCAGACATCTCCTAATCAGAGGACATCATTAAAAAAATAGATCAGCCACAGTCAGGGAAAACATCTTTGCAACACATGTATCTGACAAAGGACTTTTATCTAAACTATATAAAGAAACCATGCAGCTCAATAAGAAAAACATAACCCAATTTTTATAATAGGCAGAACCTCGACCAGAAATTTCACAGAAGTGTATATTCAGATGGCCGTGAAGAAGAGGCAAAAGTGCTCAGAGCCATTGAGCGCCCAGGAACTGGAAATGCAGGGGAAAGCCTCAGTGGGACTCCATGGCATGCCCCCACTGGAACGGCTAACCAGACAGCACCAATTGTCGGCAAGCCTGTAGGGCAACTAGGGCACATGCCTGTGTAAAATAGCACAGCTGTGAGACGTTTGGCCGTTTCTTTAAAACGTTGAACATAGGGGCACCTGGGGGCCTCAGTCCGTTGAACTTCAGACTTTCAGCTCAGGTCATGATCTCAGGGGTCGTGAGTTCAAGCCTCACATCAGGCTCACTACTGTCAGGGCGGAGCCCGCTTCTGATCCTCTGTCTCCTTCCCCCCCACCTCAAAAATATTTTTTTAAATAAATAATAAAAATAAATAAAATTGTTGAACATGGATCTACCCTATGAACCAGTAATTTCACACCTACGAATTCTATCCCAGAGAAATAAGAATGTGTATCTAGAAAAAGCTTTATGTAACAATGTTCAAAGTAACTTTACTTTGGACAGCCAAGCCCTGAAACAGCCCAGATGCCCTTCCGCAGAGGAGTAAACTGTAGTGTCCTCAGTGGAACGCTGCCCAGCAGCGGGGATGAACCGAATGCTGGCAGCTGCCAGAGCTTGGGCGAGAACGCTGTGAGAGCTTGTAGAAGTACTTCCCACAAAGCTGTGGGTCAGAGCTGGTGTTTAGTAGTTGTCCACTTAACTGCCGCTGATAATCGCTGGCCATCTCAGCAGGCAGACCAGCAGCGGGACGAGGGAACAGACACACGCAGTGGTCCTGCGAAGGTCATGAATTGGAGCCTGCTGGTAATGCCAGGTCCAAGGTGAGGCTGATGCCCGTGGCGCTCCAGGGGGTGCACGAAGTGACCAGAGAGAGATTGGGGGAGGCCAAGTTGTGGTGGACCCGAATTCTGGGCTCCTAGAGTTTACACAGTTTTTCAGTCCCTACAGACCAACATGCCATACCCACCACCGCCATGCTGGTCCAAGGTCGCACCATCTTGCTTGCTTCCAGAATACAGTAGCCCGCTTGCTGTTTGCCCCACCTCCACTTGCAACAACCTCTTTCTGTCTTTTCCCCAGAGTTGGGCTGAATGAATGGTTTGTTTTTTGTTTTTTGTTTTTTTTTTCAAATGTACTGTAATTATATTTTCTCATAATGTTAGGCAGTTTTCCTTCATAACTGCAATTTTATATTGGAGTAATTCTCTGATCAGTGTCTATCTTAAGTTTTTTTGCTGCCGTACCCCCAGTACCTAGCACAGTGCCTAAAACGTAGAAAATGCTGGGTACATACTTACTGACTAAATATGGGGAGGTAGAATTTAACTTCACACAAGCAATTTTAAAACACAGTAGATACTCCAATTTGAATTTCTCAGTGTTGGATTTGAATTTAAATACAATGGCTATGGGTAGCATACTTGAAATTATCTTAATTCTACATATTTGAAGAGTGAGGCTGAACAATTTGATATGCACCTAGGAGTGTCTGCCAGATTCTTCAGAAACACTGAAAACCAGTTGCTAGTCTAACATTGTGTCGCAGGATGCTGACCATCCCATAAAAAGTCAAATGAAGTTCCTTCCACACTCACATATATAATATTTCACATGTATGTATATTGCTGATCACAGTCAAATTTCCTTAAAAGTAATAGATAATGGTTTTGATTATCCCACTGTCAAATGCATCTATCAGAAATCTTTTCCAACAGATACCCCTGGATAGCAGGGGGAAGCACGGGCTGAGAAAACAGATTCAAGATGCCACAAACAATTCCATTAACAAATGATGCCATGAAATACTCAAAACCGCTCATAAAATGTGGATAGACCATTTTGAATGCAGTGGAAAGAGCCAGAGGAGCCAGTACTGAAAGATTATGTGCCGTGGCACACACCGTAACTGGACTGGGGTCCTCACAGAGATGCAAGTAAATAGGCTCATAAACCCAGCCCTCATTTTTATTCCCTGCCCAAAATACCGTTTTTATTTTTTAAACGTGTATGCACATAAATCATTCTTTTGAAATTAATTCTCAGCAACCTTCCTAACCTCCTTGTCACCTGGAGACTCATCCTGACTCTGCCCTCGCCGGCCCCCACCCACCCCAGAACTCCAGTCTGTGGTGACAGTTATGTTCCATCACGTTCTAGTACACAGTCTTGATGCTTCATATAGAGAATCCCCATCAAAACTTCTTGGGATGCCCAGGGGTGCCTGGGTGGCTCAGTCGGTCAAGCAGCCAACTCTTGATTTAGGCTCAATTCGTGACCTCACAGTTCATGAGATCAAGCCCCACGTGGGGCTGTGTGCTGACAGTGCAGAGCTTGCTTGGGATCCTCTCTCTGCCTCTCTTTCTCTCTGAAAATAAATAAATGTTTAAAAAAAAACAACAACAACTTCTTGGGATGTCCAGTGATGATACATGTAATTGATAAAATTTTTAAATCCTCTTTCGCCAGAAAGATGTTATAAACAACTGATCTCTTTCCTTGTGTTTAATCATAAGAAATCTCAGTTCTAAATATTAGCATTTCCAAGAAATCCATTCATCCTTGCAGTTAGCAGCTATAGGACAAATACGGAGGCTTGAGTCAAAAGGCCGGTCAGACTTTGAGTCCCCAGCTCTCATGTGTTGTGTGGATCTGAGCCAACAGGAAACCGTGGGAAACCTTATATTTAATTAGTAAAGTGAACGGACGAAAGAGTGCTACCTTCTGGGAAGCTAAACGAGGTTATGAAGTTGTGGAGTGCTCCGGAAATAGAAGGAAACCGCTATTGGGTGTTGTTGCTGCTGCTGCTGCTGCTGCTGCTGCTGTTGTTGTTAGCTTTGTGTCACCGAAGGGAGCTCCTCACTCTCCTGCTAAGGAGAAAAAAAATTATGTGACATCAAACTAAGAACTCTGAGAAAAATACTACTCGTTTAGAAAGAACCTCTGGGGGCGCCTAGGTGGCTTAGTCGGTTAAGCGTCCGACTTTCGCTCAGGTCATGATCTCGCGGTTTGTGGGTTCGAGCCCCACGTCGGGCTCTGTGCTGGCTGCCAGCTCGGAGCCTGGAGCCTGTTTCAGTCTGTGACTCCCTCTCTCTCTGACCCTCCCCTGCTCACGCTGTCTCTCTCTCTCTCCTAGAAATAAATAAAAATTTAAAAAAATAAAAAAATAAATAAACAACCTCTGTTTTAATAACAGTAATAACACCTGCCCTTAAATAAGAGCCTGAGGTGTATATGAACCACATTATCTTATATAAACCTCACAACAACCTTTGGAAAGACTGAGGTTTAAAACCCTTCTCCAGAGGAGAAAATTGATTAGCTTTGCCTAAGTTTACACACACAGTAAATGCCTGGCTTCGGATAATACCGCTTGCTATTCCACACCAAAGCCTGGCTCTTAACTATTAATTATATGCTGTCTCCCAAAATGATTAATTACAGTAAGATAAGGAGGCTGCTTCAAAATGAAAATATGATCCCTCCCTCTCTGGCCCTCCCCTACTCATGCTGTCTCTCTCTCTCTCAGAAATAAATAAAACATTAAAAAAAAACATTCAAAATGAAAATATGAGCATCTGAAGAAAATAGTGGTAGCACTGCGTCCACATCGCAGCGGCAGCGGCAGCGTGAGTTGCCGTGAAACACACCGAGCGTCATTGTGACTTGTTTGCACGCTCAGCTCAGGTGTGTCGGAGGAAGAGAAAAGGCCCAGTGTGAACTAAAGACAGTCTGGTAAACAAATTCTTTTCTTTTTATTCTTTCCTTTTTCTCGGAATCCAATCAAAATTCATGTGTTTTTTTTCTTTAATTATGGAGAACCATCTGCAACCTTTTAAGCAGCTTTTGATAGGAAGAAGAAAAGAAAAGAGAGCAGTTTTCTGTCCAAATAAGGAAGCATAGTTGGATATGTCTGCATCAGAAAACTGAAGAGATATTCAGCATCCCTAATTTCAGAGCGTGATGCTCTGTCTTTGAGGCCTGGGATGAGCTCTGGATTACCCATAAATTCAAACAAATGAGAGGTTTATTCTCTCTCATTTGGTAAGAATACCAGCAGCTGCAGACTTTGAGGACAAGTCTTTATAGTTAGTGAGAAACCAGGCCTCTTCCTTCCCCCCCACCCCGCCCTGCCTCCTGAGGCCCCTCCCAGTCTCAAGATGGCTGTTGTGGCTCCAGCCAGGTTCTGGAAGAAAGGAGGAGGATGAGGAGAACGCCGTCCCTCCTGGCCGGGTCAGCCTTCTGCTAGCTGACTTCCCAGACGCTTCGCCCCAAGAGTTTTTGCTTCCGTGTCACCTGCAGAAGTGGCCGAGAAAGGGAGTTGTGGGGGGCGGTACCTTATCTCTAGCGCCTCCCCCTCAAGCTCACAAGGAGTCTTTTGGAAAGGAAGAAAGAGGCTCGTGGGATCGAGCCCAGCATCAGGCTCTGTGCTGACAGCGCGGAGCCTGCCTGGGTCCCCCTCTCTTCCCCTCTCGCTGCCCTGCTTTCTCTCTCAAAGTAAATAAACAATTAAGACAGTAAATAAAGATGAAGCGTGTGTGGAGAACCTGGATGACGGACGGCCCACAGTAGGCATTTGAGAAGTGTCGTCTGTTACCACTGTCATGTTCAGCCTGTGCGTGTCTGGCGCCCAGTGCCGCGCGTCGGAGGGCAGTGGTTGAAATCGGTCCTCCCTGGCAGGCTTGCCAAGAACTTCCAGGGCGCAGGCCCCCTTATTGCTCAGTCCATGTGTAATCTCTTCCTGAGTCACCTTCCACAGAAGGTGGCCCTCCCCAGCCCTTTGGAGAACAGAATAAAAGAAAAAGGATTCTGAGTGTCTGACGAGAGATTTAGGTTAAACGTAAAACAAGTACCTTCTGGCAGGCCTGTTCAAGTGCATTACTGGGGCAAGTCGTTCAGGCTTCCTTTCTGGAAATCTTTCAAAGTTGAGAGAGAATCCTTTCTCTCAGATGACTAAGACAATTTAGCCTGAAGGCAGGGGATGCGCCATGTGATCTCTCAAGGTCGATTTCTCCCCTTTGATTCAGCAAAGTACCTGTAAGTTCCCGGACTTTGTAGTGAGGGCAAATTTAGAAGCATCTCACAGTGGAGATGGGGATTTGAGCCATGAACGGCAAGCCGTGTTTCTGATTCTGTGGTGAACCTGCGTGCGCACGTATAGTCCTTTTCGGGGTGCCTGGGGAGCTCTCAGGCACCAGACTTCAGCTGAGGTCACGCTCTCATGGTTGGTGGGTTCGAGCCCCGCGTCGGGCTCTGTGCTGACAGCTCAGAGCCTGCTTCAGATTCTCTGTCTCTCTCTCTCTCTGCCCCACCCTTGCTCATACTCTGTCTCTCTCAAAAATAAGGAAACATAAATTTAAAAAAAAAAAGTCTTTTGTTTGGCAAAGTAATTCTTACCTGAAATAAGACTTTGCAAACTTAATTGCAACAGGAGGGTTAAGAATAACAGTCACTTTTATGTTGTGCCGAGGAAGGGGCAGGCGTGTTCTGGGTGCGGGGACTCGTCCATCCCCGTCCTCCCCTCGCAGACCGCACGGTACCGTCCCTTCCCTACACACTGCACGCTGGACTCCTCATTCACCCCTGCCTTCGGTCTGTTTACTGAGCACAACTTATGTCTCAGACACTCCTAGAAGCTGAAACACAGAAAGATTAAACTACCTGCCTGAGGTTACACTGCTTCCGAAAGCAAGGGCAGGATTCAAAATCCAGTGAACCTTTTTCTCCAGAATCTTCACTCCCTCCATGTGTGCACAGCCCCTGGCTGACCTCATGAGCTCGGGGTTTTCAGTGCCTTTTGTGCGGAGATGACTCCAGAGCACCCGTCTCCTGCCCGGCGTGCCCCGGCCTCACCTCCGATCACGCCTGCCCCAGCTCCGTCAGCAGCAGTGCTGGTGTTCTTGACTCCAGGGAAACTTCCAGTAACTTTCCCTCTCACTCGAGATCTAAAACAGAAACCGAAGGCTCTCAGTGGCCTGAGTCTCTGTGATCCACCTGAGCCCCTTCCCTGATTGCCGCTCCCCACTCACGGGCCTCCCGCTCCCCCCCCACACTGCCCTTCCAACCCCAGTGTACCCAGCATGAGCCCACACCCCTCACTTGACAGTCCCCCCGCCCGGACCACGTTCCCTCAAGTGGCATCTGCACGTCCTTAGTGGCTCCAGGACGCCACTCACAGGACACCTTGTTACCCAGGGCTCTCTGAGTAGGCTGTGCAATAGCAGCTGTGTTCCAGGCCTTTCTGCCTTCCTGCGCTGCTTCTCGCAGTGTTTATGTGCCCACCACTTACTGTCCGTCCCTCCCGATAGAATACAAGCTTTGTGAAGGCAGTGAGTGAGTTTTGTGTCTTTAAAACCTGAGTCCCCGACCGAATGCACGCACGCACGCAGGCCTGAAATGCATGGCTCACAGCATTTGGTTCAGCAAAGGGCTACGCGTGGCAGAGCCAAGACCCCCTGAAGCCAGAGGTCGCTGGGCACTCGCGGGGCACCGTGCCCTTGCGCCCTGGGAGCGGCTGGGCCCCACTCGGCACGAGGGGGAGTAGAACAGTGACAGGGAGTGCACTACGTGACTAAGTCGGGGTAATGCATCCCTCGTATGGGACTCATGGAAACATAAACTATCAGACTGCGGCGGCCTCAGTTTTCACAAAACAGGAGAACTGATGCAAATTTGAATGTGACAGGTTTCATTGACTTTTGAATTATTAATTTATCAGTAAAGAAGAAAAAGCTGTTTTCTTATCTAATATCATTTTAAAATCCTATCTTGTCTCTAAAAATGATAGGAGACAAAATTTCCAGTTACAGTTTTTAAAATGTTTATGGCATACACACTTAGTATCAACCTATTTTTAAAATAGGATTGTGGGGCGCCTGGGTGGCTCAGTTGGTTACAGGTCCGACTTCGACTCAGGTCATGATCCCACGGTTCATAGGTTCGAGCCCCGCGTGGGGCTCTGTGCTGACAGCTCAGAGCCTACAGCCTGTTTCAGATTCTGTGTCTCCCTCTCTCTCTGACCCTCTCCTGCTCGCTCTCTCTCTCTCTCTCTCTCTCCGTCTCTCTCTCTCTCTCTCAGAAATAAATAAAACATTAAATGAATAAATAAAATAGGACTGTACTGTAAATTGAAATGTACATTAACTCTTAACCATTTGAATAGGGAGCAGGAATCATTCCCCACATTTTCTAAACCCCTTTTTCTACTTGCACTTTCTACCAAATCTTATTTCTGAGCTTAAGAAACATGGTAAAATTATTTTATTATTTTATTTTTTTATTCTCAAGTTAGTTAGCATACAGTGTGGTGGTCTTGGCTTCAGGAGTAGAACCCAGTGATTCATCACTTACATATAACACCCAGTGCTCATCCCAACAAGTGCCCTCAGTGCCCATCCCCCATTTAGCCCGTCCCTCCACCCATCTCCCCTCCATCAACCCTCAGTTTGTTCTCTGTATCTAAGAGTCTCTTGTGGTTTGCCTCCCTCTGTGTTTTTATCTTCTTTTTCCTTCCCCTCCCCTATGTTCAGCTATTGTGTTTCTCAGATTCCACATATAAGTGAAATCATATGATATCTTTCTCTGACTTATTTTGCTTAACACAATACTCTCCAGATCATCCACATTGTCGCAAATGGCATGATTTCATGTTTTTTCCATCACCGAGTAGCTATTTCATTGTGTACATATACACCACATCTTAAATCTGCCTTTGTTTTCCCTCCACTATCAGCCTTGTGATGGGGTCTTCTCCTGAGCAATGGAACATGTAACATCAGGTTAACAGTATCAACTCCAAAAGGTCTAGAATTCCAAAAATCAGACCTTAAATTTTTGTGCTAATAGAATTACTAAAACTCTCAGAGAAATAGGGATTCTCTGATTAAACCATAAATTATATCTGGCCACTTAAATTGAGTATTTAGAGGAGAAAGCAAGAAACAACCTCCTTGACCTCAACTGCAGTAATTTCTTACTTGACTCATCCCCAAAGGCAAGGGAATCAAGAGCAAAAATGAACTATTGGGACCTCATCAAGATAAAAAGCTTCTGCATGGCAAAGGAAACAATCCACAAAACTAATCGGTTGCCTAACCGATGGAATGGGAAAAGATAGTTACAAATGACATATCAGATAAAGGGATAGTATCCAAAATCTATAAGGAACTCGCCAAACTCCACACCCAAAAAACTAATAATCCAGTGAAGAAATGGGCAGAAGGCATGAACAGACACCTCCAAAGAGGACATCCAGATGGCCAACAGAAACATGAAACGATGCTCAGCATCCCTCATCATCAGGGAAATACAAATCAAAGACACACTGAGATACCACCTCATACTGGTCAGAGTGGCTAAAATGAACAAATCAGGAGACTCTAGATGCTGGTGAGGATGTGGAGAAATGGGCACCCTCCTACACTATTGGTGGGAATGTAAACTGGTGCAGCCCCTCTGGAAAACAGTGTGGAGGCTCCTCAAAAAATTACCAATAGAACTCCCCTATGACCCAGCAATAGCACTGCTAGGAATTTACCCAAGGGACACAGGAGTGCTGATGCATAGGGGCACATATATCCCGATGTTCACAGCAGCACTCTCAACAATAGCCAAAACATGGAAAGAGCCTAAGTGTCCATCAACAGACGAATGGATCAAGGAGCTATGGTTTATCTATACAATGGAATACTACATGGCAATGAGAAAGAATGAAATCTGGCCATTTCTAGCAACGTGGATTGAACTCAAGGGTGTTATGTTGAGCAAAATAAATCAGGCAGAGAAAGACAGATACCGTATGTTTTCACTTACTGGTGGATCAGGAGAAACTTAATGAAGGACCATGGGAGAGGAGAAGGGGAAAAATAGTTGGGGAGAGGGAGGAATGCAAACCATGAGAGACTCTTGAATACTGATAACAAACTGAGGGCTGATGGGGGAGGGGAAGAGAGAGAGGAGGAGATGGGCATGGAGGAGGGCACTTGTTGGGATGAGCACTGGGTGTTATATGGAAACCAACATGACAATAAACTATGAAAGAAAAATAAATAGTCCAGTTATTGGCAAGTGTATATAATTTTTTTTTTTAATTCCTAAAGAGAACTTTTTATTTCATACCTAAGTGTGTGTTTTGTTTTCTTGTATTCCGGGCACTAGAAAGTGACATGTACCATGAGGAAATTGAAACTATCCCCATGTTAGATCTGTGCCTGATGGGTCAGGGGCAGAAGGCGGGGGAGTGTCTACACATCTGTCTTGCTTGTACAAAGTTCAAGTTTCCCCTGACTCTTTTCCCTATCTTCCCAGAAATGGGAGTTTTAATCCTGGTATGTGTGAGACCTGGGGCCAGGCAGTTGTGACACGGAGCTGTGTCCACAGGCCAGTTCTGTGAGTGAGCCCTTCCTTCCCCATCACCGAGTGGACAGTGAGACATTGTTCCAGAGGAAAGAATCATTCTGCAGGCTGGTGTATGTAGTCCCTGCGCTTCCACACACTTCCTGCAGGCAGCTGGCCTGTGCCTGTGCCTAAAGCTTTTTGTCTCAAGACTCGTCCGTACTTGATTGTGAGGGCCACAACGCGGTCTGATGTATAGACTCCTCTGTGCTTGATTGTGAGGGCCACGCCGTGGTCTGGTGTATAGACTCCTCTGCTTAGTTGTGAGGGCCTCGCCGCGGTCTGGTGTATAGACTCCTCTGTGCTTGATTGTGAGGGCCACGCCGCAGTCTGGTGTATAGACTCCTCCGTGCTTGATTGTGGGGGCCACACTGCGGCCTGGTATATAGACTCGTCTGTACTTGATTGTAAGGGTCACGACGCGGTCTGGTGTATATGCTTCTGTCTGTTCACATTTACCAGATGTGAAATTAAAACAGAAACTTTAAAAATAGTTATTAATCATGAAGTAATATGACAATAGCCAACTCATTGCATATTAACATAAGTCATCTGTTTTTATGGAAAATCACTGTTTTCAAAGACAAAAATAGTATTGTTTTATAGTTTGGCAAACCTCTTTAATGTCCGGCTTCACAGGAGCCAGCCAGATTCTTTTATCTGCCTCTGTGTGCAGCCTGATGCGATATGTGTTTGGGTTAAAGCAGTCGGAACAACAGACATGCAGTTGGAAAAGAAAAGTATTTTCACAGCTTTTCACATAACTGTGGGAATCTGATAATTCCAGCAAAACTTGGCAGGTGGCAGTTTCTTAAAGGTTAGCTGCAGTGTGGATTCTGAACCCACATCAATAAACTTTTCATACTCTGTTTCATTAAAACACCATGGTCCATCTTACTCTTGGTGGATTCAGAAATATCAGACATGGGTCACATGACAAATACTAGTTCACTGGGACGTGCGTGTTTTCACCATGCTGCGACACATTTCACTGTGCAAATTCAAAAAATCGTATTCGTTATTACCACCACCAGTCTCAACAGAGAAGTCCTTAAAAGTACTGGCTTACTGTCAGGTTACAATAGTAAATACTAATTTTTCAACATGGTAGTGTGTCCTGGAAAGCTTGAATTGCATCATTGGCAACCCATAGTGTCAGCGTTTCTTGAAGAGGCAGGCTCACCTCATTCATCTTTGAGAACACGTCCGCCACATACGTGTGTTTGAATGACCAGAGTTTGTCTACACTTGATTCTTTCAAGTGCAAGCCTGTGCTGTGAGCAAGCCCGGGGTCACCCCGTGCTGCAGGCAGCCACAGACCTCCCTAAACACACTTCTGTTTCACCATGCAGAGTAATAGTTGA
Organism: Hyaena hyaena; assembly: GCF_003009895.1. Lineage (NCBI taxonomy): Eukaryota > Metazoa > Chordata > Mammalia > Carnivora > Hyaenidae > Hyaena > Hyaena hyaena. Next base: position 2,664,849 of record NW_024080801.1, read on the forward strand.
GTTTTATTAAAATTAGTCATTTTTACTGCTTCATCAAGGACTTTTTAAAAAAAATTTTCAATGTTTATTTATCATTAAGAGACAGAGAAAGACAGAGCATGATCATGGGAGGGGCAGAGAGAGGGGGAGACACAGAATCTGAAGCAGGCCCCAGGCTCCCGCTGTCAGCACAGAGCCTGAGGCGGAACTTGAACTCACAAACCATGAAATCATGACCTGAGCCAAAGTCGAACGCTTAACCAACTGAGCCACCCAGGCACCCCAAGGACATTTTTAAACGAGCATACTTTTAAAATAATGATTTTAAGTTTATTTATTTTGAGAGAGAGCACACAAGCAGGGGAGGGACAGAGGGAAGGAAGGACAGAATCCCAAGCAGACTCCATGCCAACAGCGCAGAGCCCAACGTGGGGCTCAAACCCATGACTGTGAGATCATGACCTGAGCCGAAACCAAGGGTTGGAAACTTAACTGACAGTGCCACCCAGGCGCCCCTAGATGAACGTACTTTTATTAAATTTAACTGCTAGTACAGTTTGGGACCACTGCCTTGAATCTGCTTGCCAAAGCACGGACAGTTTTACCCACCACATTGCTAGAAATATGGGCACAAGGAAAAGATGACTAGCGCCCGTTTATTTCTGTGAAAATGGTTTAACTTGGTGGCCCCCACAGGGTGGCAGGGGCTCTTAGGAGTGCACAGGCCGTACTTCGGCACCACTGCTCTAGGCCGGTTTGCAGGTACAGCACGTACGCATCCGGGCCCTGGGAGAGCACGGGGCAGGAGCCGCCCCCAGCAGCAGGAGAAGGAAGCTAGGTACGAGGGCCCTTTAACCCTGTGCAGCCCTCCCATCCGCTGAACTGTCCTCACACCTTCAGCTCCCTGAGGGTGGAAGTACATTCCCTGCATGCCTGTCCCAAGTGGGATGCTGTGAGGCCGGGGGGTGACCTAGGAAGAGGGGCTGGCCCTGGCCTCCCTCCCACATCAAAGCTGCCTTGTCCAGATTTGCCATCCTCAGGGGAAGAGGGGCCAAGGATTAGCAGCTTTGTATTAAGATCTGAAGACACTTTGCAAAACCCAGAAGACAGGAATGAGGTGCCCGTCCCCCCGTCTCTCGCACCTTGGAGGATGCTAGCTCCGTTTGGAGAGCAGCTCCCGGGGGGGGGAGGTCATGACCAGGCATCAGGGGGACGCCCAGATGTAGCAAAACGATGGGCAGGCAACCAGACCTTGGCTGTAGCTCTTCTTCCATCCGACGGGTGTGGCCCAGTGTGGAGACTTATTTATTCAGCATCTTCCTGGGGAAATAATCTGAAATATTATGAAAAAACTATTAGAGAAGTAAGGCTCTTATTGAAAGCAGATTGGAATATTTTTATCCAATTACCCTGAAGGAATTTCAAATCTTTCAGTTATCTGTGATATTGGGAAAAAAAGAGTACGCTCAGAATTTCATTTTTTAAATATTACTTTTCATTTACTCTGCTTTATCTATAAAAGTTCTTAATGGTTGCAGAAGGATTCCAGGCTCCCGAGTAGACTGAAAACCCTAGCCCGGGCCAGCCAGTCCGCAGCTACTGTCTGGCCCATGTGTGCACAGGCCAGTAATTTTTCCTGCCCAACAATAAGCATTGCATAAAAGTCTGCTAAACTTTTTTTTTATCAACAAGATTATAGATAACATTTTATCTTAAAAGAACAGGCCAAAATAATTCAGAAAAACATCAGCCCTTTCATGTTAAATTCAAACAACACAAAACTTACTCATTTAACTTTGGAAGAGATTCACTAAAGATGAATTCTGGGATGAATTCCAGATTCACCTCCCATCCCCCCAAAAATTGCCACAACCATTATAGCACAATGTCCGTATTATAGACTCTTGAATGAGTCAGGGACAGCTTCAGTGCTCGTGTTCATATTAGTCTTCCTCTTATCTGTCTGATCTGAGAGGGATCAGCACTGTAGAGCGCGGTTGAGTTAGACATGGCTCCCATCCCCTGACCTCATTTTTCTCACCTGTAAAATTAAATAATATGTCTGCTTCAGACAGGGCTTTGAGGATTAAGGGATAACCTGTAATGCATTATAAACCAAAAAGGATTTACAAAGAGACAGGAAGATTGAATCCGGAGGATGGACTAAGAACACGTACCTCCTCCACCCACCCTCCCTTTTCAGAATCCCGGGACGTGACAGAAACAGGTTTCGAAAGATTCCCGTGGCAGGGAAAGCAGATGAAAGGAGAGCCTTGAGGAAACAAAATGAAATGCGCCCCCCCCCACCCCCCGGCACCCTGCCATGGAAGAGAAAGGTGATGTAATGGAGGGGCGGTTTAGGGAAGACGTAAACCCGCGTCAGCGTCTGACCTCATTGGAACCACCCGGCTGGTCTGGCCCTGCTTCGAGCCAGGGGTGCTCCACGGCACGGTCATCCTGTTTGTGCCCAGATTACAGTGGGTGCCGCACAGAGCCACACCTCAGACAGGGCCGCCCTTTCGGGCAGCAGGAGGCCCAGGGACGGGAGACCACCCGCCGGCACATCCCGCCCAGGAGCGAACTCTGCCCCGTCCCCACAGCTGAAACCAGAGGTGGCATCCGCAGACAAGCCAACTGAGAATCTCGCCTCAGAGAATGAACACACACCCCACTTATACTAAGCATTTAAAAAACAGGCTCAGCAAACTGACAAGTTCAAGCTTTGACAGAACAGAGCTCAACGAATAGAAGGCAAGTATCGAGTTAAGTGATTAAGCTTTCCTGTGGCTACAAAGGCTGGGAATCCACGGAGGACAAAGCAGTTAGGGAGCCAGGAGTTTGAAACTCAAGTGTCACCAAAGCGGGTACTGGAGAAAACGTGCGATGGAAGGTGGAACCCAAAACTTCAAAACTGGGGCTGCCAGACGGGAAAGCTAAAAAGATGAAGGAGCGGAGAGGGAGTTTTGTGAAAGAGAAAAATTCAGAAGTTGAAGAAAGGCACAAAGTATGACTTACATTGCAGGGCGTGCCAGGTGCCAGGAGACATGTGAGTGTAGCAGGAGGTGAGGAAAAGAACCGGTGTCGTGGATTAGGCAGCTGGATCGCCTCCAGACTCCTCAGCGGCAGCTTGCGGGGGCCCAGCGGCAGCCGTGGCCCCACACAGCCCTGACGTAGGGCTTCGGTCCTGGCCGGTCCTTGTCCGTCCGCCAATAGTTCAGTCAACCTTCCAGACCTTCAGTTTTGTTGTATATGAAGGAGATAGAGTAATATCTACTTCATCAGTTTGTCACGAGGATAAATGCAAAAGAACATACACACGTGCACACGCATACGTGCACATGCACACATGCACAGTCGGTGCCCTGTGTGTACCGGGTGAACTAGTAGAGTAACTCCCCGTTTTTGAGAGTCGTGAACTGCTTTCTAGACTGACCCCCACTAACCCGTCACCTCTTTCCTCTTCATTCAGTCCCTCAGCCGGTCACGTGTTACCTTCGTACCTTCCTCTCAACCCCCGCAAAACGAGACTCTGATCCCAAGGTGTCTTGCACACGCTCCCGAGCTCATGCATACTTACACCCTATTCTGTGGAAATACGTGCTCATCTTTGCTAGTTTCTTGAGGGTGGAGATCACACCTCCTTTATTTCTGTGTCTCCATTTTTCAGAATGGTGTCTTTCTCCTAGTAAGTGTTCAAAAGTATACGACCACACTTGGGCTTGGTGTTTCCTTTTAATTTTATTTTTCAAGTCTGTGCAACATTCAGAAAAGATTAAGTGCCTTTGAGTCCTTCCGTTTTGCACCTTTAGAAGTGGGGAAAGAGGAGTTGTTCACCTTTGTCCACTAATAACACTCTGTCTTTCTTGCATCGTGTTGGCTATAATTTTTCAATAATTTTCTTGTAATTCAGTCAGTGTAATTAATGACTTTTGCTGAGTGCCTACCTTGCACTAGGTGTTGCTTACACTAGGGAGCTTGAGGTATGTCACTGAATAAACCAGCCCCGAGTCCCTCCCTGTAGAGCTCACAGTCCTGTTCTACCTAAAGGACATAGACAATAAATATAGTAAGTAAGTATATTGTATGCTAGAAAGTGGCAAATGCTGTAGAAAAAAGTAGAGCAGAGTGGGATGGATGAGGGTTGACAGACAGGGAGATCACAGTTGTGATCTGAGTGGACCGTGTTGAGATAGTGTCGTGTGAGCAAAGACTTGAGAAAGGTGAAGTCAGCCATGCAGCTGTCTGGAGGTAAGAGCATTCTAGGCAAAGGGAATAGCCGTGAAAAGAATGACTCCACAAACTTTATTTTTGACCTGAGCAAACAAGAAACTGCTGTCAGCTGAAATCTGGAAAGCTTGCCTGGAGCAGATTTAAGGATAAGATCAGAGGGGCCGGTGGAATTTGGGCCTTGTTAAATTTGAGGTGTCTGTTAGCCATTGAAGTTGAGATGTCGAGTAGGCAGTTACCACTGGAATGTGCACTTGGGTCGGGGCTGTGCACTGGGGAGTTGCTGCTGTGTAGAGTGTACACGGAGGAAGAGACTGGACAAAATCACTAGGGAGTTGAGGTGAATAAAGAAGAGGACCAAGATCTGAAGTCTGGAACCCTCCAACTTGAAGAGGTCTGAGGAGAAGGAGGGACTGGCAGGTCATCTGGTAAGTTCCAGCCAGGGATGCGGGGAGGAAGCCAGGAAGTGCAGCAGCCCGGAAGAAAGGACATCAAGGAGAAGAGAGCCGCTGTAACAGAAGCTGAGCTGTCACTTGAGCACAAGGATGGAGAACTGAGTATTGAATCCAGCCACTTGATGAGGGATGAAAGGTTCAAGAGGACTTGTGGGTGAGGATGGCCTGAAAGGATGGTGCAGTGGCTGGAGGGGGTGAAGAAGCAGGAAAGAGATGTCACAGACTGGGCACAGAGCACCGAGCCAGGTGGAGAAGATTTCTGTTCTTGGTAATGACACATGTAGGGTGTGACTCCTCTAATGGCTAGAAGAGGCTAGAGGCAAGGTGGACGCGCCAGAGCTGCCCACGGAATTGAGGGACCAGCTGGTTTGAAGGATCATCTGTCCATCTGCTGAAATCCCTGAGACTTAGGACATGATGCTGGGGGGAGATTCAGAGCGGGCCATGGTTGGAACGGAGGGATGAGGCGTGACGGTATTGGGAGAGGGCGGCTCCTCCCCCTGCCTCTGGACCCAGTGGTGCGTGAGCTGTGGGAGATAAAGAAGAGCTGGAGAAGGCTGCCAGGAAGTCACTGTCAGTAAAGGAGAACCACGTTTCCATCGAGGAAGAAGGTAAAACAGTGTCCAAAGAGGAGGCTGAGACTATCTATCGGGCAGTTTTGCCTGCGGGCCGTGAATTCCGGGAGCCCGGGGAAGGCACTGCAGAGTGCAGCAGGAGCTGGGGATGGACAGCGGCGGGCGGGCGGGACCCTGAGTCCTGGGGACAAGAGCGCCCCAGTGGTCAGGAGCCCCCCAGCTGGCAGAGACCCCAGCAGGGGCCTAATGAGATTAGCTTCAGTGACTTTAAAGTAGAAATTGGTGGAGAGTCTTGAAGAGGTTAAAAGGACAGGGGACAGGTAAGTGTCAGCGTTGCCTTCTTGATCCCAGACACAGGGTGATCCTGGGGCTCAGAGTTTCTGTCCCTCCTGGGCCTCCATCCGGGAATAGAAGGTTTAAAGAGTGGTAGACCTGGTCCCAGTGCTAGTTTGCTCCTTGGCCCCCGTGTTGTCTCCCAGTGTATGGGGGGGGGGGTGTGGCAGGGGCGGTCTGGACTCTGGTTGATAGAACCGAGAACCTCCGGGAAAGCGGGAAAGCCGGGAATTCTGCATTCCTCCACTTCCCTCTACCACTGAGACGGGGCAGGACAGGGAGGCGTAAGGGGCATGGGCGGCCTGGCCATGGCCCAGCAAGAGACGCCCACCCCTGAGCGTTCAGGGGGCGGCCTCCCTGGGCCCTTTGGGTGGGGTAGACGCACATGTGGCCTGCTGTGTTTGCTTACCTGCTGTTAACGTTGTGTGCTGTGTGCCTAAATGAAGAGATTTTTAGTGTCTTTTCCATTGTGTCGTACGTTGGGTTTTTAGTCCATCCTTGGGAAATAGGACACATCTTTGGTTAATAGACACTTGAGGTGCAGGAGATAAAGCGCCGGCAGAGCAGCTCAGCGCAGCTGACAGGTATGAGACCGGGCTCAGCTGCTCCAGCTTCCCGGCTTGATGACAGTCTTGCAATAAATAATCAGAAACTGGGTGAAATGATAGCAAATGTCAGTTTTAAGTTTTCACTTGTCAAAACTGAGATTGTCTTATCACCAAACCATTGCCAGACCAAATTATGCTCCCTCTTATCCTTCTCATGGGAAACACTCTTCACCCCCATTTTTTTTTTTTTTTTTTTATGCTGATCGGGGTCAGAGCACTTCACAGACAAATTTCCAGTCTGCACTGGTGTTCATTACTGCTCAGTCCATTTAATAAAGACTTGGTTTGGTCAAAACGCACTTGCTCGACTCCTGTGTTGATTAGCTTCTGTGCCTGTCACTGACACCTCGAGCTAAACAGTGGGGACCTGTCTCAGGAAAGGAAATTCTTGCAGTTCTGTGAAGACATAATTCACTTTGTGCAACAGATAAGATTCTCAAGAACTGATATCAAGGTTTTATTTGTCTAAGGAGCCATTCTGCTGTAACTTCCGACCTTTGGAAAGAGGACCAAGGTTCATTAAATTTAGTGCTCTTTTCCATGAAACATTAGCCAATTTTATTTTCAACAAACTGAGAAGTTATTTTGACTCCTTGGTGGCCAAATGCAGTGCATGAGCCGTCAGGACGTCAGAGCTGCCCGGTGACTGCACAGCACCCTCACCGGGCCTGTGGTTTGGCGGACGGGGTGCGGTAACAAGGTGCAGGAGGGGCGCCTGGGTGGCTTAGTCGGTTATGCGTCCGACTTTCGCTTAGGTCATGATCTCGCGGTTCGTGGGTTTGGGCCCCGCGTCGGGCTCTGTGCTGACTGCCAGCTCAGAGCCTGGAGCCTGTTTCAGTCTGTGACTCCCTCTCTCTCTGACCCTCCCCTGCTCACGCTCTCTCTCTCCTAGAAATAAATAAAACATAAAAAAAAATTTTTTTTCTTTAAATTTAAAAAAAATTTTTTAAAAATTTAAAAAAAAAAAAAAGGTCCAGAATGCCCCCCTTCCCCCAGGAGCCCGGCAGGTGGGCGCCCACGTTCACACTCAAGTGTTTGACCCATAGTTGACAGTGACATTTCATCAGAGGGTTTCTTTCTGAATTTCTGTCCTCAAGATGAAAAAAATATGTATTTTACTTTAATAGCAATTCTCATATTTAAAGCTCTAAAACCTTAAGAGGGTGGAAAGCAGTATTGTTTCTCTCCTTGCTTGTTTTTGCTGGATTCTTTTGAATATGAATGTTTCTTGGACCTCTTCTTAGCCAGTCCCTCTTGTTTCCTTCTCACTGTAGACGTGTGCGCTGCCCTAAGGGAAAATTGCAGCTGTTGAAAGGGAGGGAGGGGATTTGAGACACAAGCGAGGCAGTTGTAAGTCACTGCGCTCACACGGGAGTGAGCTTCATGGGGACCCTGACTGACATTTCTGGGCGCGAGGAGGGATCGTGGAGGCCTCCAAGGGGCAGGTGAGACATTCCGGAAGGGGGCGCAGCAGGTCTGAGTCAACAGGACAGCCCACCCCCAGCTTAGGTCTTCAGCACATGGTGGTGGTGGCCCCTGAGCTTCGAGCGCAGGTACCGCCCCTTCTGAGCTGTGTGACCCTGGGCAGGTGGCTCGGCCTCCCTGAGCCGCGGCTGCTTCATGTTTAGGTGTAAACGTGAACTGTTTGGAGGTTCGGTGGCATCATGTGTACAGGGAGGCGCCCCCTCCCTCCCACGCCCTCTAGGAGCGCCGGGTCTCAACCTGAAGACCTTTTCTATAAAACTCTGCAGCTGTGTGACTCCTCAGAAAAAGTACACGTTGCCACTTAGTGTAATAGGTCAGCCGTAAGAGTGACCGTTCTGTTCCGGGGCAATATTTGAAAAGCCATGGAGCTTAACACGGAACATTCCAGAGAGCCCGTGTTCCCTCTCCATGGCAGCAAGCTCCGATCATCGCCGGTGTTGAATTAACTAGTGAGGACATGAGCGAGCCGGGATAGTAAGAGCTGGCCTGTATTTTGCACATGGAGGAGGCATTTTGTCCCGAGGAATATTCTAGGCTCAGTATTTTATCAGTGCTGATCGCCTCTGATAGAAGTACTTGCAGACACTCTGATTCTTCCGCCGCTTCCTTGCATCTGTGCCTCCTGTGTCCTGTTCCTCCCGCCTGCCAGGCCCCTCCACCATCGCCTCCGGTCCCACCTTCGCTCGTTGCTCAGAGCTGCTCCAGCAGTACGTTACCCAGGAAGCCACAATGCAGCTGATGCGGGTGCCCCTCCTCCGTGGACTCCGACCGTGAAGAGTGGGGCCGTGCTGGGGGCCGGGGTGTGCTGTGCTGGGAGGTAGGGGCCGTGCTGGGGGCCGGGGTGGGCTGTGCTGGGAGGTAGGGGCCGTGCTGGGGGCCGGGGTGGG